>NC_083351.1:77914575-78539575 GCF_030254825.1 Meriones unguiculatus | reverse complement strand
TTATCTGGTTCAGGAGTTCATGAGTGGCTCAGTTGTACAGTAATAGATCAGAGACTGGAGCCAAGAGTCACTGAAATTTGTAGTCATTCAAAGGAAATGGAGGACTTTTCTCCTCAGGGCCTACAAGTTTCACAGGATGGTACTGGTCAGTCAAGTACTCTCCATGTGGACCTCTCCTCAGAGCTGTTGAGTGCTCTTCTGTGGTGCCAGGTAACTTCTTGGTGACTTACCACAGAGCTACAATGCCTTTCATGACTTAGTTTCAGAAGATGCATGCTATCATTTATTCCATAATTTTTGTGTTACACAGGTCAATTCTAGTTCAGTAATGGGAACTAAAATCCAGAAAACAAAGACTGTTGGAAGCCAATGATATGAACACAAAAGTGTCACTCAACTTCTACTCCAATAATACCATCTGCTCAAGCTCAATACTAAGGACTCAAGGTCTAGATAAGATTCAGGTACAGATGAGAATAACCATTGTAGTTCTACAAATAATTCTCAGATAGGGTTCCTTATAATAGAAATGAATGTTACCAAGATGGACACTTTAGTTGTGGCAGCAATACACAGTAAGTGCACGGAGGGCAGTGATCCATACCAGTTCTGAAGGGTAATAGGGCACAAGTTGCTGATTTCCTGATTGGCGTTCAGTCCTACTTCCACCTAGGAAGGATTTTCCTTAGCTGCTGCCACCTCCCTCCAGACTCCAATTTTGTTACATCACCTCTCCAATTCAAAGTCCCAGATTCTAGATTGGTGAGAATTACAGTATTGTAAGTTCCCCCAAAATATGTTGGCTTGAAAGAACAGCATTTATAGGCCCCTGTAAATTTTTTTGAAGTAGTAAATGTTAGAGTAGGTTGGTTGGGTAATCCTATCCCAAAAGTACCCAGGAAAGTATAGTCTGATGTCTGTAAGGTTACAACAACCCAAAAGCTTAGCCAAGACTAAGAAGATGTACTCCACAGGTGGTTCATTGTCAGAGATGTCCAAAAAATTCTTCCCCATGGAAGCTTTTAATGCTGATTAATATATGGGGACTAGATTTCTCCAGACTGACCCAAGAGAGCAAACTGAAGAGCACAGCACATTTTATGAGTTCATGTTGATGGTCATGCACCACCTTTTTATTGTGTTTTATTTGTCACACAGATTCCCTCTTTCGCTTGAAAAGAAACAGAGACAGGCATGAGTATGAAGGATCACCAGATGCTGTGCTCTGGATTTCTTTCCAAAAGAGAAAATTTAATAAGTATTTCCCTAAATTAAATTATAATTGTACATTTATATTTTATGTTATAAAAAGGTTGTTAAATCAAATTCTATACATGACCTCCAGGAACTTAAAAGCAGAAAAAAGAGTTTTGCTTCAAATCAAATATAATGCAAAAGAGTTTGAAGAAAGGTAGCTGACAGTGTCCATCTCCCTGAGGAGGCTGGCCACCTGGACAGAAACCACAAGGTTAACTGACTTAGGAACTTTGCAGAATTTGGGGCCTATTAGCTCCAACATGCACAAGTCAAACTTGAAGGCCCATCAAGAAGTAATTCATCTTTTGAGGACAGATTTGCATTAACCAAGCTTCCAAAGGCTGCTATATAAAAACTGCATTACTCACTTATTTGTTTATTTAAAATTGAGTTCAGGGCAGGGATATGGCTTAACTGGTAAAGTGCCTGCCTTGCATGCATAAGGCCTTAGGTTCAATTCCCAGTATCGCATAAACTAGATGTCATGGCACAAGCCTGTAATATCAGCATTTTGGAGGTGAAATCAGGGGGATCAGTAGTCCAATACCATCCTGAACTGAATGAGATCCTTTCTCAAAAATAATAATAACATGATGATGACGATGTTGATGATGATGATGACGTGAAACTCACGCCTCTAACAGCAGTTACCAGTTATCTGTTTGTGTTTATGATGATCTACCAAAGAGACAAACCAACAAGTTTAAGTGTTACTTAAAGAATGGGTTTTCTTTGCTGAACATGGAATCACACACAGTTATGGATTTTACTGATTTGCTGTCATCAAGCTCTCAGAGCTGTGGACTTTCATCTTTATGAAGACAGATGACGAAGAACAATAAAGACTCAAGTCACCTTAAACAGAGCTTCTTGTGAACATTGGTGTTTTCTTCTATTCTCAGCTTATTTCAGTGTTTCCCTCTCGGGCCTTTATTGACATTCAGTGTCTTTCATCATATTAGAAGCAAAATTATAGCATTTGGCCACTAGAATTATGATTGTTTTGTTTGGTTTTCTTATACCAGCCTTCCTAAAGACTAGCATATTATATTACCTATAATACTTGGCTTAAAAATATAAGTAGTGAATCTAAGCAGGAATAGGACCAGAGTGATTCAGACCTCAAGATGATTCCATTATAGTCTGAGTTAGAAGAAAATTCCACTCCCATTTTAAGAAGTACAGTTTAATTGATGGGCAGATGACCCCATAGAGTGGATGACCCAATAGAGTGTTTGCCTTGTGAGCATAAAGACCTAGGTTTAATGCCAAGACCCCACATTTAAAAAGGTGGGCATATGGCCTAAACTTGTCATGTTGGTGCCAGGGAAGAGCAAACAGTTAGATCCTTTGTTAGCTGGCCAACCCAACCCACTTTTCAATTTACAGACCAATGAGAGACTCTCTCAAAAAGAACAATGTGGGGCCTGCAAGATGGTACAGCAAGTACAGATCCTGAAGACATGCAATCAGTCCCCAAGACCCACATGAAAGAAGGAGATAATCAACTCCTTCAGCTTGTCCTCTTGCTTCCATATATGTGCTATGCATACTAACACACACACACACACACACACAGGAGAGAAACACAGGAGATAGAGACAAATACAGAGACAGACAGATGTAGAGAGAGACAGAGACAGAGGGAAACACGAAAAGAAAGGCAGAAAGAAAATAAATATAATTTTAAAGCACAATGATTATAAAACAAAATAGGCAGTGTGTGGAGACGGACAGCCAGGATTGTTCTCCAGTCTCCACATGCATGTGCTTAGAATATGAACGCATGCACACATACAACACCTGCACCTTCACACACATGGACATGCAAACATAAGGACATACACAAAAATTGCAGCTCAAGATAAACATAAATGTTTCTAGAGTGGTTCGTTAGATGGTTTATAATCTAATTCTCAGAGTTCCTGTCCTGTGCTCAAGCTTTAGTAAGCTGTTCCAGTTCAGCTACCAATCCTTCCTATGTGCTCCAATTTTCAGCTTGAACTTGGAACGAAGCACACATTTTCTTCTGTTGTACTGGATTACATAATGGCTCAATGTACTAACTTTAGAGACAGAAACCAGCAAATTGGCCCCATGTCAGAAAGTTCTCCTTTTCCACTTCACTGGCTGACTCAATGCAAAACCACTTAGCCCAGGGGTATTTTGTGAGTTTGCTCCTCTACCCTGGAAGCCACCTACCTCTCATGCTTAAGAGCAGGATCATTTTGTGGCTTTTCTGCTAGAAATCAGACAACCAATGACAATCCTTCCTCTGGTTTCTAACCAGAGTTTGCAGCCGTCTAATTCACATTTTCTGAAGTTTCCATTCATCACATTTGGCTTCCCTTTTGCTACCTCATTGAATGTCAACCATAAGCTTTCCCTGGCCTAACACGTTTATGATAGTTCTGGCATCTCTCAGACATTCAATATAATTGGTGTTAAAATCATGAAATTGCAGCTCTTTTAAAACAACATTTAAATGTGTGATCTTTAAAATAAATATATGCTTAACTCTGTCCCCATTTGGCCTCTCCACCTTTGCAATTACATTCTTTTTCTCATTCAACATAATACTCTTTTGTTTTAAATAGCAACAAAAAATAACAATTTGGGACTATATAAAGACTAAGCTGGCCTAGTATCCATTAACAGGACACTCAGATACTCATGCCTCTCGGTGTTGTTTCATCTTAGAAAATGGCTTACAGTGGCCGCTTACCTGGATGCTTCCTTAGTTTGAAGGTGCATTCTAGGGTTCCTCTGTAGAGATACTAGGTTCTGTTCGTTCCCAGGATAAGGCACTTAACTCAAGGACTGCTGAGAATTGCCCAGAACCAGACTCAAGTAGCTCCTACTAGTATTTGGAATACGCTGAAGCTCTGCTCAGTCTTCTAAAATCTCCCAGGGGGAAACCAGCTGTGTGACCATACCTAAGCATTCCCCCAGCTCTTAAGACAACACCGAAGTCCAACAGCATAGCACTCACTGTCAGGGTAAGCTGTACACTGACTCGGTAGGAATTTCCCAGACACGAGGAAGGAACCTCACAATTATAGGAAGTTGTGAAGAATAGTGGTGTCTTTTATGGTAAATTACTTACAATCTTAAAAGTCCATAAAGCAATAAAATGTTAAAATTCAGTGAGCCCATTTCTCCTAATCTACCCTAATGAGAAAGTCTCCTCTTGGCTACTAGGGCTGAAGTTCCATGATGAGCTTTGCCAAGCACTGGCTTAGATTCACCAGCAATCTCTTTCACATGTGGGATCTATGAGAGTAAAGTTGAAAACATCAGAGCATTCAGCTTTCATTTGTTAATGCAAGATGTCAGCTCATAAGCATCATCACCAAATCTATTTTGGATATTTCGTGAGATTTCCAGGGGCAACTAAGGGCTCGTCAGTGCTCAGACCACCGTGTATGGCCAGCCCTTCATGGAGACTGATCAGATCCCTCAGAGGCAGAGCTATGTCCTTGATGATGGGGAAGGAAGCAATTCTTGTGTGTGGTATGTGTGTTTGAATGTTTGGCATAATATGTGTGCACAGTGTATGAATGGGCTACATGGGTGTGGAGTCTAAGTATATATGTGAAATATGGTGTCTGTGGTGTGGTGTGTAGAAATTATGCAGTATATACCTGGTATGCATGCACTTGCAGGTAAAGTGTTCTGTAGTTACTGTGGAATGTTTGCACTTTATTGTGTATGCATGATATATACACAACACACGTGGTATGTAGTATGTGTGTGGCACTTGTATACCATATGAAATATAGTGTGTGTGTGCTTTAGTATGTGTTTATGATACACACAGAATATGGCCATTATGTACTGTGAGTGATTTGGTGGGGGGTAGTGGTGAAAGTCCCTGTTTCCAAGACCCCTAGCTATACCTTATCTGTACTTTAAGCCTGTGACTCAGTTAAAATTACCACTTTCTCTATTTCTAGTCAGGCTCTCAACAATGCTGTCAGGAGTAGCTGAAGAAGAAAGTGATGGCTAGCTTACCCAAAGGGTTCACTACTCCTTTGGCCAAGATCAAAAGTTCCAAACATACCAGTAGAATCAACCTGGCAGAGTAAAGCGCATCCCAGCATGAGCTAGATCTGAGCCTATCTTCTTGACCACTCAGGACCTTGTATTACATCAGCTTATCTGTTAATACAGTAATTTACCTCCTCAATAAATAATCTTGATCTCTTAACATATGCTTAACAAGCGCTGTTAGCCATGAATGCAATCATAAATAAGATAAATGAAGAGTGTCCATGCGCACTGAACTTAGCTTAATGAGAGATGCACACAAGGAACAGGCAATTATAACACCTTGGCTGGAGATGAGATGCTTAATAGACGGTAACAAAGATGGAAAACCCTAAAAAGAACCTCAGCACAGACTTCTAGGGAAGACACATCTAGGTAGAAGCCACATTGGCCCATAGGGTGTAGAACAGAGATTTGCAAACTCCCAGCACATGTGTGTAAAGGACCAGAACACTGAAAAGACTACAACATATAGTGAACTCAAAGAATAGTGTCAGGAGAGACTACACAAGAAGCTAACATGGGTAAGAAAATAGCAATTAAGTTTATTTTGCTCAAAACATTCTCAAAGACAGAGGATAAACTGCTTCCTATATGAATAGAAATACTTGAGTTTGATCCATAGAACTTATATTTAAAAATGGGATATGGTGTTGTATGCCTATAGCCTCAACATCAGCACAATAGTGATATGGAAATCTCTGAGGCTCATTCATGAGACAGCAAGCCTAGCCTAACTGGTCATTTTCAGGACAAGTAAGACACCTTGTCTCAAATAAAATGAGGTGTGCAAGCCCTGAGAAGCAATATCTGAGCTAGATCATTAGTTTCAACATGCCTGTACGCATTCATGTACATCTCCAAATACATAGACTCCTACTCCATGTGAAAGACAATCTGAAGTTCAGTCACCCACTACAACTTCTTTCCTCTCTCTCTCTCTCTCTCTCTCTCTCTCTCTCTCTCTCTCTGTCTCTGTCTCTCTCTCTCTCTCTCTGTCTCTCTCTCTCTCTCTCACATACACACACACTTTCAGCAACTCTCCTGCCTCATTTCATTTGAACCAAAAATGCATAAATCTACATTTATAACAAATTCTCTAGGTAGGGGTTTTCCTCTACAGGATAAAATTTGAGACTTATTATACTAAATCAAAGCAGGCCAGATGAGCCAATTTCAATAGTTTGGGCTTGTTCCTACATTGAATGGAAGCCATGTTAGGCAATACAGCAACATGATTAAGGTGTGTGCTTTTGATAGCTTGCTATGACAGCAGTAAGTACTTAGGAAATGGGCAACAGAGAGATCTCTCTGCTGACCTGAGCTGAGATGATTAGGCCGAAGTCCACGATCTCAGCATACTTGAATGTACAATTGCCAAAAGATGGTCTCAGCTGAAATCACATCTAGACCCACTGTAACTTTACTACCAGTCATCCAATTTGCCAAGAACAGAGGGATTTTTATAAGATTCAATACTTTGGTGCTAAAACAAACAAGTCTCAGACAACTGGAATGATATGCTAATCTTCTGTAAATCATATTAATTACCAGGAATAAACCCTGTGATAATCAATCAGGTGACATACAATTCATGATGCAGTTTTATTTTTATGAAAACCTGAGGTTAAAATAGTGTCTAATATTTATTCTTTGAAAATGTTATACATGCATATGGTGTAAGTTTGGATCATGTTATATCCACCTCTCATTCCCCACCTATTCTTTCTAGGGCCTTCTTCACACACATACACACACACACTAAATCTGAGCAGTGCTACCTGTATGTGCATAAGTATAAAGCCATCTACTAGAGTAGGGGTGTCCTACCAGAGCCACCCCCCTGAAGAAAACTGATGCTCCATCCCTAAGTTATGTGTGTGTGTGTGTATATACATATGTGTGTGTATTCGTTCTTCTGTTCTCTTCACATATAATATTATATATACAACATAAAGTATATATAATATACGCATATATGTGTATGAGTAAATACACATATATATTTTATATGCTATTTCATAATATATACATGTGTGTATATGTATGCATAGATAGTATCTCATACTACATATATGTATGTGTGAGATGGCACACTGGGAATAGTGCTTACTGCACAAGGAGGAGGACTGAGTTAGAATCACCATGATGAAGTCTTTAATTGAAGCCCAGTTTCTGGCAGCAGGGATAGGCAGCCTGTCTAGCTGAACCAGCCCTAGGCTCAGGGAGAGGTCATGTCTCAAGAACTAAGGTTGAGAGCTGTAGAACACATTCAACGTCAAGTTCTGGCCTCTGCACCTGTAGATAGATGACCACAGGCACACAAAGAACAAATCAAAACCATCCTTCATAGTTTAGAAAACTAACCCCAGCGACACTACAGCTTTAATTCAGCTTTGAAACAAACACAACGCTGGCAATGCTTTCCTGTTTGCAGCCTCAGAGCTTTCCGGCGTGGTGTTGCAATCAGGAGAGGGGTGTGTTGTGAGGAAATTGTTTTTACTACTCATAATTAAAGAACTGGCTTTGTAAATGATTTACTCTCAAAAAAAAAAAATGTCAAGGTTACTTCGGCCGACTTCGCTCCCCTTTCCACAAGGGGGAAAGTGTGGAATTGTGGCCCACCTGCCTGAAATAACCAAAAGAGTGGTGTCTCAAAGGCTGATGCTAGACAGAAAGTTATCCAATATTTCTCTTAGAGAAGCCAAGAGAGAGAGGTGGAGAAATTGTATTTAAGTGATAATTTACAAGTCAGTCCATTGATTCTAGACTATAAGATAATAGTAATATATTATTATATTACTCTATATATAGTAGTAGTAATTTACCAGGATAATGTTTTACCTCAACATATAGTTGATATCCAAAGTACAGACTTTTAAAATTGTAGGTATTTGCCTGGGTTGGCTACCCAGAGGCTGTTTAAGCTGTGGGCTGGCTTTCCCCAGGGTCAGATGATTGTTCAAAGTTCCTGAATAAACTGCATTGAAAAAAGAAATTGTAGGTATTTATTTTAATAAGCAATGAAAAAATATGAAGCTACTAGGTCAAGCCCATGATTTATTTTCCTTTAAAATATATTTTTTCTTTAGGTGTACAGATTTTAGTATGCTTATCCTATATTATATGTCTAATATCCACTTATAAGTGAGTATATGCCATGTGTATCTTTCTGCTTCTGGGATACCTCACTCAGGATGATCTTTTCTAGATCCCACCATTTACCTGCAAATTTCATGATTTCCTTGTTTTTAATTGCTGAGTGGTATTCCATTGTGTAAATGTACCACAATTTCTGTATCCTTTCTTCCATTTAGAGACATCTGGGTTGTTTCCAGTTTCTGCTATTACAAAGAAAGCTGGAGGAGCAGCCTTGCTAGGCCACAAAGGAAGACAATGCAGCCAGCCCTGATGAAACCTGATAAGCTAGGGTCAGATGGAAGGGGAGGAGGACCTCCCCTATCAATGGACTTGGAGAGGGGAATGGGAGAAGAAAAGGGAGGGAGGGTAGAATTGGGAGGGAATGAGGGAGAGGGCTACAGCTGGGATACAAGGAATAAACTGTAATTAAAATTAAAAAATAAAATTTGGCCTGCTCTTTAATTAGCTCCCCCTGAGGGAGAAGCAGCATTACCAGGCCACAGAAGAAGACAATGCAACCACTCCTGATGAGACCTTATTGACTAGAATCAGAAGAAAGGAAAAGAAGACCTCCCCAGTGGACTTGGGGAGGGGCATGCATGCAGAGGGTGGAGAAAGGGAGGGATTGGGATGGGAGGAGAGAGGGAACCACAGGAGGGATACAAAGTGAATAAAGTGTAATTAATAAAGAATTTTAAAAAATGTAATAAAAATATTTTCCTTTAAAATAAAATAAAATTTAATTTTAAAACAAATAAAATCCATTTTTAAAATATCTAGCAAATAATGCCAAAGGTTTATCAGAAATACGTGAGACATGGAAATAACCCAAAGATAAGAGCTATACTTGTCTAAGTGACAAAAATAATTCTATAGACTTTCATTACTTCAAGGTGAAGAGAAAAACTTTTATATTCCAAAATGTAGTCTCTCAACTTGCTGATTTCCACAAATTCAAATCATTATCTGAGATATCTCCAAAGCAATTAATCACAACCAAAAAGGAATGATAAAACAAAAGCAAAATAACTAAACAAAGCATTTTAATTGTGATATTTGTATCAATCAGATCACAAAAAATCTAGCTTTTCTAGAGGGTTTTGTGTCATGAGAAGAAGACAATAGCTGCTCGATTTTTCTACTTCGTTAACTTAAGTGGGAAAGCACCTAAAGGTTACAATTCACAAACACAATAATTTATATCAAAGACAATAAATAAAGCATAGATAGACAGATAGATAGACAGACGGATAAAACAAACCACAAAACATATACACCAAAATTAAAGTACTTCAATTATTACATTTGTATCTTATCTACGATGTTGAAAGAGAGATTTTCTTGGAAAACAGAGCCTGTGGATTTATTCACTAGGATTTAGAATCAATCCTGATGTTTTTCTAAAAAGAAGTTTTTGTGAAACTGTATGATATTAAAAAAAAAAAGCTTAAAATTTCTCTCCTTCATAGTCTAATTATTTATCATGAGACCGCACTTTCAGCTGAACTCGGAGCTTTATGATTTTATGGTTGAATAAATGCAGTGCGCCTTTCTCTGAACAAATAGATAAAACTGAAATTTTATGTTCAAAATTGTATTTTCTTTTTTTGTTTTGTTTTGCCTGTTTGTTTTTCAAGACACAATTTCTCTGTGTAGCCCTGGCTGTCCTGGAATTCACTATGTAGACCAGGCTGGCCTCAAACTCAGAGGTGGTCCTTTACCTCCCTCCTGACCTGGGACTAAAGGCTCATACCACTATACAAATCCAAAAGTGTATTTTCTTATGTTAACAGAATCTTTTTTCTTCCCAGAAAAGGTCCTAGCTCTAAGATAATATAAAGCAATGTAAAATAAAAATACAAAACAACACAATTCAACCTTGATTTGTTCTCTAACTGATCATATTTGCTGTTGCCCAGTTTCTATGATCTGTAGGATGTCAGCAGTTAAGCATTGCTCTGAGTACCTTATTTGTCAATTTACATCTAATAAAGGAAACACTTGCTATTTCATACAGCTTCTAATTTTTTAACATCAATGTTGCTATGGAGCTGCAATATTTTGGATGTCACAGAATCACAAAGAAGGCTCTGAAAATATCCTTGGGTATCAGGTTTTATAGAAATGCCTGTGCCTTAAATAAAACATCCAAGAAATATTCTTATTTCCAGTAACTAAAACTGTCTTTCCCCCTTCTAGAAAAGCATAGAATGTCATGTTGGTGATGATGCCAAGTGCTGGAGCAGATGCTTTGTTTCAAATTTCATCTTTTGCACACACTCACTCTTGGCTTTGGGCTATTTACCTAACCTCTCACTATCCTCATCTGTAGACTAAGGATTACTATAGTACCTGTCTCATTTATTGTTAGGGTAAATGCCTATGAAGTACTTTTAAAAGTGTCAACTACATAGTTTATTCAGTAAATTAGCCTTTATCATAATACTTAACCCATCACTCACACCCTTGTGCAAGCTGCCAAGAGCTTATCTATAATCACTATTTTTCAAAGACCCATTTCCTTGGAAATAAACTAGAAAGCACCAAGCGGAGGTTTCCACGTAAGGGTCCATAGACATCAATAGCATGATGACTGCACAGGCTTAGACTTCTCCGCTCTGATGTTAACTTGGAGTATAAGTGAAGGATAGTACAGGTTTCCTAGTTCTGGGGTTCTCTCCCCACCATTTAAAAATCTTCCATCGCTAGCACTGTACTCCTTGAGAAAGGAAAGGAGGTGGTTACTTAAGATTCCAGAAATAAAATTGAAGATAACAGAAGCCAAGACTGCTTTTATCCCTCATCAACAGATCAAGAATTGAGAGAGAAATGTGCAGATAGACTAAACGGTTTGAAATACTAGAGAATATATTAACATAACCCATGACATCAGTAAGCTAAAGATGATATGTCAAAAGCTAAATTCCACTTAAGTTGCTGCGGACTGCGTAATTCCTGGAGAGTCATTATTTTTTAGTAGGTGTGGATTGGAATAGCTTTTACTGAAGAAGACTACATGCAAATGCAGGGAACACACATTACTTCATCTCTTATACTGAATGTAGAGGCGGCATGGGATGTTTATTATTTAAATAAAACAGTATCTAAAAATAAATTTTCAGATGTTATCATTAGACTTCTGTTGAAATATCTTTGGTACTAAGGACATATTTAGCACTTTCTGCTGCAATGTGAATTTGTTCCCACAAATATGTTTTCTCTATTATTTTCCCTTTTTATTCATGTGTGTGGTATCTATGCAGTGGAGGTCAGAGGCCAGTGATGAATGTCTTCTCAATCATTCTTTTTAAAAAATATTTTCTATTTATTACAATTTATTCACTTTGTACCCGGCTGTGGACCCCTCCCTCATCTCCTCCAAATCCCTCCCTCCCTCCCTCTTCTCCTCCCATGCCCCTTCCTCAGTCCACTGATAGGGGAGGACCTCCTCCCCTTCTCTCTGACCCTAGCCCATCAGGCCTCATCAGGACTGGCTGCATTGTCTTCCTCTGTGGCCTGGAAAGGCTGCTCCCCCCAGGGGGAGATGACACTCTTCACCTTATTTTTTGAAATAGAATCTCTCGCTGAACGTTGAGTTCACCCACTAGGTTCTGTGGGTTGGGCAGGAAGTTCCAGAGATGTGCCTATCTCTGCTGCCCAAGTGTGGTACAGACAAATGCGGCTACACCCAGCTGTCTTTTGTGTAGGTGCTGGGAATCCAAACTCACATCCTCATTCTTATCTACCACTTAACAAGCATCAGCTCACTGAGCCACTGGCCCAGACCACTACCACCCCTTCATCTTTATCTCACGGCCAAGCATGAAATCCATAGGAACCTCACAATGTAAAAGTCAAAGATGTTTTAGTGTTTTTAACATGGACAGGCTCCTAGATATATCTCTTCTACACTGCATCCTAGGAATGGCAAGTGAATATTATCAGAAATTCTCATGGCTTTTCACCCCTTTGTTGGAGTATGAAGTAAAGACGGGAAACAGCTTTTTTTTTTTTTTTTTTCTCCAGTGTCCTTTGAAATGAGGACTGTTGATCCAAAGGGCTTTTTCCTACTATGTGAAAAGTTTAAATAAAGAAAAAAAAATGTTCTCATACATTCCACATTGACACAACAATAGAAATAAAAATAATGCTATCCTGTCTGGGCCTTTCAGAGTCTCCAGCCTTTGATTTGGTTTAAGCCTGGCCTGGGTGCCAAGAGATTTGAGACTCCAGTGGAAGGGAAGAGACTGGGAGCCCATCTCTGGCTCAGGACAATCTGAACTTGGATGAGGCCCAAAGAATTCAACTGGATCTGGGATTGAAATATAGGATTGGACAGTTGATGTTTCTGCTTATAAGCAACTGTGTTTTTAAAATTCTGTAAATTCTCTTCTCGTAATTTGGACAAAGGCTAAATCAAGAATGCCACCCAGCTAGTTACAAGTGATGTGGCCATTGCAGGGCCAGGTGCCCCCATTTTCCCTTGGAAATGAAGACATCAGGACGGCAAAGATACTTGTAAATTATCCAGAGAAAACAGACAGAAACTGTTCTTTGTCCTCAATTAGCTAAATAATTCAAAATAAAGACTCCCTTTCACCTGAGGTAGTGGAGATAATTAAGGCCCAAAATAGGTTTGGCTTCAATTATCTAGATAATCTGCTTGTGTGTTTATTTAGTCCAAAATTAGAAGCTTAAAAATGAATCCACTTTTAAGAAATAGCTAAAAAGACTTTAAAAACTCACTTATAGGAGAATTTGACTTTAAAATGCTCTTTGGGTGGGCTATTTATAAATATTCATTTTAAAAAACTGGTCTTTAGATTTGTACTTCAAAAGTTAAGAATGTTAAATTGAGGAATAGAAAAAGTAGTTCATCCAGTTCAGCGTGTGAGCATAAGGTCCTGAGCTCTGCCCGCACCACTCATAAAGACGCTCCACGTGGCAGGGAGTACTCACAATCCTAAACCGAGTGGTGGAGAGGGGAGGAGCCCACAGGCTCGCCAGCCAGCCATCCTAGACGAACCAGTCAGCTGGCAGGCCAGGGAGAGCCCACTGAGCCATTCCTGAGATGTGCCTCAGGGTTTTCTTCTGTCCTCCACAAGCATGTACAGATGTTTACATGTACCCATGTGCATATGTGCACCCAAGCATATATGTGTACACATACAGATCCATAATAACTAAGTATGTAAAGAAATACTTGAAAAACAGTGTCTTTCCCGCCTATCACTAATCCATTTCTTTAGCCGAGACTTTTCTAGGAGACAGCTACCTTTACACACATACATATACACAGTTACACACACACACACACACACACACACACACACACACACCATATACCCCATGTTGCTGCCATACTGATCTCATTTTCAAGATGTGTGACCAGAACTCTGCATAGTATATATCTACAAGAATGTTTTGGCTATACTTTAGAATTGCCCAGGGAGATAGCACTTGGCCTACACTGATCACCAATTAAATCAAATTCTCTCCAACTGGGACCCAGGCATCATTTTTAGAGCCTCCACTCCAGGTAAATCCAATACACAGCATGGTTGACACAGGCTGTTTTGGAAGTTGGATAATTTTTCTGCAAAATAGACTAAAATTGAAAGAGCAAAAGCACATGGTTTCTCTTTTCACCCTCCCCCACCATTTTTTCCCTTTGATAGGCTTATCTTAACTGAATTCAGTCATTCCAGAACTAGAAAATCCAAGTCCCATATTATCTCAATTTTTGTGATATATTCAACCAATTAATATTTTTCTAAATTTATCCTATGTGAGGTTAGGCTTCATAAGAATCCATTGCAGCATAGCCCCTTGAGGGGTCTCATAGCACAATAGGGAAGGTAATCACAAACAAAAGTAACTTCAGTTCTACTCATAAGCACTGAAACAGAACTAAGGATCTGGCTTCACAGACTTTCCTTATGTAGGCACCAGGGGCAGCCTCATGGAGGAATTGCATGATTTGGTTAGGAAGACATTGGTGCTCTAAGCAAATGGAGGAAGGAAAAAAATCTACATAAACTCATGAGACGCACCAGCCAGTCAGATGCGTCATTACTGAGGAGCCATTACCAGCCTGGAGTGGCTGGAGGCCAGTGGAGCATGTATGTGTGTGAAGATGTGTCTTTGGAAATAAGGGATGGAAATTGTGGCCTATGAGGCTAGTGAAGAAAACAGAGTATTCTATAAATCCAAGGTGAATCAAGCCTAGAATCAGCCCATGAGGCTACTATGCAAATGTATTGCATGTTTTACAAACTCTTATGACATTCAAGAAACCAGATTATTACCGAATCTCTATTAATCTTATGAATATTTTGAATAAATTTTTACTGTTTAAACTAATTGTATGCGTGTATGTATGAAATTATGCCATTAGTGTAGAAAGCAAAGACAGAGTATCTGACAAAAGTCAGATAACTCTTCTGAATTCAAATTTTCAAATGAATCAGGAAGTAAAAAGATATGAAATCACCTGCTTTTAGAGTCTGGAGGAATAACTATGGTCTCCGAGCAAGCAATATGATTTTTTTTTCAGTAATAGGGACAAGCTATGCCTGCCTCAAGCACTCTACCACTGAGCTATGACCCCAGACCTTAAGCAATATTGTCTTAAAGCACATAGTACAAACTAAAGAAAAGGGATAACCAGTATAACTTGCAAAGTCCTCAGCATAAAGAATGCACGTAGCGGGCAGCGAAGCTGTTGCGAGTTCTCTGGACAGACTACAAGAGCTCTCCCTTCACTCATGCAGAGGAACCTCGCTTGTTTCCTCCTGTGTAAAGGTTGTCATGCTTCAGTACATTCTTCCAACAAGTTCCCTACTCACTGCCTCCTCATGTACTCAAATCAACCGGCAACTGGATGCATCTCTCTCTGCCTCTCACATCACCTATGCATGCATACCTTCTCGTCTTCCTTCAGGGAAGGATTTAATTTTTCACAATGCACATTAAGAGCCTGGTATCAAATGATAGCACATTATGATCTTACTTAACAAGGGTCAATATTTTAGTTTAGCAACTATTTTCCAAATAAAGAAATTGGAGAACTAATGTTAAATGACTTCTCCAAGATTATACAATTAGCATCAAAGTCAAATTTGAAAGATGCTCCCTCATCCCACCCACTGTATAAGCTTCATTCCCTTTACTGAGTGAAAAACATTACCACCAAGTTTTGAAGAGAATAAGTACACTATAAAGAATGTGTTTCACAGAGAGCTTCAGTCTTAAGTTCACCGAATATGCAGCAGTGAATGTGTAAATATGCATAAACATATTCTTATTCCCAAGGGTTGCTATGGCATACAGACAATTCCCAATTTGTTTACTACAAATGTCTAATTGTAAGTGGTTTGTATCAGATGAAGAACCCTTTTTCTACAGGAGCAATACCACACAAAGAAAATAAGATATCACATGGAGCCACTAAATGCAAGATTTCCTTTGAAAGCATAATCTTAGTTTTATTTTCTTCTAAACCAAATGCTACAATTCCCTGTGATCTGTGATCCCTTCCTAGTTTGTGAGGATATGCGGATAAGGTCTTTTCTGGATTATGTTGATGCTGAACAAATCACAAATACATACTCATGAACATACTCATAATTTAATCTACTTCTTCATCAATATGATGAAACACTGGCCAAAGAGAGAGAAGGATTTATTTCCATTTACACTTCCATGTAGCAACCCATAACTGAGTAAAGTCAGAACAGAACCTCAACGCAGGAACCTAGAGAGAGCAACTGAATGAGAAACTATAGATGAAAAGTGCTTGCAAGCTTGCTCTCCATGGTTTGGACTTCTCCAACATAGCATTACCTGGGGTGGCACTGCCCACAGTGGACTAGGCCCTCCCATATTAATCATTAACCAAGAAACTGCCTCCACAGACATGGGGTCGGGCCAGCCTGGTGGAGGAAATTCTTCAGTTGAGGGTCCCTCTTTCCAGGTGCCTCTAGTTTGTGTCAAGCTGACAGAAATTAACCAGCACACATGTGACACCTGGCATTAAACTATAAGAAAGCAAAGATACTTATTTTATTTGTGGCTCATCCTCAACCCAATAAGTAAGTAATTAATGAATATTTTTTAAATAAGGAAAAGCAGTACTATATGGACCTTGTTAAAAGCTCCTGTTCTCTTTATAAGAACAAGTGAAAAGTGGGCCTTAAAAACTGGATGTAGTCATTTGCAAATGAAATTTTGATGGAAAGAAAAAAACAAAAAGTTGCTCTTTCAAGTTCATGCTAGAATTAGGACACATGCATACACACACACACACACACACACACACACACACACACACACACATTTGTCCCAACAGTAATCAGACCAACTGATGGCCACACATAATCTTGAACTTCACAGTTTAAGGAAAAACAGGCAAGAAACAAAATCCCCAAAAACTCCACTGAAGTGGTTATACTAATAGAGAAGTGGACCCAGGAGAAAACAACAGTGTTGTTTTTGTTTTTAAATTAGTTTACTTGGGCTACTTACAGCTGACCTTCTACATTTCATGTACAAGTATTGAATCTACATGTCACCTCTACACTTAGGGACTTGACCATCTGAGCCTTGTCTCTACTGGAGATTAGCACACAGAGCTCTAAACTAAAGTTCAGGTACTTAATATTGGTTGACAACTAGAGAAGATCTAGAATCATCTAGAAGACAGGACTGTGAACATGCCCTCTGTAAGGATTTGTATAGATTAGGTTGGCCTTTGGAGATGCTTTTATGGGATCATTGAAGGAAGACCTATCTTACTGTTGGGTAGCACCATTTCATGGTCTGAATAAAAGGAGAAGGGCAACTGAACAACAAGTATTAAATATTGTCTACTTCCTGGCTGTGAAGTGCTATGACCAGCCATCTCTTCCTGTCACCATGACCATATGGACTTCACCCTGGAACTATAAGGCAAATGAACCATTCCTTCTGAAAGTTGCTTTAATCAGAGTATACTGTGACAGAAACAAGAAAATGAAAACAGACATTTTTAAATGGGGTGGGAAAGCCTGAGTTAGCTGGGGTAGAAAGATGTATTCATAGCTAAATAGTACAGTCTTACAAACTATACAAGTTACCAAGGTAAATTGTAGAGTGTTGGGAATGATGGAAACATTCTTTTTTTTCTTGAATTATTTAAACATCACACACACACTAGAAGCATGGGCTGGAGGAGGTGATCTTTTGGGTCATTTACTAGCGCATGAAGCTAGGAATGAAGCCAAGCTTTAATGAAATCTCCTACAGCTTTGTTCTCGTTTCCATGGAATTATTATGTTAAATAGGTGAAACCCTGCATATATGTGGTGTCTTAGCAATGCAAAGATCTGAAATAATTTCTCAAGGGAACAAACAGTATTTCACTGAGTTCCTGGAGCAACAGGAAGTGGATACACATAAAAACAATTACCAGACTGAAAAGCCATTCCCTAACCTCTTGTAAATCCTAAGTGCCACTTAAGAGAAGAATGTTCTCGCAATTCTCTAAAATGATGTATTATTTACCTTCTGAGGAAAAATTAACTGGACACGAAAATAGATTCTCAATTAAAGAACTCCAACTGAGTCTTGGTTTTGTATCTCACCATTTGTTACTTGATAGTTTTAAGGAAATTAGTATACACTCCAGCATTGTATGAGTAAGACAGACACATAGCATTCTCCTCTACCCAGGGATGCTGTAATGCAGACTGAGACGTAAAAATCATTGCAGTGGTGGTAGGTAGGGCAATTCTGCAATGTATCAGGATTAAATCTGAGAAAGTGCCATTTTAGAAAAGGAATAGCAGAAGTTCCATTGTGTGAAAATAGCTGAGGGCTTCTTTGCTGATGGCTCTGTAAAAGAGGAAAGGAGAGGAATGCCTAAGAAGAGGTAGGAAGACCAAGTCTAGGGGACCTGAGTGCAGTCTAGAATCCAGGTATCTATAGTTAGTGACAGGTATCAATGCACCAAAGGAGATAAGCTTCCTGGAAAAGAAACACATAAGCTCGCTGAGGAGATGTGTTCAGCTGGGTGCTCTAACCCTTCTCAACAACATCAAATTCCCAATCAAGTCTGTCATATAGCTTTGAGATTGACTCAGGACCTTTGCTTACTTTTTATGATTAGCAGAATTATTTCTCTCAAGAGGTGAGGAAGCAGTTGTAGCTCTCCCTAGGGAGAATTCTCCTCTGAGATAACTTGGTCAAAACTATTATCAAATATAGGTATAAGTCACTACCTTAAGGGGAAATCATTTACATCAGGAAAGGTAAAATTGGGGTAATCATCTTTGGTGTTCCACAGAAAGAGAATATATTCTTCAAGGATTGTTTTTAATTACCTCCAAATATTTCAACACTTGGAGATTAAGGAGCTCACAATCTAAACCCAAACTAGCTATTAATAGTCAGAAAAGATGCAGATCTCCAAAATAGTAGGAGTCAACAAGTGTCCTCCCAAAGAATAGTGCCCTGATCTGCCTTGTAACCCTACAAACCCTATGCAAACCTCAGGAGTCACTAGCTCAAAACTTTCAATATCCAAAAACAACATGAAAAAAACAAAAAGGAAAAAATGGCTGCAAAAGAAAGTTGAAGAGCCCGGGGTATTATCTAAGCTAGCAGAAGCCCCAGTATGGGGACAAAGGAAGGTTCCAGCATAGTGTAGGAGGGGCTAATATGGTCTCCATCATAAAACATCCCTAACCCATTCCACATATTTGTAGAGAAAACTGGATCCCTCTTTCTTTTTTTTTTTCCTATTAAAATACTTTATTTTCAAGAAAATGGATCCCTCTTTCAGCCCAAGAGCTCTGACCACTCCTTTTGATTTCTACTGTGACCTTTCTAATCCAGGTCATTATGAATTTTCTGATGCTCTTCTAAATCATCATTTACCTAATTATGTATATATTCATACTGGCCTCTTCTCCACTGTTTTCCAAGATATAAACTATGTGAGCTATTCAAATGTTAACTATGAGAATACAATGTCAGATTCCCACCACTACGTCCCTCTATGATAAAGACCATTGTTTTAAAAGATCAAAAGCTTTGTGTAGCCCTTAAGAGAAGGGTAGACCATCATGGCATAGCATACAAGTTTGTGGATTCTCTCGGGTCCACCTTCCTCTAAGCCTCATGCCACCACATACTTTCTGATCTTCCCCAGCTACAGAAACCTTATTCAGTACTTTGATTCATGATGCCTCAAACTGTTACAGATCTGTCTTCTGAAACACTTCATTTCTCTGTTTTCTTCATTAGTTACATCTCTTCCTTAATATAACAATTGAGAAGTCACTTGACCAAGAGAACATTCCATTCCTATACCCCAAGAAGACTCAACTGCTTGTAACACCACAATGATAATTAAGCATTTGTTGGATATTATCTGAAAATTAGACTTTCCCACTAGATTATAAGTTTCATAATATAGATAGTACAAACTTATTCCCAATATATGTCTTTGTTAAATAAAAGAATGCACAAATGATCAAGTCAGCTTGTTTTTCTGCAGAACATTTTTGCTATAATTGAAAAATTACAAACTTCTCGATTTAATGACTTTCAAGTAGCCATAGTGTTTTAAAGCTCTATCATAAATAAGGAGTGCCCTTAACACAAGGATTTGCTATTATTAGGTTTATTAAGTTGCTTTCATAATAACTGATTTATTGCTAACAGCATTGCCTTTTTAACTCAGTATTTTATAAATATTATATCCAGGAATTAAATTGTATATATCCATTATTTATAGAAAAATTTTGAGTGTGAAAGCCAAGTCTCATTAAAAAGGAAATCATACTAAAACTCCAGACGTACACACTGTGGCAAAGGGTAATTTAAACACCAAGGCTTACTTATGGATTTATTTTATTAGTGTTTCCAGAAGGCACAAAAGCCATTTGGAAAATTAAGGCCTTGAGAAAGATCAAAGCAACATTTATAGCCACTTATGGATACCCTTTTCTGGTGATAAACTCATCACACTAGACTTGGCTGAGACCTTAAAGGTCATTTGCCCACATTCTTTATTTTATACACGATAAAGCTAAGCCTGGACTTCCATAAGGTCACACTGCCATAGCAAGGCCTGGATCTATTTTTAATTCAACTTCTTTGAAACTATCATATTGCAAGCTTGTCAAAACTGGGGGTTCTAACTATTCATATCCTACCGTTAGAAAGGCAAGTGGTATGTAAACAGCTTGTCTAGGCTGCAGGGCTGGAATTTTGTATCAATAGACACTCATCTTTATTTGCTATTTAATGCCTGTATATATTTAGAAATCAGCTCAGCTGTGTAATTTTATACATGAAGAAAAAAGATACTTCAAGATCATTTATATGTCACTTTCTCAAAAAAGCCTTCTACCTTGAACAAAAATGCTGCGTGACAACAAAAAGGTGAAGTCCCAGTGTGACCCCAAGGTCAGGTGTAGGCTGCTTCCTACTCCAGGCTATTTCTTCAGCCATGTCCATGACACCAATTCTATTTTACTGCTGCCCAAAGAATGTCCTCACAAAAATGTGAGCAGGCAAAGTAGCTTCCCTGATGATACATAGGCAACACAGAAGATGCCTTGCACCTCCCCCACCCCCCCACTACCTCCACACAGCATCTCTGTGAGTAACCAGAATCATCTGAGAAGACTGCTCAGCCATGCTGCACTGAGTTGGATTTCTCTTTCCACTGTATGATATTCAGTGTCATTTCTCTTCTCCTCCTAAAGTTTTCCCATCAGAAAGAAGGAGGACCTCCCCAATCATGGACATGGGGAGGGACATGCATGCAGAAAGGGGGGTGAGGAGAGACCGGGAGGGGAGGAGGGAGGGGCTTATGGGGGGATACAAAATGAATAAAGTGTAATTAATAAAAGTTAAATAAAAAAAATGATAATGGTAAAAAAAAAAAAAGAAAGAAAGAAAGCCTTACTTCATCTCCACCTACACCATTCTATTTGTTTTGTTGTTGTTTTGAGGTTTTGTGTTTAGGTTTTACTTCCCAAAGCCCTGTATCTGTGTCCTGGCTCCTAGCTCTCCTCTCTAGAGCATCAAGGCATTCCACAGGGCAGGACATCTGAGCAGACGGAGCCGCTTTTCTTGGACCAGTTGGTCTTTATTATCTGAGTGTGTGTCTCGGCTCTGCTTTTGGTTTTGGTTTACGGATTGGTTTTTCTTTCTTTTCTTTTCTCCCACACCCCCCAAAAACCATAATTTTCCCCTGAGTATTTCTGGTGATTAAAGATTCACCCTTCCTATTTAGCAATAAGAGTAAACTTTCTTACAATGATCTGAACCAATTCTACATAGGACATTTTGTTATCATGAAATAGTTTTCTGTGGTGGTTTTGTTTTTATTTTATCTTATTTTTTTATTTAAAAAAAAAATCCCTTAGAATGAGAATGAAGCAGCAACAAAGTCTCTAATTTTTCCAGGAATTTCTAGGAATCAGTGGACCTTGAGAGGGGGTAGAACCCAATGTGCTATGTAAATATGAAATATGAAAAAGAAATGCAAGTTTCTCCCTCAGAAACCTTAGTTACACAAAAAACATAAAGTTGAGTGTAATGACACAGAATTTGGCACCCTGAAGCAGATATATCTCTTATTCCATTACCTTGTAAACATGCTTTACCTTATAAAATGACATTACATTGATTAGCCAGGACTTTTATAACCCTCTTTGCAAGTGGCACAAAACCCAGCTGTATGTGTCTGTCACTCGGTGAGTACACACAGGCTTGCTAGTCCCTAGATGGCGGACTATCAGAAGGTTCTCATGAAGCTCCAAGAACAAATGTCTACATTACACCCAGTGGAAGGCCCACCTTCATGAGTTCTAATAATAACAGAGAACAAAATAGGGAAAAACTACAAAATTTTGAGAAATCATTGGTTTTTATTTTTAGTGAGGAACTTCTAAATTATAAAAAATATTTCCGTTGAAGTCAGATTCCTCTAAGAAACTCCCTTCATAAGCTATAAAGTATGGAACTAGTAGTACTGTTTTCAAAAACTAGAGGACAAGAGTGGTAGAGACTGAAAAATGAAGGGGAAAATGTAGTATACTGAATAAAACTCACGGGTCCTGCCTTACGCCCGTACTTTTCAAAATGTTTTCAAATATTTAAATTTTAAATGAAAATGAACAAAGTTGTCTATGAAGATCAGCATATGATTTGTTCATGCTTTTCTTCTCATGAAAAAAGTTTTATATTGGAATATCTATATATGTGCTCAGTTTTCTTAAAGATTATTGAATCTTCAAAATATAAACTTTTATATGGTTCTGTTATATTTTTCTGATGTCATTTTAGGCATAAATGAAAGTTGTTCTTGTTTTTCTAGTACAATTGTGTTTTTAAACTTATTTTTACTTATTTATTCAAAATAAATAGAAGAAATATAATTTAAAATTTTAAAATATTTGTATTCCAAATTTTAAAAGTGTGTTTTATTTCCTTATTTATACTTCTCAGAAAAAAAAAAAAAAAAAAAAACTTACTACCTTGAATAACTTCAAAACGTTTATCTCAATAGTCCCTCCTAGCATGACATTATTTCACAGTACCAAAAAACCTGATTGGGCCAAACTTGTTTATCAAGCAGAATAGCTAATTTAAAATGAGTCCTAAAGGCTTCAATATTCTCTATCCTCTATAGCAACATAGAATCATTCCTATTTAATTAGGTAAGCCAATGTATTTGCAAACAATTAAGAATGCAATCTAATTCAGGGACTTGGTAAACATCTAGGGATTCATTTGTTATGACCTCCACATTGAGTTTACTCTGCAAAGCATCACACAACTAATCACTTAGAACTATAAAACCTGAGAGCCTTTTTTTTCTCCATAGGCTACATGTACCTGGTCTCGGGCATTCAATGTATCTTCTATGTGGATGTTGACTGTATTTGTTTATCTGCCTTTCACAGCTACAGTTTGAGTATATTACACCAGCATTGGCCTGAAGTAACTGGCAAACCCCTAGTGGCTGCGTGGAAGGAGGTGGAAGAGACCTCAATATCTGTCAGCATATCATGTCCTCGCTGCCAAAAACATGTAACCCATCTGCAGACCTGGGATGGAGACTTTTCTCAAAGAAACAACCCCATTTGATTCAAAACAAATGTTTGAAATATGTGTTGTTTGTTATAAAGCACAGAAGCCCATAGAAAATCAACCCACCACAAACATGCAATGCACTGGACTTGTTTTGAGACAAGATGTTTATGGAAACTTGAGGTGTAGACACTAACCCCCAGTGAATTAACCTGTAATGCCACCTAGCCCCTCATACTGATTAGTCATTATTTTCCCCAGTGAAACAAGAATTAGGTTTCAGAGGCCATGCTCTCTCATACTCTGAGAAAAGTCAAGTGTTCGCTTGCTCTCAAAGGTTTCCCTGACTATTAGTGTCAGGACACTGTGAAAAAGAGTTGTTTTCAAATGACAACTGAAGTGGACATTGCAAATTGGCTCATGTCTCTCAACCAGATACTAGCATTAAAATGGCAATCCATGAAGATGCGCTTGGAATTTAAATGGAAAAAAAGCCAACAACACTATCACTAAACACTGAAATACTAAAAGCATAGATTACAGTATATTATTTTGAACGAATTGATGTGTTTGATTTTTTGTTTGTTTTTCTTTTTTTTTTTCCTTTTTTGCTTTCTATTGAGTTAAAGCTTATTAAAGAGATTTTTAAAACCCTTTTTTCTTTTCTTCTTTTGGTCAGAAATAAAGAACTAACTAAGAGGAATGTAGGCTCAGAATCAAAAGTGTTATTCAACAGTTTGTAAGACCAAAAGCCTTTTATCATATTTCCTATACAGTGTCACATACATACCCCTCAGATGTCCAGATGGCTACCTAACATGATGGGTGCCACTCTCAAGGTTTTTTAAGTTAATGATTTTTCACAGAGATAACTTGCACACTCCCAAAACATATTTGGAAAAAAAATTAATTCCATCAACAAAGACAAGTTAGATGTGAGGTATGCCTCAGTGGGATAATGCCTACCTAAGCTATAAAGGGTCCTTCATTTACTCCTAAAAATGGAAGGAAAAAAATGTTTAAAATTCGTTTCCCTCTCTCCATGTTTGTTTGGCTGGAGCAAATATGACATAAGCTATAGAATGAGCCTAAAGGTACAAAATATTATACCTTCTGAGCCATTATTATCATCAACAATTCCTCAGTAGCTGCAGTCATAAACAGAGAACTGACGCCTATCTGGCTACATGATTTTTATTTCCACATACATATATTGGAATGTGAATGCTATGTATGCTTGTGCACATTAGCCAGCCTAGGCTGGTAGGAGAAGCCCTAAATCGCAGGGAGACCATGTCTCAAAGACAAGATGAATAGCTCCTGAGAAATGCCACCCAAAGTTGGCCTCTGGCCTCCATATAAGCACATCTGCACGTGCTCACACCATGTACTCATACACACATGTGCGCGCGTGCACACACGCACACACACAGAATTCATATACTTAAAATAGACGGAAAATCTACAAAGATACCACTAAACTGACAATTATATAATTTTCAAGACTCCATATTACTATTTATTGCTGTATTTCTAGAGCCCACAACAGAAGTAGGGAATCAGCCTGTGGTAGGAAACTGCTAAATATTTCTTAAATAAATGAATGTGACATTGCCTGCACACAAAAGGTCATGTAATTTGTTCATAGGAGACTGCCCTAAGTCCAAATCTGGAGCCTGCTTGTCTTATGCAATAGTCAACATGCATGATTATCTTATTTCCTAGGCCACCAAAACAAAAAAAAGCAGCAAATTACATGGGCATGAGGGAGCAGTGCCAGAAGCATGCATACGCAACAAAATGAAAACTGACATCCTAAAGCAAGAAGAGAAAAGCTAAAAAACTTAGATACAAGTAAAAATAAATAAATAAATAAAATCAAAACAACAAAAACTCAGTATGCTGATTCAACATTTGAGTACCTGAATGTTCCTGCAATGTTATTACATATATTCTTGTCCAAACTTTGTTATTTTCTGAGTACTGAATGAATGGAATCATATTGGATGATGTCTTCAGAGACTGGTTTTCATCATTCAAAGCTGCTTTTGACACTCAGCTGCTTTTGTGTACATAGTTCATCCATTTCCTGCTCTTATTAATAGACCTCAGTTTATCTTTTCAAATAGCAACACTCAGCTCTAATATGTCACCCTCACTATTATTACCAAGGATTCAATGAGTATTCCTGTAGATTACGCTTATGTTATTTGTGCACCTATATAAATACAGATGCTCTTCTACATGGTGCTGTCATTTTTTTTTTCTGGATTTATATCTCAAAGTGGAATGACTGGGTGATGGGGAATGCACATCTTCAGCCTTACTATTTTATTAATAATCTGTACATATGTGCCAGAGTGTTCCCAACTCATACTCGTAATTAAGTTCCTTACTCCACCTTCTTAGAGAACTTGAAATTGCCCAAACTGTGGTTTAGTAAATAGGCCTAGCCTCTCGCTGTGCGTCATGCTTCTCTCCCAGGAGTCTAGCAAGTTTGAACATACATCGTGCCATTAGCCATTTTTCAGAGGCCTCTTAAAACCTGCTCCCACTAGCTAACTGTTAAAACCTTCAGTTAGCAGGGCATGAAACGGTGTGTGTGCATGTATGTGTGTGCATTACAGCATACATGTGGAAGTCAGAGACCATCATGTGGAAGCAAGTTCTCTCCTTCCACTAGGCAAGTCCTGAGGAATAAACTCAATTTGTCAGGCTTGGCAGCAAGTGCCCTTATCAACTTCACTATTTCAACAACCCAGTTGAGAGTGTTTGTCACATATAAGAAGAGCACATCACCACTTACAATCTATCAAAATCTATATTTCATCAGAGTTATTCTTTTCCAATACCCCTTTTCTGCTGCGGAGTGTCACCTTGCATTTGGTATTATTCTCTTTCAGTCTGTGTCTTTCTCAGACTCTCTTGTTCTTGATGAACTAGAAGACTCTGGAGGACTTCTGAACTGTTTTGTAGACTGTACCTCAATTTAGATTGAAATAATGTTTTGGACATGATTAGTCTTGGCTTAAAAGTTAAGACGATGACCACAGAAGAAAGGCGCCATTCCTATCTCACCAGCTCAGATGTTTATATTCTTATCATGATTTATCATAGCTGATAACTGTGGTCAGTTGGATGACAAGGCATTCGTTTCATCCACTATAAAATACTTTCCTATTGTTTTCATGCTATACTCACTGGAAGAAGAGGACAGCATGCAGCCTGCAGCTGAAGAATGGACGTTACGCTTCACCTCTCCAGTGGAGACCTGTCTACAAAAGTCATTTAGAATCTTTCGCTGTAGAAAATGAGTCCACTCTCCTTTTTTGTATCTACTGAATATTTGTTTATTTATATAAAGAATATTCATGGCAATTGTATTTCATTCTTTGCGAGTCAGCAAGACTATCACTGTCCTGTACCACCTCATGATAGTGACATTTTCAAAGATGTACACCATTATAAGCAATGACTTCACTGTGCATACCTCATAGGGTACCAATACAAGTCTTGAAGATATAAATAATCATTCAATTGGTTTTGGGGTGCAAGAGACAAAGAAAACAAAATGTATGAAGCCACTGCTAGTGTAGCATTACAGATGGTTTTAAAATATACATTTTTCAAGCAGAAGTATTATACTCTAAACAAAAAAGTCATAGTAGGGGAAATACTTAAATTCAAAACAGAGTCACTTTTATTATCAATTATAAAATACTGTACATAATTGTGTATGGTGCTGTTTTATACAGCTGGCACGGCTCAAATATAGCTAAGTGATAGGAATCTTTCGGCTCCATCATAATCTTATGGGACCACCCTCCGATATGCAATTTGTCACAGACCAAAATATCATTATATAGCATGACTACTCTAAATTATTTTGCTTTGCTCAAATTACTGTATATTTGCCCACCGGGAGTTCTGGCAGTCATCTGTGGTTTGGTGTCTGCTCTTAATTTCTGTAAGCACTCTGCTATTGTTAGTTCATATATGTTCATATCCCTCCCTTTACTTTCAAGCATGTTTATCTTGCATCTTCTGATGCTATTGCTCAGTTCTTGAGAATTACGCCTTTTCTCTTCTATTTCAGTATTCTATTATTTTTCTGCATTTCAGCTAGAAATTGAAATTTATTAATTTCTATCAATCTCTCTTCACGTCTGCTTATTTTTCCCTTGGTTTTACTTTATATCATCCTTTGATTCTTCTTAGTTTTGATATTTTTGCTTCTGTTATCCTTCTGTCATTGCCAGTGTGGGAGAGGAGGTGGGGAGAGTTCCATAATGATCTAATGACTTTTTAGTTTGATGACATCTTGGTCTTCACACACATTTCTGTACCTTTTCAAACTCCTTTTGCCCTCTCTATTGAAGCACTGTCCCTTATTGACATTGTCTTAACTTCTTTTCCTGTCCCTGTGATAAAACACACTGGCAAACGCAACTTAGGGATTGTCGTGACTCCCAGATCAAAGTCCATCCCGAACGGGGAAGTCAAGGTGGCAAAAGCTTGAAACAGGTGGTTCCATTGCATCAGCATTAACAGAGGAGTCCATGCTGCTGCTCTATCCCTTTCTACACTTACACAATCCATGATCCCAGCTAAGGAATGATGACACCCACAGTGGGCAGCTCTTCCTACCTCAATTAATATAATAGAAAACAAAAAACACAGGCATGCCCAGAGGTGATTGTAAGATGCTATCTAGTTGACATGCAACATACCACAACAGTGGTATTTTGTTGTTATTGATGTTTGTTTGTTTGTTGTTGTTTTTACTTATGTTTCAATTAATAGAGCAAGGCCAGCAGGAGTTACAGCTTGGAAGGAATTCTCTTTCATGTGGGATAACTATTCAAAATTATGCTCTGTAAAATTCTTTGTACCAAAAGAATAGCTTTTGGTGCCAAGAAGGCTCTGGGTATGCTTATTAAAAAAAACCTCTGGTCACCATCATCAAAAGATCTTTCCTGGATTGCCCCTGTGGCAACCTGGCAGGGTTTCATCTTAGCCCATTTCAGTGGCTACAACAAAATACCCTAAAGCGGCTTTTTAAACATCAGCACTGTGCTTCTACAGTTCTGGAAATCACCATATCAAAGCACCCACAGTGTAAGTGCCTACTGAGGACCTGCTTTCTGGTTCATAGATTCTACTTTCTTATGGCCATTTTTAAAAGGCACTTTCCTTGACTGATGATGTAGCTCAGTAGTAGACAACTTGCCTGGCTATGTACAAGGACCTAGGCTCAAACCCCTTCATTAATAAATCAATAAATAAATAATAAAAAAACAAGTAGCACTACTCCTTTCACAAATTCCATAATGTTATCATTAAGCGAAAGCTCTTACATGAATTTGAAGATAAAGACTACAACATAAGAATTTGGGAGGGTCATAACTGTTCAAACCATCACAAGTTCCTTAGAGTAAAAGCCTTCAAAAATATGCCATCAACACAAAGAACACATGCAGCCTCCCCTCAACTTGATAAATTACCATGGAAGTATTTCTTATTCCAACCCATTCATACCTCCATGACAGGACTGGAGATCTAGCTCAGTGTAGAGTGCCCTGCACTCAGTCCGCAGCTCCCCACAGTGGGGCTGAACGGAGGTAAAGTACAGATCTCTAGTTCTGCTCCAGTCGGCAGACCACAGTTGCTCTCAAATGGATACATACTTTCTCTAGACTCCAGGATGCATTTACCCTAAAAATTTAATTTTCTGTCAGTCCAAGGCAAACCACCAAAAGATTTTCAGTTTGTCTAGTTCTTTCAGTCTAAAAAAAGGAGACAAACCTCAAGAATGTCACAAACAACTCCACATTTGGCTAAGGCTGAGGATCTGGCTTGCTTCCATGTATGTGGACCTATCTGCATTGCCCACGTGGCACGCTGAGGTTGGCTACCCAGAGGCTATTTAAAGTGGGCTGGCTTTCCCCAGGGTCAGATAATTGTTCAAGGTTCCTGAATAAACTGCATTGAAAAAAAAAAAAAAAAAAAAAAAAGCTTCCCCAGAAAAAAAAAAAAAAGAATTTCATATCTCAATGAAAAAAATCCACCTGGGTTTTTCTTTTTCATTGTGATAATAAAAACAAAAGTATATAACATAAAATTCATCATCTTAATCATTTTTCAGAGTACACTGGGAATATTTTCAGCTTTTTTTTTGGAATATTTATAGTGTTTTTCATTTTTTTTTCCATCTATAGCAATTTACCATTTGGCAACTCCTCCTCCATCCTGTGTACAATTCTCCAGCATTTTTCCAATTCTACTAATTTCTATATTTTGTAGTCACCATTCAACAAATATATGAGGAGACATGTTACTGTGGTTTTGATTTGCATTCCCCTAGTGGTTAGTAATGTTGACCATCTTCCCATTTTCTTGCTAGCAATCTGTACCTTCCTTGAAAACTGTGTATTTGCTCATTTGCAAATTGGTTTGCTTGGGGCTTTGCACTTGTCAAATTGTTGGTAGCTTTATATTTTCTGGGTATTGACCCCTTATTAGAAATGCGACTTGCAAATATTTTTCCATTCCATGGTTTGAATTACATTTGATTGATTTCCATCTATGATGGAAGTTTTTCAATTAGATGCAGGATGCAGTCTTATCTGTTCTTGAGCTGCTGCTGCTGCTGCTACTGCTTCTTTCTTTCCTCCTCCTCCTCCTCCTCATCCTCCTCCTCCTCCTCATCCTCCTCCCTCTTCTTCTTCTTTGGGTGTCATGACTGAGAAATCATCACCAAAAACCGTGACACGATGTTTTCTTTTAGGAATGTTATAAATTGGTGTAGAGTATTGTGTATTGAAGGCTGACATTCCCATCGTCAGCCACTTGCATGTTCTGTTTTCCTATCAGAACTTGTTAAAGAGAATATTCTTTTCCTGTTGGGGAGCTTAGCATTTTGCCATGTATGTGGGAGTAATTAAAGAACTCTGTACTCTGTTCTATTGGTCTGTCTGCCTATATATATGTTATTAGCATATTGATTTGATTGCTGTAAATTTTGTAATGTTTTAAAAGTATAAGGCCTTTACCTTTCTTTGCCTTTATTTTTTTTTCTTCATCTTCAGCACTGTTTGGGAATATGATTAATAATAATTTTAAATTTGACAGAATCCAGAATAACTCAAGGAACCAGTGTCTGGCCCTACCTGTAAGAGATTATCTGAACCAGGTTAATTAAGGTGGGAGGACACATGTTAAGTGTGGGCAATAACATTCCATGGGCTGGAACCCTGACTGCATAAAATGGTTCATAAGTGTAGATACAACGTGACCAACTACTTCCTGCTCCTGCCACCATACTCTCTGCACCACAAGGAACTGTATCATCTGGAACTAACAACCAAAATAAATCTTCCTTTCCTTAAATTATTTTTGTCAAGGCTTGTCAAGTATTTTTTCACAGCAAGACAAGTAGGTAATACTAGCTCCTTTGACCTTCACTATATTACAGATATTTCTTTTTTTTTTCTATTAAAACACACCACTGTAATTTTTTTGAATGGGATTGTATTCAATGGGCATACTATTTTGGATAGTAACAATATTATCTTAAACCTAGGCTACTTTCGCACTTGTGTCTGTTTAAGACATTTCTAACATGTTTTTTTTTTCTCTTATTGAAATTATCTCTTTTTTTTTTTTTCCAGATTACAGTTTCTCCTTCCTCTAAGACTCTCAGTTCCTCCTCATCAGATCCCTTCCATCAGGATATACCTGGGTATTTCTGGCCACTGGGGTTTCTTGTCAAAAGGGGAGCTGATACTTAGGAATGGAGATGGGCTGGGGAGGAGCTGATGGGGTTCACAGAAGGAAGGAAAGCAGAGTCTTCCCCAAGGGTATGGTTAGTGCCCTGAGAATCTGAGAATAGGGTGAGAGAGTGAGAGGAGGCTACAGAGCTGAGGATATGACTGGGGGATTAGATATGGAGGAGAGGGGGGAACATGAGGACCCGAAGCCTGCCTACCTGCTTTGCTGGCAGGCTTGATGGACAGGCTCCAGGGAACATCTGCCAGAGTTGGAGAACGGGATAAGGTGATGAGTTGGCAGGGAGAAAGTTTAGAGGGAAGATCTCTGTGATCATCCGGAGAAAGCTGGGAATGAGGGATGATTGGGTTTAGAAGAGAACAAGAAGATTAAACTCTGCTGCAATGCTGCTTGCTTCCCTGGCCCTAGTGCAATGTTTTGCAGTTTTAAGTAAACAAGTTTGTTGCCTCCTTGGTGAAGTTCATATCTGCCTTTTGTGTTTGATGTTGTTATAAATGGGGTTGTTTTCCTATTTTTTAAATTGTTTACTAGTACTATGTAAAAACAATTTTTTGCATGATGACCCCATATCATGTAATTTTTCTGAATTCATTTATTAGTTCTAAGAGTTTTTCACAAAATATTTAGAATCCTGCATACAATATCTGTGAACAGATACAGATTTACATTTCCTTTATATCTGTGTGACTGTAAGTACTCTTCCTTGCCCATTTGGTTTGTAATTTCTAATAACATGTTAACTAAAACATTGATGAACCACAATTTTTGTATGCATTTCTCAATGGAGGGGCATCAGGGCTGTTTCCAGCTTCTGGCTATTACAAATAAAGCTGCTACAAACATCGTTGAGCAAATGTCCTTGTTGTGTACTTGAGCTTCTTTTGGATATATGCCTAGGAGTGGTATAGCTGGATCTTGAGGAAGCACTATTCCTAGTTGTCTGAGAAAGCGCCAGATTGATTTCCAACGTAGTTGTACAAGTTTACATTCTCACCAGCAATGGAGGAGGGTTCCCCTTTCTCCTTATCCACTCCAGCATGTATGTTGCTTGAGTTTTTTATCTCAGCTTCTTTAGATGTACAGATTTTAGTATGTTTATCCTTTTATTATGTATACAATATTCTGTCTACATGTAAACCTTCATGTTAGAAAGGGCACCAGATCTCGTTATAGATGGTTGTGAACCACCATGTGGTTGCTGGGAATTGAACTCAGGACCTCTGGAAGAGCAGCCAGTGTCCTTAACTTATGAGCCATCCCTCCAGCCCCAGAGTATAAATCTTTTAGTGTGCTGGTAAATTTACCTTGCTAAGGTTTTATATATTTAATATATTAATATATTAAATATATATTTAATATATAAAATATATTTATATATTTAACATATATATATATATATATATATCAGTCTATACCTTCCTTTTCTGGTCCAATTTTGAAATCAAAGAAATATTGGTCTCAGAAAACAAGTTTGGAAGTATTATTCATCAACCACCATTTTGTGGAAAAGTTTGGGAAGATCTGGTATTCTTTAAAATTTTTTCAGTTGTATTCCCCTTCAAAACATCTTTGTGCCTATCTTTGTTGGGATGTATTAATTACTGAGTTTGGGTCTTGTTAGTTAGAGATGTATTCACATTTTATTTTTCATGATGAGGTCTTAGCATTTCTACATGCTAAGAATTTCTACTTTGAAGACCTGGTAGAATTCTGTGCTGAAACCATCTGGCCCTGAACTTTTTTTTTGCATGGGAAACTTTTGATGACAGCTTTGATTTTCTTAGGGGACATAGGACTATTTAATTTATTTACCTGGGCTTAATTCAGCTTTAGTAAGTGGAATTGATCCAGAAAATTTTCCATTTCATTTAGATTTTCAAATTTTGTGGCGTATAGGCTATTGAAGTTGGACCTAATGATTGTTTGGATTTCTTCAGTGTCTGTTGTTATGTCCCCCTTTTCATTTCTGGTTTTGCTGATTTGGATAGTGTCTCTCTGACTTTTAGTTAGTTTGGCTAAGGGTTTGTCTATCTTGCTGATTTTTTCAAAGAACCAGCTCTTGGCTTCATTGATTTTTTGAATTGTTTTATTTGTTTCTAATTTATTGATTTCAGTCCTGAGTTTTATTCTTTCCGGCAGTCTTCTCCTCTTGGGTATGTCTGTTTCTTTTTTTTTTCCTAGGGTTTTTAGGTGAGCCATTAAGTTGCTTGAATGAGCTGTCTCGAATTTCTTCTTGAAGGCACTTAGTGCTATGAACTTTCCTCTTAGCACTGCTTCCATTGTGTCCCATAAGTGTGAGTATGTTGTGCCTTCATTTTCATTGACTTCAAGGAAGGCTTTAATTTCTTCATTTCTTCCTTGACCCAGCTGTCATTGAGTAGTGAGTTGTTCAGTTTCCATGTATGTGTAGGCTTTTTGCTACTTCTGCTGTTGTTGAGGACCAGCTTTAGTCCATGGTGGTCAGATAGAATACGAATACAAGGGATTATTTTAGTCTTCTTGTATCTGTTGAGGCTTGCTTTGTGACCAACTATATGGTCTATTTTGGAGAAAGTTCCATGAGGTGCTGAGAAGAAGGTAAATTCTTTTGTGTTTGGGTGAAAGGTTCTGCTGTATGTTAGGTCCATTTGATTCATGACCTCTGTTAGAGTCACTGTTTCTTTGTTTAATTTCTGTTTCATTGACCTATCCATTTTATTAATTTTTTCAAATGTGGTTGCCCTAGTATTTGGGGCACAGATGTTAAGAACTGTGATGTCTTCTCGGTGGAATTTTCCTTTGATGAATATGAAGTGAACTTCTCCATCTCTTTTGATTAATTTTGGTTGAAAATGTATTTTATTAGATATTAGAATGGCTACTCCTGATCTCAAGCTGTACTATAGAGCAACAGTAATAAAAATTGCATGGTGTTCTCATAGAAAAAGAATGGTGGATCAATGGAACTGAACAGAAGACCCAGAAATAAACCCACAAACTTATGGACACCTGATCTTTGTCAAAGATACCAAAACCATACAATGGAAAAAAGATAGCATCTTCAACAAATGGTGCTGGTCTAACCACATATCTACATGTAGAAAAATGCAAATAGATCCATACTTATCACCCTGCACAAAACTAAAGTCCACGTGGATCAAAGTCCTCAACATAAAACCAGGCACACTAAACCTGTTAGTAGAAAAAGTGGGGAAGAGCTTTGAGTTCATTGGCACAGGAGACAACTTCCTGAACAGAACAACAGCACAGGTTCTAAGAGAAACAATCAATAAATGAGACCACATGAAACTGACAAGCTTCTGTAAAGCAAAGGACACTGTCGTCAGAACAAAACGACTACCTACAGATCAGGAAAGGATCTTGACCAACCCTATATCTGACAGAGGGCTAATATGCAAATATTATAAAGAACTCAACAAGTTAAACAGCAACAAATCAAGTAATCCAATTTAAAAATGGGGTACAGAGCTAATCAGAGATTTCTCAATAGAGGAACATCGAATAACTGAGAAACATTTAAAGAAATGATCAACATCCTTAGTCATCAGGGAAATGCAAATCAAAAGGACCCTGAGATTCCACTTTACACCCATCAGAATGGCTAAGATCAAAAACTCAAGTGATAACACATGCTGGAGAGGATGTGGAGAAAGGAGAACCATCCTCCATTGCTGATGATAATGTAAACTTGTACAACCACTTTGGAAATCAATCTGGCGCTTTCTCAGACAATTAGGAATAGTGCTACCTCAAGATCCAGCTCTATCACTCCTAGGCATATATCCAAAAGAGGCTCAAATAACAAGGACATTTGCTCAACCATGTTTGTAACAGCTTCATTTTTAGTTGCCAGAATCTGGAAACAACGCAGATGTCCCTCAATTGAGGAATGGATACAGAAATTATGGTACATTTTACACAGTGAAATACTACTCAGCAATTAAAAACAAGGAAATCATGAAATTTGCAGGCAAATGGCAGGAGCTAGAAAAGATCATCCTGAGTGAGGTATCCCAGAAGCAGAAAGACACACATGCTATATACTCACTTATAAGTGGATATTAGACATATAATATAGGATAATGATACTAAAATTTTTACCCCTAAAGAAGCTAAGCAAGAAGGAGGACCCTGGGTAAGATGATCAATCCTCATTCAAAAAGGCAAATGGGATAGACATTGGAAGAAGGGGAAAACAAGGAACAAGACATGAGCCTACCACAGAGGGCCTCTGAAAGACTCTACCGAGCAGGGTATTGAAGCAGACACTGAGATTCATAGCCAAACTTTGGGCAGAGTGTAGGGAATCTTATGAAAGAAGGGGGAGATAGGAATACCTGTAAGGGACAGGAGCTCCACAAGGAGAACAACAGGACCAAAATATCTGGACCCAAGGGTCTTTTCTGAGGCTGATGCTCCAACCAAGGAACATTCCAGGAGATAACCTAGAACCCCTGTACAGATGCAGTCCTTGGAAACTCAGTCTCTAAGTGGGCATCCTAGTAAGAGGAACAGGGACTGTCTCTGACATGAACTCAGTGGCTGGCTCTTTGATCACCTCCTCCTAAAGGAAGGGGCAGCCTTACCAGGCCACAGAGGAAGACTATGAAAGACAATCCTGATGAGATCTGATAGTCTAGGGTCAGATGGAAGGGGAGGAAGACCTTCCCTATCAATGGACTAGGGAAGGGGAATGGGAGAAGATGAGGGAGGGAAGGAGAGTGGAATTAAGAGGGGATCAGAGTAGGGGCTACAGCTGGAATACAAAGTGAATAAATTGTAATAAATTAAAAAATATAAAATAAAAAAATTTCTAAAAATTCATCCATTTATTTCACATTCTACAAGTTGTCAGCATGGCTCCATAGGCTCTTAATACCCGAATTTTCCTACTTCTATCAATATCTGAAGCTATCTGTTACCTGATCATCTCATCAGCGTTTATCCTATACTTTTGCAAATTTAGTACATTTAAAGTTGTAAATTATGATAAACAAAGACATATTTTTCCCATATACTCATGTTGAATGTCATCACCATCACCTTGGATAAAAGTGAGATAAGATGGTAATAGTGGTGTGTGCCTCCAAGTAATATCTTCTAACCAGGGACATAGCTAGTCTCTGAGTACTGTAACCAAGCTTATGTTCCCAGAACACTTTCCCAGGATTGGAGTAAGGCAAGAAGAAGCTGATTTTTGACAGTAAAAATGGTCATAGTGGTAGATGACATAAATCAAATTAACCAACCAAACAAATTTTACTTCTATTGAGTTATAGACTCAGATAAATTTACACAAATTAGGCTCTCTGTCTGGGACTGCAAAGCACTTCTGTTAAGATCCTTTATCAGAGTGAGGGGACTAAATTAGACAATGATACCCAATGATGACACTGTAGGCCATACACAAAGCCAATAAGCCACAAGTGTTGAAAGACTAAATAAATATGAACATGTGTATACAGGAAGATAGAATAAAAAGAGAGGACACATCTTAAAATGCACACACTTTATAAATTAAAATATAACTTCAGGCCTAGAGAAATTAGCTAGCTATGACAACAGAAGGAAGCAGAAAAAATATCTCCTTGTAAAGTATATAGACAACCAATTTTTCATCAATAACTGCAACAAAAGTTGAGAAAGGGACCAAAAGTCAGACAACACATTGAAAAGTGTTTTTTGTTTTGTTTTGTTTTGTTTTTGCAAATGACTAGAGTTTGGGGGGGAAAAAATCAAATCCCCTGTCATTCCACTAATGACTCTTCTTATGTTTGTATGGTTACCAGTGCAGAGATGGCAGAAAATCAACAGTTTTTTACCAGAAAGAAGATACTTGTTTTAGGACAAAGACTTCACATTTATTTGTCAAACTCCACAGAGAACAACTCATGTCTTCACTGTTCTTTGTTAGGTCAAGCAATATACAGACAGAAATGCTATAAGATGACCCTGAAGATGCAACAGCAATTACAGCCCACAGTACTCTGACTCTGAGTGTTTGCCTGGAACACAATGTCTATGCTTGGGGCTGACGTGAGAGGATTTAACTAGAAGATCAAACCAAACGTTACAGACAAAAGGTATTTGAACACAACATAACCTCTCCCCAAATCATTGCCTGATCCTAACTTAGACAAATCTGGAGACAACCACAAGTAAGCTAGAATAAATGAGCAAAATTAGGAAGGAAAAAAACTAAGCAGAAAAAGAAATATCCCATGTGAAGTGAGATTTTTCTTTCATTTTAAGCCTAGGCAAGGTACAAAATGGGAAGACAAAACCACTGATTGTTATAACACACTATTTCAGTACCACACGAAATATTAAATTTCAATAAAAATTTATAAGAAAAAAAATTTTAGTGGAATTCTTGAATGGAGGAAAAATCACAGTCAATAGAAACTATTCTGAGCAGGTAACAAGCAGTGAGTTTAACTGATGTTCAATTAAGTAAAATATCACAACAGCAAACTCACAAATAGTCTCAATAGAGAACTTTGCAGTATTTAAAAACTATCAGTCAAAAACTTTAAAATCAATAATATTATAACCAAAACAAAAATTTCTAAGTTCAACAACAAATTAGAGATCACAGAAGAATCAATGATCTTTAATGTAAACTAATCTAAACTAAAGGGGGAAAATAACTGAAGACAGATGAATAGAGACTCCCAGCACTCCTCTCTGCAAGTCTGGAAACCCCACAAAACAAATAAAAAGGCGAGGTCCCTTCTAACAGTACAAAGGGATTATCATGAAAATAGATATGCTTGTCCTAAATTAAATGTAAATTCAAGAGGCCTTAAACAGCCAAACCCAGTTATATAAAATTAATAATGTGAGAGGAATCACACTGATCCAAAATATTTACTAAAACTATGGCAATCAATACAGGATGGTATTGGCCAAAGATGTGTATGTGTATATGTGTGGGAGAGGGGAAGATAGAGAGACAAAGACACAGAGACAGACAGAGACAAACACAGAGGGAGAGAGAGAGAGAGAGAGAGAGAGAGAGAGAGAGAGAGAGAGAGAGAGAGGAGACATGAGAGAAAGATTTCAATAAACCAGGACAAATATCTGGCCCAGAAACAAGCCCTTGCTTTTACAGCTGGTTGATTTCAACAAAGACATAGATAATTCATGAAAGAATAGTTGCTCCAACAAATGATGTTGAAAGAATTGTATGTGCTGGTGATGGAAACAATAAATGCGGACCTTTAAATAGTCTCATATGCGTAAAATAGATTAAAACTAAAGGGCTAAATCTAAAATCTCTTCAAATAAACCATAGATGATTATTGTGATCTTTTGTTAAGCAGAAATATGTCAGGTAAAATATCAAAGTCACAGTCTACAGAAGAAAAATTTTCACAATAAGGGGGGGGAAACAGCCACTTATAGAAAACAAAATCATATATTTAAAAGATTTGTTTCTTAGGTCTGCAGAGATAGCTCAGCAGTTAGCACACTTTCTGTTCTTCCAGAGGACCAGAGTTCAGTTCCCAGCACCCATGTTGGGCAGCACAAAAGTTCCTGTAACATCAATTCAAGGGGATCTGGCACCCTCCTCTGTCCCCCACAGACACTCACAATGTATACTAATACACACATAACACCCCCACATACAAACACATATAAATAACAAATCTTTAAAAGAAAAGGATTTGTTTCTTTATAGTACGTTTATAAAGCATGTAAAGAATTCTTCCCACTCAACAAGACAAAAAGAAAACACCAAAATTAAGAAGAATTAAACAGGCATTTTAACAAAGAAGACATTCAAATGGCTAATTAACTCATGAAAAGATACTCAATCATTAGTCATTAGAGAAATACAAATTAAAACCACAATTCAATAAACTACACATCTACTGAAATGGCTCTAGTCCAATAAGCTAATAATAAAAGCATTGATGAAGAGGTAGAAAAACAGGAAACTTCAGGTATTGCTTGTGGGAAAATATAATGGCACAGCTACTTCAGAAAATAGGTAATTTCTTAATTAAACCACATATAATCTAGTAATTCTATTCCTAGGTGCTTATGAGAATTAAATTTATATGTTTATGCAAATACTTAGATACCAATCTTCAGAGCAGCTTAGCTCTATTGACAACAACCCCAGACTGAAAATAAAATCGACGTGTCCACCATCTGATGAATGATGAACAAAATGTGAAATATCAATACAGTGAAATAGGACGTGTCAATAAAAAATGAATGTGCTGCTTGTACATCTACAGTGTAAATGAATTTTAGAGTATTACAGTAACTGTTCTAGCTTGCTTCTCTGTTACTGCAATAGAACACTCTGCTCAAAAGCAACTCAGGGAGGAGTGTTAATTTGGCTCATGGGTTCTAATCAACCATTGAAAGAAGCCAATGTAGAAAAGCCAGGCAGGAACTGACACAGAGACATCATGGAATAATGCTTACTGTCCTGATTTGAGCTTTATCTCAGACATCTTTCCTATATAATCCAGGACCACCTGCCCAGGAGTGCCACAACCCAAGGTGGGCTACTCCCTCTCCTGTCACTTAGCAATCAACAAAACTCCTCCACCGACATGCCCACAGGACAATTTGATGGAGCCAATTCATCAACTAAGGTCCCCTCTTTTTAGGTATGTCAAGTTGACAACCAAGATTAACTATTATAATAACTTAAAGAAGCCATACATACAACACAACAAAGAGTGAACCATAAAATTGCTCAGTAGATAAAAACACTCATTACAAAGCCCAACAAACTGAGTTTTGTCCCTGGGACTCACATGGTGGAAGAAAAGAACCAGTGCCTACAAGTTGTCATCTGATCTCCACGTTTCATGATATGTATGCCCACACATATATACATCTACACACACACACACACACAATAAAATACAACCTTAAAACCAACAATATACATTGTAAGAGGTTTCTTTTTTAAAGTTGTATAAAATTTCTTAGAAAAGCAAAATGATAGACACAGTTGGTCCATGGGACTAAATCTGGGAGAGAAAATTCATTATATGATGGCCATGAAAATTTCTTGTTGTGGTACAAGTGTTTTAAAACTGGATTGTTGTTGTTATTACACATTTTAATTTTTCTAAAAATCAGTAAATCGCATTTATAATTAATTAAACAGCATTATCGCATTTATAATTAATTAAACAGCATTTACAGTGGCTAAGTCATATACCCAATTACACCCTCGAAAACATGTTTATACATATTGGTGATTTACTATTAACTTTTCCATTTTGACCTTATTTCAAGGAAATCAAAGAAATCCTTTATTCTACACATGCAATTCTGTGAATTTTGCATTTCAGGGACCTTAAGTGAATAGAACTATCTACTACATTTGCCAATGAAACGATCATTTCTCTTTCAAACATAGAAGGAGATTTGCTCTGCTACCTGCAATGCCAAGTTTTAGTCCTTTCTAGTATTTGTAGTGTTTATAAGATTATGTTGGCTCATCACAGAATCAATTAGGCTGATAGAAATCTAATCTAATCTAATACACAAACAATAACACTGTTAGGGGGCAGAAAAGGCCATGCCAACAGATTAAACTAAAAGCCAAATATGTCTTACACTTCTTACCAATAATCACTAACTGTAAACCACCTGTACAGTTTCTTCTTTGTTGTGTTTCACCACTCATGGTCCCAACCTCTTGTTCTTGTTCAGAAACTTATAACAGTGTAGCCTCAGTCCCTGAATGCATGCCAAGGCTCTTATGTTTTAACACAACTGAACTCAAGTATCAGGTATAGAGGTCCTTTTGGGGGGAGTGTCAACTACTCCAGAAACCAAGTTTTAGCATAGATAGATGAAGGCCTGGTGTAAGAAACTTTCCAAACACCACCATGAGCAACATGAATGAGAATGAAGAAGTGGTAGGGTGGGACTGGAGAAGAGGTGGTTCAGTCTGTTAAGTGCTTGTCAGTCAGTAGTAAAGACTTGAGGTAAACCCCCTCAAGTTGTTATAAAAAGCCGGAAATGGGTGTGGTGATATGTGGTTGGGATGCAGTGATCAGCTGATCTCTGGGACTACCCAGGCAATCCCTGCTTCCAGTGAGAGGCCCTGTCTCAATGCACAAGGTTAACAGCACCTGAGGAGGAATAGTACATGCCATTGACCTCTGGTTTCCATACACATGTACACACACACACAAAGGCAGACTAGAGTAATATTTTACCAATGTACATATTTACAATATGTTGTTACTCACAATTAATTTTTTCATGTAAATAAATTAATTTTATTTCTAAGAAGTGAATACAATTAACCTGGTTTTACAGATGGTAGATTCGTGCCCCAAGTCCAAACTCACTCCCCCAACACTGATTCATTGAATTGATTTCATATACCTTTTTTGAAAAAAAATTAAGTAAATAATTATTTCTCCTCTCCTAGAGGGAGTGACAATGTCCCTCTCTGTGTTTCAGCTACAAGCTATTGACAGTCAAGGTTTTTATGGTGGCCTACACACACAGTAGATCAACAGAGATCCACCAGTGCCTGGTCACCCCAAGTAACTTGTTCTCAGCATATGTTACCATCTTGATGCATGTGTAAAATTTTGTTTTCTTGATGCATGTGTGAAAGCATTGCTATAAGTTTAAGACCTTTTGTCAGGTGTCGTTTATTGCTAGTGAGTTTTAAGGATGAAGTCTAGCATGAGCATCCCTTCTGGTTAAGAAGCACGAGTCTACTCTTTCAAATAAGACTAGCTAACATCTAGCTTGGTAGCCTATACCTTTAATCCCAGCACTCAGGAGACAGAAGCAGGTGGGTCTCCATGAGGCCAGCATGATCTACAAGGCGAGTTCTAGGACAGCCCAGGTTTGTTATACAGAGAAACCCTGTCTTTAAAAGCCAGGAAAGGAGGAGGAGGAAGAGGAGAGGAACAGAGAGTGTCTTCTGTTAAAACACCACTTGTCAATATTTAAGATTTCACTAATATGCAGTTTTATGGCTTGTCTCTAATTATCTGGCCAGTTTGTACTTCACAAAGACCTGTAAATTTTATTATTTGATGTTGTTCATTCAACAGCCATGAAAGAATGCAATCACAGAGGTAGACTTTCCTCTCCAAAACAGAGACTTGGAGTCAGGAACTTAGCTGTTTTACTCAAATTCTTATGTTTGCTTTCCCTAATAAAGTTTTCATTTGACAGCTATAATTAAGGAATGACGTATTGCTTGAGCTTGTACATGATTGTTCTATAAAATAAAACCAAATGAGGACATTGAATAATGAAGCAGAAAACCAGCTTTCTTTGCTATGAATATTTTTTAATTACTTGTTCTATTTATTTGCTTAATTTTATTAATAGCTCTATTAATTGATAGATTGATATGTGCCAAATAGTTTACTAATAATGTACACACATCATCTCACATGGATTAATCCTTCCTAAGAACGATTATAAAGTACACTTATCCTCATTTAATATATAAAGTACCAAAGGTTTGGCACAGAGCTTGTCCAAAATCACACAACAAATAAAAGTAAAATCAGGAATAAGTTTCAAATACTCCAGATCCCAAACAGCTTATTTCTAATCAATAAATCATTATAAATGCCAGATTTTAAAAATCATAATCTATGTCCACACATGGATTATATATGTATGTATGTATGTAAAAATGTATGAACATAAATTCCACATATATTTGTGAACACACAAATAACATACAAATAATCAATGCATACCTAAATTACATACAAATATCAATTGTTGTATATAAGAAATGCCATATTTCTTGATGTTTTAGTCCCCTCAACAGCCATAGTTGTTTTAGAATTATGATAGCTCTGCTCTCTAGGAGAGCTATGATACAAGGGACTGCAAAGACTCTAAAGGAGTTATTCCAATTCCACAGAGAGACTGTGCTGTGCATGTCATGAATGTTTAAGAGAGAATCGCAGTCTGTCATGTCAACTCTCATCTACTTCAATGACAGATTATTTTTCTACCAGAACCGGTGTTTTGAATATATCAACTATGAAAAACAGGAGGACATTTTTCTACAGTCAAACACACACCACATACACACAAATTGTGATGGAGTCACAAAACATTAAAATTCTGATTCAATCCCACAAAAAACAAAACAAAACAAAAAAGATAGCTTTTCAGACAATTCAGTCAGCCACAAAGTTTTTAATGCATCCCAAATCATACCAACTATATGTAACACACAGAAATTCATATCTATTGAGCATCACCACAAGTAAAATACTATAATAAATATTATGCGTGAATTATCTCCTTTTCTTTCCATCTCAGTTCCGTGTAAAAGCAGCAATTATTATTTTCCTTTTTAATGAGGAAAACCCATCAAAAAGGATCACGTTAACTTTTCAAATGCACTCAGCTAGAAAGGAGCAAAAGTTGGGATCCAAACCAGACCAGAGAAGCAGAGCTAATGGGTTCCATAAGTGTGGACACGTCTGATGTATTTGCATTACAGCTGAGAACCCAAATCTTAGCAAGAAGGAGATTCAAATTCTTGTGGTACAAACATCAGGATGCCTATAAGTCTATTTGTCTGACAAAATAATAAAAAGATTTTCATAAGTATATTCAGGCTTCTAAAAATATTTTTTTCTATCAATGTAGTGAATCATGCCTGAATTTCCAGCAGGAGGAAGCTGAGGCAGACGAACTGAGAGTTTGAGGCCAGCCTGAGCTATAAAGTATTAGGCCAGCCTAAACAACAGAGTGAGATCATGGATAAAACTACAAATAAAACAATTTGAAGCTGGGGAAATGGCTTAGGGGAAAAAGCAATTGCAGTGCAAGCCTGAGGACCTAAACGTCAATCTCCAGAACCCAAGTTAAGACAGCACAGTAGCATATGTCACACTGATCCTCAGCAGGATGAGAGAGAGAGAAAGGAGAAGCCTAAAATCTTGTAGGCCAGATAGCCTGACCTATGCAACAGTACACAGCAAAAACAGACCCTTCTCTAACAAAGTAAAGTAGCCAGGAGGACAACCCCTAAAGATGTCCTTTGATTGCCACATATGTGCTGTGCCTGTACTTACATACATAAATTCACACATACACATACACACACATTAAATGCTCAAAGATTTTTTTAATTTTACTAAACTGTCAATTTACTAGATTGTGACTTCAAATAACACTCATAAAGCTTTTTCCTAAGGCTCTTAATAAAATTAGAGCAGTGGAGGGGACATTTGGAAATAGTAAAGGCAGTGTGTTTTGTGACATGTCTTTACCCTTTAAAATGCAAAGCCTTGTTTGATTCATTTGTGTTCTAAATTTATGTTGGCAAGTAGTTTTCATCACTTAGCCCAGCTCAACCAACCCTCTGCCTTAAAAGCAATCCCGAGTTCTTTACCAAAAAGCAGTAATTGATTAGCATTGTCTGTCATAAGGATAGGTGGGGCAGCATGCATGGCTTTTGATTGACAACCCTGACCTAGACAAACAGATGCACACCTCCTGAAATAGACTCCAAAAGAGTCTTTCTACAATCTGCCATAGAAAAATGGAGAATGTAAGAGAAGATAAAGAAGAAAAGAGGAAGGAAGGAGGGCAAGAAGAACAGGAGAAAGGGGGAGGGATGGACGGAGGGGAGGGAGGAAAGGAGAGGAAGGAGAGAGGGAGGAAAGGAGGGAGGGAAGAAAGGAGGGAGGGAGGGAGGGAGGGAGGGAGGGAGGGAGGGAGGGAGGGAGGGAGGGAGGGAGGGAGGGGTAGATATTAGACACTGACTTGAGTTACCCGAGCTGATGAGTGAAATGGATGTAACTGATGAGCAATTGCTAAACTTTTCTTGTGTCTTGCTTTGCACCTATCTTTCCATCATATCTCCTTCCTGTTCTGCAGCAGAAGCACACTGGTCCTTGATATAATAACTCTTCCCGGGTTTTTTTTTTTTTCCTGTCAGTGTTTCTCTTCTGCTTCCCCTCTATCAAACTACTATCAACCACATCAAGTCCTGCTTTCTTGGTGAACCCTGGTACAGGCACCCAAGAAAATTAAAAACTCTTTGGGGGGACACTAGCTTTCATCATGGTCTCCAGAAGAGCCTGAGGGCTCTCCAGGTGGGCTGAAGATCACCTAGCTTTCTGGTGATAAAACTTGGACTTTCTACTCAATTCCTCCTCCTTCAATGGCCTTGCTGTTCCCTTCTAATTATCCCACAGGAATGTGTCACCAGCAATAGAACTACTGGATTGTCTCTAACAGGTCCCTTTCATCTTTCACTCACTTTGTCCATTTTACAAAGTTGTGTTGTCTATTCTGCAGCCAGAATCAGTGGAGGGGCACCTTAGAGCTGGACAAGGAGCAGCTGTCAGGTGATCACGCACTGATACCAGCTCTAATAAACACTAGCCAGGTAACAGTTTAGTCACTGATCTGAAAGTCAGATTCTCTATCCAGCAAAAGGAGTGAATAGCCACCTCCTCTATCGTCCAAGGTTGTTAAAGTAGCAAGAAAGTGCTGCCCTTGTAGACACTGTGTAATTCATTGAAAATTATGCTTACTGAGAAAACTATTTCCTAGCCCTCCTCAGTATCAGTTCCATAAAAGGTGTGGATCTCACATCTTGGAATTTTGTCCTTCAGTTGACAACAGCTAACGTTACCACAACCAACCAATCTGGGATTTCCCTTTCTACTTGGTCCCAGAATCATCACCCACCAAAATTCTGCACAGGATAAATATGAACATGGTATGTTTGTATGAGATTTGTTTCTCTTCCCAGCCCTTGTCAATGTTTACATTTAGAAGGAAGAAGCATTGTTTTAATGCTTACTGCCATGTGGCATATGATGAAGCTTTATTACTCATCTTCCTTAGTTTATTCTGACAAAAAATACCTCTACCTGAAAACATCTGAATGCTATAAATAGTGAGAAAAATAGAGAAGCCTTAAAAGCCCATGGAAACGTATTGAATTCAGAGACTTTCTCAGATGGCCAGGGTGGAAAAATATTTTGCTAAAAAATAGGGAGTGTTGCTGTGACTGGCATACAGGCAGATGGCTTGGTTAGTGTTTACCCAGCCTGTGGCAAGGGAACACTCAGCTGTTTATTCCAGTGGAGGGGATGTTGGGAGACGCTGTTTGTCTAGTCAGAAACACGCTTTGAGACTGCGAGGCTACCTGTGACCAATTTTCAACTAAATTTATCTTTGGACTTTGAGTAAGTGATCCAACCTTGACCAAGTCCTTTTGGCTTTCTCTATAGCCATGTCACAGAATCCTTACCAATAATCTCCTGTCTTTGGCCCACAACCATGGCTTCTGATTATTCAGCCAAATCTGCATTTGAGACTCAATATGAGTTTTGGGGAAATAGACTGTGTTTTGTTCAATGCAGGAAATAACTATTGCCTATTAAATAAAACGGAATTCTATTTAACCAGGCATTTTCAAACATATTTGCCCCTTGCTCCATGATACAATAAATAACACATACTATTGAGCACTAATCATAACTAACTTCATTTCATGAAAGCAATTTATGTTTTACTTCATGACTTACTTAAAAGCATAGCTATGACTAATAACTATTAGTCATTGCCATTCTCACACTGACCTAGAGAAAAAGTTGAAAATGGTTTTTGATTTTTGTTTTTTCACTCTTTTTTTTTCTTACTTCACATGTGAGTTCTTTTGATGAAATATAGCAGTTTAAGGGAAGAATGCCTCCCATAAAGTACACAAAATTATGGTTCCCCTATTGTGAATACTGATTGCTGTATGCTAATCGATCCTCTTCTTTTCATTGGCATTTATTTCAATGTGCAGTCTTACAGTTCTGTTTTATTTTTTGTTTTGTTTTGTTTGGCTATTACAACAGACTGCTCAATTTAAAAGATGATTCTTCTGAGGCTGTCAAATCACAGAGTTATGACAGTTATGGACTCTGACTCCATAACTGTTCATAAATGTTTGACCAGCACAAAAACAAAGCATGAAAGTTTGTGAAGCAGGTCTTACATGTTTCTGTCACCAGCACATCTTTGTTTCTGCATCATTAACAACTTTCAGTCTACTGTAAATTCCTGGTGAATAGTTACTGTAATCCCATCTCACAGATGATAAAACTCATGACAGAAGAAATGAGACAGTAGCACAGTATATTACACAACCAAGATTCACCCCACCCCTGAACCTGAGTCCCATGCCAGGATTTTTCTGCAGGCCCTGGAATCTCAGGAGGGCAGGAATCTGCAGACCCAGCTCCTTGTCAACTTGACAAATGTGTTAAGTTCACAGATAAAAGCCTCCATGTTAGGCTGTCAAGGGGTCAGTTCTCCTGAGCCCTTCTATCCTCTGAGCTCTGCTCCACTGCAGAGGCCCTCCGTGAGCTCAGCTGCTGCAGCAACAGAGTTCAAATGTGAAGGAGCCCCAGCTACTAAGATTTTGACAGTTGGCTGAAGCATATGCTGGGTAGGCTGTGTTAGTGCAAAAGCCCCTGAGCTGAGTTAAATTTATGTAGGGGTACATGAGTAGAGAACCCCAAGCTATCCCAACTAAGAGCTAGGACCTAATGAATGATGCACATAGAAACTAATGTCAGAATAAACCCATGTAACAAGTACAGAGACTTCCACAAGAAAAAGAGATGCATGCTGCCAAAAAAGGAAAAGAAGAGAAAGCCAGTTGAAACAAAGTACTGAACTCCTTGTTCCTAATTCCAAATTGTTGCTCAGTTGTCTCCACCCTTTTCTTTGTTCTTGGCATTTTTGTTAATTAATTCTGTAAGTTACTGTATAAAGTAATGAGTTTTATCATGGCATCTTCATATACATGCCTGTGTGGTTATGCTTTGTTTTCATCCTTCCCCTCCCCCACTGGCTTCCCTGACCTCCTCTCTGCCTTCTATGTGGTTCCTTCCCTCTTACCCAGTTTAGCCCCTTCTGGTTTCTTGTTATATGTGTTCTGTATTTTCTATTCACTTGAGATCTCTTCCTCCCCTCTCATGAAAGATGATAACTACATATATAAACATATGTCCCTCCACACACACACACACATAAATATATGCCCCTTCATACACACGCATGCAATTTTTTTAATTTAGTTTTAGCCTATGAAAGAAAACATACAATATTTGTATCTTTGATTCTCTGCTTATTTGGCTTAGTATGATATCCAGTTGTGTTCACTTTCTTGCAAATATCAGTTCGGTTTTCTTTATGCCTGCATCTAATTCCATTATGTTGACGTGCCTTGTTCTCTTTATCCATTCATCTGATAGACGTCAAGGCTGTCCCAATTTTTTGGCTATTGTGAATAATAAACAATAAACACGGGTGGCCAAGTATCTCTGTGCTATGTTCACTGAGGGATTTTTCACCCACTCACCTCCACCACCCCTCACACACACACACACACACACACACACAATTTTCCTGCTGAAAACATCTAACTCTGAGGTTAATGTTAAAAAGAATAATGTTTATAAGCTTTATCTTAAGATAAACTTTTTAGACAGCCCTCACCAGAAGTTTTAAATTATAAACTGATGCCTCTTCAATTATGTCAAGAAGTAGCCATAACAATAAATTCGCATGCTGCTATCCAGCATTCAGCAATCTCTTTCCTCACCCTTTGATATCAATAGCAGAAACTAATTAAATCCCACATATATTAGCAGATGCCACTGTTCTTGGAGTAGTGAAAAGAGAGTAGAAATATGGAAATAAACATAAAGAAAAGGGAAGCGATGGAGCGAGTTCACAAGCACCGCATGAGGAAGGTCATAGTAGGACTCAGATATATCCAAGGTCTTCATTACTCTGAAAATTACTGAGCCTGTCTGAACATCAGTTTTCTCCCTGGAGAAGCACTCATCAGTCTAGAGAGATGACACAGCACAGAAGAGCATTCTGGTCTTGCAGAGGACCTCAGTTCAATTCCCAACACCCACATCAAGTGGGTCACAACTGCCTGCCATTCCAGCTCCGGGAGGTCTAACATCATCATATGTTCTCTACTGGCATTGAATTCAAATGCACAAACACATACATACAACAGCAACAATTAATAATAATAATAATAACAAATGTTCACTCTATGGAATATTGTAAAAATATAAGTAAAATATTAGGTCTGATTCTTGTTTCTTCTAAGCTCAGAAGGAAACATTCAGAACCAGCGTGTCCAACTTCCTGCCCAATGCAAGGTCCCCTCTTTGTGGTCCTTGTCAAGCTACAGCAGCAGTTCTCAACCTGTGGATCAGCCTCCACAGGAGCTGTATATCAGATTTTTACATTGCAATTTACAACAGTAGCAAAATCACAGTTCTGAAGTAGAAATAAAACGATTTAATGGTTGGGGTCATCACAACAGGAGGAACTGTATTAAACCTTCACAGCATTGAGAAGGCTGAGAACTTCACACTCTGATGCACTTGTGGAATGTGATACTTCCAAACTGATGAAATGGCCATCACTCTCTGCCTAGCTATAATTATTATAAATTTACTCTTAAAATTAAGCCAGCATTACCAGAAGCTTTTCTCAAAATAAGCCTCTTAAACCACAGGATTGGCCTGTGCTGCTGTATCTCTGGGGATCCTGCCAATTCTAGTGTCATGCTCATGTTTCAGAGACTGATACCCTGAAACTGCCAATCAATCGATCCTCCATGTCTTTCCTAGTAAGGAAAGTTGCAGGGCTCTTCCACATCTGCCTTTAAGTGTACAACTGATTTGTACATTTGTTTTCTACTTACAGAAGCCAGGCATAGTCAAAGCAGTAGACTTTGAAAACCAAAAGCAAGAAGCCCTACAATTTCAATTTGACTATTAGCATATTGGTATATATCTTCCTGCTATTTCTTTCCTGCAGTGATACAGATTTTTCATCAAAATATCATCCTGCTACAGACATCATTCTGGATCCTTCTTATTATGTTGAATTAACTAGAAGATAAAGATACTGGAGCCCAGGGGCTTATCACCCCCCAGGATAATGTGACAGAGACTGACTGGCAAGGAAATGAATGAATTAGACACCCCTGCATAATCAAATATGATTATACAGACTCGTTAATTTGGGGATTCAGTCTTCTGACTATGACTCTTCGTTATTTGCAATCTTAAGAGTGCTTTTGAATCTTAAAAGAAAATATATTGAGAGTTGTTAGGTTTATCTAATTAAATAGTCATAAATGTAAAAAAGGCATAATCTTACATTCATCTATAATAGTCACACACACACACACAAAAAAAAAAAACATAAATGGCTGTCATGTACCCTAGTGAAATGTGGAGAGATTACATCTCTGTGATATGCCTAGAAATACTTTTCTAATAGCTCCATGCATCCAGGGGAATTGAGTTAGTTTTGTAATATTGGATATTATCAGTAAATCTTAGCTATTTATTCACAATAGCACAGGGCAGTCAGGATCAGCGGATCCAAAATTACCAGCCTAGCAACCAGGTGTGCCTAGCTGTAGAGACAGTCTGGCTCCCTGAAGTTCATCTGGACAGATAAAGTGTGCAGCATGCTGGACATCTGCTGTCTCTCTAATTGCTGCTCTGATGAAATCACCGAGTATTTCATGAAAAGGCCTTTGCTGAAGTTACCTGTGTCCCCTTGGCTCGTCTCAGAGACTGGCCTATTAAAATAACTCTACTATTGTTTGGAATACAAACGTCCATCAGTGGCCACATTTGGAAAACTTGGCCACTAGCCTATAGTCTAGGAAGTAGAAAAGCCTTTAGGAAGTGGAGCTGAGTGGGAGAAAGTTAGGCTTCTGGAGGCGTGCCTGCATTGGATCCTGCCCACCCACTCCCAAACCCTTGTTTACTTTTAGGCCACAATGAGGTAAGTTTCCCCAGCCAAAAGTTTCTGCTCTAATCTTCTGCCTCTCTTTCTGCAAGCCCAAAAGCAACAGGGCCAAACATCCATGAGCCAAAATAACTTTAATTCTTAAAAGTTGATTTTCTACAGTAGTTTCTCATAAGGATGGGAAGCTAACAGGACACCAAGGGAGAGTTGTTATATGCTGTTTCTAATCAATTCACAAAACTCCAATGAGATGAGAATTGCTAACCCATGATAAAGATAAGGCCCCAAACTAAAATCTAAAGGTGCAAAGAGGTCATTGCAATTTAACAGGCTTGCCTCACCTGGCAACCAGGAAGCAAAGAGAGAAAGTAGGAGGCCAGGTTCCTAATGTCCCCTTCTACAGCATGCCTTCAGCAACCTCATTTGCTTACACTAGGCACCACCTGCCGAAGATTTCACCACTCACCATTAGAGCCACAGGCTGGTGACCAAGCTTGCAACACCTGGCCTCTGGGGACATCTGAATTCCAAACCACTTATTCAGGCATTTAATGACTATCTACTGTATACTAGGCTCTGCCTAGATTGCCAGGGATTGAGACCCTGCCCTCATTCTGGAAGTCAAGGTAAGAAGAAAGACCAAGTGTGTCAGATAAATACACAAGGTAATCTCAGAGGCAATTCTGTGCGCCAAAGTTGAAACAATATGATAATAGAATAATGTGAGGTTGGGGTGGGGCTTGTTTAGAGAGAGTAGTCAGGAAGCATTCTCCAAAAAGGAAAAGCCTAACTGCACTGTGCATGAAAAAAAAAAATCCAGAAATGGGAATGTCTGAGAGAAGAGAGCAAACAAGTACAAAGGCCCTGAGGCAGGAACAGGCTCGGTGCAGATGAGAAAGGAAAGTAGGCCAGCTGTCTCCCCAGAGATTTTTTAAGTTGAGACTGGTGTACAGTAAATCTAAAGGTTTGCCAGATTAGGCTAATATTTGCAGGCATAATGAAGAGTTTGGTATTTTATTCTATTATCTACATGATAAAAACTTATAGAAGATATAAAGCAAGACAGAAATATGACTGGAATTTTATTTTTCTCAAAGATAAAAACCTCAGCGTTACTCTCAAGCCTGGGGCAGCCATGTATTTTAGAGAATTGGTGCAGAATGAAATAACATGGGCAGAGTTCAAGAAACAGCTAGGAGGCCCCTAATGAGACAAAAACTGAAATCCACCGCAAGTGTGGCCCACAAAAGGCAGTCCACATCAGCAGGGCAATGGCTTAGAGGTTTCCTGGTCCTATTCCCCAACCCAGAACAGAAAACCCAAGGAAATCCAGTTGACTAAAGCGAGCTAATAACTTTTTTCCATGGGCAAATGTAGTAGACAACCATAATAAGAGCAGAAAAAGGGGAAGATAGACAAGTCAAGACTCAGCCTTGGTTTCTGATAGACAAGGGGATGGAGGCCAGGTGAAGGACTGTAGAACAGATAATACAGTGCAGGGACTGACAGGGGAGTGCCCTGCCCAGAAAACACTGTTGCCCCACCCCACCAAGCACCACAGGATTCTATCAGCTCTGGGGGAATACTGTCAGAACTGGAGGCTGTCCCATTGTCTGATGTTGGCTTTGTCTTTGAGGGCGATTCTACTCTGGGGAAAGGACCAAGGATGAGGCAGTAAAGAAGGTTGTAGAAGAAGCAAGCTCCAAATCCAGCATGTGGTCTTCTTAATTAACCTTGCTGGCCTCTTACTGTTCATTTCCTTCACTTTACCCACCAGGGCACAGGTATTCATTTAATAGGTTTTTCTGAAAGTTGTCAAGATTATCTAAGTCACAACTACATGCAAAATGAACTATGTGTACTCTACTAACAGTGGTTTTCATAAATCTATTAAACTTTTTAGTCCTCCGACTTTCCTGTAGTATCCCTGTTCTTTCCCTCTTTTTAGCTCTTCTCTCCATTTTGCCTTTTCTGTGACCTCTTTTTTCCTTTTCCCTCTCTTCTCTCCCTCTCCTCCTTCCTAAACCTTTTTGTTTACACATAGGTAAGACAAAAATAAAATAAAACAGAATCATTTCCAAGGAAAATAACAATATAATATAAACCTGTTTTCCTTGAGTCTATCCACTGAGAATGAGAAACCCCATTTGCCTTTCTTTACACACACTTAATATTACATAGAATTTCTATTCTTTAAAAAAAAAAATTACCAAAAGTGATTTTTTTTCCTCAATGATTCATTGATCTTTTCTGTAAGCTCATTCATTGTTTGAGTGAATACTTGGATTTCATGAAGACGTGAAATCACTTACATCAGCTCAGGGTTCCCTCACTATTTCATGAACTTGTGTTTCAGTTTCTTTGAATGATGTTTCCTTTATGCTCTTTAGTCCTGTGAGCCTTGCTGGAGAACTGCAAAAGGAAAACAGGAGAAGTTCTGCCTTCTGTGTCATCTGTTAGCATTGCACCATCTGCCCCAGGCAACTGGCCTATCCCCTATTTTTCTGGGTAGTAAACAGATTTACTCAAAGGGAAACTGAAAAGGGAGAACAAAGGGTGTGCTGCATCAGGGGCTAGGGAGGGGGTGGAATGGTACCCAGTGGTGCAAGATCACAGGCTATTTTCCTCATGCTACTGTTGGGCTCTCAATCCACCTGCCTGCTGCCCTGGTCAGCTAAGTTTCCCTTAACACAGTTCCCATCAAAACTCTAAAAAGGAACAGGAGTAATACACAGACAGTTGGCTCTGTCTGTGAATACCATAGAGCAAGATCGGTGTCAATCATTTTCAGCTTCCAAAACCCAGCTCAAGCTATGCCTCAGCAAAGCTAGCTCCTCTCAGCCTGACACCCTCTATCTCACACACATCGCACTCCTGAAACTCAGTCACCACTCCTTTCCCTGTGCTACTGTAGCATGCGTGGCACATGCCTCTGCTGGGTTTGGTTGTTTTTAACATCTGTTTATTAATTAACTGGAACTCCTATATTAATTTGCTGAGTGTGCTGCAACTCTTTATAAAATCTGTGTATTAGTAGACATCCGACATGCATTCCATTTTTGGAGGCCCTGCGTTTGAGATGGTGGCATACAGAGTGCACACAGGTGGGTGTCTTTGAGTGCTATGAGAAGCCCCCTTTGTCTGTCACTTGTCTTTCAGCAGATTGCTGGTAATCTTTATTGTTTCTGGGCTTGCAGACTCCCCATCACGGCTGTCCTGTGCTCATGGCATTTAATCGGTGTGTCTAGCGGTAGGATTAAATCGAACTCTGGATCACCTGATCTTTAAGCAATTTTTCTGAAACATTCAGAGATAATATAGATGAGAGCTTCAAGATATGATGTTAAGATTACTTAATGTTTTAACTCTTTCATGTTTTGCTTTTTTATAGGAAAAATAAAGTTTCCTCTGGATTAAATTGCTTACATCGTGTTACTGCAAACTCAAGACACAAATAGAGCTCCCTGGAAACCCAACTTGCTTTAGCAAGAATTTAATGTGATTATGCTTCTATTGAGTATATGAGAGAAGTCCCTAGGCCCAACCAACTCCTGGTGCTCTCCCTTCTTGCTGCGCCTCCTCACTGTTGAGCATCATGGACTCCCTGGACTCCCCTGGTGCTCTCCTTCTGGATATACCTCCTTGCTTCTGAGCCCTGTGGTCTGCGGACCTGTTCTCAGTGTCTCTGCCCTTCCATCACCAGGACATGGCTTGTTTTACATAGTTTGTTTATATTCTGCCTTCCTTTCCTGAACAGTGCTTTAGTAGCTTTATTCTCACTTTTTGGTTGGTTTTTGAGTCAAGCTTCTGCTGTTTCTTGTAGATTCAGTCTCATATTCTGTAAACATACCTTAGCCATATGCAGAGTTTACAATTGCAATCAAAACTTACAACAAAGGCAATCTGATATAAATGTAATGATATGTATAATGAGTATTGTGTTGTTATGTGCTCATAAACCATAAACAGCTCAAATAAATGCCATTTAATGCCTAATTTTTACATAAGCAATGGAAACATGTCATTTTTAAGCTCCTTTCAGAGAGGTTATAATTAATATTCAAGCAGTCAACTGATCCCTACCACATACAGTTTAAACAGTAAAATTCCTAGATCTCACTTCCCAGTAATTATTATGCAACTACATTTGAGCACTTGATGCCAAGGCCTGTGCCAGGTGCATTCTCACAGGAACGTAAAAGCATCAGCTCCACTACCAAACAACGTGTTCTCTGATTCTCCGAGGCTACAGCACTGAGATCTGAAGACTCTTAGATTCCTCTTCTGACAGTTCTTAGCTTTGAGTCCATAAAAACTCTAGTCTCTGCACCCATAGGTTACAAAGCAGTATCTCAGAAGAATTCTTTCTCTGCACACAGAAAATGAGAGAAGAGTCAGCCCATGAAAAGGGATTCAAATATGGAAAGAGGGAAGAGTATGGATGAAACGGTGGAGAGTCTGTTTCTCCACAGCCATGAGCTTCAGTGAGTCCCCGTGGGACAAAAGCTGTCCTCACTGGACAGGACGGAAAACAGCTCCTTTTGGGCAGAACCAAAAAGAGTAGGGGGTGAAGGCTAAAAAGACCAAACTGGCTGTGGGCCTGGAAGCACGCTAAGCTGTATGCTCTTCTGATTGGTCTTCACAGGCACAGTCTGAAGGACTGTGTGACAGTCAGCTGAGATTGACAAAATGAAAATGAAGTTCCCCAGCCCAAAGTGATAGTGAGTGATGGGCTCTGAAACCAAGCCTTCACAAATTCAACCCCAATATTCTCACGTGCTTTTACTCTGCTGCCTTCATGCAAGAGACAAACATCTACTGTGTTGCATAAGCTTGGACCAAGAAATCACAAGGCGGCTGGGCCAGCAAGAGGGTAAATTACTTCCCTTGTAAGACTAGCAATGTGAGTTCCATCCCCAGAACCGAAGCAAAAGTAAAAGGAGAAAAACCCCTCCACAAGGTGGTCCTCTGACCTCCACATGCATGCATGGCCTCACACACATGCACACACACACACACACGCACATGCATGCACATGCAAATAATAAACAATAAATTATTTTTAAAGCTAAAATGGAAACCTTGTTGAAAACCACAGCAATGAAACATTGTCTTTCTTTTCTTTCACTTGCAGTTAGATATTTAAATATTCTAGACAGGCTTTCATGTAGCCCAGGCTAACTTAAAGCTCACTATATGCCAAGGATGACCTTAAGCCTCTAATTTCCTACCACCTCCTCACGAGTGTCTGAATTCCAGGCATGCACCATAATATAGTTTTACATGGTGCTGGGGATCAAATTCGGGACTTCACGCAGGCTAAGCCAGCCTTCTGCTAACTCTACTGCAGCCTACTTTAGGCTTCTTCTAATGTAATTTTTAAAAATGCATCTTTTAAAGCCAATCTTGGTGGTACATGCCTATAATTCTACCACTTGGGAGGCAAGGACAAGAGGATTCAGAATTCAAGATCATCTTCAGCTACAGAACAATTTTGAGGCCAGCTTGGTCTACATGATATACTTTATAAGAAATGTATGTATGTGTTACTCTATTATGATAAAAGAAATACATAATGTATATGTATGAACACACACACATATACACATAATGAGAGATAGAACATCAGTGCAGAGGAGATTTAATCTAAATATAAATGGAGAGAGGAGGTCACTGAAATAAACAGACTGGAAATGCCAAAGGAACAAGTCACAGATCTCTTTTGCCAAATCTGATCTTACTTCATACAGCCAAACACCCACAAACAGAGCTGGAGGAGGCACTTTGTGCTCCTTCTGTGCCCCCAAACCTCCACCTATAGTGGGGAAGACCTATTGAAGAACTTGGCCTTCACTCTGGAGAACTTAGTCTTATCCCAAGGATGGGGGTGGCTGATCACCCTTGGAGAAAGAAAACACTCCTCTTTCTTCTTCCTGTTTCACTAAACACGAAGAAGAATCTTACAGGACTGATCTGGGATCTCAGTTCCAAACATCCATGACCAGATGATGGTGATTTCAAGTGCAGCAATCCTTTTAAGTTAGAGAGATTCAAAACACTGCCTGCAGTTAAGTAACCAATCTATTTAATGGATACTAGATGGACATTAATTCAAAAGTTCAAATAAAAATTTTAGCTCAGCGCTTATGGCTCCCTCACAAGGTCTTCATTCATCATTCTGGGGAATTTATCAAGGTCCAACATGCTACTGGGAACCTTGCCAGTTCAGATCTATGAATTGTCAGCACATCTTTTTCAGGAACAACTCACATTTACCAAGTTCATGGAGTAGATATATAAACCTGATGGTAATTTATTATGTATGAAGGGCATTGACCATCACAGGGACTAAAGAACTTCAAGGTCAAAATGCTAGTACATTTCTGATGGAAAAACATACCTTTATTTGTGCCAAATCACAATTCAATGAATGTTTGGTGGTCTGGACATAAGAGTTTTAAAAGCAAGGGAAATGAATGAATCATTGCCCCAAGTTGAAATGTCTAGCTGTGGCTACCTATGGCAGTGTTCTGTCAACCAAGGTATCACATCCAGGAAGGACTTCAAAGGACTTGGATGTATGAACAAATGAGCAGACACTGGAAAGATCTCTCTCTCTCTCTCTCTCTCTCTCTGTGTGTGTGTGTGTGTGTGTGTGTGTGTGTGAATGCTGTCACAGTTGACCAATGCTTTGAATTGTCATTTCTCTCCTTAGATATGATAATACATTTTATCTGATTTCAACCAAATCCTGTAAGCTCAAGAGACTTTCAAAGGTAAGCTCTCATCTTTATCATTTATTTAACTTAAAAGCAAATTCTATTATTTTCCTCATAGAAAATGTTCTTGCCACAGAAAAAGCCTCATGTAAGCTCCATATATTGACACCAGTGTGGATTTCAAGGTCATTGGTGAAAAGAAAGGCATAAGTATTTATAAATGTACTTACTTTTGAGGCAGGGTCTCACTTTATAGCCCAGGCTAGCCTCAAATTCATATGTGGTATCCAAGCTGACCTCAAACTCATGACTTTCCTTCTAGAATTTGCCTCCCAGGTGTTAAGGTCAGAGGTGGCAGCCGCCCCTTCTGACTGAGAAACAGAATATTATTTTTTTTATTCACTTTATATCCAGATCATATGCTCCTTCCTCCTCTCCAATGTCTTCCTCCTTCCCTCTTCCATTTGCTCCTTCCCCTACTCCTCAGAAAAGGGGAGCTCCAGCCCCTAACAACCCACCAAAGCACATCAAGTCTTATGAGGACTGCACACACCCTCTACCACTGAGGCCAGGCAAGGTATCCCTGGCATGGGGTAGTGTCAAGAAAGCAGGCAACAGAGTCCCTGTCAGAGACAGCCTCTGCACCCCTTACTAGAGAACCCACATGAAGACTAAGATGCCCACTGGCTACATATGTGTAGGGAGCCTAGGTTCAGTCCATGCATGGCCCTTGGTTGTCGATTCAGTCTCCATAAGCTCCCCTGAGCCCAGGTTAATTGACTCTGTTGTTCTAGTGCAGCTCTTGTCCCCTCCAGGTCCTTCTATCCTCCCCCAACCCATTTTCACATGGCTCCCCATGCTCTGCCTAATATTTGGTGTGAGTCTCAGCATCTGTTTCAATCTGCTCATAGGTGGAGACTTTAAGAAGACAACTAGGCTCCCATCTACAAGCATAGCAAGAAATCATTAATACTGACAAGGGTTGGCTCTCACCCATGGGATGGGTCTCAGGTTGGTCCAGGAATTGGTTTGACATTCCCTCCATCTCTGTTCTATCTTTATCCCTGCACATCTTGTAGGCAGGGTAAATTTTGGGTCAAAGTGTTTGTGGGTGAGTTGGTGTTCCTCTTCCTCCACTAGAAGTTCCATCTGGCTGGGAGGTGGCCTCTTCAGTCTCCATGAGCCCCACTTCTAGAACTCTTAGCTACAGTCACCCCCATATCTTTCCAGAAGTCTGCCCTGTGGTAGGTCTCCAGCTTGGAGAGACAGAATATTATGAAACAAATATTTTTTCTTAGTAAGCCAAGAAAACAATACTGGTAAAGTACTGATAAAATACAGAGTTTGTGGTTTGTTCATTTGTTGCACAAGCATCCACTAAGAAATAAGTGAACATTGGCTATGCATGTACTTGACACAAGAAGTCGGTAATGAGGCAGGTTCTATGAATCTCATGCTTAAATTGGAGGTGGGAGATGGAGCACAAACAAACAGACAACAAAATAACAAGTAGTGAGAAGTGACTGAGCAGGGTAGCCAGAAAAATCTATTGTAAGGTGACCAGGGTTAAACAAAGACTTGCTTGCTAAGGAAAAAGTTCTATATAAATAAGTCAAACAACAATCCATACAAAGGATACAGTCAGCACAGGTCATACACTTATATAAATATCCAAATATAGCAAACTTGAAATTTTCACATATTTCTAAAGGCAAGCCAATGACTAATGGCCATGTTCTAGAACATGCAGAAAACAGAACCTTAGTATTGGACTTCTTTTCATTCCAAGACACTGTTCCTAGAACCTGGAACTGCCAAGGCAAAGCAAGTTTCTCACCTTCTTCACTCAACAATTCTCTATGTGGTAGGTGACCAAGAGAAACAACCATTTTCTGGCTTTTGGTCCAGCAATAGCATTCTAAACTTGACGTGGGAGCTGGAGAGTTGGCTAAGAGGTTAAGAGCACTTACTGCTCTTGCAAAAGACCCAGGTTCAGTTCCCAACAGCCCACACGGGAGTTCACAACTGTCTATAACTCCAGTTTCCAGGGAATCCAATGCTTCCTCTGATCCTCATGGGCTCCCACACACATACACATAAAATAAAAGAAATAAAATAAATAAATGCTTGTTCAAAAGTGAGAGAAGGCTATGCCACAAGCTGTAAGCTTGCAGCTAGCCAATGGCTAATAATGGAAAAAATATTAATAAGAACGTAGCTTATTGGCAGCCAGTTCTAATGCCTCTAGTAAAGTAAAAATAGTAACAGTTGATATTTCTCATGTACACATTTAAAGTTCTAAACCAGGACATGCTTACTTGATTGAATTTTTATTATATTTATATATGAGGTTTAGAAACTAGTCTTCAGGAGATCCCAATCCTCTAATTCTCAATAATATGGGAAATATTTATTGCTCATTTCTTACATGGATCTGCAGCAGAAGAAAAACAAAAGCTGGGAAAATAGAGGAGCTACATTTTTAGGACACTGGGTATTTAGTACTGAGCTAAAAGCAGCCCTTGTTAAGGGGGAAGTATTTTGTCTTGGTGAGTCCACAGGGTAACAACGTCTTAGCTTGCGGTTTGTGGCTTTCCTCTGGTATACTCTGCCCCTCTAGATACTTCACTGTTGTTTCCTAATTTAAAACTCACCATTTCAAAATGCTCTATGCTCTCCTACTTAATGTCAAAAAATATTCAAACTGTTCCACTTTGATAGCAATTTATTGCAAAGAAATCATGCAAATGCACAGTTTAGGGGCTTATCTCATAGACTTCAGCATCCTTGTGACATGGGGTCAGTGTTTGGGCTCTGCTTTTGTTAAATCCATCTGTACTGGAATCATCATTCCTAAATGTCTCCAAGTGTCTACATAAGTGGTATCCAAGTGGGAACTGGCTGCCACCATCAGAGCAAACACCATAAACCTGTTCACAGACCATACGTTTGATTTCCAGCTCCTTCTCCACACTCTTTATTCCTCCTTCAAAGGATCCAACTTTTGTTTCTTCTTCACTGAAGCTTAAACCATAGCACACTGGAATGTGACGGGTTTACCCTTTGCTTCCTTTAGCTATATCTGGTATCCGCTGACTTCTCCTTTACTGGTAAGAGTGTGGTGAGCAGCACCCAAGGGTTCTGGAGTTCTTAGAACTGGACTTTAGATAAGAAGTAACGACGCATTAAACATTCCTTCCCGAGAACTTCAGAGGAAGTACATAACATAACATAACATAACATAACATAACATTACATAACATAACATAACGTAACTTCTTACACAGGATTGAAAGAATCACAAAATCGCTTTGGCCAAATAATTCAATATTATGTTTACCAAATAAGCAAAAAAAAAATGTCTTTAAACATAAAACCTTCAAACAAATCTTTATTCAGAGCTTCTCTGAACCTACAATGACTAAGCTGCTTTATAAAACAATTAGGTTTTCTATACAGACTAAAGATTTTAAAATGATAGTGCTGGAGAATTCAGAGAACAAATGACAGGATTATTAATAAAGTACATTAAATGGGTATCTAGATTAGAATTTCCACCTAGCCTGGTTGTCTGAATTTTAGACATTTAAGAACTATTGGGGGATGTTGCAGTAACTTTCCTGTGCTTCAACTGATTTCTTAAGACTTTGGGCAAGTCGGTTTCCTTCAGAACACCTCGGCTTGTTTCCATTTGTGAAACAGGAATGGGAACATCTCTAAATAGAACTCTCCAGAGAGTTCCGAAGTTGCTTCAGATGAAGCTGTTACATAACCAGGAGGTGGCTCTTTTGTTTTCTTCTTCTCAGGTGAATCCACAGAAGCACTTTCAGTAGCCATAATTAAATTGCCTGCTAGACCCTAGAAATTACTTCCAACCCAACTGGGTTTGAACTCCAGCCTGAATAGATCTTGCAAATTAGCAGGGTAATACTTAGGTAAGTGCATCATCTCATTCACAGAAAGGTGTTGAGTGGGGGGGTCAACAAACCATGTAAATGTTCTCTTGCAAGAACCCTAATAAATAAGAAAAACATGGACCCACTAGAGGGAACTCATGCGTAATTCCCAGATCCTATTAGGTTTTACCTCAAAATTCTTCTGGCATCTCTCCCCAGAATGGCACAAAATAACTAGATATGTAAATACCCATTATTTACTCTATACATACCCTATATCACCTCCTAGAGTCCATTTCCCCTGTTCAGAAAGTTGGGAAACTACCTGATTTGAAATTCAAAGTTTATGCAGATTAATGCTGTCCAGTGAATTCTTGTGCTATCAGTATGTATGGATTCCCCATAGAGTATCAAATATTGATTGAACTATATGTTAGACACATGCTGTCGGAGAGAAAAGTTCTCACTCTTTTATATATCCTTGTAACACTTTGTGTCCATTACATGAGATTTCTCTTATTCTGACAAATGACAAATGTATACAGTTAGCATTATAGTAGCCAGAATTCTAAGATGGCTGAAGCAACCCCAACTCTTCTATAGGCCTCTTCTCTAGAATATGAGGAGTACTAATGAATACTGAGTAATATATTTATAGCTGAGCCACAGGTCTCAGTTAACCTCACCTTACTTAGTCAGTGAAAGCTGAAAAGAGACTGTGTTCCCTTGTGAAAGGATTCCCAAGTATGAAAGAGTTTGAGGCAAGTGAGACTTCCTTTTGTTTTTTTAGCTTGCATTTAAAAAATAATTTATTCAGTTTACATCCTTGTTGTATTCCCATCCCTCCTCACCTCCCAGTTCCACCCTCTCTTTTTTCCCTTCCCCCATCTCCTTTTACTCTGAAAAGGGGGCTCCCTTTTCCATCCAGCCCAGCTCATCAAGTTGCATCAGGACTGAGAGTGTCCTCTTCCCCTGTGGCCTTGCAAGCAGTCCTGCCAGGAGGAAGTGACCAAAAAGCTGGCAAGTGAGTCCATGTCGAACACAGTCTCCATTTCCCTTAACAGAGGATCCACATGAGGCCTAAACTTCCCATCTTCTACATCTTTGTAGGGAGCTTAGGTCCAGTTCATGCATGGTCCTGAGTTGATGCTTCAGTCTCAGCAACCTGGTTAGTTGGCTCTGTTGGTCTCCTTGTGGAGCTCCTGTCACCTCTAGGTCCTTTTCTCTTTCCTCCCACTTTTCCACAAGACACCCTACTCATCAACCAATGTTTGGCTGTGAATCCCGGCATCTGTTTTGAGACGCTGCTGAGTAGACCCTCTCAGAGGACAACTCTGTCAGGTTCCTGTCTGCAAGTTCAGCAGAGCATCATTCATAGTGTCAGGGTTACTATGGGTCTTTGGGCCATGCACTGACTGGGCATTCCCTCAGTCTCTGCTGTACCAGAGCTATCTTTTTCTCTGTACATCTTACAGGCAGAAAATTTTTGGGTCCAACTTTTTGTGGGTGGGTTGGTGCTCCCCTCCTTCTGCTAAGAGACTAGTCTAGGTAAAGGGTCTCCTCTTCGGTCTACATGGCCTCTGCTACTAGGAGTCTCTGAGTACCCCTCATATAATCCCAGGAGCCTACCCTGACTTAGGTCTCCAGCTTGTCATAGAGATACCACCATTCTCAGTTTTTCTTTTCTCTACAGGCCTACTGTCCTTTTGCCCTTGCTCTCCCTGGAACTGTTCTCTACCCTCTCAATTCTCTGTGTCCCCTCTCCTACCTTGTTCCCTCTCTTCAGCCACTTCCTCTGTTTATTCCATCTCACTCTCCAAGTGAGCTTTATGTATCCTCCCTTGGATCTTCTATGTTACTTATCATAGTATGCTTATCCCATACTATATGGCCAAAATCCACCTATAAGTGAGGACATACAATGTGTGTCTTTCTGGGTCTGGGTTACCTTACTCTGGATGATCTTTTCTAGTTCTGTGCATTTGCCTGAATTTCATTATTTCTTTGCTTTTAATAGCTGCGTAGTACCCCATTGTGTCCATTGTATAAATATGCCACATTTTCCTTATCCATTACTTGGATGAGGGGCATCTAGGTTGTTTCCAGATTCTGGCTATTGTGAGTAAAGCTGCTTTAAGCATAGTTGAGCAAATGTCTTTGTTGTATGGAGAGTCTTTTGGGTATATACACAAGAGAGGTATAGCTGGGTCTTGAGGTAAAACTATTCCCAATTTTCTCAGAAGGTGCCAGATTGATTTCCAAAGTGTTTGTACAAGTTTACACTCCCACCAGCAATGAAAGAGTGTTTTCAGGAACTCAATGACTGGCTCTTTGACCTCCCCACCCCGGAAGGGAGGAGCAGTCCTGTTAGGCCACAGAGGAGGGCTTTGCAGCCAGTCCTGAAGATACCTGATAAAACAGGATCAGATGAATGGGGAGGAGGTCCCCCCTATCAGTGGACTTGGAAAGGGGCACGGTGGAGATGAGGGAGGGAGGGAGGGACTGGGAGGGAATGAGGGATCGGGACACAGCTGGGATACAGAGTTAATAAAATGTAACTGATAAAAAAATAATAATAATAAAATAAAAAAGAGAAAAAAAAAACTAAGAGAGGTACTTAAGCCTTGCAGAAGAAATTCTAAAAAAAAAAAAAAGAAAGAAAGAGTGTTTTCCTTTCTCCACATCCTCACTAGCATGTGCTGTTGCTTGATATTTTAATCTTAGCCATTATGACCGGTAGAGGCAAGGGAGACTTCTGACTTTGAAGACAGTCGCTTGAAGAGGACCCAGGAGCGTGACCTGTAGGAGCATAGAACATATCTTTCAGACAATAGAAAAAATAAGGATTCAAAGCCCTAAAACTGCATGAAACTAAATGGAGCTTGGAAAAGGAGCTCAGATTAACACTCAGCTCAACCAACAGCTTGAGAGTGAGATCCTGCATATGGAATATAGCTGAGCCATGTTCACAATTTACTCTATAGAATGCTCATAGCTGCTGCTATCTTAACCTATTAAGAAACTATCTGAAAACCAAATTTCTGAATACTTCTGTGTGCCTCTAGAAAGTGATGTTCTAGGTTGACCTCTCTAATGAGATAATTTTCCGTTTCCTTAATTGCCTTATATATGAGACATTTGCATCCTAATGAGTATAGATGCATTAATTTTAGCCCTGTGTTCTTGCTGTGGTTGTGAAGAGAAATGGGCCAATGTTTTCAAAAATCAAAGAAAAAAATATATTTTTACTTACACATACCAGGTAAGGAGGCGGGGGTGAGTGGGAACAGAGATAAAAACTGGAAGGTTTTCTGAAACATTATTTCTTCTTCGTTATTGTATTATTTGTTCATCCTGGCAGATGTAACAGTACATGGGAGGTTCATTTCAAAGAGTTGTTGGGGACTCATGAGTTAATTGGACATAAGATTTACCCAGATGGAATTCATCCAGGAGCAAAGAAAAAATATCATTCCAGAAGAAGGGGACCATGTGTAAAATTCCCAGGCGAAGAGAAGAACAATATTATCCAAGCACTCCATTATTTTGAAATGACTCAGGTCTAACATGGAAGAAGAACGGGCACTCCTCAGACAAGAAAAATAAACAGGAAACAAAGACCATTATTTTCCCTTTAATTCAGTAGATACTTGCACTGTGGTCAATGCAAAGGACCCACTGTCATTCAAAACTCAACTGTCTATTTATCCTGGTACCAGAGCAGCACTTTAGCTCATCATGGTTAGATGGCCAATGAGAAACTTTCTTGGGCTCCTGATAATATGAAAAAAAAAAGTCTTCATTTGGTTCAAGCAGTGCTGATCAAATTCCCAAAAACTTCCACATGAAGCCCTGGGATGCCTGCCTTCTAATTTTGGCAATTTATAAAGAACTAAATAGAAGTATGTTCCAAAGCTCTATCCAAAGTTTAAGAGGACTAGCTTAGAGGACTAGCCTTGAGGACTAGAAACATGGAATAGAAGAGCTTGCTTTGTGCTCAGTGGAGATAGACACTCATTTGGCTAGATGAATATATTCAAGGCAGTCTATAGATTCAAGACAGGTTAAACCACACATGCTCCTTTAGTGTGATTGCTTCCACTAGTCTCATAAGGATTTACCTAGCTTTGTACAGTGGTCTTAGCATTTTCATTTTCCTTTGAGAAAATTTACAGTTTCACACACACAAAAAAAAAAATATATATATATATATATGTATATATATACATACATACACATATTCCTATGTTCACTGCAAGATAGTAATCAGTAACTAGTTGATATTTTTCAAGGACAATTAAACTGCTCTTAAAGAAAAAAGCTGTTTTTCTTTGTGTCTTCTATTTCTAAGTCAGGTTCTGAATACTGTTATTGCTGTTGTGAAACAGTACTGGGAAGGACAGAGTTAAGGTGAGTTGGACACAAATAAGAAAGAGGTGAGAAGAAAAAGAAGCCTTCTCTTCAAAGAGAGAGCTTTGACATGGAAATGTGCCCCCTGAAGATAATGGGGAGGAGAGGTACCCCTGCTGAAAGAAGAAGAGACCAAAAAGCAAACCACACCTCCCAAAACACAAACAGTGGGAATGAAAGAATCAAGTGTTGCACAAAGGACAGAGAAGGTGACAGGGCAGTTGCTAGCTGCGAAGTCCTTCCTAAGAGAGATGCCAGGCCACCCTCTCAAATGACAGCATCCCACACACAATTAGCACAGTGTAAAGTTTGAGTAAGTTGGGTTTCTTACTTTTCACATTCAGATTGTGAATAAAGGGGGCCCTGAAAAGGGGAAAAATAGACTCCTGTAATTTTATCAATGGGGAATCAGTGAAATTCTAGTTTCCCACAGTTTGTTACACTCCAGCAAGAACTTTTTTTTCTCCTCTGACCAGTACATATCGCCCTGTAAGAATTCTAATGTGGACTGTTGTTTCTCTTCTTCACAGTGCTCCCAAATGTCAGTTGATGAGCACACATAGGAACTGTCCTGATTTCCTCATCTTCTCTTGTGTAAGGGCAACTGCTACTTTTGGTGGTGTCAGTTTTGAAAGTCAGTTTGACATAAAGAGTGCTAAGATGCAACAGCGTAGGCCTCTGCTCATGGAAAGCCAGCAAAGGGGAATATGGCAGCTGGCCTGTTATTGAGACACCCGGTTGAAGCCACTTACAACCGAGTAGGATGTATACTTAGCACAGGTTCTTCCAACAGCCTCAACCTCCACTCAGAGGTTGCCCAGGCAGCCTGGTGAGGAAAAAGCTATTCTTCTAGGTATAAATTTAACCCATTTTTCCTTTCTGCTGTAAGGTTTTTGGGAGGAAGCTGAGAGAATGAAGGTTTGTACATAAAGAAGATAGGCACATGGAAAAGGGGACAGGTCTCCTATCCTCCCTTTCCACACTGGTTTAGTCTCCCACAAGCCAGGATCTTTATTGGGGAAATAGATGACTGTTACTCTAGGCTTTTTGTGCGAGAAGTGAGTGCAGGAAGACAGAGGTCACAGAGGTCTCTGGGGAGGTGGCATCACCTTAGCTTCTATCATGGTTTAATGTATTTCTGATTATGAAAATTTTAAAAGGCTTTCACTGGTAGAAGAAAGTAAAGATGCTCACACATACAAGCATGCACAGAGCTGATAAACCCCATATCTTACTCTGGTTTTTGGAAGTATAGTAGAGTAGCTGATCCTGGATGACTTAAAAAAAAAATGAGGTTGGGGGGTTTCTTAGCACTGTGCTTCTATAATGGAAATTAGAAATCCAAGAGCATGGGTCCATCTGATCAGCTCTGGTTGAGATTTCATGGTGCTTTAGCTCTGTTGTAAAAAGCAGAAAGGAACATGGACACATGGAGAAGACAGAGACCTTGTTGGTGTCAGTCTCTCAAGAGTGGGAATTGCATGAAACTAGCCATAAGAAGCCAATCCTGCACTTGGCTCCGTCTCATACTTGAACCTTGAGAGAGCACAATCAAATAAGTTCACCTCATGCATTCTATTATGAATGTTGGCTGTGATGAGACTTGGATAGACCTCCTAGATGCGTTTGTGTAATGTCGATGATTAACATTGCTTTGGCTCCTGGATAGCCATCACACAGTTACTATTAGTCTTTTACACTTAACAGCATTTTTTAAATTTAATTTAATTTTTTTATTATTAGTTACGTTTTATTAACTCTGTATCCCAGCTGTATCCCTCTTCCTCATTTCCTCCCAATCCCACCCTCCCTCCCTCATCTCCTTCCTGCCCCTTTCCAAGTCCACTGATTGGGGAGGACCTCCTCCCTTTTCATCTGACCCTGTTTTATCAGGTATCTTCAGGACTTGCTGCAAAGTCCTCCTCTGTGGCCTAGCAGGGCTGCTCCTCCCTTGGGGGTGGGGAGGTCAAAGAGCCTGCCATTGAGTTCCTGTCAGAAATAGTCCCTGTTCCCCTTACTATGGAAAACCAATTGGTTACTGAGCTACCACGGGCTAATTCCGAGCAGAGGTTCTAGGTTTTATCCATACATGGTCCTTGGTTGAGTGTCAGTCTCAGAAAGACCCCTGTGCCCAGATATATTTGGTCCTTGTGGAGCTCCTATCCTTTCCACGTCATACTAACTCCCCTTCTTTCATATGATTCCCTGCACTCTGCCGAAGTTTTGGTTATGAGTCTTAGTATCTGCTTTGATACACTGCTAGGTAGAGTCTTTCAGAGGCCCTCTGCAGTAGGGTCCTGTCCTATGTCCAATGCACATCCCATTTGTCTTTCTAAGTGAGGATTGATCATCTTACCCCGTGTCCACTTTCTTGTTTATCTTCTTTAGGTGTATAGATTTCTTTATGTTTATCATATCTTATAGGACTATATGAGTGAGTATACACCATGTGTGTCTTTCTCCTTCTGGGATAGCTCACTCAGAATGATCTTTTCTAGATACTACCATTTGCCTGCAAATTTCATGATTTCCTCATTTTTGATTACTGAGTAGTATTCCATTGTGTAAAAATACCATAATTTCTGTATCCATTCCTCTGCTGATGGACATCTGGGTTGTTTCCAGGTTCTGGCTATTATAAATAAATCTGCTACAAACATGGTCGAGCAAATGTCCTTGTTGTGTACTTGAGCAAATTTTGGGTATATGCTTAAGAATGGTACAGCTGGGTCTTGAGGAAGCACTAGTCCTAATTGTCTGAGAAAGCACCAGATTGATTTCCAAAGTGGTTGTACCAGTTTACATTCCCACCGGCAGTGGAGGAGGGTTCCCCTTTCTACACAACCTCTCCAGCATGTGTTTTCACTTGAGTTTTTGATCTTAGCCATTTTGATGGGTATAAGGTGAAATCTCAGGGTTGTTTTGATTTGCATCTCCCTGATGGCCAAGGATGTTGAGCATCTCTTTAAGTGTTTCTCTGCCATTCTATATTCCCTACAGAGAATTCTTTGTTTAGCTCCGTACCCCATTTTTTAATTGCATTACTTGATTTATTGCTTTTTAACTTCTTCAGTTCTTTATATATGCTGGATATCAGCCCTCTGTCAGATATAGGGTTGGTGAAGATCCTTTCCCAGTCTGTAGGCTGTCGTTTTGTTCTGACGACAGTGTCTTTTGCTTTACAGAAGTTTTTCAGTTTCATGAGGTCCCATTTATTGATAGTTGCTCTTAGAGCCCTTAACAGCATTTTCTAAATACATTCTTCAGTTAGTAACTATTAATCCACACCTTTTGAAGGTTACATGTTCATTCATTTCATCCTGATACTGGATAAATCTTTCCCAGAAGAATAGAAGAAATGGTATCAAGAAAAGTCTTAAATATCATAATTGCTTTAGCTATGAACTTAACCTGCCTGAATCAAAGCATGTTTAGGGTGAGAAACATCGGAGCTTCTTCTAAGAGATGGGAGAATGCATTGCTGAAGAAAGGTCTCTGGAAGAGAAAAGTTAAACTCAGAGAAAAGTAGGCAGGTCCTGGGATGCAAAGCCACCCTGCCTACATTCCTGTTTTTGCAAAAAGGGACTTTAGCTGTCCACAGAGAGCTTTGGCCATTTCACTAACACCTTTCTTTTAAGACTCGAGAGTATTATTTAAGCCCATGGTACATAAAACTAAACATTTCACAGTTAGATGGTGTCTAGAGATATCTTTGTTATCATGATCTTCACATTTTCAATGTGGTCGAGACCAGAGATAAATTCACTTCAAACTCAGATTGCACAGGAAACAGCAAAGGAGAATTTGTTATCTCCTTCTTTTCCCTCCTTTTACTTGTCCCTGACAAAGAGGCTTTCCCTTGATTTGCTTTTTTCCAGCCTCGTTTTGATTTATGACACCCCGCCCCAGAACTCAAGAGAGAGAACCAAAAGGAACAGAGGTGGGGGCCACTGGGTTGGCCACACAGCCCCCAACACTGCTTGAGGGTCAGCGGCGTCCGTCAGAGGTGAGCTCACTCTGTTCTGCAGCAATGATAAATCTTGACGGTGAGGGAAGAACAGAGGAAGCATGTAGGGATCACTGAGGCAGTTAGTATAATTTTCAACTAATACAGCCTATGTAGGTGACATGGTTTCATCTGCAAAAGATCTTCAGTTTCCCCTAGGCTGAATACCATAAAAGAAAGCATCCCCAAAAGGTATGCATTTAAATTGCATAAATACAGATCGGTAGATACAGATAAATGACAGATCATTATGTGATACATCTCAGTTATCACCTATACTGTCCACATAGCTCAGATGCCCCCTACCACATTTTCAAGCTTCCTTTTAAAATTTACATATGATAAGGCAGCCTAGTTTAGTATCTCAAAGCCTGAGACATTCTAGAAGAAATTACTCGTCAAAAATAAATGAAATATAATGAGTGCTATGGCAACAACTTGATTTCTTGCTTTGCTTTTCTAAATGACAAAATTGTGTTTAATAGGCAAATAGATGAAAATAACTCTATAATAAATAATGGCATAATTATATAGTAGGATAACTTTCAAATTTGCTTCTTATTGTCTCTCCTTACCAACGCCTCCCTAATAATACACAACAGTGCTAAGCGCTTCCTCTGCAAGGTACAGGTCTCAGCAGCCTCCCACCTGTTAGTTCACTCAATCCTAATCCTTTGATGAAATGACTGCTGCTCTGATCCTTGGTGTAAAAGAAGAGAACAGAGGCCCAGAGAAATTAAGTAACTTTTCCCAAAGCCATTGCTGATCCTGATCGGTGACAAGACAATCATTCTAACTGAAGTCTCTTACCTCAGACTCTCACCTTAAGCTCAGCTGCAACTCTTACCAAGAGCTGTCTCTTGTTCTTTTTTAATTTTTTTTGTTTTGTTTTGTTTTATGTGCATTGGTTTTGCCTGCTTGTATGTCAGTGTGAAGGTGTCAGACTCTGGAGTTAAAGACAGTCTTGGGCTGCCATGTGGGTACTGAAAATTGAACCAGGTCCCCTGAAGAGTAACCAGTGCTCTAACTGTTGAGCCATCTTTCCAGCCCTGCTATTTGTGTCTTATTCCTGCTCTTCTTTCTTGAGTTGTCTCCCTGTCTCCAACCTCACTATCCCCGCACCGCATAGCTGTGAATGTATTCAGCTGTGTGTATAACTATTTGTGTTGCTGTCACTATCTGAAGCCCATCAATAATTATATTTTTGCCTATGCAATAAAGTTTCAACTTCAGCATGCTTCACTATCTCATCTAAAATGTTTTTAATGGGTTGAAGTGATGGCTCAGCAGTTAAGTTCACTGGCTGCTCTTCCAGAGGTCCTGGTTCAATTTTCAGCACCACAACTCACAACTGTCTGTAACTCCAGTATCTGGAGATTCAACACCCTGTTCTGGCTTTTTGGTACTCTGCATACATGTGATATACATGAATGTATACAAAATACCCATACATATAAATAAAAATAAACAAATCTTTACAAAATAAAATAAATTATTCTTTCAATACTCCCCCCCCTTTACAAATTTTCTCTGTATTTTCTGACCATGATTTTGGATGGCATTCAGTTTTTCTTGCTGTTTGGAATGTTTAAATGTGAAATTCAAAGCTTAGGAAGCCCTTTCAGCCTTATAACAAAACCCGCAGTACTTTCTCTTTAAGCTTCCACAATACCATTATGTCCCTCTTTCCACCTGATTTATTTATTCCTCCTTCCAGTATGATGTTACATGTTTCCTGACATTGTAACTCCTAGCAATTAAAGAAAACATGGCTTACACTACTAGAGATTCAACCTCTTCCGTGGAGTATTCTCTGTACAGTAGGTGCTCAACAGATGTTTGCTGAACTGAACTGAAATGTGCTAGACCTTGTATTTGAGTGAGACTATCAAGTTTTCAACTTGTGTCTTTTTCCACCCATGGGGAAGAAGGGGAGGAGTTTTCCTAGGATGTGTGAGAAGGAACATTCTCAAGGGTTGAGAAGACCATGACTCAGTACAAGGTCACCAGGTTATCAGCTGTGGTCTCCTATTTCTCCTGCTTAAGTGAGAAGGGAGTCTCTCTGCAGCAGGAGCAATTTTTTCCCCTACTTCCTCCTGCTGTTAACAATTCTTTCTCAGGCCTGGTAGGACCAGGTCCAGCCACCAGCAGAAATAATCCCTCATTTCATAAAAGTCAATATCAGTTACTGCAGAAAAGATGAGCTAGGTCATGACCTGTTTCCTCTTTCAGGTTACCTCTACAACAGAGGTACTCAATCTGGGGGTTGAATGAGCCCTTCATGGGGGTCACATAACAGATATCCTGCATATCAGTTATTTATGTTACAATTCATAACAGTAGCAAAATGACAGTTATGAAGTAGCAACAAAAATAACTTTATGATCATGGGTCAGCACAACCTGAGGAACTGTATGACCTGCAGCATTAGGAAGGGTGAGAACTGCTGCTCTAAAAAAATCCTGTTTGATGTCCTAAACTCAAGATCTTCAATGATAGCAAGTATGTGAGCAGTGCTCCAAAGTAGATACTAAGACTCATAACCAAACCTTCGGCAGAATGCAGGGAATCATATGAAAGAAGGGGAGTTTGATGTGGAAAGGATAGGAGCTCCACAAGGACAAACATATCTGGGCACAGGGTCTTTTCTGAGATGGACATTCAACCAAAGACCATGAGAGGATAAAACCTAGAACCTCTGCTCAGATGTGACCCGTGATAGCTCAGTAATCAATTGGTTTCCCATAGTAAGGGGAACAAGGACTATTTCTAACAGGAACTCAATGACTGGCTCTTTGACCTCCCAAGGAAGGAGCAGTACTGTTAGGCCACAGAGGAGGACTTTGCAGCCAGTCCTGAAAATACCTGACAACAGGGAGTCATATGAAAGGGGAGGAGGTCCTCCCCTATCAGTGGACTTGGAAAGGGGCAGGGAGGAGATGAGGGAGGGAGGGTGGGATTGGGGAGGAAATGAAGGATCCAGCTGGGATACAGAATTAACAAAATGTAACTAATGAGAAAAATAAAATTTAAAAAAAAAAGAAAAGAAAAGAAAAGGACAGGACATAAAACATTAAAATTAGCAAGTGTTGAGCTGGAGGGAGAATAGGATCTGAATTTGAACTCAAAACAGCCATGACCAAACATGCACCTCTAACCTAGCAGTGGTTGGTGCTGGGGGCAAAGTAGAGGCAGCAGGATAGGATAGCTAAGGATTTCTGGCTGCTGCCTAGATCCAGTGAGATTCCCTGGCTCGAGATTAGCTGGGCTGTGACGTCAGGACACTAAGCACCTCTTTGGTCTGTGCACATCAGCACACATATAGCCTATCACATGCATGTGCATGCACTTCACACATACTCACACAGGGTAGCACTCAAGGAAACCAAGAATCAAAGAGCATATGAAACTATTTTTGAAGAAAATAAGGTAGAACAGGACATGTTTAAAGCCCATTTTCCCCTTTGGAAGAACAGTTCTATTGGCTGCTGTTACATAGAGCCTTCTGTCCACTCTGCTCTCTAAACTCCGCTTCCTTGGAGGTTTCTGCAATACAAAATGAAATCTTTCTCCTCAAGACACAACTTCCTCCAAATAACCAAACAGTGAGTAAAGCCTCACAGCTAACTCCTAAACAAGTTTCCCCTTTACCTTGTTTTTTCATAGCCATGGATACTGTACAGATCAGTAAAAGCAGCAGTGTTTGCTTTTGGATTTCATACCTGGGTCTCATCTTGTCCCCACTCCCTCTGTAACAGTGTAATCCATTCCCCTAATTTTGCTCTGGGGAACCATCCCAAACAGTAGGTTCCAACGGACAAACAAGCTTAGTCCCTTGAATGACACTCAAGTAACTGCATGGATAAAATGTGGGCAAATGAAGGTTTCACCATACACCCACCAACACATCACAGACTAAAACTACCAGTGACTCTTTCTAGAGATTATTTTTGGACACTTCTTTTCACCCCAAGGATTCCCTGGTTCTTTGGATCAGTACATTCAGTTTGGAAACTCTTGATTCACTTATTTTTCTGATTCTAATAATCATTTGTTCCTCCCATTTTATCAACTCAATAATTTTTTATAAGTGATATTCCTAGAAGTCTCAAGACCAGAATGGAAAAAAAAAAATCTCACCATGCATGGCAATGAGTAAATTCAGGAAGTTTGGACTAATTAGGAGTAATTAGCCTCAGAGTAATGTAATGTCTGAGAAACCCCGGGCAGATGCAGGCTCCTCCAGGTTACTTAGCTGTATCACAGAAGAGAGTCCTACTATTTTCACAAATGTGAAAAATGTTCAGCACCAGATAAGTAAATTCACAATATCAAAAGATTAATCAAGATTACTCAAGGCCAAGGAGATGGAACAGAGGGTAAACTCATTAACAGTGCAGCCCTGACCACCTGAGTTTTAGTCCCAGAACCCACTTAAAAAGATAGGTGCCTGGTTCAGATCTGTGGCCTCATTGTTCCTACTGGGAGATAGAAGGTAAAGATTCGATCATCAGCCAGTAAGTTGTATCTGCAACACAGTAATAACAAAACAAAATAAAAATTTTGCCTCAAAACAAAGTGAGGGGAATGTCTGATTCCCAAAGCTGGCTTTAGCTTCCATATGTGTTCAGGGAAAACAGTCAAATACACACATACACCAAAGAGAAGGAGAGAGAGAGGAAAGAAAGCATGACACAAAATTAAGAAAAGATAATAATCCAATATGAAAAAATAGAAGTGACATCACTTCACAGATAGCAAACTTAGCATGAACTGCACACCAATGAATCTGACAATTTAGCTGAAACCTACTGTTCTCTAAAACACACAATAACATGACAATAACTCTCTACATAATAAGGCAATCTGAGAATTCTTATATCTTTTAAATTTAATTTGTAACTACAGGCCTTTTCACGAAGAAAATTCCGGGAAGAACAAACAAACAAACAAACAAAAAACATTTAACAAAGCCAATATATATTTCTGATTTAAAAAAAAAAAAAAACAGCAAATGGGAACAAAAGAAAATGTCCTCAGTCTAATAAAGGACACTGTTCTTGTTTAGTATAATAGAAAATTCTGACTAAGAACTACTCGGTCTGAGAGCAAATGATTGCTATGGCTTATATTTCCACATCATGGTCCACCATTGAAGAAACCAGGTCAGGACCTCTCAAGACGGAAACACAGCAGGAGCAACTGAACCGAGAGCATGGAGAAATGTTCATTACTGACTTTCTTCCAATCTCCTGTTCAAATTCCTTTATAACGTAGCCCAGGTTACCTGCCTATAGAAAATACTGCTGACAGTGGACTGTACCCTCCCAAATAACTCAGCAATTAAAAAACTATTCCATAGAGACGGCCATAGGTCAATCCAATGCAGTCAATTCCTCAGTTGAAGTTCCTTCTTGCCAGGTGTGTCCAATTGATAACTGAAACTAACTTATCACAGGTGTTATGAAAACAATTAACACAGACTTGATCAAAGTTCGAACACTTCTCCATAAGATGAGGGGAAATATAATTATATCTAAACTTGTAGCTTTTTCACATGGCACTCAAGTTTCTAGCAAGTGAGTTAAGTGGAGAATGGGAACATAAAGGCTTCCACATTGAAAAGGAAGAAATAAAAATTCTATTTTTAAGTAACATGATCACGCAAAACTTCCCATGACACTTATGAAAAACTTGGAAAGCTTACTAATGAAATTTGTCAATTGTCTTCATCTATTAAAGTAGCTATAATAAAACAACATAAATAAAATAGTTTATAAATGATAGAAATTTGTTTCTCACAGTTATGGGACCTCCAATTCCCCAAATCAAGAAACTAATAATTTGGCATCTGGTAAAGGCACCCCCTTACCTTCTCCCAGTATCTTTGCATATTGGAAAAGGTAACCAAGCTTCCCCAGACTACTTTACTAGGGGCATGAGATCCATTCATGCAGGTGCACTTTTCAGAACCTTGCCACCTAACAAAGGTTCCATCATCTTGAGTGTTAGAATTTCAACATATGAATTTCTGGGTGAAATACAAATATTTAGTTCATACATCAGGGTTGTAGAAAATAAACTTAAGATCAACTATATTTCTACAAACAGGCAAAGAAAATTTGTCAGTTTATTGAAGTTGAAAGTTTTAAATAGAATTAATATAAAAATTTGAATTGCATGGAAACAAGTCTGCCGATAGATATGCAAGATAAAAAAAACCATAGGTGCAAGATATTGTTAAAAGAAATTAAAAAAATCAAATAAGTGGAACGATAACAACACTCCACCAATGTGTCATTTTGCCCGATTGATATGTAGATCCAATTGAATCCCAACCAAAATGCTAGCAGACTGCTTTTTGTGAAAATTGAGACACTAAATCTAAAATTGATACAAGTATTCAAGTATCTAGAATAGTTGAGATGATCTGGACAGAGCCAAATAAAGTTAGAGGATTAACTCTACGTGGTTTATCATAAAATCTCAGTGATCAAGATGGTGTATAAAGGTAGAGAGATAAATTAATGAAACAGTTATACGCATATGAAAACTAAATACTTTTCAACAAATTCTTGGTTATCTACATGAAATTACATTACATTTTATATTATGTAAAATTTTTATTTAACTTGAAATTGATTATACATCTAAATACAGGTTTTTAAAACTTTAAAATTTTTAGAGGAAAGCATGGCAAGTGAAAACCTCTTTGGAAAGATCTCCCATGCTCATGGCTTGGCAGGATTAACATAGTAAAAATGGCCATCTTACCAAAAGCAATCTACAGATTCAATGCAATTGCCATCAAATTATCAACACAATTCTTTACAGACCTGGAAAGAAAAATTCTCTACTTCATATGGAATAACAAGAAACCCAGAATTGCTAAAACAATCCTCTACAATAAAAGAACTTCTGGAAGTATCTCCATCCCTGATCTCAAGCTGTACCATAGAGCAACAGTAATAAAAACTGCATGGTACCAGCATAGAAACAGATTGGTGGATCAATGGAACCAAATAGAAGACCCAGAAATAAACCCACACCCTTATGGACACCTGATTTTTTACAAAGATGCCAAAACCATACAATGGAAAAAAAAAGACAGCATCTTCAACAAATGGTGCTGGTCTAACTGGATGTCTACATATAGAAAAAGTCAAGTAGGTCCATATTTATCACCCTGAACAAAACTAAAGTCCAAGTGGATCAAAGGCCTCAACATAAAACCAGACACATTAAATCGGTTAGAAGAAAAAGTAGGGAAGAGCCTTGAACTCAGTGGCTCAGGAGACAACTTCCTGAACAGAAAACCAACAGCACAGACTCTAAGAGCAACAATCAATAAATGGGACCTCATGAAACAGAAAAGCTTCTATAAAGCAAAGGACACTGTCATCAAAGCAAAATGAATGCCTAAAGACTGTGAAAGAATCTTCACCAACCCTTTATCTGACAGAGGGCTAATATCCAGTATATATAAAGAACTAAAGAAGTTAAACAGCAACAAATCAAGTAATCCAATTAAAAAATGTGGTACAGAGATAAACAGAGAATTCTCAACAGAGGAATATCGAATGGCAGAGAAACACTTAAAGAAATGTTCAAAGTCCTTAGTCATCAGGGAAATGCAAATGAAAACAACCCTGAGATTTCACCTTATACCCATCAAAATGGCTAAGATGAATAACTCAAGTGATAACACATTCTGGAAAGGATGTGGAAAAAAGGGGAACCCTCTTCCACCACTGGTGGGAATGTAAACTTGTTCAATCACTCTGGAAATCAATCTGGTACTTCCTCAGACAACTAAGAATAGCGCTTCCTCAATATACAACTATACCACTCCTAGGCATATATCCAAAAGACACTGAAGTATACAACAAGGACATCTGTTCAACCAAGTTTTTAGCAGCTTTATTTGCAATAGCCAGAAGCTGGAAACAGCCCAGATGACCCTCAGTTGAGGAATGGATACAGAAATTGTGGTATATCTATACAATGGAATATTACTCAGCAACAAAAATCAAGGAAATCATAAAATTTGCAGGTATATAGTGGGAACTGGAAAAGATCATCCTGAGTGAGGTATCCCTTAAGCAGAAAGACACACAGGGTATATACTCACTCATAAGTGGACACTAGACATATAATATAGGATAAACATACTAAAAACTGTACACCTAAGGAAGCTAATCAGGAAGGAGGACTCTGGCTAAGATGCTCAATCCCCATTCAGAAAGGCAAAGAGGATGGACATTGGAGGAAGGAGAAAACAAGGAACAGGACAGGAGCCTACCACAGAGGACCTCTGAAAGGCTCTACCCTGCATGGTTTCAAGGCAGATGTTGAGACTCATAGCCAACCTTTGGGCAGAGTACAGGGAATCTTATGAAAGAAGTGGGAGATAATAAGACCTGGAGAGGACAGGAGCTCCACAAGGAAAGCAAGTGATCTTAAAAGTCTGGGCACAGGGGTCTTTTCTAAAACTGATACTCCAGCCAAGGACCACTCAGGGAGATGGACTGGAACCCCTGCATGGAGGTAGCCTATGGCAGTTCAGTGTCCAAGTGGCCTCCATAGTAATGGGGACAGTGACTGTCTCTGACATGAACTGATTGGTCTGCTCTTTGATCACCTCCCCCAGGCCACAGAAGAAGACAATGCAGCAGACAATGCAGGTCTCCTGATGAGACCTGATAGACTAGGATCAGAGGGAAGGGAAGGAGGACCTCCCTTATCAGTGGATGGGAGAGGGACACAGGTAGGGAAGAGGGAGGGTGGGATTGGGAGGGGAAGAGCGAGGGAGGTACAGGGGGGATACAAAGTGAGTAAATTAATAAAAATTTAAAAATGCAAAAAGAAAAAAAGGGGGGGGCTAAGCAGAATAGTTTCACTTCATGTCTAATAAAGGAACTGCTGCCAGAGAACAGAAATAAAGTAAACCATGCAATGTGAAAAAGAAGAGCCAAGCATTAAAACATTTACAAGCCAATGGTATAAAAGTGTGCAATAAGTGCATTAAAGAATCCTTAGCATTAGAGAAAGGCAAATTAAAGCCACCATGGGATGTTACTAAAGGTTTTAGACGAGTAGAGGACAAGAACGCTGTAGAACCTCTTGTGTGCTGTATGGAAGAATCACCTGTCAATCAAAAGCTGACGGCCTGTTAGCTGCGGCAAGAGGAAGTGGGAGTTCCAGCAGAGAGAGCTGAACTCTGGTAGAGCGTCAGTTGGGAGATTTGCCAGAACTCTGAGGAAGACAATGAAACTGAGGAGAGGTAACCAGTCATGCTGCACACATAGATAGAATAAATGGGTAAAATAAGTTAGGAGTTAGTTGGGGAACTAAAAAGCTTATGGCCTAGGCATTTATTCATAAATAATAAAGTCTCGGAATCATTATTTCAGGAACTAGGGTGCAGGAGGAAAACATGCAGCTATAGAATGCTCCCGCGTTATGAATTATTGAAGACACAGAACTCTTCCATCCTAAGGGTGGGTTTTTAAAACTTCCAACTGTTTTGGAAAATACAACTTTCTCCCACCATATATTCTAATAATTACATCCTAGTTATTTATCCAAGAATTAAATCTTATTTTTATGTAGAAATAAGTAAAATAACAGCTTTATTTGTAACATTCAAATAGTGGCAAAGACTAAATGTCAATAACATTCTGTAAGAAACTCAGGTATAACCAAATGATGAGACATTATTCAGAAATATGAAAGTATAAACTACTTGTGTGCCTAACAATAAGAATGTATATCAAAATAATTATTCTCAATGAAAGAAGCCAAACCCTGCCACCATTCAGAAAATTATATATATTGTATATGAGTCTTCTTGTGTAAATGAACACTAAATACATACTGATAGAATGCCAATAAGTGATTCCTTTTCTGTAAAATGATGGCAGATAGAAGAAAGTCACTAAGAACAAGCAAGTATACAAGGTCCAAAAGGAATATCTTTGGAGAGACAGGTTCTCATCTTGACTATAGCAGCATTTTCATAGATGCATACATATGCCAATAATAATCGATTGTACACTTACAATATGGTTGGTATATAAATTCACCTGCCATTTCTTAGTATTCAGACTTTCCACATCTTTAAATTTTCTGTTAAGAATAGTGTGTTCTAACTGGGAGGTGATGGTTCACTTCTCTAATCCCAGCACTCAGGAAGTAGAGGCAGGCAGATCTCTGTGAGTTTGCTGTCAGCCTCATCATCACAGCAAGTTCCAAGATACCCAGGCCTACACAGAGAAACCCTGTCTGGAAAAACAAATGAACAAACAAACAAAAAACGTAATGACATATAATTGATTTGATAAACTGTATTTTAAGGGGAGAGAAGAAATTGTAAACAGAGTTAGAAATATTTAACTAAAAAACTATTAATGGGAATCAGATCTATAACTCAAATAACTTCACAACCATCTTCCACTCAGAGGCTCTAGAATTTTAGAGGAAGAACATTTTGAGTCAAAAATAATTATATAACTTACTAATTTTGTCTATATTGTCCATGATCCAGGGTAATGTTGTAATCAAGAGACGTAGTTCAATCATTCTGAGTGAAATATCCCAGAAGGAGAAAGACAAACATGGGATATACTCACTTATATAGACCTATAAGATATGATAAACATAATGAAATCTATGCACCTAAAAAAGATAATCAATTGAGCTGACATGGGGTAAGATGATCAATCCTCATTTAGAAAGACAGATGGGATGTGCATTGAACGTATGACAGGAGTCTACTGAGCGCATCTGAAAGACTCTAACTAGCAGTGTTTTCAAAGCAAAGACTCATGACCAAACCTTTGGCAGAGTACAGGGAATCATAAGAAAGAAGGGGAGTTAGTCAGATGGGGAAAGGATAGGAGCTCCACAAGGACCAAATATATCTGGGCACAGGGTCTTTTCTGAGACTGACATTCAACCAAGGACCATGTATGGATATAACCTAGAACCTCCACTCAGATGTAGCCTGTGGTAGCTCAGTAATCAATTGGTTTCCCAAAGTGAGGGGAACAGGGACTATTTCTAACAGGAACTCAATGACTGGCTCTTTGGTCTCCCCACCCCCGAAGGGAGGAGCAGTCCTGTTAGGCCACAGAGGAGGGCTTTGCAGCCAGTCCTGAAGATACCTGATAAAACAGGATCAGATGAATGGGGAGGAGGTCCCCCCTATCAGTGGACTTGGAAAGGGGCACGGTGGAGATGAGGGAGGGAGGGAGGGACTGGGAGGGAATGAGGGATCGGGACACGGCTGGGATACAGAGTTAATAAAATGTAACTGATAAAAAAAAAATAAAAAATAAAAAATAAAAAATAAAAAAAGAGACATAGTTCAGCTATCAAAAACTAATCAGCAGAAAAAATTCTTCCCTTGCACTATTATTATTATTGTTATATATAATAGTTTTGTGTAAGTGCATATAGTCATGACAAAGTATGGAGTTTCAGAGGGCAACTTTCAGAAGTCAGTATTCTCCTTTTACTCTGAGGGACCAGAGAATTGATCTCATGTCATCAGGCTTGTCGGCAGCTGCCTTAACTTGCTGAGCCATCTCACTAACGTAGGAAAAAGAATTTTTAAAGAAGTAATTTGGAAACTGTATCCTATAATGTCATTCAATAAATGCAAAGAGGACCCGTTTAGGATTCAGACAGAATTTCCAACAATTTCTGAGATCACCCTAAGCCTACTTCTGCCATTTTATACTGTATTTATGCAAAGTAACATGCTCAGCTTTGATATTATAAAATCAAAATATCAATCAACTCTGAATATCCCCTTGCAATATAAAATAGTCAGCCAAGATTTAATTCTTCATTTAAAAATAAACAAGTACATCCATCTCCCTAATATGCAAATTTGTTTTTGTCTTTAATACATGGTAAAAAATTATATGTATACTGACAAATTGTTTCAAAATAACTTTATTTTTATACATGTGTTTCTCTTTGTGAGTGTGTGTGTCTGTTTGTGTGTGTGCTCACATGTGCCTATGGGGGAGCATGTACACATGCCACAGACATATGTGGAAGTCAGGGGATGATATTCAGGAGTCTGTTTTCTCCTTCCACCATGTGGGTTGCAGGGATCTAACTCAGGTCACCAGTTTTGGCAGTAAACACCTTTTATCCCCAGCCTGAAATAAATTTCTTTGTGATTTATTTTTATTTATATGCTTTATTTACCTGGAATCACTGTAGTAACCAGTGACCATAACCAACAGAATGAAAGTATGTTAAGTGGGATGTATTATATTGGCTTAACAATATAGTTCAGGTAGTCTTGTGATGGAAAGCCTGAGAAGCCAGCCCACAGTCCACAGGTTGAAAGCCCCAGCAGTCCCAAGCTGATGTTGAAGGCCTGGAGGACTCATTGAGAGCTTCTGGTCTTCTTCCCACATAGGAAGCCCAAAAAAGGTGGTTCTAATACCTAATCAGCACCAAAAACAAGGTAGATGAACTCACCAAGGAGAGTGAAGGCTAAGCTAGCAAAAAAAAAAAAAAAAAAAGCAAAGCAAACAACAAATTGAGTATTTGTACATACATGTTCACATATGTATATGATGTATATATTGACATATGTATGTGATGTATATATTGACATATGTATATGATGTATATATTGACATATGTATATGATGTATATATTGACATATGTATATGATGTATATATTGCCCACTGAGTCCATTTAGCTTTGTTCATAAGTACATATGTTCAGGGCTGACCACTTGGGATTAGACAAAGGCCAGAGTCAGGCTGGGTCTTTCCACATCAATTAAGGCAATCAGAACAATCCCAACAGACACACCTAAAGTTCAAAATAAGACAGACAATCCTTCAGAGAGCCTCTCTTTCCAGATGATTGTAGGTTGTGGTGAGTTAGCAATAAAAAGGAACCAGCACAGTCACAGAGGCCTTCCTCCGGTAAAAGGGGAACACCAGTGTCGAAAGCTGAAAAAGCCATAGCTGACAGTGTGGATTTAAAAACAGTTTAGTAAGGTCCTGTTTTCTACTGTTTGGGGCCAGCTTTTGACAATGGGGCATGTATTTAACCTCTCCAAGAATCATTTTCCTATATTGTAACATAGAAATAGTTACTACTTCCTGTAGTAATTTTTTTAATCATTAAATGATTACATGTAAAGTACTCATAAATACACTAGGCACATAAGTTCTCTATTTGTGTGTATATTAGTAATTGTTAGATCTTCATTCAAAGATATTTTGGGGAATTGAACATAGAAAAGAAGCATTCACTATAAAGATTGCTTAGCATCCCCTGCCTGCCACCTCCTCTGAAAGTACCTTCACCAGCAGAAAACTGTATAAATATACCCTGCTCCCCATTTCACACCCCACAACACTGCTTGTTCCCTAGAGGCCTGCTGCCACCTGGGACACCCAAGTTAGCTGCTCACCTTCCAAGCCCATGACCACCAACTCCCTTGAAAGCTCCCCAATTGTGGTAATTACACTCAAAATCCTGTGCTCCATTTCCCATCCCACAAGTCTGCCTGCACTCCTGGAGGCCTGTAGTCACCCGGGACAAACAGGTAAGACCCTGCCCCAAGTCCTTTCCTGCCAGACTCCAGTAAAGTACATCCATCAGCCTTAAACCACACCATTTTACAACCTACAAACTGGCCTGCTTTCCTGGAGGACCAGCACTACCAGGTACCTCAAGTCGCTCTGGTACTAGGGACCTCAGAGGCAAGGGTAGCACCCAAAACCCAAGAGATCACACAAGCCACAAAAAGCCCCAGGGAGAAAACCTACTGGACCTGAAGACTAGCTAGTCAGCAGAACTCCAGACCACTCACGCAAGTAGACAAAGGAAACAGAAACCAAGAAAAAAAAAAACATCTAAAAACAGCCATTCAACAAAGATTAACTCAGAAATCAGCATCTAAACCTATAATAACTGGAAAACCCAGCTGGCTAAAGGCCAGAGCAAAAATACAACCAACAACATTCAGAGCAATGTGGCACAATCAGAGCCAAGCTATCCTACATTTGTAGTATACTAACACAGCTAAAGCACAAGAAAAAGACCTTACATCCAATCTTATGAACATGACAGAAGAAATAAATAAATCCCATAAAGAAATACAAGAAAATACTATCAAAAAGAGGAAGAAAATGAATAAAACTATTCAAGACCTGAAAATGGAAATAAAAATCAACAAAAAAAACACAGAGGGAATCCTGGAGATGGAAAACTTAGGGAAGAAAACAGGAAATACAGACACAAGCATCACCAACTGAATTCAAGAGGTGGAAGAGAGAATCTCAGGCATAGAAGATATAAAAAGAAATCAATACATCAGTCAAAGAAAATGTTAAATGTAAAAGATTCCTAACACAAAAGATTCAGAAAATGTGGGACAATGTTAAAAGGCCAAAACTAAGAATGATAGGAGTATAAGGAAATTCTCAGCTCAAACATCCAAAAAATATCTTCAACAAAATCATAGAAGAAAAATTCCCTGACCTAAACAAAGAGATACCTATAAGCATACAAGAAGCTTACCAAACACCAAATGGATTAGACCAGAAAGAAAATCATTTGCCATGTAATAATCAAAACACTAAATAGGCACGATTCTCAAGTACACAATAAGGACATTTGTTCAACCATGTTTGTAGCAGCCTTATTTGTAATAACCAAAAGCTGGAAACAGCCCAAATGCCCCTCAGTGGAGGAATGGATGCACAAATTGTGGTATATCTACACAATGGAATATTAATCAGCAATAAAAAAAAAAAACAAGGAAATCATGAAATTTGCAGGTAAATGGTGGGATCTGGAAAAGATCATCCTGAGTGAGCTATCCCAGAAGCAGAAAGATGCACATGGAATATACTCACTCATATAGACATATAATATAGGATAAACCTACTAAAATCTGGACACCTAAAGAAACTAATCAAGAGGGAGGGACTCTTGCTAAAATGCTCAATTCCTATCCAGAAAGGCAAAGAGGCTGGACATCAGAAGAAGGAGAAAAGAGGGAACAAGTCAGGAGCCTACCACAGAGGACCTCTGAAAAGCTCTGCCCTGCAGACTATCAATGTAGATACTGAGACTTATGCCCAAAGGTTGGGCAGAGTGCAGGGAATCTTAAGAAAGAAGTGGGAAACAGTAAGATCTGGAGAGGACAGGAACTCCATAAGGAGAGCAACAGAAGCAAAAAAGCTGAGCACAGGGGTCTTTCCTGAGACTGGTATTCCAACCAAGGACTATGCATGGAGATAACCTAAGACCCCTGCACAGATGTAGCCCATGGCAGTTCAGTATCCAAGTGGGTTCCATTGTAATAGGAACAGGGACTGTCTCTGACATGAACTGATTGGCCTGCTCTTTGATCACCTCACTCTGATGGGGAAGCAGCCTTACCAGGCCACAGAAGAAGACAAGGCAGCCACTCCTGATGAGACTTGACTACGATCAGAAGGATGGAAAAGAAGTCCTCCCCTATCAGTGGACTTGGGGAGGGGCGTGCATGCAGAGGGTGGAGGAAGGGAGGGGTTGGGACAGGAGGAGGGAGGGAACCACGGTGGGGGGATATAAAGTGAGTAAAGTGTATTTAATAAAGAAAAATAAAATATAAAATATAAAAAACACTAAATATACAGAGCAAAGAAGGAATATTAAAAGATGCAAGGAAAAAAAGGACAAATCAAATATAAAGGCAGACCTATCAGAATTACACCCTTTTCAACAGAGACTCTAAAAGCCAGAAGGGGCTAAGCAGATGTCTTGCGATTTTTAAAACATCACAGATGCCAGCCCAGACTTCCATATTCAGCAAAACTTTTTAAAATATTTTTTACTTTAATTTTTATTAATTACACTTTATTCACTTTGTAACCCCCTATAGACCCCTTCCTCCTTCCCTCACAATCCCACCTTCCTTCCCCCTTCTCCACACATGCCCCTCCCTAAGTCCACTGATAGGAGAGGTCTTCCTCTCCTTCCTTCTGATCCCAGTCTATCAGATCTCACAGGAGTGGCTGCATTGTCTTCCTCTGTGGCCTGGTAAGGCTGCTCCCCCATCAGAGTGAGGTGATCAAAGTGCAGGCCAATCAGTTCATGTCAGAGACAGTCCCTGTTCCCATTACTATGGAACCCACTTGGACACTGAACTGCCATGGGCTACATCTGTGCAGGGGTTCTAGGTTATCTCCATGCTGTATTGGTTGGAGTATGAGACTCAGAAAAGACCCCTGTGCTCAGATTTTTTGGTTCTGTTGCTCTCTTTGTGGAGTTCCTGTCCTCTCCAGGTCTTTCTGTTTCCCGCTTCTTTCATAAGAATCCCTGCATTCTGCCCAACAGTTGGCCATAAGTCTCAGCATCTGCTTTGATAGTCTGCAGGGCAGAGCCTTTCAGAGGCCCTCTGTGACAGGCTCCTAACTTGTTCCCTGTTTTCCCCTTCTTCTGATGTTCATCCTTTTTGCCTTTATGAATGGGGATGGAGCATTTTAGCCAGAGTCCTCCCTCTTGATTAGTTTCTTTAGGTGTACAGATTTTAGTAGGTTTATCCTATATTATATGTCTATATGAGTGAGTATATACTGTGTGTGTCTTCCCACTTCTGGGATACCTCACTCAGGATGATCTTTTCTAGTTCCTACCATCTACCTGCAAATTTCATGATTTCCTTGTTTTTTATTGCTGAGCAATATTCCATTGTGTAGATGTACCACAATTTCTGTATCCATTCCTCAACTGAGGGTCATCTGGGCTGTTTCCAGCTTCTGGCTAAAAGCTGCTACAAACATGGTTGAGCAAATGTCCTTATTGTGTACTTGAGCCTCTTTTGGATATATGCCTAGGATTGGTATAGCTGGATCTTGAGGAAGCGCTATTCTTAAGTGCCTGAGAAAGTGCCAGATTGATTTCCAAAGTGGTTGTACAAGTTTACATTCCCACCAGCAGTGAAGGAGGGTTCCCCTTTCTCCACACCCTCTCCAGCATGTGTTGTCACTTGAGTTTTTGATCTTGGCCATTCTCATGGGTGTAAGGTGAAATCTCAGGGTTGTTTTGATTTGCATTTCCCTGATGACTAATGACGTTGAGCATTTCTTTAAGTGTTTTTTCAGCCATTCGATATTCCTCTCTCAAGAATTCTGTTTAGCTCTGTTCACCATTTTTTAATTGGATTACTTGATTTGTTGCTTTTCAACTTCTTTCGTTCTTTTTTTATACTGGATATTAGCCCTCTGTCAGGTAGAGGAGGTGAAGATTCCCAATCTGTAGGCATTTGTTTTGTTTTGATGAGTGTCCTTTCAGCAAAACTTTTAATCACCATAGAGGAAGAAATCAAGATATTCCATTACAAAACCAAATGTAAACAATATCTATTCACTAATCCAGCCCTACAGAAGATACTAGAAGGAAAAATTCAACCCAAGGATGTTAACTACACCCAAATAAACTCAAAAATCAGTAATTCCACACCAGCAAAAAAAAAAGAAAGCACATACACACACATACACACTACCAAAACCAACATCAAAATAACAGGAATTAATAATCATTGGTCATTAATATCTCTCAACATCAATGGGCTCAATTTTCCAATATAAAGACAGCCTAACAGAATGGATGCAAAAACAGGATCCATCATTCTGCAACATACAAGAAACACACCTCAGCAACAAAGATAGACATTATGTCAGAGTAAAAACCTGGAAAAATATTTCACAGGCAAATGAACGCAAGAGGGAAGCTGAAGTAGCCATTATAATATCTACCAAAACACACTTAAACCAAAATTAATCAAAAGAAATGGGGAAAGTCACTTCATATTCATCAAAGGAAACACCATCAAGATGAGGTCTCAATTCTGGATATCTATGCCCCAAATTCAAGTGCACTCACATTCATAAGAGAAACATTACTAAAGCTTAAATCACACATTGAACCCCACACAATAATAGTGAGAAATTTGAATGCCCCACTCACACCAATGGACATGTTGCTGAGACAGAAAACTTGTATAGCCACTTTGAAAGTCAATTTGGCAGTTTCTCAGAAAATTGGGAATAGTGCTACCTCAAGATTCAGCAATACCACTGATGGGCATATATCCAAAAGATGTTCCATCATACCATAAGGACACTTGCTCAACTGTGTTCATAGCAGCTTTATTTGTAATAGCCAAAAAAAAAAGGAAACAAACTAGATGTCTCTCAACCAAAAAATGGGTAAAATGTGGTATTACAAAATGGAATATTAACTTAGCTATTAAAACAATGACATCATAAAATTTGCAGGCAAATAAATAGAACTAGAATATACCATCCTAAGTAAAGTAACCCAGACCCAGAAAGACACACATGGTATGTACTTACTTATCAATGGATATTAGCTACAAAGTATAGGTTAACCATGCTACCACAATTCAAGACCCAAAGAACCTTAGTAACAAGAGGGGCCCAAGGGTGGAATGCTTAAATTTCACTGAGAATGGGAAATACAGTAGACACAGGAGGGGAATGGAAGAGAACTGGGTAAGGAAGGTTAGGGAGGGGAACAAGAGGGATCCGGTTGGTAAGGACAAAAGGAGACAGTAGAGGAGAGAGTGAGGCGGGGTTTCTCTGGGATGAGCTAGAAACCTAGCACAATGGAAACTCCCAGGAAGCTATGAGGGTGACCCTAAATAAGACTTCTAACAAGGGAAGATATGGAGCCTGAAGTGGCCATCTTCTGTAATCAGAAAAGACTTTCACAAAACCTTAGACCAACAATTTCTCCTGCCAACAAGACCTGCAAGGGTAAAGATGAAGCAGAAATTGAGGTTATGGTCAACTAATGACCGGCCCAGCTTGGAATCTAGGCCATGAGGCAAAGCCCACACCGGACACTATTAATGATATTCTGTTCTACTTGCAGACAGGAGCCTAGAGTAAATGTCATCTGAGAGGCTTCATCCAACAACTGATGGAAACAGATGCAGACTCAGAGCCAAACATTAGGTGGAGTTTGAGGAATTCTATGGAAGAAGGGGATAAAGGATTGAAGGAGCCAGAGAGGTTAAGGACACCACAAAAAAAACATACAGAATGAACTAACTTGGACCCATAGGGGCCCACAAATCCTGAACCACCAAAGAGAAAACTTACTTGGGATGGACCTGGGCCCTCTTCACATATGTAACAGACGTACAGTTCAGTGTTCATGCGGCTAACAGCAGGAGCAGTCTCTGACTCTGTTACCTGCCTAACTGGGCTGCCTTATCTAGCCATAATAGGAGACGATGCGCCTAGTTCTACCTAATTTGATATGCCAAGGCAGGTTGGTGTACCTGGGAGGCCTCCCTTTTTCTCAACCTTTTCTAAGGATAAAGGGAGGATGGGAGGATGGCAGGTAGATAAGGTGAGAAGGACCAATTTTCCTTTCCTTGAGGGAAAGGAAACTGCAATCAGGATGCAAAATTAATTAATTAATAAAACAAACAATCAAAAAGATCGCTTAGCAGTTGGGCACACATATTGCTGTTTCAGGGGACCGGAGTTCAGTTCCTAGCATCCATTTCAGGTGACTAACAACTACCTGTAACTAGCTCCAGAAGATTCCCTCTTCTGGCTCCAAAGGCATTTAAGTATGTGTCCCGACCGCCTCGACCAGCAAGGAAGACACAACACTGGACCCTTCTCAATGCAGTTTATTCAGGAACCTTGAACAATCTTCTGACTCTCGGGAAGCCCAGCCCACCAACTAAATAGCCTATGGCCAGCCAATCCTGACAAGCTACATGGCGCCTGCAGATTAGTCCACAACTGCGGAAGCGAGCCCGATGCACATACACAACCAATTAAGGAGTTGATTACCGAGAGCTTTTACCTACCAGAGGCAGAAGCCAGCGCCATCTTTAGGGCGCGGCAGAGCTTGGCTCTCCACAAGTATGTACATAGCAGTATACAGAAACACAAGCACACACACACACGTAATTAAAATTAAATAAAATTAAATAATTTCTAAAAGTTTAATGGAGTGGTCAACTTCCCAGTGCAGTGAAAAATCTTATCTCCAGAAATAGGGTACTGGCTGAGTGCCCACAGGTAGTAACATATCAGGAGAATCCCCATGGTATTCTCTGTACCCAGAGAATGGTGTTGACTATACCCAGAGCCCTGTCCAGGGTTAGCATCTGTATTTCCATAGCTCTTTCTCTCATGGTTATTTTTCCTCTTCTTCTCTTACTCATCTACCCTGGATCACAGCATCTCAGATCTCAAATTCTCTTGATCTTGGACTTTTTTTTTTCTTCAGCTTGAAGGTGTGTTTAAAAAAAATTCAAATGACAAAACTGACAACTCAACACAAGGCAGAAATAAAAATATGAAAAATGTTAACCTCACAGGAAATCAAATATTTGATGATATAAAGGATGTCCCTTGCTTATGTGTACACAAGTGTTTAAAGCACTGAGAATTTTGTAAAATAAAATGTTTCCACCAGCTGACATCCACACAAAGCAGTGCTTGCACAACAGAGGAAGGAGAAAAGGCACTCTGAAGCTAATTCCTTCTGGATAGGCGTTAACAGGTATTTAATTATAAAATTCCTTTTCTGCTTCCTTCTTGCCCTACTTCTCTTACACTGCAGAAAATTATAAGGAAATAAACAACTTTTTACCCAAATGTAAAAGTAGGAAAAAAAAAAGTAGAAATCAATGACAACTCGACATTTATTCCCACATCTGACCCTACTCCTCTTAGCATCAGGCTCAGTTCTGCCTCTGAGCCCCCCTCTGCCTGTATCATTAACATTCCTCCTTTTCCAGCTTTGCTCTTGAAACCTGCGAATGTTGCCACATTCCTCAGGTTTGTTAGAGGCCCTGCCTTGACTAGGCTCCTTCACTAGCTACCTAACCTCCATTCTCTAATATATCTCTCTCCTCTCCTTTTCTCTTCCTCCTTTCTCTATAACTCTGCTTATTCTGGTTCCTTGTCTCAGGTGCCCTGTGGCTCCATACACTCCCACAGGAATCCAGATGTGCTTCAAGAGCTCCTTTAATACCTCAAAATATTCAATTGAAATATTCAGTTTACCTCAGTAACCTTGATGATATATATGACTGCTGAGCTCAGCCCACGGTAAAGAAAATACATTTTAAGGAATGACAGAGTCAAAGAATGAATCAACTAGACACAACGCAGAAGAAATGAAGCTGACGTGGATGTGCCTTATAACCTCAATATCTACATTCGCTTCAGATTAGCACAGCCAGCAACCAGTGATTTCTGTGCCACTGAAGTCTACCTATGCATGCAATAATACATAAGCTCCAACTTTAAAATGGAAGAGAAAAACTAGCCATGTTATTAGTGCCAGCCAGCAAGTAATACAATGGCAAATACATGCTTTCCCTCAGGACATTTGGCCTAATCTCTCCGTGACCTATAGAACTTCTCTTAGCCTTTTTCTTTCCAAGGCTGAATTCCATTGATAACATCCGCAGACACAGGCTGCCATGGAGACCCATAAGCTTGGCAATTGCCTCCTGGCTGACACAGAATAGACTGCCAGAGAAGTAACATAAAGTTCAACTATCCAAGATCAGAATATTTTTCAATTTGCTTTTAGTATCGGGACTTTTAAAAAACTAAACATTCTACATTTTGTTCCTTTTTTTTTTTTTTTTTTAGCTATTCCTCATTGGGACATTGAACTGTAAGATCCTGACTTTCGTTTTCCCATTCTTTCTTTTTGATGATCCTATAAACTTTACAGCATATTTTGAGTGTATTTCTTCAGCTCTACATAGTGTGGGTGGACATGTGAAAGACCCAAGGTCAACACTGAGGGTCTTTAATAATTCTCCCCCCCCCCCCCTTGAGTCAGTCTTTTTAGTGAATCTGGGCCTCACTGATTTGACTATACTGGTTGTCCAACAAGGTCAGGGAATCCTCCTGTTTCTGCACTCTTCCTTCCTCCAACTACAAATTCTGGGATTAGCTGTGCCCAGCTTTTATGTGAATGGTGGGGATCCGAACTCGGGTCCTCTCCTTGTGAGGTCTCTCCAAAGCCTCAGAGTGCACTTCTACATCTTATGAAACCCCATTAGACAGGAGAGAAAACTCAGGTGCGGAAATGTCAGCCACATGGCTTCTCTGGCAGTCAGGTGGTCTGCAGGTTTAAGCTAGTTCACCATCCGGGCAGGCCAAACCCCAGGAGACAGTGAGAGGAAGCTGTAGAGATTCAGGAAGGAAGAAATCTGGGAATACATTTCCGTGTTAGTAGAGTTTAGTCCGTGTTAGTCAGTTTGAGGGGAGGTTGTTTTTTGTGTGTTTCTTTTTGAATGAAATGGGGAAAGGAAGAAAAAAATTGTAGATTTGGAAAACACTTTGGTCTAAAGAGGCTCTTCTGAGTACGTGTTTTATTCCTGTACCATTAGGCACAGATTTAGAGTTTCTTCTGAGCTACTGATTAGCTAGTGACATGGCAATTTACAGATTTTGTTAATCATTGTCCTTTTGGTGAGCATGTTTTTAAATCTGTTTTTAAATTAGTCAAGTATTTCAGCTAAAAAGTATAGTGAGAGTTTGGATGGGAGAGGAGAGCACTTTGCCACTACACTGACATCATTGTTTACCTGGTTGAGACCCTTCTAACATGCTAGGAAAAAAATAACTCCTTGAGGAAGTGTCTGTCCTCAGAAAAACATTCCACAAAGCTTCACAATTAAGAAAAGGCAAGACTCAAGAAATGTTTCCCTACCAACAAGCCATTCCAAACAGATGAACTTATTATGTAAAATAATCAATAAAGAGGGTGTCATAAACAACAGTAAGTGAAGGGGACGTTGCGATTGTTTGTTTCCTGCTTCTCAAATTGTCTCTAGTCTCTCAAAGATAATTACCATCAAACTGTACTAAATCTGAGATGGCAGAGACCAAGGCTGGCTGGATAGCCCTGTTTCTCATTGTTTGATTAGGCTGCAAATGTCTTTGCAGTGTCTTTAATCTGAAAGAATTCTAACCAGCAAGTAACTCTCTTGGCCTTCTGAACAAGAGGTTTTGTGGGGTTTTGTTTTGTTTTGTTTTTTGGTTGGTTGTTACGTTCTTGTTTGATTTTATTTTCAGGGTGAAGAGGAGGATGGAGTGCGTTTGTGTGAGGCATATTTTTCCTTAAATAAAATGAGATGATACTATGACCACCGTCTCTGTCACTCCCTCTCCTCCTTTCTTCCCTCTCTCCCTTCCCTCCATTTCTTCGAACTTCTGCTATGGGGAAGTCTGGAAGCATTTAGAAATGCACACTGAGGTAAAGGAGAAATTTTTTAATTTGTACTGTTTATTTTTTAAACCATATCTATGTGGTATTTTCAGGAAACAAATACTTGTTTTTGAACCCTGAACAAAATGAAGAGACAAAAAGATATGCATTTGTATGCAGAGCTGAGTGATAAAGGCAGAAGGGTGGGGCTAGCAAAATATCCCAAGATGGCAATGTTATTTGTGTTACTTCTGGGCCAAAAGGTGAAGGTTCTCCTGAGGGTAGGATTGTTTTCCCCAGCACCGAATGGGACAAAGGATAAGGAAGGCAGATTTTTGTTTGTAGTGACTGTCAGTTTCTGTGAGAAATTATCCACTCCAGTAAGTTTTATTATTTTGGCGATTTCATTTTCAGAACTGACAGTGCCCTTTACTTTCAGGCAGGAGTGAGTGTTGCGGGGTGGGGAGGGGGAGGAGCCAGTCTTGTTCTAGTGATCTCTGGGAGAGGTTGGAAGGGGACAGCTGTAGGCAGAGACTAGAAAGGTCCTGGGGGAGAGGAGCTTTGTTGTTTCTCCTTTTCTCAAGCTGCTCTTCTTTCTGCTCATGTTTACGGTTCAGAATTTCACACTCTGGTCAGACGAGACAAGGTGCCCCTTGTAAACACTGGGCAACTGCACTTAAATGAGCACACAGACACAAATTTTTAATGGGTACACAAATTAAGATGGTATCTTCCGAGGAAAACACACATTTTAAATAATAATCAAAGCTGTCAGCCGGCTAGGTCGATGCAACCTGATTTTGTTTTCATTCTTGTTTTTTGTTTTTCTTATCTATTCAGAAGTAAAAACCTGTAAATCCAGTTTCTGAACTGTAATTTAGAGTTACCCTGAAGAATGCTGTAAATAAGAGAAAGTTAAAATACGCATTTCAGATTGAGCATTTTACTGTGACATTAAAAAAGCAAACTTTACGTTTACTGAAAAGGAATGTTCCAGTAATTACCACAAGATTCCACAGCTGCTAAATGAGAGAAACTATTTTTCTTTCTTGGAATGTAACTCATCAAGTCTCACAATTGCCTCATAACTAATCAGGGCTCTTATGAAAATGTTAGTAGCCAAAAGAGCCACTTGGGTTGTCTTCATTCCCCTGACATGCTATTTGCAGGCATGCCTACCTCCTCTAATAACCTCCTTTTTAAACTTTAAAATGTGTTCACTCAAAATGGGCTTTAACAACAACAATAAAATATGCTCTAAAATATTCACACAGGATTTCAATAGAACATCAATTTCCTTAAGCATTTCTTTACAACATGCAATGAAAATATACTCGAGGAAAATGGAGGCATTTGTTGATGTTGGTAACTACTACATCCAGGTTTGTTTAAACCTCTTCTCATTATTTGAGGACATATTGCTTTGAGGAGCCATTGTACGCTCCTATATATGTGACTTGCAGACACCCATGATAAACAACCATACTTGAATTCAATTTGTTCATACATGTGAATATGGAAACCGAGTATTTGGCAAAGACTTTATGCTGGGTTCAGCAAACACAATTACGAGCTAGACATAAATACTGCTCTTAATTTGCATATAGTAGGAACTTAAGTCATATTCAATGGGAACTTACAGCTTTCGTTGCTGCTAGATCAGGCCCTTATATTAGTCAACAATTACAACAATGCCACAAAACAATACATCTTGACAGTTTGGTAACATATAAAAGTTAACATTTCTCTTACACTGGTCTATCTGTGGCTCAGACTTGGCTGATGTATATGAGATATCCTTGGACTTGATTCCAAACTTTGAACTGAATCAAATCTAGCAATTCTTCCACAATTCAGTGACTATCAGAACCAAAAGTTTTTTAAAATGAAAGAAAAGCATGTTAAACTGGAAGTTTATTTTAAGCTCATGTTCTTGTGACTTCTAACACCTCTTTGACCAAAACAGTTCACATACCAAACCCAAAAAAAAGTAGAACAAGAAAATGTCACTCATAAGGAATATTAATAATAATGAGGGCTAGGGAGATGGCTCAGTGGTTAAGATTAATTATGAAGGACCTGTGTTCAATTCTCAGCACCCACATTTTGCCTCACAACCATCCATAACTCCAGTTTTAGAGTATTTGTCTCCCTTTTCTGAGTTCCAAGCACACCAGGCATACATGCAGGAAAAACTCGTATACATAAAATAAAATAAATCTTCATAAGTGTGCAAAAAGTTTTTAAGAAGTAATAATGATAATGAAGCAAGTAAGTATATGCTGGACGAAATCCAACTTTCTTCCATATTTGTGGTAGTCTATCTCCAGGAAATCTCATCAAACCCAAAGATTTCCTTCTCTCCTCACATGCATAATTCATAACTTACATTTCCAGCTCAAAACTCTGTTTTTAGTTTTAGAGTTTCATAACCAAGGAATTATTTGATACTTACACTTGGTTATTTCAACTTATTTAAACTTATTATGTCTTAGACAGAACTCATGATCGCTCATGGGCTGAAAGTGGTACTCTAATTGTATTCTGTAAGCCACTACATGCTCCATCACTAATCCATACAAGTCAGAAATCAAAGAATCTGTAATATTCCTTTCTCTTCAATTTCAATATCCAACTGATCTCCATACATATTTTACCTTCTAATTTATCTTGGACTTTTCACTTTTCCGTATCTTCATCAGAAACCCTCTTTACATTTCCAGCATCTTACACTTCACCCTATAGTACCTATTAACCATCGAATCCATTTTCTTATCAATGTCATTGCCTTTAATTCTCCTAACACCTACCAAACTCACCATCCAACTGACAATCACAAATTTATTAGATAAATTAAATGAGTACATATAAAGTGCACACAAGACCTATATACAAAAAGAGGAGATCGGCACACTCCGTGAGGAAATGGAACATGCGCAAATACTGTAGAGATCAATTGTCAAATTTGCTGTGTCACCATAGTCCCTCTGCCTGTGCCCTGCTACTTTTCATCTGTAAAAGTCTTCCTGGCCTTGTAGACAGTGTTGTCCTCATAGCTTCTTGCTATCAGCCATGGTCATCTCTGCCATGTTCTCCCACATCATCGCTGATAGCACACAAAATTCCAGAAACAGCAGAGAACTTTCATGCTCTGGGCACTAGAGAGAAAGTTTTTACAATGGTTCTTCCTTTCACAGACTTGTTCCAGGATTGATGTGCCAGGGTGGTGACCTCATATGCCATAGTAGCACTAATGGCAAGTCCATCTACAGGGAGAAACTTAAAGATGAAAATTTCATCCTTGGCAAATGTTGAAAAATGCTTACTAGTTTGTTTGTTTGTTTGTTTGTTTATCTCCCTGCCAAGACTGAGTGGATGGCAACCATGAGGTACTGGGAAGATAAAAGATGGCATGAGCATTATGGAAGTCATGAAGAACACTGTACATGGTCAGGTACTCCATACCCACGGTGGACTAATCTTCGTAACTGAATCAGAGTATACACAGATTTCTCTAAACTTGAAATAAGCTATAGCCTGATAAACGCATCATAAATTGAAACTACCATATGTCAAGTACACATTTAATGAAACAAACCTATGTATAACTATCCTTAGCCATATTCTATGAAATAGACTATCAGTGGATTCCTGTTGTGATTGCACAATTAGCTGAGAGCTGTAGCTTAGTGCCACCACTACCCAGCATGCCAAGACAGGATCATACCAAATGTTACCTCAAGAGGATATCAAAATGCAAAATGTGACTGAGTGTGTGTGACATTTGCACCATTATAAGGCTAAAAAATAGTAAGTAAAAAAAAACAAAACAAAACAAAACAAAAATCATCATAAGTGGAAGATGGTCTCTACACTTAGTAAGTAAAAAGGCCTGGTTGTCTGTTATTTTTTTCAACTTGAAAGCTATAATTTAATCAAATCAGTAAATAATGAATAAAGACTTCTGAACAAAGTAGCCAAGAAGAACATTGATTGAAGCATGTCATTGGGAACACACATGGGCTCATAAATTGTTGCTGATATTTCTGAGGAAATAATTACCCTCTCTCAGCAACTCTGGGTCCAGGATCAAGCTACCAAGTGCTCATGGAAAACTTGAAGTCAAAGTGATTATGGCCAACATCCAACTACGTTCAATGAAAATCTTAATACAGGTGGCAGACTTGGAGACCTGATATTTTCTTTTTTTTTTTTTTTTGAGATATGTATGATAAACTCATTTAACCTCTTTGGTTTGATAAACACTACATCTTTTTTAATGGTTGTAGTACCATTAACAGAAAGACCAGTGGCACCTAGGTGAATAAAATGACTTACGAAATAGATTGAGGGCTTTAACTTTCAGTTAGTGATGGAGAAAACTCAGCAAACAATTAGTAATGGAAGGATTTTGTGTTGGTAATTGCTTTTTAATTCTAAATTATTAGAATTTAATGAGAGATTATGTGGACAGACACAACCACTTCAAACTATTTTCAAGGGAAAATTGTTTTATTTGGCACATTTTCATCATCACTTAATCCTATAAATTCTAAAATATGTACTGCTGGACTCAAAATCCCTGAATCTAATGGATAAGATTCCAGCTACATCTCCTTGACACATTCTGTTGGAGCTCCAACAGCCTCAGAAGACCTGCTGTGAGACCATCGCCTTCTAAGACTTCTAAGTTTCCCTTTTAGATTCTGTGGAAGCGCGGTGAGACAGTGAGGGCATTTCCCCAGTCATATGCAAGTGTTGGATGCAAGTGTTGGACTATTTACTCACTTTAATACTGGGAAAATAGAAAGTAGTTCTGGTTGTCACTGTTCAGGTTTCACTTATGTTGCTGTGACAAATACACAGATCCCCCCCCAAAAAAAAATTAAAGGCCTTATTCAGCTTACAATGTTAACTTAAGTTACAGTCTCATGGGGAACTCAAAGCAGTAGCTTAAAACATCATATCCACAGACAAAAGCAGAGAGAAAATAAATCCACAGATTCTTGCTTGCTTACTTGCTTGCGCACTCCTGCTTAGCTAGCTTTTTTTACTCTTAGGTTGTTCAGAGCCCAGCCCATAAAATGGTGCCACCCACATTGGGTTGGGTTTTCCCAATTGTCAAGGAAAAATAAAAACAATCCCCCAAAGGCATGCCCACAGACCGATCTGATCTAGATAATTTCTCATCCCAGAACTGGAGAGATTTCTCAGAAGAAAACATAGTGCTCTTGCAGAGGACCAGAATTTTTATTCTCAGTACCCACTTCAGGCAACTCATAAAAAACCTGTATCTCAAGCTCCCTGGGATCCAATGCCTCTGGACTCTGCTTATGCTGGCACATAGGTGCACACACCCACACAACAACACATACACATAATTAAAAATAAAGTAAATATTTTTAAAAATATGTATCCAGGTCATTTCAGGTTTTGTCAAGTTAACAGTAAGCGTCACAACATTCATATAACTAATGGCACCAGAAATATCAAAACTGAACATTCAGAATCAGATCACTATTTGTAATCTGTACCTGAGGTGATGCCTTGAAGACTCCAACTTTTATCTTGAGGCATGTAAACACCTAAAGGATGTCTTTAGCTAATTACTCAATGAGTTATGATCCACTACAGTGGAACTATAACCATCAGAAATTACATTTGGCTTAAGTTATCTAATCAATAATTCTTGACTTAGTTAGGGCTACTATTGCTGTGATGAAATACCATAATCAAGAGCAAGTTGGAGAGGAAAGGGTTTATTTGGTTTGCACTTCCACAGGGTAGTCCTTCACTGAGGGAAGTCAGCGTAGGAACTAAGGCAAAAGCCATGGAGGAGTGTTACTTACTGGCTTGCTCCTCATGGCTTCCTCAGCCTGCTTTCTTATAGAGCACAGGAGCATTAGCCCAGGATGGCACCCACCCACAATGAATGGGCTGGGCCCTTCCACATAAATCACTAATTAAGAAATGCCCTACAAGCCAGGCATGGTGCCTTTAATCCCAGCACTCAGGGAGGCAGATTGTTGTAGCTGAGTTCGAGGCCTGGTCAGCTAAGGCTACACAGAGAAACCCTCTCTCCAGGGAAGAAAGGAAAAAAGGAAAGAAGAAGAAAAGGAAAGAGAAGAAATGTGCTGCATCAGTGGTTCTCAGTGTTCCTAATGCTGTGACTTCTTAATACAGCTCTTCATCTTGTGGTGGCCTCCAAGTACAATTTTATTTTCTTTGCTACTTCATAGCTGTAGCTTTGATACTGTTATGAATCATAATGTAAATATTTTTGGAGATAGAAGTTTGTAGAAGGGGTCTTGAACCACAAGTTGAAAACTGCTGCCCTATATCTTAAGGAGGCATTTTCTTAATTGAGTCTTTCTTTCCTCTGATGACTTCAGCTTCTGTAAAGCTGATATAAAACCAGCTACCACAATGCCATTCACCAGTTTGCACACTAATATGTTACCCTGAATGGAGAGTTTTATCATTATTTCTAGTAAAGGGCAACCCACTTCCAAAACCCACTCCACCCACACCACCCCCATCCAGGCCTCCACTTCAGCATGTACCACACAGCTTTTCCTCATTCACCTTCTCCAGTGAGTTCTCTCTCCTCTGAAAATGGTGTTAGAACACGTTAGCCATATAGCCCTATCATGGAGAATCCCTTAAGATGTACACTAATCTTGTACATCTCAAAAGAAAAAAATAAATTGATCTTGGGCAGTACGTTTTCCAGAGATTTTAAGAGGTATTTGGAAGGAAAAAGCTGTCTTGTAATGAGGTTCTCGTAGAATCCTGGGCAAAATCCTCTTTCATCCCGTCTCCCACATATTCTCTTTGCCTAGCCATTACAGTGGATGTTTTATTTGATTGTTACAATTTGTTCAAGTCTGTTTCCTCTCTTAGGACCATTTTTTCTCCTCTCTAGGACACTGGCCTTGTGAATATAGTTTTGTTTTGTTTTGTTTTGTTCTATTTTAATTCTGCCTCTGTGTTCACAGTCTAGGATGATGTTTGAAACACAATAAAAATACAATACTTTTTGCTGAATGCCTCAGTAAAAGGGTTGGAGGAATGGATGGACAGACAGACAGATGCTATGTAGAATAAATACAGAGCAGAATATTACCTAAGCCACCAATGTTGCTTTTTCAAATTGAACTTTAAAAGTCCTGACATTGTTTTCAGAACAAAGGTCATGTTTTGACAAAACTAATTTAGTGTTTTCCAAAGCTTAATTTTGGAGTCCAAATGACTATTCTTGACAGCCTCTCTCTCTCTAAATAAGCCTTCATTTTACTTAGACCAGGGCATCATGACTGACAAGTGGAGTTTTTTTCTTTAAGTTTGGAAGTCTTGGCTACAGCTATGAATTCTTTCTGGCCCCTGGGACTTTACATCCCCAGAGAGAAAGGCCTTGCTTCTAAGAGTAATCTTAGTAGATCTTCCAGAAGCCTTAAAATTATTAAGGCAATAATGACATCTGAACTCCACTACCGCAGCTTTGAAGAAAATGACTTTTTAAAAAATCTGTTTCTTTTAGAGCTGCATCTGATATCAGCACAGGATAGGAAGGATGGCACAATGGACAGAGGTGGATGCATTTTGTGAAGGGCTTAATTCACAAAGAATTTTGCTAAACACAATGCAGATCAACAAACTGTCTGACTTTGCAAATTTGCTTAAGAATTGAATCACTTGTTGCAATTTAGTATTTCAGACTTTCTGAGAAAAGTATTTCCAAGAAGACCCAAGAGAATTCCAAAGTGTGAATAATTTTAAATTTGTCAACCTCTTGTAAGTGAAAAAAAAAAATCAGATAACAATAGACTAATGAAAATATTTGAATTTTATGGTTTTTACAGATTGACTAGTTTGTGGCAAATTAAGACTTTTTCTTTTCATCAATTCCAACTCTAAAGGGGTGGAACAAATGAACAGAAGAGAAATGCACTGAATCTGACTTTGCTTGCTTTTTCTGAACTGTCTTTTTTTAAGGCTGTAAGCAGAAGCTTAGAAAATGTCAGAGAGGTTTTTTAATCTTTTCTTTCTTTTTTGAAAAAGCAGACTTTGGCCTGAAAGTTAGCTATTTGCATACAGTGGTATTTTGACAGACATATTTTATCTCATCTGCATTGTAAAATTGTGAATGCGGATATTAGGATCCAAACAAATCAACAGTTGCTGAACACAGCACTGAAAATGTAGTCATTCCAAACTGAATTATCAGTATGGGTGACGTTCTCTTTTCTGAACCTTGAAAAACTTCAGGAAAAAAAATGGTAATACAAACCACATGGTTGTCTCATTCTAACACCATTCTTGGCAGAGCAAGTGCTGCCTGGCAACTTTGCTGTCAGCTGGGCCGAGTAATCAGAGCAGTATTGCCCTGTAGTTAAATCTAATGCTTTCTTTCTGAGAACTCATCAGTGGATGCTTTTTCTCCTTATCAGTCTTCTTGGTAATGTTCAAACAGGGCTTCTGTGCATAAGGAGAACACGTCCCTTTAGAAGGACTCACTGAAATAGTAAAAAGAAAAAAGAAAAAAAAACATAACAAAACAATAAAGTGTTCTAATGACTCTGCAAGAGGAAGTTTAAAAAAAAATGCTTGCAAAGAGTGCTTGCCTGTAGTCTGTTGCTCTGGACTTTGGCCCCACAGGGCCCTGTGACCCGGCCTGACTCTGCTGGCCAAACTCCAGTTTATTCCCTTCTAAAAGAGCCTTTCTCCCTATGGAAACTTAAAGGAAGAGCTTTGAGTATATAAAATCTAAAACCAGCATCTAAAATCTAAAAACTTGTAAGAAAAAAGAAGTCTTCTTGTATTTGGCCCTGACTAATAATAATAATAAATAATAATGGGAATATGAAAGGCAGTATTTTAATTCCAACATATTAAAAGCAAATGTGTATTTGAATGAAAACCTAAATGACAGCACTCAAGCCATTAGGCTGAATTAGAGTGAAGATGATGCAAATATGCTATGATAAAAATATCTGATGATACAAATATGCTATATAAACCGTGGCTGCGCACACCTCTAATCCCAGCACTTAGGAGGCAGACACAGGCAGATCTCTGTGAGTTTGAGGCTTGGTCTACAGATCGAATTCCACGCCAGCCAAAGCTATACAGAGAAACCGTCTCTGGAAAAAAACCAAACCAACCAACCAAACAAACAAAAAAAGCATGTTATAATAATGGAGCATTTAAAGACAGTCTTCCAGGAAAGGGCGGTCTCTGCAGCGACCACAGCAGCAAGGAGCATAGCTAAAGCAATGCTAGTGTCAACAGGAAATTAAAATCCACCTGGCAGAACTTTACTTTAGACAAATGCATCAACAAGGACATTATTGAACTCTTTCTATTCCTTGATAATTAAACAAAATAACATCTAACGTGCTTAGCAGGGACTGGAGCTTCAAATGTTCTGGCTCATTTCTAGTGGTGAAGAAGACGTGCTTTGAGCCTCCATGGTCAAGAGCTCCATAGTCAGCCCTTAAAAACATATAATGCTCACCAAAGTGCTGCTGGGCTTCTTCCTTCCAACTCTTGCCATTACTTCATTTTCTTTCACGTACAGTGATGAAGAACAATCTGGAAAGGAGTTGAATCGAGTCCAGCAGCTACAGAAAGTTTTGGGAGCAATAGGTGTGGCAAAGAAAACTCACTCTATAGCCCTTGAACCCAAGACTTTGAGTGTGCTTTAAATTAATCATGTTATGCCCCAGAAGGAACAACGAAGACGTTGTTCTAACCTCATGTCACAGGTGATGTTCTTCCTGTTAGAACACAGCATTTTATACTGCATTTCTTTGATGGAGCTTTAAATCATTCAAGATCCATTTGTCCTTAAAAACTCAACTTTTTCCTGTTGGGAAGCTCAATAAAATAATGATTGCTAGCATGTGGATAGATCAGGGTCGTTGATGCTTCCAAAAACTTTGTGGTGCTTGTGGGCTTGGTATTGAAAATGTCCACAGGGGTGTCTAGATGGGAAGGCATATATAAGTTATAAGAGGAGCCACAAAGTCCTCTAAGAAAGGGAAGCGGGGGCTGCTAGCTTTTTGTTCACAGAGGAAAAGGACGCCTCAGCCCTGATGTAACTTGATGAGCTGGGTGGATGGGAAAGGAGGCTCCCTTTTTCTGAGGAATAGAGGAGGAGGGTGGTGCAGGGGGAGGGTAGGACTGGGAAGGGAGAAGGGGTGGGATGACAACCAGGATGTAATGTGACCAAAAAGAATTTTTTCCAATACATACACACGCACGCATACACACACACACAAAGAGCCACAAAATAGCCAGTCATTCTCTTTGGGTGACTTTTTAGCTTTGTTAACACATTTAAACTTATTTTCCTAGAAGACTGTATAAATGTCATGTATCCCACATTTTCCATATGTTAAAGTGACATTAATCTGAAATCTAACTGCTTTTTCCTTAGTTCCAAGATGTGTCACTAGTTGGTTTTGTTTTGGTTTTGCTCTTTTGCTGTTGCAAAAAAAAAAAAAAAAAGGATTAATTTTTAAAGCTAGCATACAAGCTAATGGGTCTCATTGCTCATTGTTGCATTTTCACACACACACACACATAGTTATTATACTTTGTTCTAATTCTTTCTCCTTTCCCACTGCCATCCTGCTGAAATCCCAGACCCCTCTGGTTCATTCTCTTTCTCCCCCTCCCCCGTATCCTCCCTTCTGTTCTATTTGATTATTTTTAGCAGGCCCTATCTGTTTATCTTCTCTATCTCATTAAGCCTGTCTCCTCCTTTGTCCCTCCCTGACTGGAATTTGTGAATTCAGTGGCTTCCTGTGGCTATTTTTAATTAATTAATAAAATAACAAGAAAAGTTTACACTTTGGGTCCAAAGCCACATTTTTAAGTGCTAGTGGGTGCTGTATTGAACAGAGATACCTTTTCCATCATTATACTGGTGGTACACTGTCAGCTGTACGCCCATCAGGTCATGGATGGGCTCTTTCCTACCCTATCACAAGGCCTTGAGCATTCAACTTACAGTAAATGCACAACAGTATGTGCTTAGAAGTAGTTTTTTTTAGTTCCTTCACAGTCAAAATGTGAGACAGGGTTGTGGGGAGATGGAGTAGCAGGGACAGGCTTGGATTACACAGGATGATAAGAGTTTAAAATCTTCCCTCATTGTGAAGGGAAAATGTAAGAGGTATTTGTTTGTTTGCTTGCTTGCTTGCTTGCTTTTTTTTTTGTCAAGAGAGGGTTTCTCTGTGTATCTTTGGCTTTCCTGGAACTCTCTCTGCAGACCTCAGACTCAGAGGATCTGCCTGCCTCTGCTTGGGAGGGTTGGGAATAAAGGCATGTGCGACCACCACCTGGCAAAAGATAAGAGTTTAACTATAGTAAAACTTGGGCTGGCAAAATGGAAAGAGGACAAAGGAATGTATGTAGTCTGAAATGAACCATAAAGAAATAAATAGCTCACAATGACTTAAACTTTTCCATTCTGTAAAGCATGGTGGTTCATACCCAAAATCCCAGCACTCAAGAAAATGTTTAGTTCAAGGCCAGCCTAGGGTATATAATGAGACTTTATCCTCAACCAAAAAAAAAAAAAAAAAAAAAAGCATACACACACACACACACACACACACACACACACATACAAAATGGCTATTTCAGCTACACTAGCAATTCCAATTTTCCAGTCCCTGGTCTAAACAGCCAAAGTCTGAAAAAAAACAATACCATATCACTATAGCTAAAGAGTTTTCCAATCAGTTCTTCACTCATTGAACACTTGTTTGAGTCCAACATGCAAAGGATGAAAGGCAATGTTGGTAATCACTAAAGTATTACATAAAAATAAACTTATATAAAGGCAGTCTCTATAAAAAATGCATTTGGCTTATAAACTGGTTTAAATGCTTGTTAAAATAGCCTTTCCCATAGAAACAATGTACTCATACCATATAAGGCCCCATGTTAAGCCTTCCAAAGAGTCCCACATAGTCTTAAAACCAGGTACCAGCCAATTTATAGCATTCTAACACGGTGCCAGGGTCACCCGAGAATATTTACGTATTTATCCACGATTGGGATGGGATTTTACAGCCATGGGCTAAGATGACAAGAAATCGGCAGAACAAAACTTTAGATCAGAAGCAAGGACCTGGGGTGAGAAGACCATGAGCACCATGCACCAAGGAGTGGGATAAGCAGAAAACAAGAGATAGCAGGTCAGAGATGCTGTGGTGAGGGCATGGTGGTTGGGAAGGCACATGTACTTCTTTCTTAATTTTATCTGCCAACTTTGTGATCTGGGAGGGGTTGGAAGAAGACAGAGATGAGTAGGAGTGATATACAGTATTCATATGTGAAAGTCTCAAAAAACATTTTTTTAAGATATCATACTGGAAAAAGGAAAAAAAGAATTCTGATTTTTACCTCTTTCTTAAATCTGCCCTGCACTCCATAAATTTCTTAAATATCTTTTGACAGGCTTGACGTTATGCCCAGCTGCCGTGAGTTCAAGAGTGCAGTGGCCCTGTTGGTTCCAGAAGACACTGTTTAGCTCCAGTCCTTCCCGACCTCTGGCTCTTCCAGTCTTTCTGGCCCTCTTTCATGATAGTCCCTCTGAGCTATGGGAAGGGGATATAATATAGATGATTCATTTGTGGCTGAGCATGCCACAGACACTTATCCTCTTTAATCTGAGAAGTTGCAAATTTCTACATTAAGCACAATCTACCACACAAAGAAATGGCATTATTTTATGTGTAAAGATATAAATTTAGAGGAAAGTTCGATAATGCCTGGACTTAGTATAATAGTAATAGGCTCACTACTGGAGTCAATGAACTCTCAACCATGGGTTCTAGGTCAGATTTACAGTATCAGACATGACTTTCTTCCTGTAAATAATAATGATGATGATGATATTTAATTTAAAAATGATATTCTATTTAAAACAATATTTTATTTAAAAAGAAAGGCAGGAGTCCTTCTTTGACCTCTAGGCTCCTTTTCCTGGCTGCTTTCCCCCTACAGTTGTTGCTAGCCACCCTTGGCCTCCTGTCCCCAGGCTCACTGGCCTTCTCTCTAGTATTCCCATGTCCTATCTCACCTTTACTTTTGAAATACACACCTTAGCCCAGAAGTTCCCCATTTCCTTCTTTAGTGAACTAACTCACATTCAACCTTCACATTTCTGACTTCTTCATGAAAAAGCACTTTGTAGCTGAATGTGTTCCATTTCCCGTCTGTACTCATAGGACAAGGTACTATTTCTGCGCTTATCTGAGCTGTGATCTTATAGCTGTTTGTGTAATTGTTTGTTTAAAGACTTTCTCCTCTTCCTCCTTCTCTTCCTCTTCTCTTCTCCTCCTCCTTTTTCTAAAACCTCGACTTTCAGCTCCCGGAAGTTTATTCTAGATCTACGCTGAACTCACCTCTGGATTCCGTTAGCTTTGTCTAGTGATGGCACAGGTGTTTGTAAGGCTGTTGAGTGAGTGAAGGAATGGGTGGGTGAACGGATGAATGACTAAAATGTGGTAAGGAGAGGGGGTTTTAGGCTGCAGCTGAGGGGAGTTTAAAGAATAGCCCCATGGAAGGAAGGATGGAGAAAGGTATTGTTTGTGTACCCAGTATAGTTCACAAACAGAGGCTGGATCTCAGTAAGGAGTCATCTGCAGTCATTTCAAAGTTAAAATGTTTAGGCAGCTAGGTGTGGTTTTCCATTTTTCCCCTCCGGTTATCCTCTCCCTCTTTCATAGGTAATTTATTCTGAGAGCTTTGAACAGATTTTTTTTTTTTAGTGCAATTGAGAAGACAGGAGGTTCTGTACTCCTGTAGAACACACATTTCCTCTCTCTAAAGGAGACAAATACTTAAGAAACTAAACAGCTCACAGAACCCTGGATTTAGAAATGTCGGGGAGAGGAGCAAACAAATCGAGTCAGAAAGTAGCAGTCTTGCCTGACTTGCTTGGTTGCAGCTGAATAACAGCAGATGAAGACATAAATGTGCCTAATTGTAAAATGTGTAGAGCCTTCAGTGGGACTTGCTAAGTAGCTTCCTAAATGGCTCTGCTTCTGTTGGGGCTAGCCTCCTACATCATACTAGGATTCTGGGCTCCTGGCCCCAAGGAGTTAATATGTAGATATCTTGACTTTTTCAGTACTCACCTTATCATGCCCTGCTAAAAGCAAAAGAGAATTGCTCATAAGAGGGGCGGGGCGGGGGGAGGCTTAATTTTTGCACTTGCTCCGACCCCAGCATGTAAAAACACAAAATACTAGGATTTCTACAGCAGGTGATTTTTAAACAGAAAAAGAAATGTAAAGATAGTCTAATTGCTTAAGGTCTAAATGTAGCCTGTAAAAAGAACAGAAATAAAGAGGCATCTCTCCAAGTGACCCAGCAGAGCTCAAACCAGGCACATGGTTCACTGGAAGGACTTTTTCATCTGCATCTTTCCCTCTAGGTTTAAAGAGAGGGTTTCCCCGCCACATAATGCATGTGAATGTGATCTTGGCAACTTCTGTCTATAAACGGTGTTAATTTTAGCCTGATCTTCATGTGGAGCCCATGGAGCAACTTACATTACTCACCAGTGCTTTGCTGGAAGCCTCTAAGTCTCTGAGAAAGTATGTCCTGTTTAATGGGAGTCACCCATCCAGTGCTGGAGTCAGGCAAGGTTGCAGCTGTCAGAGTGTGTACTGCGGCTGCTAACTTGGCTGCTCCCTTTTCACCATTCCACCTTTCTTTCCTTTTTGATATGTACTCCTTAGTTTAAATACACATTTCAAAACACTTCCTTTGGGTACTCTGTAAAGGAAATTGATCATTCTTTAAATGTATGTTTTTAATTGACTTCCTCCTTCCTGGCTAGAAAATTAACTTCTGTTCATCTCTTATTTGAGCTGTTAAACAGGGCATGTGACACCTTCCAGACAACAAGATTTAATGAGATCCTGGGCACCTGAAGACCTTGCCTGGGAGAGGATCCATAGTCCCACATTACTTTTAAAGATACAGTAATCAAACTTGCGATTGAATTCCACCTGCAAAGCATATTGATTGACGTGGCTGTCCATAACACTGAAACAGCCAGCTATTGTCTCATTTCTCTCTGCCAGTTGCAAGGCACTCCTAAAAAAATCAATTGTCTTCCCCCTGTGTAGCGTCGCCAGAAGTGAGTAACTGATGTCTGAACTGTAGCTGTATTTATGTGGTTTTAGTCTCATATCAGTTGTTTTCATTCCTATTGAAATTGAAAAATCTAATGTTTGAACTGAAAAGGGCCTGTCATGTCTGAGAACGATTATGCCTGTGCCATTCCCAGCCCATAGCAGGGAGGTGGGTGTTGTTCCTACTGGTTGTTTGCCAAGCTGCCACCTGGGCAACCAGGTTGGTGACCAAACAGGTGATACTGTTCTCACAGTTCCACAGAGAACCCACCCAGCACTACTCACTGCTACACTGCAATTCCTTGAGTTCAGGTGATTTATATTCCATTGTTTGTGTTATTATTGTCCAGCTGCTGGGGAAAATAAGCCCGGCAATGTCTGGGTTCAGTCTTGGATGTGGGAACTGACTTTTCAGAATGCAGCAGTTCCTCTTCAGATCCCAGGATACTGGATGGTTCTGGCTGCCAGGGAATTCCACCATTCACAGCACGTTACCTTCCTACCAAAGAAATGTTCTAGATTTTTCAGTGGAGACATTCCTTATGGGTAGTAGGGATGGAACTTTTCTGGCCCAACTCCCCCCCCACACACACACACATCCTCCACAGTGTTTTAGTGAGTCACAGGAACTGCAAACACACATACACTACAAAGCCACACCCCGGTACATGTTCCCTCTGACCTCCACCAAAGGGAGACTTCTTCAAGGAATTACCTTTCTTCAATTTCCCTGGAAGAAATTAAATTAACGTTCTCATTCTCAAATGTTTTCCGTATTTTTTCTTTCACTTACTGACATTTTGTCCTATTGTTCACTTTTTAATATTTATTATCTATCTATCTATCTCTTTATTTGAGACAGGCTTTCTCTGTGTAGCCTTGGCTGTCCTAGACGTGCTTTGTAGACCAGGCTGGCCTGGAACTCACAGTGATCCACCTGCCTCTGTCTCCTTGAGTGCTGGGATCACAGGCGTGTGCCACCATGCCCAGCTTATTGTTCACTTTTAAAATGCAGGGACTTAACCTGCTGGCCTTTACCTACTTTTTTTTTCTTTAAATTATAATTTTATCACATATTTGGTTTCTAAGTTGATCACTTATTGTGTTGGTAATAAAAGGTCATTTGTGCAGTGATGATGAGGTAAATAAAGCAAAGTCATGTTTGTCAAAGGAAGAGAAGCAAATGACAGTTGCAAGATGTGTTACTTTAGCACATGTGAAATTCTCCTGTGTCCCAATGTGATGCCTGCTTTCCCTTCTCTTCTCACTGAGTGACACACCACAGGTGCCACACTCCAAGACATCACAAAAGACAGAGTTATCGTGAGCTAATTACAGTCCTTAAAAATTACCTTTGTGCTTAGCAAATACACATTTTTTTTTCCTGTGCTGGTGATGAAGAAGTTGGCAGTTTAAATAAAAAACACTATTTAAAGTAACAGAGTACAGTTATGTAACCTTTTCACATAAATCACACAATAACTCTTTGTGCTTTGTGGGGAAAAAAGGAAGAAAGAGACTGCAGCTCTTATTAAGATTTATTTATATAATAGTCATTTATGCAAAGGGAATTTTGCCTTTGGTAACAGTGAGGTATCCTCTTTTCTCTGGAAGCTGCAAACCGAGGTGGGAACACCACCCAGTCACCACGTTAAGCTCTACACATCGCAGTACTCAAGACTTAGTTCAAGTAGTGTTTGATGTTACTATGGGTCCTCACTTCAAAACACATAGACAAGCAACTTCACAGGGAAACAGTCTGTGCATGGTAAGTAAATGAAACTGTGGATTCTAATTCCAGGTTAGTTTCCAGGGACTTTTGTATCTCTAAACTGCCTGTGATCAACATTCTGTGTCTTACAAGGATGTTATTCCGTCAAGCATACACACTTCATGAGTGATGAGTTGGGTGGCACGTATGGGACCATGGAAACGTTACAGTTTCTCTTCTGACTCTGCATGGCATTTTTCCATTAAGTCCTTATTCCCCACCCCACCTTCTTGCCCAACATTCTTTAGTTCTCCTTCAGAGCATATTTCCTAACTTAAACCCAGATGCAGTAGTCTTTCCTTATTCATAACACTACCCTTACCATTTAAAAATATCCTCCATGGAAAATGCCCTGACACTAAACCAGTCTGGTCATTGACAGTCAACACCCTGAAGGGTCTCAGAGCTTAAGAGGTTGTTAACTGCTAAGCCTGACTCAAACTGACCTATTTAATCCACTGACTCTGAAGACCCTTCCAGGAAGAGAATCCTTTCATGGAGAGAAAACTTAACAGAGGGATTTCATTCGTCAACCATATCTCCGGTGATACTTGCTGAACCATAGAGATTATGTAGACAGAAAAGCCCACAAGGACTTTCTTGTCTGTCCTTATCTTCACTGAGATGCTGACCCAACTTTTAAAAGCTCTCTCCATGGAAAATTCTGGGCTGTACTCCAAAACCAACCAGGAGGAGGTGGCTCTCTTAATCAGTGGCTGTGTTCCATCTTTATATAAACAGGTTAAGCCAGCTGCCAGGGCCTCTGTGACCAACTCCAGCTCGCATTACCTTTGGCAGAAAAGATAGGCCAACCGAAGCTACATTCTGAAAGCAAAGAATTCTACCTTTCCCAGGTTAGGGCAAAAGACCTAACTGCTGTGCAATATGGCCAGAGTAACAAGCCACCTTACTCTTGGTCCTCAAAAGGGTAGATAAAGTATGATGTCTGCTCATTGTTAGAATGCTTAGGATTCCACCAACCTAGTCAGGGAGTGTGGCTTGGATGGTAGAATGCTATGATGCACAAAGCCCTAATTATAATATCTTGAATCATCACATAAACCAGAGAGAGTGACATGTGACAGTAATAACAGCACTTGAGAGGGAGAGGTGGGAAGATCAAAAATTCAAAATCCTCCATGGCCACATAGCAAGTTGCAAGCCAGCCTGAAGTACATGAGACCCTGTCTCAAAAAACAAACAATCAAACAAAAAAAAAATTGCTAACCTGTCAATGACATGTTTTTAAAAAGAAAGAATAAATTTGTTAACTATGATTGACAAAAAGTTATAGAGAAATAATTTATTAATTCAATAGAAAGCTAAAGAAAGTCCATTCTTTTTTTTCCATTTTAATTTTAATCAATTACACTTTATTCACTTTGTATCCCCTGGTGGCCTTCTCTCTCCTCCCCTCCCAATCCCACCCTCCTTCCCTCTTCTCCACATATGCCCCTCCCCAAGTCCACTGATAGAGGAGGTCCTCCTCACCTTCCTTCTGATCCTAGTCTATCAGGAGTAGCTGCACTGTCTTCCTCTGTGGCCTGGTAAGGTTGCTCCCCCCTCAGGGGGGAGGTGATTAAAGAGCAGGCCAATCAGTTCATGTCAGAGACAGTCCCTGTTTCCATTACTATGGAACCCACTTTAACACTGAACTGAAATGGGCAAACATGAGTTCAGGGGTTCTAATTTATCTCCATCAATGATCTTTGGTAGGGGTATCAGTCTCAGAAAAGACCCCTGGGCCCAGATTTTTTGGTTCTGTTGTTCTCCTTGTGGAGCTCCTGTCCTCTCCAGGTCTTATTATTTCCCACTTTTTTCATGAAATTCCATGCACTCTGCCCAAAGGTTGCCCATAAGTCTCAGCATCTGCTTTGATACCCTGCAGGGTAGAGCCTTTCAGAGGCCCTCTGTGGCAGGCTCCTGTACTGTTCCCTGTTTTTTCCTTCTTCTGACATTCATCCTCTTTGCCTTGCTTTATGGGGTTTGAGCATTTAGCCAGAGTCCTCCTTCTTGATTAGCTTCTTTAGGGGTAAAAATTTTAGTATCATTATCCTATATTATATGTCTAGTATCCACTTATGAGTGAGTATATACCCTCTGCGTCTTTCTGCTTCTGGGATACCTCACTCAGGATGATCTTTTCCAGTTCCCACCATTTACCTGCAAATTTCATGATCTCCTTGTTTTTTATTGCAGAGCAATATTCCATTGTGCAGATATACCACAATTTCTGTATCCATTCCACAACTGAGGGGCATCTGGGCTGTTTCCAGCTTTTGGCTATTACAAATAAAGCTGCTACAAACATGGATGAGCAAATGTCCTTGTTGTATACTTCAGTGTCTTTTGGATATATGCCTAGCAGTGGTATACCTGGGTCTTGAGGAAGTGCTATTCCTAATTATCTGAGAAAGTGCCAGATTGATTTTCAAAGTGGTTGTACCAGTTTACATTCCCACCAGCAATGGAGGAGTGTTCCCCTTTCTCCACAACCTCTCCAGCATGTGTTGTCACTTGAGTTATTCATCTTAGCCATTCTGATGGGTGTAAGGTGAAATCTCAGGGTCGTTTTGATTTGCATTTCCCTGATGACTAAGGATGTTGAGCATTTCTTTAAGTGTTTTTGGCCATTCTAATTCTCGGTTTAGCTCTGTTCTCCACTTTTTAATTGGATTATTTGATAATGTTGCTGGTTAACTTCTTGAGTTCTTTATATATACTGGATATTAGCCCTCTGTCAGATAGAGGGTTGGTAAAGAGCCTTTTCCAATCTGTAGGCAGTCATTTTGTAGAAAGTCCATTCTTATTATAATATGTGTGCTTTGTCAAATTTATTAATTGAAGATACAACCTCCCTGACCAGATCCTTCCTCCATGATCCCAGTATGGATCTCAGAATGTCAGAGTAAAGAGCCAACAAATAGAGCTGAAGGACTTGGGGTGCATGCATAAGGACCTAAGTTCAGAACTCTGGTACCCACATAAGAAAAAAGGTAGGTAAGCATTTGTGGTGGAGAGCTGGCCCAGTCCTTCATCTGGGCAGCATGGAGAGCTGGCGCTGGTGGCATTGGTGCTGGACACATGGAGCGAGTGTGCAGAGTGCCCCTCACAGGCTGCAGCGCTTGGGAGAGCAGGCCTAGCACCTCGCCTCGGAAGCCCAAGAGAGCTAGCTGGTCCTGGTGGTGGGTCAAGGGTGAATTAGCCCCCATGAGTGTGAGAGAGGAGTGATGTTTCAGCCCTTCACCTGAGCAAAATGGAAGGGCACAGGATAGCTGGCAGGCTGACCAACTCAGCTTTCACCCAGGGCTTTGTATTGGCCCACCCCAACAAACACCCCATCTGTGAACTGCTGGAGCACATAAAGGGACAAGTCCTGCAGAACTAAAGCTGCAGGATCTCCGTGACACAGGGCAACAGCAAGATATCTGAGAGGAGTCCCAGTGAGGATCCACTATTGATAGTGTAGCAAAAGCCAGAAGCCTTGAAACAAACCAATGACTCGTTGCAATGGACATTTGCCAGTAAAGAAGTTTGGCCAAAAGGGCATACTGTGGGCCACACCTCCACCTCCACAGTTAGATTTGTTTATTTATTTCTTTTCTTTTGGCAGGGAGGCATCAAGGGTGAAGGGTAGATATGAAGGGACAGGGGAATGAGTAGAATTGGGATGGATGATGTGAAATTCACAAAGAATCAATAAAAATTTGAAATTAAGGAAAAAAAAAACTAGGCATCATGGTACATATCTGTAACCCCAGAACTAGGAGGTAAGAGATGGAGAATGGTGGATCCTCGGCGCTCACTGGACAGCCAGTCTAATGGTAACTCCATGTTCAAAAAGAAGGTGGGGGAAGACACCATATTATCAACCTCTGGACGCCACAAAAACATGCATGTGTTAACGTACTTGCATACACCCAAGTGCACAGGCACACACATGCACATGAAAACACACACACAAGCATGTGTAACACTGAAGAGAAATGTTTTCTCCAGCAACCTCCCTTCATTTTGACCCTGAGAAAAGTCCTCAGACTGTTACCCAAAGGAGCAGCATGTTATGAGAATACAGCCTACAAAGAAAAGGGACAATAAAATAGACTTCTGAGCTATAGTTAGAGACACTGGCCAAGAGTAATCAAGGTTAAAGAAGTGAAACTACCCGTCCCTTCTGCCCCTCAAACTCTGAAATATGTTGAAGACTTAAAGTCAATGAGACTGGAACTTCCAAAGCCAGAGAGCAAGCAAACAAGAGTGAGCACACACTGAGCTCCTTTTCTCTGTTACTATTCTGTCCTCTGTAAGTCTTTTACTGGCTATATTTAGTAATTCTGGTCCTCGCCTCCGAACAAAATACCTTCCCACAGAAAGTACTTTAACATGATATTATGATTTAAAATCATAGAAATAAGGCCACTGGTTTGTAGGTCAAACCATATTTGAATAGCTTGGAATAACACTTTCCTCTTTGCTTCCAGAATTGAATGCTAAGTAGGCCCTGACGCTTGCCTTATTTTCCAGTGCCTGCCACAGCTACTGCATTTGTAGTAGAATCCTTGGGGGAGAAGGGGTTGTTTTGACAGCATAACACTAGTCCATGGGAGCTGAGCTTTTCAAGTGTTAAAAGGGATTTGTTGTAAGAAAATGATTGTGATAGGATGTATTGTGATTGAAAGCCAAGCCACAGTAGCCATCAGGGTATCAGAGAGTGTCAAACCTGCTGGGAGGGTGGAGTGCCTTCTGCTAAGAAAACAACCAAAGTGGAGAGTGAAGAAAATGTTTTGTGACAAGATCTACAAGGTTGGCCAACCTGATGAGCCAGCCCTGCTACTGTGGGTATCAAGCCCACAGGTGTCAGAGTGACCATGAACAGCTGCGAGCTTCCCACCACACAAAAAAGTTTGGAAAACAAGTTATATAATAACCCGAATTTGTGTCTACGAATTGTCAGGCAATAACCCTAGGCCTTCTCAGGCTCCAGGAGAAAGGGCTCATCCCACAGCCATCACCCTGACCCATCCAGTCCCATGACCTAGCATCACTCTGAAGTCTCAGCTTCAGTTAAGTTTGTTTATATGGTGCCCTTCCATACATGTGCTCACAATAAACAAAACTTGCCTGACTCCCAGACAAAAACGTCACCCTAAGAACAGTCAGTTCCCAATCATTAAAATGCTTTTATGGAGATCAGCCCATGACTAATGCATACCTCTTCACCACCTTAGGCAACATAAAATAGATCTGAACCCTCAGGATCAAAACTTGGTAACAACATACAGAATAGAAAGGCAACTGTGTATGTTCCTCCTGTCAGCACAGGGCTTTTCTTGTTGGGACTTTACTCTGTTACTTGTTTTGTCAAACATAGAAAGTGACTGACTATGGAGGGGCTTAAAGAAAGTCCAAGATAATATGGCTCCAGGCCTGCAACGTTCTAACACTTCACATTTACAGAAGTTCTGATCAGTCAATCATCCTTGGAGAATCACTAACATTGGCTTCTTAGCCCCTGGGATTTTCAGTTTACAAAATTAACAATTGATTCTGGTCAGAACTTCTGCTATTGTATTGTGGTCAGCTTTCCATACCTAACTATGGCTCTCCAGATTACAAGAAACTGGGCTTAAAGTCAAGGCCATCTTCAGCTCAGATGCACAGCTGAGGGAACACTCTTGCCAGTCCTGAAGTCCAGTTCACAGTCACTGTGGAATCCCAGAACCGTCTCTGCAGCAGAGATTCATTAATGTGCGCAAGATCACTATTACCAGCTTTGCTCTTATTAAGGTATAGCTTATCCTATGTGAAATGGCATGTGTGTAGACTAGGAGTCAGTTTGTGTGCATGTACACACAGGTGTACATGTGTTCTATGTATGTGGTCCATACATGTGAGTGTGCAGGTAAACAAACCTGTCAGAGGCCAGAACAAGACTTCAGTGTATTCCTCTGTTGATCTCTCCTTGTTGCCTTGAAACAGAATGTCTTACTGAACTGACAGCAGGTTTCAATTGGACCATCCAGCCAGAGAATTCTTGGGATGCCCTTCTCTCTACTCACCAATGGGATTCCAGAAACCTGCAGCTCCTGCCCCCCCCCAAGCTTTTCATAGGGGTATTGGGAACTCAAACCCCGTCCTTCTGCTTGCAGAGCAAGTACTCTTAAGCACTGAGTCATGTCCCTGACCTCAGCATCAGATCTACTGAGGCGTTCTTTCTCCATGTCACGTTTATGTCCACATGTCTTCTCAGTATGTTTTAAATGTTTAAGTATTCCCGTATAATTTTCTTAAGACATAATGTTTTCCCCCTTCCAATTTCTGCTGTCCCTAAATCATGAACCCATTTCAAAAGATTCATAGCATAGTCAAGGAATGTTCTCTCCTTCTTTCATCTTTAATTATACACTCTCTAAACACAACAACGTAAAGAGCAGTAGTGGAAAATAATATAAAATGAGCTGGGCAGTGGTGGCACATGCCCTTAACCCCAGCACTCAGGAGGGAGAGGCAGGTGGACCTCTGAGTTCAAGGCCAGCCTGGTCTACAGAGCAAGTTCCAGGACAGCCAGGGCGACACAAAGAAATTCTGTCTTGAAATAATAATAGTTATTATTATAAGTGTATAAAAATATACACAGTCAGCTTCACTGAAAAGAGAATGAACATATATAGACAAATATGCACATTACAAGTACACATACCTGTATGTGTATGTATGTGTATGTACATATGTATGTATGTATCATGTGTGTGTTTGTGTGCATGAAGACATATTCCATAGATTGAATGTTTCTATACCTTCATTCCAACATATGTTTTTGGTGATTTGGTAATTAATATTTCACTCTGAGTTGTGATGTCATTTTAAGAGCAATATATGCAAAGCTTGGAATGGAGCTCAGCTGGCAGTGATCTTACCTGTGTTGATGAAGCCTGGATTTGATCCTCAGAACCATACATGCTGGGCAATGCAACACATACATGTAACCCCAATACTCCTGACATAAAAACAGGAGGCTCAAAAGTTCAAGGTCACCTTCAACCATATATAAGTCCAGGCTTGCCAGGACTAAATAAAGAGAGATGGTGAGGGAATATTTTATTTTATTCAAAGCAGAAAGCCCATTATTTTAGGACTCCTTGTCTCTAAGACAACAGATAACAAATAGCACGTTAAAGCACAGATATTACTGCCTCTATAAAACAGATAATCAACTAATCATATGTTTTAATAAAAATATCACTCACACTTGCAGAATTTTATAAATTGACCTGCGTAGTGTTACTCTGAGCAATCAACAAATGTGAAGGGCACGCGGTCATAGAAGCCAAAGTGCCTGCACCAACATCTCATTTCTCCTCCAATCCCATCTCCTCTAATCTGAACACACTTCTTCATTCCAAACTTGCTTTTCCTCACAGAGTCCTCTACGTTAGACACAAGTCTGGATTTGGCTTCCAAGTCCAGGACAAGCAGGGCCTGCCTAAGTCGCTGCTCTTTTGTTCACAGACTTACCCGTGTGCATTCATGCTCGGTGAACTTCATTCCCTTTGCACATTCTCACGCTAGGCGCTCTTGCCTGCCAATTCTGTAGGCATCCCACCAGTCAGCAATTGCCAAATATTCTCCCTCTTTCCTTCCCCAGGAAGACTTCCTTTTCTGAAAAAAGTGTGTGTGGTCAACTTGAGCCTGTTGATTACTTTGCACTTTAGAATGATCACTACTACTTTGTAAACTGTATTGTGGTCTCCAGTATTTTCTAAGTGAGCATACTAAAAATACTAACTTTCTGGTCACAGAGATCATTATGATTCCCCACTCTCCCCTATCCTCTTTGAATGTAATCATAGCTGCATGATCTGTATTAGCCAATGAAATATGTGAGACTCAGAAATATGTCCTCTCTCCTCCTTGGGTGATCAGAGGATTTTCAGAAAGTTTCGCTTCACCAGAGGTCCAAATACTGCAAACACAGAAAAATACTGCCATTGGAATCTCCTCTTATCTCTGGTGATGTTGGGAGCCTGAGTCTAGATAGAGCAAGCAACCCTAGCCCCCGAGAAATTGTAATGAGCACAGCCCCTGTCACTCTGCATTGACCCTGTGTAACATAACCTAAGCCACCCTTAGTATCATGAGAGGACACTTTTCCCTGATGACATTGTCACTGTGTTCCAGAGATTTTCGGACCTTTGCTTTCATTTGGATTTTGATATTTTCCTCCTTCTCATTTCCATGTTTCCAATAGGAAGCATAATCCCCAAAGAAGGGAAATGATTCCATCAATACTCAGCACCATTTCTGAAGACAGGCTCAGGCCAGATTTGATGTCCAGCCAGTTCTCTCTCCTCTGAACCAGAATTCACAAAGAAATTCAGCTTCCAATTCCAGTAAGAGAGAAAGTCAAAGGGTACAAACTGTTCAAATTGGAAGACCTTTGAGCCCATTGCACCGAGACACGTTGGTTAGAGTTGTTTGTTTGTTTGTTTGTTTGTTTGTTTGTTTTTATGTTTTGAGACAGAGTTTCTCTGTGTAACAGCTCTGGCTCTCTTGGAGCTTGCTCTGTAGACCAGGATGGCCTTGAACTCAGAAACATCCATCTGCCTCTGCCTCCCAAGTGCTGAGATTAAAGGTATGTGCCATCATCACCCAGCTTTGAAGCAAATTTCTGAAACCTGGGTTTAAACCCTGGGTAAGGTCGTAAACCAAGCTTAGAGTTGAGAAGGACAGAAGTTGGGCTCTGCTAGCAGAGCTTTACAACTCCGATATCTGGACCCTGAATAACAGGAAACTTCTGCTTAAAAAGCAAAAACAAAAACAAAAAAAGAGGAAACTTCTGAGGAATTTGAGAACTTTGCTAGCCACAAGCTAAAAAAAAGTTGTATTTCAAAATTAATAAAAATAAAAAAGTAATTCTAAATTTTTGAATATATCATTTATTGCATTTATTGAGATTATTTCTATAGAACACTTATAATTACTATATGAATTACATATAACATGTTATATGTGATTAGTAAAATAATCATATAATAAATAATTTATACTTAATAAAATGATCATTAAGATTTATTACTGAAGCAAAACAAAAATATTAAGAATATTAATAAAGGCCTCTCTGACCTTTACATCTATAGCACACAGCAAAGTATCTACAACAGAGTAGGCATAAATATGAATTTGTTAAGTAGATACGTCTTTTGGGGGCCTTCAGTTCAGATGTTCTCAAAGATAACCAGCTGCAGTTACTATGAACTTGATGATCAGTGTATCAGCCAGTCAGTTGCATAAAAGAGGTGAAGAGCTGACACTTGCCAGCCTGATTTCTTTATAAATAATCTTATGAGGACACTGAAAAATAAAAACCATGTATGAGATATTTCTGATCCAGAGTAAGAGTTCATTATCTTCAAAGCACATAAATACCAGCCTTTCCCCAAACATGCACTCTCTTTAGTTCTCAGACCTGCAATCTCTGGAGACTCTAAATGTTCAGCAATTTTGCAAAAGACAAATTCTCATTTTCCAGTAAAACTTTGCACTGCTTGTCCCAAGATCTGGAAATAAGTGTGACGTGCCATGCACTGTGTATGTGTTTGGCAGGTAGGAGTGTGTGTATAAATATGTGTGTATGTATATGTATGCAGATATATGTATGACTCTGTGTCTCCAGCTACAGAGAAGGAAAGAGTGGTAATGGAGCAAGCCGTAATTTTTCCAGCCCTAGCCCCAGCCCCAGTTAGAATATAATAAAGGAAAATTTTGAACCCATGTGTCTAAAAACAGAATAGAACAACCGAATCTAAAGCTACTTTCCATTGCAAAGCAGCCTCACTTTCTGTTCCCTGACGACAGCCCTTTGAGGGACCTTCACATGACCACCATCCCTAACCCAAGAGGAAGACTTGGGGGCTGTCACATCACTGACACAGCCTTGAACCCCTGCCAGACAGTGTGGAACGAACACAGAAGACAATGACTACCTGCATGTCAATGCATCAGAGAGCCAGAAACTCATTCGCTTGCCTCTAATCATATCATTCTTGCGTGGGCGAAGTTAAACTCAGTACTTAGGCTAATGAGAATGCAGGCTTTTTGCTGTTTAGGGACTATTTAAAGATTGCTTTCTGGTTTCTGTGGCAAAGTACCTTAAAGTCCTACTTTCAAGTCTAAGTGGGCAGGAGTTGGAATGGCACAAAACAGCACAAGAGGCGTTATCATTCTTCGGAACTAAACTTGCCAGGGCTAGAGGTTTAGAGTGCCTCATGTCATTGAATGACATTGCAGACTTGGTTTCTAAGCTTTCATAAAACTTGCCAGTCACCAGAACAAACCCAAAGCTCAAACAGTGGACACCTAGAGCCACAAGAAAAGTGATGAAGCAGTCTCTTATGCTCAGAGCTTTTAGCAACCCCGTTTTTCCATTCTGGTCCTCAGCACAAATGTGATGGCAGTGAGTGTGGGTGAAGAGACACTAGCTTGAGGTTTCAAGCAGGCCAGTCATGGTGGCACTCCTGCATCACTACAGCCCAAATGAGGGTTTGTGGAAACTGAGGCAGGAGGACTGCAAGTCGATGGCAAACAGACTACACAGTATGATCCTAATTCAAAGAAACAAAAATATCTGAAAAAGAACAGGAGTAGGAGGGGGAGAGGGAAAAGGATGAGGAGAAGGAGGATAGTAGTTTGTGTATACCAACCAGAGCACTTAATACCAAAAAAATGGTATTTCACACTGACGGTCTAAATTTTTAAAATATAATTTATGTAAAAAGAAGAAACCACTTCTTCCCCTCCTGTTAAAGAGAAAATTAAACTAACAATAAGAGTTCCGAGTCACTCCTGTAGACCGGTATTTCCACTTGTCCCTGCCACCGTTTGATCTGGGCCAGAGCAAGGAAGCACTTCACAGCCACACTGACTTCTCATGCAATCTTGTTTTCCTAGCACTTCCTCCTAAGAGATTTCTGCACAGCAAGTTCATTAAGACATTTTAACGCAAGCTGCCTTTCATGTGGTAAGATGGAAAGACCCTTAAGAGAAGGAGAATGGCCAGCAAGCAAATAGATTTAAGCTAGAACAATAAAAAGGCAAAAAGCTAGGAAGAAAGTCAGGAGACCTGGTCTGAACAAGCTACCCATCCACTAGTAGCCACAGAGATTGGCCAGGGCTGGGATTGGGGATGTGGGGGATGAAGTGTCAAAGGGACTTCCACTATCTAAATAGTGGCAGCAACATGATACTGTCCTTTCTGTGTACTAAGCTTTGTGTTCTGTAAAACCCTTACTTTCATGATATCCTATGAATAGGTACAAATATTATGCCTGTTTCATATATAAAAAAAAAAATATGGCCAACAACATCCTATGTTTGTTGGGCCCAGTTGGCTAGTAAATAGAAAGCAAGATGAATTTAAACGTTAGTGTGGCTGAAGGCTATTTAATGTTCAGCTAATAAACTGCAGTAGCAAAGCAGAAAGGTTGATCAAACCCTCAGTTGCATGCTTGAGTCCTTCGACATGAGCCAGGAAATACTGTGTAGAGTTTGTTTTGCAGCAAAAGGTGCTAATATCCTTATTAGATTCTCAAAAAGACTCTGTGGTCCAAACTAGGCTTTGGCAACTAGTTTCAGCTTCTACTTGTATTGCTTCTACCTGTATTGCTTTGCACTGGTTGTTAATACTTCTGATTCTTCAGTGAAGGTTTCTCGGGGCTCCTCCTCCACCTTCAAAAATGCCCTGATCTGTTACAGAAAGTGTCCGGAAAAACAAAAAGCTATGACAAACTCTCCCCCATACAACTCATCCTCACCTTACGTTGCACCCCAACCTTGTTTGTTCACCCTAGTCCATCATCCACTCTTATTACTCCCACCATGTAACACAATAGCTCCAGTTCCCATGTGCATTCTTTCCTGCCTTTCTCAACTCAGTTATACGATGCATAAAGTATGAGTCAGGCAAGGGGAAAAGAGGGCCTCTTTCTAAAGTTTATATGTAACTGTGAGAGCATTCAAGCATGTGCTGGCATGCCAGCCCTGTGTTAAAAAAAAAAAAAAAGAAAGAAAAAAGAAAAGAAGAAAAGAACTAAAGTAAAGAAAAAAGGATAAAAAACAATTAGCAATAATGTTTCCTTACTTTAAAAATTAAAAAGTACTTTAGGCACATCAGAATCTTTGAAAATGGTAAGCATAATGAGGAAGGATGGTGTGCTCACAGAATCTTGGGGGCCTTTCTTTGTCACCCCAAATGTTTGTCCCTATTATGTTTCTATTATGCAAAGCTTCCTCAGCTTCATTCCCTTCTGAAGTTGAAAGCCCTGGTTGAAATTCTTTACTTGGAAGGTCACTCAAGCTCTGCTAGCCAAGAAGTCTGTTTCCTTTTGTCTTCCCACTTGTGTTCAGATGAAAATATCAGACCCACAGACCATCTTGTTTCCCTGATACAAAAATTAATTCCATCATGTCCAGAGAGAAGGTTGTTGAAAGTTATTAATGCATTTGTTGGGAACACTCTGCCTTCCAAACGCTTTTACATGAACACACTGATGCTCTCAGCCTGACCCCATCAACCATTCTAGATGGCGTGGGCCAAAACCCATAGTCACATCTTGTCCATTTCAGCCTCTCACAGTGCTCGCTCAAAAGCACACCATCAAGCACACTTTTATTGTCATAAACCTTATCTATTTATTTCTATTGTTTGTTGACATCTCCCAGAAGCTTTTAAAACAGGACTTCTTAACCTGCCAATTTCAAACATTGCTGCCTATCATCTATTATTTCTAGAGCCTCATGTCTCCAACAGACCTTGACATTAGCACTGTGCTTCTGACTGTCATGTTTGGCATTTATTCCCAGGGTACATTGCATCAAGTACATTGGCTGGATAACTAGGAGTTAACCTGATTGCCTCACCGTGTTCTCTGGGCAGGAGGCCAGCCTTAGGTTTAACAGCAATCCGATGTGTTGCCCAGCTACCTCTCTGTGAAGATGAAATAAAGGCTTGGTTATTTGAGGCAGGGTTTTATAGATGTAAGAACAATGATGAGATCTTAACACATGTCGGTACTTTTTTAGAAATAGAAATCAGAGGTTTTGTCCAACAAATTGAGGCACCAGATTTGATTCATAATCTCTCAATATTTAGAATGAAGCAGAATACAAATATGAATGAATCGGTGATTACCCAGGATTCCCTGTGCTTCTACCAAGAGCTTACCTAGACATAAGTTGCAATCTTAAGACCAAGGTTTTAGGGGTTGGGTGACAAAAATATTTCTGCTTGAGAGCAGAAATAGTGAAAGATGGAAATACAGCATGGCACATTGAAATTGGGACAACTTGGTTTCTCACTGCAGACTGGCACGTTAGAGAGGGACACTGCACAGGCATGCAGAAGAACAAGAAGGTCTTAGCAATGACACTTAGAAGTGGCATTGAGAGTCATTGTGGTTTAAAGAATGAGCTGTGGTGTAAGGTAGTCTAAACTTCAGGGACAAAGGGGCCTGTCTGAATGCAGATTCTACACCACAGCATTAGCCTCTAGTGATTTATCTATGAACTCCCACATGTGTGTGTTCTGAAGCTTCTCGTCATGTGATCCTCGCTCATCTGTTTGGAGGTACATGCTTGACTCCTTCTTTAGGTTCTCCTAATTATTCTTGGCATCCATGTGGTTATCAGTGATTTGTCTGTTTCCTTCCTGACACATTTCTGATACTTTTTACATGATACCGTTTCACTGGATTCTGAGATTGATAGAGGCTAGAACTAGGCCCACTTGGGGAAATGAAGTATCCTCAGTAACAAGCATCATAGCTCACGTCAGTCACTGCTTAAGAAATAGGTGTTAAATAAACTGATGGTGCATTAGCCTTCACTCTGTGAAATCGAGGTAAAAATGGACATTAACACGAGTGTTTTGGCAGGAGCTAAATCATGTAGTTCACGTGCACTAATTAATTTTCTAATTGCTATAACAAAATGTATGGCAAAAGCACCTACAGGAAGGAGGGGTTCATCTGCCCTCACAGTTCCCTTATATCCTATCTTGGCTGAGTCCTTTCTCTTTCTTAGCACTATCATCTTGGTTAAATCAGCTATCTTCTTTTACACATTTTTTTGTCCTTTCATCAAGCAGAGATGATTCAAAAAGGAATAACTTTTTTAAATCATAAAGTTATAAAACTGTATCTCCACATGAAAAATATTTGTTCTGTAAGTCAAAAGACCTCTTGCTCACACTACTTTATCTGTAATATGATTGAGTTAAATTAGATGATTCTTAAGACATCTTCTAATTACTCATCATAATCCAAAGATTTGAAATATGAAGAGTCACCATTCTGGATATTGTTTTTTCCATCTGCCTTGTCACTGTACTGACTTACTGTTGCTTGCACCAAGGCCACATTTTTCACCGAGCCATTTGCAAAACTGGTAGTGGCGACAATATCTTAGTCCATTGGAACTGCTCCAGCAAAGAGCCCTGGCTTGGGTGATTCATAAATAACAGAAGCTTGTACCTTACAGTTCCGGAGTCTGGGGAGTCCAAGATCACGGAGTCAGCAGATTCAACATCTGGCGAAAAGTCTTTGCCTCCTAGATGCCTGTGGCTCTATCGTGATGTCATGGTAGGGGCCAAGGGTGCGTGTTCTAAGCCCTGTAAAGGTACTCGTCTCACCTGGGGGGAGCACATGGTGTGATCATTTCATGTTATGGTTGGAATAAGCACTACTCCTCTATAGCCATGGTCCGCTGTGAGTAAAACTATAAGAAAGGGTTAGAAACTTTTAAGAGGTGGGGCCTAGATGGAGGATAGGTCACTAGACTGTGTACCTTTAAAGGACGTACACTGTCTCCACCCCTTCAGGGTCTCTCTCCTTTAACTGCCATGGGGGACCTAGTCTGCTCTATACGCCCTCTCTGCTGTAACTCTATGATTCAACATGGCTCACAGCAATCGAGGCTAGGGACCATGAACTAAAACCTTTTTTTATTTTAAGTTCTCTAGAGTATTTGTCACAGCAAGAAAAAGCTAATTGCCATGTTAACATTATCACATTGTGTGTTAAGATCCAATCTGTACATCGGAAGGCATCACTACTCAGACAACAGTTTGTTTGCTGGGTTTGAGTCCATATATTTAGCACTAAATTAGATTTTCTGATCCTGGCTAAGTTGGGGTAGTATGATGGGTAGTCCATGTGATGAGATTTAAGCTCACCATGGAAACAAGTCTACGCCGGACTTTTTAGATTATGGGAAGACCAACTCTAAATGCAGGAAGTGCCATTCCTTGAGCTGGGTTCCTAGACAACACAAAAAGGAGGTCAGCTGAGAAATAGGATTTGTCCAGCTGCCTCCTGCCACCATACTCTCCCTGCCATGATGTATTGCATCCCCTGGACCTCTCAGCTAGAATGAACCTTCCTTTCTTAGGTTGCTTTTGTCAGATATTTTGTTGCAGCAGTCATCAAAGTAACTATTAGAAGTAGCAAGAGAAATTCCAGTTGTGTAAAACCAAAGTACCAAACTCTCAGTTTAAAATGTCTTCATCTAGCCAAACAGACCACCAAAGGGTGTTATATCTGATCTCTCTCTGGAATTGGAAGTTCTATGTCTTCTTCATTCATTTCCTACTCTGAATTGTGTACACTGTGACCCATTTCCTTAATGATCCAGCTCAGGAAATGTGAGTTTGGAAGGATGAGGAAGGTCAAGTAGGTGGTAAAATTTTTGTCAAGAAGACACTCAGAGAGTTCCACATATAAGTCCTTAGATGGCAGGGAAACAAATTGGTGGCCGCAAAAGCATGTCTGACTCTCAGCAGAATAGCAGGAGATAAAGAATGTAATGCTTCCAATGAACGGTAAGACATCTAATCAGAGAACTCTGAAAGGGCAGCTTGCACTTCTGGGAAACACCTCTGTGGATCAGCCCTAGGCAGCCATCTTGAGGGACAAAATACTTGAGCTCCCTTTCACCAGCTGGGCCTTTCCAGACAGGACCCAGGCTAATGGATCTACTCATACCCAGACAGGGCACTGCAGCTCTGTTCACTGTTACTTCATCCAGACCATTCTTCAAAGTCTACCATTGAAGGGCAATGTGAGTAAATCTAATATCATCTCAGGTAATGATATACCCAATTCCCAGGCCATGGAGATAGTTTTCTGCATTCTATTTTGATCTGATTCTTTGCTGACAGCCCATTTCCTCAGTAAAGGAGATTCTACCCTGATATATAGTTGGATCTGAGGTGCAGTGAAATCACATTGCCTATAACTCAGAGTCTCACTGACCTGATTTCCATAAATAGATAAATTCATCAAGGAAAAACACAGGATCAAACTCTAAAAGCCCATCTCAGGAAATGATTCGTTTCAGACGTTTGCCTCAGGTCAAATTAAATTTTCAACCATCTCTAAACCCCACGTCTGTCTATATATTTTAAAAAGAGATTTAGATTAAATGAGTTTCCTGGATAACTTCTGATACATGATCAATTTTTCTGTTATACACACTCTTTTTTATGACTGGTAGAATAGATGAGAACTGGATAAATCTTCCAGAGTGTGGTAGATGTCACTTTACAAATGACAACAGAGACTATGGGAGGAGAAATAGATAACTTTTCTGCTGTAACAAATTTTCATTTACTTCCTAGTTATTCATTTATTCAACATTCACTGAACAATAGATATCAAGTATTTACCTTATGTAGTCACAGTTGTAGACTGAGAAATAGAGTAGAGTATGAGTCTGCTCAGGCTGCAATAACAAACACCAGATACTGGATGTTTTAAACAGCAGGAATAGACTGCTTCACTTCTGGAGAGCAGGGGCTGAAATCAAGGCACCAGCAGGCCTGATCTTTTCAGAGGGCTGCAAGCGACTTTTCATCTCATGTCTGTTCTTCATGTTTTGCTATCAGCCTCTAGTCCTCTTATCTCCCTTTTGAAGATTAATCTCTATAAATATTATTGTATATCAACTATATGCCAAGCAATAATTGAAAAAAATAAAAACTAAAATCAGAATTAGCCTGTAAATTTTGGAGGATCGTTCTCTTGTCATTGTTTGTTTCGTTGTTGTTGTTTGTTTGTTCTGTTTTGTTTTGTTTTGGGATCAAATCCAGAACTGTGTACTTGCTAGGTAACCTCTACTACCTGGCTACATCCTCAGCCTGAAGTTTACTTTTCAACTAACTTCCAAGAGGCAGAAAGACCGTCTAGCTTCTCAGCAGGTGACACTCATGAGGCTGCATTTCAACTTCATGCAGCGCATCTGTACATCATATAGTGGTAATGACTGGCTGTGGAAAAGCAAGGGAGAGAAGCCCAATTGGTGTATTCGTTATATCCAGGTAATACCTAACTGACACTTAACACCTGTTGGCCTACATCACAGAACAAAGGCTTTCCCTTTGAGTAAAAATTATTTTGAAATTTTAAAGAATTTCTCATTTCTTCATAGTTTTTCACATTCAGAGTAGTCCATTATGCGTCAAATGTTACCTGCCTCTGTGGACTAACTCTTCTCTACTTAGTCTAACATTGTACTAAATACACTCTGGACCCAGAGAATACAGATGTCATGGATGTCTTGAGTGCTGCTGTGGTTAGTGAAAATGCTGCTTACTGGGAGGCAGACACGATACTTCATTAAAGCAGCCCAACACTAACTTGGCATGAATGATAAAATGCAATGCTGGATTACATTAAATAACCAGCCACATATACTTTTTCCTTCAGTGTTGAACTCCACATTTATCAAACTTTATCCTACTTGTTTTGATCTTGCAACTGCATGTCTTGATACTGGTTCTTGTTATGACTCTGCCTCTACTGCATTGTGACAAAAAAGGGAAGTCCCCAAATTATTCACTGTGTGACTTTCATTGGATCACTTGATTTTCATGAACCTCAGTTCTGCTCACTGGAGAAACAATAGTAGGTGTGGGGCCTAGCAGTCAGATTCCTCTGGAACATTGTGAGAACCACCGAGGTACAAATGGTGAAGTATTTTTAACAACAACAACAACAAAAAAAAAAAAAAACATTATGCAAACGTGAGTTAATAGTGGGCATGTTATTGGCTTTCCTTGGTTCTGTCAACTTCAGAGGTGATTATGCATGCTTTCTGCCTTTTGCCAATTCATTGATTCAAGTGCCAAGCAGATTAAGACCAGAATATTTACCAACATGCTCTCAGTTTGTTTACAACCTGTATGACTCTATCATCGTTGAGCCTGGCTTTGTGTCAGGTATTATGGGGTAGTTGTTGCCCTCAACAGCTCTGAGGCAGACACACTTGGCTTCAGTTCTAGCTCAGCAATTTGCATAAACTATTTGATCTTATGGGATCCCTGTTTCTTATCTTCTGAAAGGGAGATAAACAACATACTAGCCCACTCAGAGAGTATTATATGGGAAAGTGAAATAGGTAAATTTGTTATGATGACAACAGCTATTCAATACGATATTATTGCAAGAATGATGTTATGCTAGTCCACCCTCTGATTTTATAAAGTTGTGCCTTTTCAAAAGGAAGAAACTCACTTGAGCTATTATATCATAACTTTACTCTTAACTCACCCAGTTCTTTGTGAACTTGTGTTCATGCCTCATAAACCACTGCTAACATTCACTGTTAATACTCACAAACCATTACATTAGAAAATCCACCATGTAACTTTTTCTGGGCTCACTATGGGATAAAAGCTGACCCATTTTCAGGCTCTGAAATCTAGCCTCCTTTTTGAAAAATGAATCAACATCTTCCTTATTCATTCATCTTTTGGTTTCTTGAAGACTTCACTAATTACTGAGATTAATCCTCAGTTCACACTCACCCATTCAGTGAGAATAGAGTGTGTGCTTTTTGTCCAACATTCCAGTGCTCTCTGTGACTGGGAACAATTTGCACCCGGAGATGACAGCCAGAGATCATTTACAGCAGACAGGTTTTGTTGGACTGCCCAGGCATCTGTATAGACCTGTAGTCAACCCCCTCTTTGCATTGTTTGTGCATGTGGACAAGTCATATAAGGCTGAGTCATAATTTCCTCCCCAACAAAATAGGATAATAATAACAGCTATGACTATCTCACAGAGTGAAAATAAAAAACATGATGCGTAAAAAACATGTTCCCCACCCCTCCAAAAAACCAAAGCAAACACACACACTGAAAGTATTGTTTTCTCTTGCTCTTGTGTCCTACAGAACACTTTCTTTGCTGCAGAACTTGAAAGCAAAATCTGAATTTAATAGTTCTGTTGGGTGTTATCATTACACCATCTGCCTCAGGCAGCTTGGCTATCACTTCCTTGTTCTTCTACTCTTAAACAGAAAGAAAAATATCTTTTTGTGATCTTTAACAGTTTTAATCAGCCCAAAATATTTATTTTCTATTTAGACCCATGTAGTATTTCACATTAAGATACAAATACAATCAGACCCATCAAATTGAGAAAAAATCAAGGAGAGCCAGAGTATAAAGAAAGAGCTGGTTGGGTTAAAAAAAACTAAGCTGAATATGGTCTATGTAGCTGAACAGACACTGTGTTTCATGGAGCCAGAGAAGACTGCATACAGGGAAGCAGCTGAGGAGTGACAGTGGACTCTCTAGTCAATAACAGGAAGCATAACAAGAGATACAGTCCTGATGCCCCACTGAACTCTTCAGAAAGATCACATGGAGAGTTTTACAGGCAGGCACAAAAGAGTTTATTAGGAGGTATCTTTAGCAACAATTTTTCAAAGGAGGAAATACTGCCCAAATGATCACTTTTCTGTACAATTCTTAATAAGATGAGGAAGATGTGTCAACCCACACAGTTCTATGAGGAAACTTCTGGAGGAGGGGAAGTCATATGGTGTACACATAAATATTCATAGTCATGTGGCTTGATAAAAGACTGAAAATTAAAATGTCTGAAGTGGGTTATGGTCAGATCTGTTGAGTTCTGTGCCTTCTCCCTCCATTGCAGCCAGACCTCAGCAAGTGGTTAGGCTACCATGTAAGCTGAGGCTTATGGGAGAGAAGAGAATATCATCCTTTTTTCTTTTAACATAATAGGAGCACTTTAGGTGATTGTGATTATCTTACGAATTAACGTCTTTTTCCCTATGAGAGGGGCCTTCCTATCACCTTCAAGGAGGGAATTTGTCAAAAGCCAGAATTTATACTATTTTGGATATAATGAATCTTTAAGCAACTATACATCGTGGGGCAGATGAGGGCACACTATTCTTTTGGAGCCAAACTCATGTGCCACTGTTTTTTGTAAGTAAAGTTTCAAAGAAATCAACTATATTCAGCATCTAACCAATGGTCTGTACACAGGCATTATATTACAGTGGCAAAGTTGAATAATTATCGTAGAGAACTCATGGCCCGAAAAACTCAAAATATATACTGCTTCATAGAAAAAGTTTGCTAACTCTTACCACAAAGCAAGAGAGAGAGAGATCATTTAAGCATAGAGAGTTGGGAGGGCCACGGTAACGTCCCCATCAATTCTCATTATTAAAAACCTGGAAAAGCCCCACCCTAAACGTTGAATGGGTAAGTATGCAGGTAGTGAGCTAGTGGGACATGTCCCACTAAATCTACATATACTACATTCACACTTTTAATCTGAACCGTGATAATTGCATGACACTTTTCCATGAGCTAAGCAAACCTTTGTCTCTTATAATGAAGAGAAAACACACATTCTTCCATGAGCATGTGCCAGAATAGGAAGCAGATTCAACTCAAGTCTGCCCTGACTGGGCCAAAAGGAACAACAGGCAAACAGTTTTGAAACCAAAGTCATCCTTTTGGGAAGACATGCCCTGTAGCTACCAGTAGCTACCTGTAGCTATCAGTCAGGTCCACCAAGTTCATCACCAGTTCCATAAACACAAACATGACAGCTACTCTACCACACATAAGGGAGCTAAGACAAGAATTTCATGGATCCTTTCCTGGAGGATTCATTATCTTCTAAATCTATGCTAAATGTGCATTGCTGTGTTCATTGTAGAGGACTCCCACAGCAAGGAAGACATAACTACTTCCAAAAAAAGAATGCCACTGGGTATTTGACCTGGACACCTTTTTGTGTGAATAGCAAGAAAACTTAGAAACACATTTGAAGCCAGTCCTGGTAAGTACACAAGTATTTATGGACCACAATGTGTCCAACCTGCCTCTGGTTTTATTTATTTTTCTGAATCTTATTTTCATGTTGTCCTACTTTCCTCACCCACTTATTCTTCGATTTGTTTTACTGTGTGTGGCATTAATAGGTAATCCACCTTAAATCCTTTCTGGAACCAGGCAGGGTAGAAGTAAACAAGTTAAAATGAACTGGGCTCTGAATAGAGCTATTTAGTACTATCTATCTGAATACTGAAAAAAAAAATGCCTGCCAAAACCAACAATTTTGTTTTGGCATCATTGCTGCTGAGGTTTTCTTTCAAACAGAAATTGTTCAACTGGTTCATGGGCTCCTTGTGGCTTCTACAGATGTGTGACTTCAGGACTGTTCAGCTAGAGAGAAAAGAATCTTCATTTTACTGTCTTCTCTGCAGAGGAGGTAGTTATTGCTTCAGTACAGTAGTCACTCCTGATGATCTGACCAATATATCAACCACATGAAGTCTCGTCTAGGAGGAAAGGATTCTTAGTAATTAGTAATTTGAATAGTGCTCAATTATTTACCAAAAATTTATACTCATGGCATCTTACTCATCTCTTCACTGCCCCCATTAAATTTGGTTTTTATAGCTGAGGGATCTGAGACTTTGAGAAGTCAAGAAAGGAACTGGGATTCAATCTTGGGTTATGAGACCACATTAGTCCCACCACCTCTCTGCACTCTCCATAGCCCATCAACCTATTTTTAGCCATAAGATGCAAGAACCATACAACCTATATGCTATGAAACAGGTTATAGTCAAAGACTAAAATATCAGACCCTCTCTGTCCAGAAATTACTTTAGATCACTGCCTTGAAACAAACTGGCTGCATTAAAAAAAAAAAAAAAAAAAACAGATATGGATGCTCTCCTATTCCTGGGAAACAGAGGCTGAAATCAAGAAGACCATGATCCCTCTGAAGGCCAGAGGGAAGAATTGGGACTTTATGTCTTTCAGTTTCTGGGAGCACCATACATCTTTGGCTTGTGACTACATCACTGCAATCTGGTCTTTTAAGGCCTCCTCTTTTCTGGATGTCTTCTCCTCCATCTTCTCCAAGATCTGAGTGGATGTAGTATTCATGTAGGTCTTCTTGAGACCTAGAACTTTTGCCATATAGGGTAGTGCTCATAGGTTCTGGGGGTTGTAAGATGGAAACATATTTTGAGAGACACCATTGTATCTGATAAAACTACTGAAGCCCAGTCGTAGCTTGTCCACCCTAAAATTAAGAATATATTTTATCTGAAGAGTGAACATCAAATAAAATAATCTAAATAAAAGTGATGTCAACATCAGTAAAAGGGTTCCCCTCCCCTTTTCATCAGGAGCTTCAAGGACAAGTACACTCATTTTGAATGATTTTCAATACAAAAAAAAAACTCTTAAATGCATGCTCAAATTCTCCATTTCTTCATATCTACTTTAGATTGCCTTTTCCTAACACACTGTATTCATTCTTAGGACAAAGAACAACATACTTTTTGAATTCTGTTTTATCACAAACTAGGACAGTGCTTATCAAAGCTTCTGTGGTAAAGGATAAGAGTTAATTGTGTAAAATAAAACAAAAATGCCGTTGTGATAAAGAGTGGCAGTGAAAGTTTCCAAGGCTTAACTTTCACCTTCTTACAAACCCAGAACAAATCTGTGAAGAACCTCCTGTCCATGCCCAAGGGCATTTACAAGACTTTCATTAATCATCTAAACTCCAAAACCCCCACTCTCTTAGATTGGCAATGTTGACATTTGCTTTTCTTATATTCTCTCTCTCCCTCTCTCTTTAAAGAATAAAAATGTTATCATAAAAGTTAGTTTGTCAACTATTAGAGTTTTAGCCTAAGGCATTTGCCAAAAGGCACTCATTTCTTCCATGCCTGCACAGGGTTACTTCACACCCAAATTTAACTCCAAGAACACAGCATCACATCTTCCCGCTCCTGGAGTGCTGTGACATATGGCATTGCAGCAAGACACCTAATGTCTTTTTTACTTTCATTCCTTGCCTTTGTTTTCACCTAGATGTACATTTTAGTGAGATACAACTCTACTGTCTTCCTTCCTATAAGATGTGTTTCTAATAAATCTTTCTCCTGATTTTTTTTTCATACTGAGCTGTATCTCAATGTTTTGCATAATATTTTATTTATTTTTTCTTTGAATTCCTTCTTAATACTCATGCTGTGTTCACGTAGGTAGTTTGATAATGTCATAAATATTCTCCTTTCTTTTTTTTTTCTTATTTTTTTTTTCCTCTTCTTTCTTTGACAGAATCTCATTATATAGTCCTAGGTGCCCTGGAACTTACGAGGTAGTCCAGGATGGCCTCAAATTCACTGAAACCCATTTTTTTCTGCCTCCTGAGTCCTGGGCTAGTGGCTGTGCCACTATTCCCAGTTCATAAATATTCTTAGTGAATTTCTTCGTTATTTGTTGAATGGATACAAGGATAAAATAATAATATTTGGAGACAAGAAAACTCTACTACCTTTTTCTCTCCTATACCCATTGTCCCTAATACCTAGTTGGGAATTTGACTTGACTTTCCCTGTCCCCTTCATCCATTTATTTTTGCTTCCTATTTTCACTAGTACCTTTTTCCACTTTCTCTCATTACCTCCTTGCCATATCTGTCATAACTCATTAAACATGTTCTTTCCTTTAGATGCTCTCACACAACTGGCTATTTTCTCCCTTTCTCCTTTCTCTTCCATAGTCGGTTGTATGTACTGGAGTCAGAGAAAAGCATCCCACAAATCCTACCTGCCTTTCCACTTTCCTGTCCTACAGATGTAGCGCAGATCCTGATGACTGGCCCTTGTTCAATGAGAGCCATCAGACTAGTGGAGATTGGCAAGCCTGACACGTTGCAATGGCCTTCTATCATATCTAGAGGAAAGTCACGTCAGATTTCCAGGGAGAGAGAACTCGGGGAGTGGAGACTTCTGGGTGCAACTGCAGCTTCTTCACCCAATGCCAAGATGAGAACTTCACAGAACCTACTGATTGAGGCAGCATGGTTCCATCATTTGGCAAGTTAATCAATCTTAGATATGCCAGAGGTGAGATAAAGCCCCTCCTGAGACACATTTAAACAACCCTCTGGAAGATTATACAGCTGGATCTCCTCTTTCCCATCCCCACATACATCAAAGACCCTCAAACCAATCTTAGTGACTGCTTGGAAGTCACTTAACAACCTCAGAACACCTTTCTTTTTCTGGATAGGCCCTAGATATTCAACATTAAAGAATCTCAGCCAGGAGGTGGTGACAGACACCTTTAATTTCATGGTCAGAAGCAAGTAGATCTCTGAGTTCAAGACCAGCCTGGTCTACGTAGTGAATTCCAGGACAGCCAGGGCTACACAGAGAAACCCTGCCTCAAAAACCCTAAATAAATAAATAAATAAATAAATAAATAAATAAATCTCTTTTCTCTTAACTCTACATTTTGTACTTTTTTTTTCCCCCTAAGGCAAGTGTTTTCCCATGGTGAACAACAGGATACAATGTAAGTCTCTGACCTCCTCCTTTCTCTCTATGCCCCAGAAGCATGCATGCAAGCCCATCTGTTTAAGAATATTGTGGAGAAACAGATGTAAAGAAGAACAGCAAACCTGTGAAAGTTGTCAAAAAATGAAGTAATTTGTCCTAGTCTTTGTCCTTGTTATATAATTATTGACTACTATTTTTTTTTTAATCTAGCAGGCTACTCAGGAAACAGGATACAAATATTTTGCCAATTTTTAATGTATACTCCAACCTTGATTAAAATATTTGTTCCCTGTGTAAGGCTTCATAGGAATGCTTCTGGCAGTCCTAGGGAGGCCCTAATTAGGGTCAAGATTAGAAATACCTAAGGATTCCTTTCCTGTTCTTCAGGTTATTCTGCTCTGAATTGGAATGTATATCCACTCCCTTCCCAAGACTGTGCTAGTCTTTTAGCCCCATAAGTCAGGTTCTTCTTCTCTCCTATAGCCTCAGAGGGAAAAGGGCTTGCTTTCTTTGCTTTCTGAAAACTCTTCCCCAAAATGTTTGGATCTCTCAGACTGCAGTCCTATCATTCTCCCTTCTCAAGGAGCTGCCTGTGTGGTGACAGAAGCTCAGTCCAGCCACGCCAGTCGAGCTCCACTGACAGTCAAAGCTGTGTCTACTGACCTATGCAGATCTCTGACCTTGGCCCTTATGACTCCCACTGTCTTATGAACTCGCAGGACCCTCCACTTCGCTGGTAAGACCATGGCCAAATGAAAACACAGATCTTTTGTTCAAAGAAAACACCATGAATTTCAAAGTAGCAACAATATGGCATTAACCCAAATCCAGGCCTCCTAAGTGCAACAGTCAATGTTATTACACTGGCATGCCTTCCCAGAAAGCTAACCTTGCTAAAACATGGGCCTTTCTTCTAAGTCTTCAACTTTCTAGTAATTTCTTTGACCATATTTGTATATCAGATCCATAAATTTACAGTAAGAAAGCCATCTATCCATAGTTGATGATCCAGCTTTACTTGTATCACATTATTGGCTCCACTACACCTAAAATTTTCTGAGATGACTCAGAGTAATATACTTCCAAGGAAGTGATTCTTTGAAAATCAGAAATTTATAATATGGAAATAATTTTTCATTCAACAATCAAGTACTGACACTTAGTCAGTTTCACTCTTGATGCTAAGGACACAAAAATGTAAGCATAAGTGTCTCAGGTAGCACAGTCTAGTGGGTGGAGTCAGACTTAGAGACATAGTTATAGAACAACCAGAAAGTAATATAATGACAGGTAAGAAAGTCGGTAGATAGTAAGAAAGGATAAGAGAGAGGAAGGGAGTAAAAGAAAACCATAAATATGACAGTCAGAGCTTTTTTTTTTTTTTTTTTTTTTTTTTTTAGGGAGGAGGTGTTTCTGGTTTACCCTCATAGATGCTTCCCAGAAGATCTTTCTAAATAGGTGGATTATACAATTACCCAGAGGTAGTGTTCAAGCCCTTTTACCCTGTCCTTTGGAGAAAGTGTAGAGAAACTAGTTACAATAGTCATAATTATCCTTGGCGATTTCTTGAGCAGGGAGGGGTGGGGGGTGCAGGGAAGGAAGAGGAAAAAGGAAAAGAGAAGGAGGAGAAACCCCATATCTACCCAACTATAGAAGAAGAAGAGGAAGAACAGGATGAAGAGGAGGAGAAATATGCCATCTACCCAAACATAGAATACAATATTCAGTGTTTTGTATCTCTTTAGATAGTCAGCAGTGTTGCTGAGCCGTCTGTGAAAGAAACATCCTTTCTACAAAACATTTCTCCAGACCAGGGATGCCATCCTGAGATGAGTGCTGCAGTGAAAGGCCCCTGTAAAGGGGTAAGTAAAGTACACACATTGCAGGGAACTTCCTAAGTTAGCCGGGCAGCTTAGCCCTTCAAAGCATCATCCCAAAAATGACCACAGGAAAGGGTTCAGCACAATGTCACCACAATCTATTGGCATTGCTGCCATCAATAGACTTTTCAAAAAGATGTCATCCTTTGAGGTTGAGCTAACAGTATTTAAAATACTAGTGTTTATGATTGTTCAGCTTTAGAAAAGATCTCTGACCAAGAAGCAACAATTACGAGCATAATTTTGCCTAGCATTGAGAAGATGAGTACCCAAACACAAGAAAGAAAATATTCCCACTGGTAGCAAACTCTGCTCTGCACACACACCATCAATTTTCATGTAAATGTACAGCTATAGTTGTGTGACTTGATAGGGGCCAATCAGGCAATTCCTGGTTTTGTTGTTCAGTTTTGTCCTGGAGCGATATGCTGATTGAGTACCTTTTATTGTCTCTATCAATCTTTTTTCTCCCCATTCAGGAACAACCTTCCCCACCAGTCTGTGAACAGGCATTCCCTAGGTCCTGTACATCAAGACCTCATCCTCATATGCTAACCTTGCTTGGTTTTTGAGATGCCGTCAGTATAGTCAGTGCTGTAAATTATGAAATAATTGACCGGGCTCTATCTTAATGATAGTTCTACAGAGGGAACTCCAGTGAAGGTGACCGAAATTCCATGAAAACTGAGGGAAGAATAAGGATGAACCCCAGAGAATGAGCCTTTCTATTGTATAAGTGCACAGAGGTCTAGAACCTCTCTTGAGGCATCTTAAACGTCTTCTGAAGTAACCAACTGAAGATTTTAAATCTCAGCAGTCTGTGGAATAACCACAAACTGAAAGGCACAGGAAAGCTCAGGGTGTTTCTGCCTGCTACAACAATGCCAGGATGTGCTCTGTCTTCCTCTCAACTCAGATACTTTGCCATTGGCTGAACTGCAGACGTGGCCTCTCCAAGCCTCCCGTTATCCTTTACACAGTGGCGAGAAGCTCCTCATCAGAATTCCTGATGAGATGCCTGAGTCACAGTCAATGGCTCTCCACACCTCTTGTTGGCAGACCACTAGAGGAGACATTTCTCTGTGTGGAATGCAGTAGGGTGGATATCAAACAGGTTTCCTCATCCATCTGCCCACAGAAGCAACAGGTTAGGAACAGAAGGGAGAGTAGGCTGAGAGTCACAACCACCTTCCTAGACCTGTTGTTGCTGCTGCTTCTGCTGCTACATTTTTCATGTTGTCCAGACCACCTATGCCTCTAGGACTCTGTTTCTTCATCTGTGTAACGGGAACAATGCTATGCAGACTGTGAGGATGTAAATAGAATAATAGAAATAGCTTACAACAAATGCAGTCTTTATGGTAATTTCCTATTCAAATGGAGCATTTGAATTATCTAAAGTCGTTAATCCCAACAGAAAATAAGAAATATATATGTGTGTGTACTTTCATTCTATTTTAGCTAAACTCTAATACAAATAACTCAAGAACTTATATCCCCCAAGACTAGGCAGTGATTTTTGAAGCCCTAACTGCATATAGATTTTTGAAAATGATTTATAGGTAGAAAAGAAAATGGAGCCCTCTTGTTAGGAAATTAAAAACTTGAATTTTCTCTGATAAATATTTACTTGGAGTTTTCAAATTAATTATTCTATTCATCTTAGAATTACCAACAAATGAATTTCCAACCACCTTTCAACTATTTACTCCATTTGAAACACTGGGGGGGGGTGAGAACGCTCAAATAATATTTAATGTTTCAGAGATATTCTAGTCAAGCGTCCCTGGTAATGAAACTGCAAAAGACTTTCCCAAAATGGCCTAATTTATCCATACAGCCCCAAGAATAAAAATCTGGGCCTATAGCATAAGCCTCTAAGTCTTTCTGAATACAAAAATCGATAGCTTGAACTCAAAGAAATAAAAGGACTCAGCACAAGGCTTCAAATTCCTGAGGTGGGAGTGTTCCACAGATCTCAGCATGCTGACACAGCAACAGGGCAGCTAAGCCAAGCAAAAAAGGGGAGGGGTGGGCATGGAGAAGACAAGAAGAAAGGAAGAGGGCTTGAGCTTCTTTCATTTTTATGAAAGAATTTCTCAAACTGCTCAGCCCTGGGTGAAGAGTCAATCAAATGGTTTCTTTTGAAAAGCTTTTCCAACCCAATATCCTAATAGAGTTGGACAAAATGATGTTGTTTGGGGACCCCAATGGGAAATCATAAATTCTGGGTGATTAATGGTACTTTATGTACCACTGGCTATTAAAACATTTTTCTGTTCTTGAGTCATGACGGAAGCTACAACTTGAATTTAATTGTTCAATTTGCTTTTTGCTTTCCTGGGTGAGCCAACATTAGACTGAGAGCTAAAAGATTATACAGTTAGCAAGACACCAGGGAACAGAAGCTGAACTGAGCCAAAGAGGACAACACCGAAGATTATCTACCCTCCTGAAATGCAGATTCAAAAAGAACAAGTGTGATTAGCAGGCTGTGACTTAGACAAAAATGTCTCCACTAGGTTGGCTAGTCTCCCCTTTAAAATAAAGGAACAAATGAACAAACAAAAACTTCCTCAATGAAGTTCCTTAACTCTACTTTTTCCCACTTTGGCCCACTGTTAGAAAGCAAAATTGCATTTTCCCCTGGCAGTGCAAGATCCTGTGAGTTTTCAGAGAAGGTGTGGCCACACCGGCTGCAGAAGGCAGAAGGCAGAAGGCAAAGAATTTAGTTTGAGGGAGCAGAAAGGAGAGCTCTGCTTGAGTAGGCTGTGTAGATGTTGACCATTTCCTGCCTCTATGCCTGTAAAGAAGACCTCTAACCTCAGCTGTGGGCCTCACACATGTTTGTGTACCATGTTTGTGATGGTTTTACTCATGCACATTTGAGTTAGACTTTAAGGAAACCAAACTTGCCATTTTCCCCAATCTTTATGGTGACCGAAAACAGTGAAATATAAGACCTGCTGGGTGATGCAGTTGACCATCCCGAAATCTAATTTGTGCAGTGCAAATCTTGGTATGTTTTTTCTCAATTGTTAGATTTTTCCATCCAGGTCCTTAACAATGTCAGGTACAAGGTCTGATATTTACACAGACAATGAATTAGTAGTTTACAGGGATCTGTTAAAAAAAAAAATTACAAATAAGAAATTGCCTGAAGGGATATTACAGTATAATCCCAACTCTTCCCTATACAGAGACAGTATGATCTAGAGATTTCTCCTTCTTTAGTCCCAAATGGAGGTGGGCCTTCTCCTTCTGGGTAACACTAACAAAAATTTGGGTAAATGCCTTACTATTGTTCTATGTCAGAATTTTCTGTAAATAATAAAAAAATGTAAAACAGAGCTGTAAGATCTGAATCTTCCTGCTAGAGCCTTGATAAGATAAATTGAGGACTGACAGGAAAAGATGGAAGAGCCTCCATGACAGAGACCAAGCTAATTCAAAATGTAAAGCATTCAACTGACTGTGTTCATGGCTTACTTAAAAACCAATGCAAAGGCAAAGCGAGGGGCCCCTGAAGCCATGTTAGCACCCCTGCTTTTACTCAGCTCTATCTCAGCAGCCTAAAAATAGCTTGCCTCTGAAAACCGCTCAATCATTATTACACAATGCTGTTTTTATGGCACTTAAAAGTTTGGGATTTCCAGAACCTCTTTGATAGAAACGTATTACCTCCTTACCATTTGAATAATTTTACCCCTGGGTTGATTGTTGTTGAGATGGTTGTTTAAGGGATAGAAGATGACTTGTTTTGTCTTCTTTTCATTTGAAAAAAAATCAACCAAAACAAAATATTCATTTCTATTTATTAAAAGGTTCCTAAGAAAGAACACAGCTTAGGAGACCCTTCCTGTAAGGGTGCTGAGACCCTTTAATACATGTCGTAATAACTCTCAGTCAGAAAATTATATTCGTTGTTATTTCATAACTGTAGTTTTACTACTGTTATGAATCACAATGTAAATATCTGATACACAGGATAGATAGCTGATAAGTGACTGGCAAGGGGTCGCAACCACAGATTGACGACCACTGAATTAGCTGATCTTTCCTACTTAAGAAATTAAAAACAAACGCCTGCCTTCTGCCATAAGAGCTCACTGAGATAGCAGAGAGATGGAACAGATTAAAAGCAAACATTGTTGTTGTCTGATGCACAATCATTCTTAGCAACTCAACTCTTCCGTTTATCTCACAGGAGCCTTAGACATCACTGAGTAACTTGTACTATGACCTTCTCTAAGTGTTCAGAAATAGTCTACCTGATTTACTTTATCGTTAGAAAATAACTGTCATCTGCTGTGGTTTCTTGACTTTGTCTCTGCATCTCTGTCTCTATCTCTTCCCCACCACACACACACACACACACACACATAAAATTGAGTGTCCCTCACCGTTGAAATCACAGAGCAAATTTACATTCATTATTATTTATTATTTCTGACGAAACTTATTTCTGTTTTCATTTCCACAGAGCAACCCAAGTCTATGTGATGTCTTGCTAAGACCAGCTTGAAAAGGGACCTCTAACATTTTCTCTGAGGTAACGGGAAGAACTAGCCTGACTCTTTCACGTGTTTGTGTTTGTTCAGTTGAGGTTTTGTTGTGGTAGTGCTTGAGTTTCTCCCTTTGTAGCCTCCTTTACTATTTGGCGCCAAAAGACTACACAGGAATTTTTAACACCATTGGGGGCCTAACATTGTTGGTGAAAAAGCCAGTTCCTGTCCTGGTGCTGAACTGAAAAGAATAAATGTCTTGGATGTATCAAGTTTCTTTGTCAAGCTAACAAAAATAAAGGGATCTAGTTTACTGGAATACTCGCAGTGCTCATTAAAATTGATGACTTCGAAGATTCTTCCTTTAATCAGGGCTCTCAGCCAAGAATCTGCTGTGCTGTTAAAGACATCATGTTATTGGGGCATTGTAAAACAGACCACTGCTGTTGCCTGTGCTCCCCTGTGGGCTTGAGTGTACCAGAGGAGAGGCTGGAGGGGGGAACCAGAGGGTGACGGGCACAGCTATTTGGCCAAGAGACAGCAATGATATGGGACCTAATATGCAGCCTGGTGTTTTCTATCCATAAACATCACATTCAAAAAGGAAAGAAAAGAAGCTAGATTAGCATGGGGCGTGGCTTGGTTTTTCTTAGAAATGAGCGACTCTGCAGAAGTGTGCCTTTATTTTTGGCACAAATTGCTATAGCAAATTACATAGCTTATCAGATGTGGTTTTTTGGGCTCTGTGAAGAAACCACTGCAGGGACTTGTTCTCTTTGTTCTTTGTTCCCTGTTGAGTATTTGGGATAAAACAATGTCCTGTTACAATTCAGGAACAGGCTTGAATAATAAGTGTTAACAATATTTGTGATCCAATTAAACTCACATTATAACAACTTAGAAAAGTAGATAGGCCTCGATATTAAAAGAGATTTCCATTCTTCCTTAAGAAATGTGAGATACAGTGTTTGAACCTCTGTGTCCCAGATAAGCAAATGTAAACCTTGGAAGAAAAGAAGAGGGCAGAACAGAGGGGAGGGGGTTGAGGGGAAGGTCAATCACAGAGATATGCTGATTATTTCCAGTTATTTCATTGCTGAAAATGGAGAAGATAGGTTTGAAACATAATTTGATGAGCAGGAATTTTCTACCATGTGGAAAATTCATGTGTTCATCAACTTATTCATTCATTTATGCAAAGGCAACACACTTTAGGGAATGCAAGAGAAATTAGAAAGAAAACAACAAAGGCTCAAGGAGGCGAATGCACTAAAAGTGGAATCTGCAGGTAAGAGGGCAGGGAATGCGGAGGAGGGACGCCCTAATCAGATCTCTGAAGGTGCCTAGGCTCTCAAGGACCTTGTTGCTGCTGCTGTGGTTGTTCATCTTGAGTGGCATGTAATATGGAAATCCAGTGCAGAAAAGAACGAGAAAGCAGAGCGGAGCCCCTCTCGTCCGTTTCCTCTGCCCTTCCGCTACTGTCCAGTACTATCCAAGTGCTCACAGTTCGAAAGCCACTGATACAAAGAAGGTGCGGGGTGCAAAAGGGAAGGCAGGCACCACTCTGTCCTAGAGCATGTGTAAACCTGAATAAGGGGCTGAGGGCTATATTTTTAATTAACACAATGAAACCCTGTATACAAAGTAAATTGGCTGAAGTTGGCATTGGGAACCACTAAACATCTTTAAGTAGAGGAGTGATTAGATAAAACTGAACACTTACAAATACTGATGCAACATGCTAATGGGCCAGGAACCCATAGGAACCAACTCAAGAGGGTGGCCCCTCCCACATCAGCTACAATATGGCGTGCAGATACTCAATAGGTCTTATTGATTTAGTGGATATAAAAGTTAAAGAAATGAAGGCTGATGGTGTATCTCAGTGGAAGAGTACTTGTCTAATGAGTGTGGTTCTGGGTACAATCCCCAGTTTAAAAAAACAAAACAAAACAAAACAAAACAAAACAAAACTTTAAGTAATCAAACTGAATGAGACAACTCTAAGAGGCTGAGGTTTTTGTCATGGTCATTATCTCTATCAGTCATGTAGTAAGGTAACTATTTTACTACATCATTCTAATCCTACTCCACAAAAAAAAGTTTTCCATGAATTTTGAGTGCTTATACGTTAAATGCTATAATTTACATATAAAATATAAGCAGTTCAATTAAAGGTATTTTACATGATAACCATTATATCACTAGATATAACAGCATAGGAAGAAATAAATTGCCACCCAAATATTTATAAAATTAAAACACTCAATAAATGATGGTCACACTGGTATTGCAAAAGAGAATTGGGTGAGTTTAATTTTTATCCTATTTTTCTTGGATCTAAATACAGATTCCCTGGTCTTGCATAACTCATAGGGCCAAGAGTTATTGAATGTCAGTGATGGGTGTAGAAACTAGGCCAATAGCAAGCAGAGCTGCAAGAATTAATTAGCTCACCTGAGAGAGTTTTAAAGACAACAGAGAAGAGCTATGGATACTTAGCCAAACGCCAAAGGGAAAACCAGAACAGTCCAAAAGTAAAAAGTGCTTCTTTGAGGGTAAATTTGGAGTGGCTTGCCAGACACCCACACTCTGAGACATTTATAAGCTGTAACAGGAAGAAATCCTCTTTTAAAAAAGTCTAAATATTTTTAAAGAATTTTAGAAGAGGAAATAAAATCTACAATTAATTAAGAGGAGTCTGACCCATATTTAAAGACGATCAGAATCCTTCACTGTATTTGTAGAATGCAGTCTAATGTGCGCCTTGCCCCACATGTGCTAATGGGGGCCTGCTGAGCACACAGCTTAGTACCCACAGCTTTTCATCACCTTTTGTCTCTCTTCGGAAGCTCGCTTCTTTATGACAATACTTCATACAGTTCTTCTGTATTAAAGAAGCCACATCACATTCCCAAATATCACTTGCAGTTCCAATTGTTTTATAGACTCACCCAAGTCTTCTGGTTTATTTTGCTTTTGTTGTTATTGCTGTAGCTGTTGCTTTGTGGTTTTTGTTGTTGTTGTTGTTGTTGTTGTTTTTGTTTTTGAGGTTGTGTTTTGTTACATTCTGTTCTTTGGTTATTAAAAAGGAGACGGAGGAAAAGACAAACGAATGACACAAAATACAATCCCTTTTGTTTCCAAAAATGTCTGTACTCCCACCCATTATTACTCGGGCTCTTAAGACTTTTTTTTTTTTTTTTCTTAAAGATAGGGTTAGGACAGAGATATTTTTATGACAAAGTAACAACATAGACTTTTGATGTAATATTTTCTCCGATGAGAAATTATGTATATTTTATCTAGAAACTGAATAAGTATGAATTTGAGTACTTATGTGTTAATTTTATAATTTGTATTTATAACACAAATGAAATTTTTAAGTTATTCTTAAATTAAGTCTAATGTTGATGGCAAGAGGTCAGAGAAAGAAAACTTCAGGAACCAAGAGCCACAAGTAATACTCCTTCAGAACTTACTGAACTCATGCTTCAAAGACTGTTTTATTCAAAATGATAATGATAATTTCCAAAACCTGTGATCATCACAAGGACAATACAGAGCCAGAGTGATTCTTGCTAAACCTAGATGCTGCATATTTTTAGGGTCTCCTCATCTAGGAAACCTTTGTGGACTTCGCACACACACAGAGTTTAAAGTGAGCATCTGCAATGTGTTCAGCTCCGCATCCTTCAGAAGAACAAGCGTCTTGGCCCCTGCTCTCCCGCAGCTCTAGTTGCTGACAGGTCCCACCATGGATATACGCACTGTTTTTTTTTGTTTTGTTTTTTGGCTTCTCACCTTTTCAAAGACCTGGTGGACATCTGACTCAATACTGTTGTTTCTTACTATTTTCATCAGTTGTGTTTATGAGATATAAAAACTTTGAATTGGGTGGCACAGACATGGCTCAGTGGTTGAGCATGCTTGTTCTTACAGAAGACCAGGGTTCAAGTCCCAGCGTCCTCACCAAGTAGCTCACAACTGCCTGCAGCTCCATCCCAGCAGATCCAGCGCTTTGTAGAGCCCTTCACAGACACTCACAGACACATGACAGACATGCACACACATACTAACACAGACATGCACATGAGCGCACACACATGCACACACATACACAGGCCACATACACATACATACACACTCACATACATACACACACTCATATACACACCACATACTTACACACTCACACACATGCACACATAACACCCACACATGTGGCACCCTTGCCCACACTCACACACATACACAAACACACATACACAAATGAATAAGTAAATCTGTTTAAGAAACCACTTTAGTTCTGACTTAACCTCATTTTCTAAGACTAAAAGCATTGTGTGTGTGTATGTGTGTGTGTGTGTGTGTGTGTGTGTCAACATTGACATTTGTCCTCATCCTAATTCTAATTGCAGGTACAGCCACCTGGCCTGTCAGCCTTACACTTGTCCAATACTCAGACCAAAACAGGGTGCATCCAAGAGTCCTCTAGAAAATTCTAAAAGTTTTGCAAGTAAAGAAAGAATTGTCAGCTGCTGTGTGTGAGGGTGGAGGCAGGGGTGGAGGGCAAGTCCAGCTTACACTGAGTCAGGCTGGGACAGATAGGTGGAAACACATGATGAAGGAGGAAGAGAAGTAAACAAAGAAGAAGAAAAAGAGGAGGAGGAGGGGAAGGAGCGAGAACAAACTGTGATGGGTACCATGGCAAGCAAACAGGAAACACTGTGGTGTGCTGGGTGCTCTCTACAGCTAAAAGGGCTCCGGCATGCCAGGCAAAGCACAGTCAAATCATGATTTCAGGTTGTCCAAATGTTGTTCTGCCCTTATCATAGCAAAAACAACCTCTGTCAATGATAGAGCATGTCACTCTGTCTTATTTACACTGTATTTCATCCTTTCTCTACATGTGCAGTCCTCCTATATATAAAGATTTGTTACCTTTATATATGTATCTCATCCCTTTTTTATAACTAGAATGATCTCTGGTGTCTCTCATGGTCTCTGTGTTCCTCATAATCTTCATGTTTATTTGTGTGTGTGTGTGCACATGTACAAGCATATACTCACGTGTGTGCCCATGCGTATTGTATGCAAATCATATCATTCTAGGATCCAGGAGTCATGTACCTTGTTTCTTGAAACAAGGTCTCTGACCTGGAGCATGCTGATTTGACTTCAGCTAGTGGCCAGCAAACCCCTGTGTTCACCATTTCAGAGCTGGATTGCACGTGTGTACCATCATGCTCTGCTTTTACACAGGTGCTGAGGATTGGACTCACATCCTTGTGCTTGTGACACAAGGACTTTACTGACCCTCTTGTCCCCACCCCCTCATAATCTTTCTTGAAGCCTAGCACATATAAACATTTCAGTAACTGCTGGTGATCAAGGGGTAATTCTTCAGGAAGAGGAAAAACAAGTCACACTGCTCATAAGGAGTTAATGGAGTATCCCCAGGCAAGCTCATCGCGGCTGCTCCCATAAGTAGCAAGAATTCCTGAGGAATGACTGTTAGACTCGAGATGGAGCCGGGACAGCATTCATAAGAGGGATGTCTGGCCCTACCTTACCATCGAGTCAGTTCCTATTCGCTGACCAGTCTGAACCAGTCTGAGTTTCTTCCTCCTTTCTCAACATGGCACTGCTCTTGTTGATTCTATGCTTCAATTTTTTCCCCCTGGTTCAAAAGAAGTCATTCATCATAAAACAGCCTGTAAAAACACAACTTCTGCGCAACGTGATGGCCTCAACGAGCCAGGGTCTCCTCAGCACCTACTGTTGATATTGCTCTGTCCCTGGCATCTCTGCCGACTTACTCTGCAGCTGTGAAGGTTGTGCTCTGAGCACTGTCTTCTGCTCTTTTGTCTGGTTTCTGAGCACATTGAGAAGGCCTTGCTTTACAGCACGGTATTGTGCTTTCCGCATCTTCAGTGGGTGATAAGGGACATACGTTGCCCCTGAAAGCAGCAGAATCAGAGTACTAGTAAAAGACACACTTAGTTACATGCCTGCACACGCGCACCCCCCCACTACCACCACCACCAGCACCACAACCATGTGGTGGTTGCTTTGGGTGTTATTTAAAAATCACAGTAACCCTGTGAGGTAGGTACCTACCTCCTTCCATCAAACCAGTGCAGAAAGTTAAGTACGTTACATGTTTTTCCAAGGATCGTTGAGTTAGTGAGGACAGTATGCCAGCTAGCGCATTGTCTCTAACCCAGACAGTGGAATGCTACAGAGGCAATCCTGACAATACAACAGTCTTGATTCTCTTCAAAATTTCTGACTCCCTATTCTCCTTGGCCTTTCTGAAGCCCGTCCTTTCTCCCTTGAATATTGACTATTCCCAACATATTGACACTATACAGATAACAGAAATAATGACAGGCTCTACTCCTCAGTGTGTGCATGTCAAACAGCACTAGTTTCCCAACAAATGTGCCCCATAGGGCATTCCACTCATCAGCATGTGGACTTGCTCGTCAGGCCTTCTGAGTCAGTCAGAACTAGAACATAAGAATAAATGTGTGTCAGTCTTCTATAAAGGAGAAATGTCAAAGCAAACAGTGCCCATTGGTGAGAACTACAAGCACTATAGTCTATCCACAAGGAGTGTGTCACTTGATACATATAAACACAAACATCTTACGGACAGAAGCCAGTAAAGAGGTTAGTGAGTGCTACAGCATTTACCAGAAGCAACATTTTTCTTTATTTTGTTCTTTTTTTTTTTTCTTGTGTGAGGAGAGGGGAGATGGAATTGAATCAAGCTATTCACAAGGCAGTGCTTACATAAGACACCAGGAGCCTTCAGTCACGTGGAAAGAAGTTTCTTCATGAGGAGGAGGCTCATGCAGCACAGTCCTGAAAGACAGGAAGAAGGGGAGGGGAGGAGAAGAGAGAAAGGGGGTTGTAGGAAACTGTCTACAGCTTGGGAATTGGCAAGAGATATTTTTCTTCAATGTTCTTGCTCAGAAAACAAACATGTTTGAAACGCTGAGGCCTCCACATATACTCTGTTAATAATTTACCAACTGAAACCATTAAAGATGTTGACAAAAGCTTTTCCATTTACTATGGGTGTCTATGGCTTATTTGAAAACTCGTTGTTACCTTTATACACTGCTAGGTTATTGCTGAGAGTCCCAGCTCAGGGGCAAGAGCAAAGACGACCTGGACTGGCAGTAGAGAGAATGTGGGTTTGAACACACGACCACCCTATAAACAGGCACTTTGCCACTAATTCACAAGTGTTGGCTCAGGCCTGTGTAGGCAAATAATATATGCCAAAGATGAAAAATAGAACATGACTGGATATGCCAGTGTGAAGCGCTTTCTATTAAAAAATAAATACACACTCTCTGAAGAGAAACCCAAGGAGATGACATCACAGCTAGACTTAGAAGAAGTGAGGAAGCAAAAAAATTCTTGCAATCAAATATTTTTATTCCTTTGGAGTCTTCTAAATGTACAGGGGCTAAAGTTCCTGGCAACAACAAGCTGCCTCTACTGAGTAGGATGGAGTCTTTGAAACCATTATCTGCAACTAAAAACAGTGAATCTCAACCAACAAAACCATAGAATGGTGGTTCTCAACATATGGGTTGTGATCCCTACTGATCCTTTCTCAGGAGTCAACTATGAGCATCAGAAAAAAAAATATTTACATCACAATTAATAACAGTAGTAAATTACAGTTATGAAATGACAACAAAAATAATTTTATGGCTGGGGGTCACCAACATGAGAAAGTGAACAAGTGAACACAGTGTTAGGAAGGGTGAGCCACTGCTGGAGAATATCTGTTCTTTTAAGCCAGACATGGTGACGCACAGCTGTAATCCCAGCACTCAGGGAGAAGAGGCAGGCAGATCTCTGTGAGTTTGGGGCCAGCTTGGTCTACAGGGTGAGTCCAGGATCGCCAAGGCTACACAGAGAAACCCTGTCTCAAAAAACAGAAACAAAACAAAACAAAAAACAAAGAAAAAATGAGTTATTTTAAAGCTCTAGATTCCTATTCCATTTCTACCACTCCTATTACCTTTAGATCCATACATCCATTAATATGTGTTTAGCTAAAAATAACAGAAAATACATCTAAAATTGGCTGGAACTATGAGAGTGTGTTCTTTGTGTGCAGCTTGAAGCTGAGTTTCAGAAGGTTCACTGTGTTTAAAAAGTCACTCCATGCCTTATGACCATTGTTGTGCTTTGCCAGGTCTTATAAGCTAGCTTTTCCCATGGCCTGCTGGTGGCTACAAAAGTATCTCTGGAACATGGATATGATACAGTGCAGAATAAGGAAGAGAGTATATAACAATTGTATAAGAGGAGGAAAAAGAGAGAGGGAGGGAAGCAGGCAGAGAGAGGCAGAAAGAGAGAGAGATTGGTCAAACAAAGCCAAAGCTTGACTGAATCCAGTCATTTAGCAAAGCTTGTGGATGGAATCTGCCTAACTCATCAGGCCATGGCCCCAGGAGCTGCCATCAAGCATTTGGGCACTCTGAGGAGGGTAAACAAGTTAGAGAAGGTGAGAGGTCAGTTTTGTGGAAAACAAGCATTATCTTCCACATCAGGAATTTGACCATCTTCTTCATGACTCAGTTGCCTGTGTCACAGGGCAAGAACTAGACTAGAGGTCCCCTCCTACATCCAAATGCCATAATTCAAAGGCAACAAGTCACCTCCCCTTCATGTTAGAATCAAAATGATTTAATGATGTAATAGAGTTTACTATCAGAAAGGTGGACTGAATCAAAGAGAAACACTCCGTGTCTCCCCAACTGCTGCCCCACTGAGAAATCAAGGAATTAAGCTACGGTCTCCCCCAAATCTGTAAGTCCGGAAGAAAAATAGCCACCAGACTGTAATGTGTCTCCACACATCATACAGCTAAGATCTACTCAGGCATGGAGAAAATACTTGAGTTTCTATTAATAGTCTATATTATCCTTTTATTTGTATGTGAAAAGGACTTATATATGAAAAGCAAAGGACTTTTCACAGCATGTGTAAAAACCTGGGTTTGATCCCCCAGCAACAAAACAACACCACCACCAAACAAAAAAAAAAAAAACAAAAACCCACTACTATTTCAATGGCTTCAACTATACCACAAAAGTAGAAAAGAAAAACTCCATGTAGAAACCAACACAACTGGATCTGTGGCTGATAAGGGGGTTAAGAGCGCTCCGTGGTGCAGCAAAACAGATTCCAGGCTGCTCTTTAATGTGTTGATCTTTCACGGGCTCTAACCTCTGTTTACAGGAAGGCTTCCACCATCATTTCCCTCCCCCACCCCTGCCTCTGAGCCCTCTTATATGAAGAGGTGTTGGACCTGACCTATTAACAGCATCGTAAATGTATCATTTCACAGCAGTCAGAAGCCAGACGCTTTCCTCCTTCACTGGACAGCTGTGCACCACTAAGAACAAGACATAAAGTTGGAGACGCTGCGAGACTCCTGGGGTCTGGCAGTGAGAAGGAGGCACTGATGAAGATGTGCTGCCAGAGAGTATGACGGGGTTACAGAAGAAAAGGACAAAAAGTAGCCACCTGGAGAGGAAGCTGGGCAGTCAGTGCTAGATAGGAAGCAATATAAAGAAACTTCTTCCATTCCTGTTGTATGAGTCCTGAAAGAGAGAGGAGCTTCTATCATGGGGGGGGGGAAGAAGGGGGGCGGATGGAGAGATCCTCAACTGTCCATCCAAGGAAAATGATGCCAGTGAAGGTAGAAATTCTTTGGATTTGGTGTTCCTGCCTCCTCTGGCTTCACTTGGCTGGGAAGAGGAAGTCTGGGTGGGACGTGGCACTCACTGGAACACAACTTTCCCTGGACACACCAACCTGCCCACACCTGGGGACACAGAGCAAGGAAGAGTACAACCCCCTCAGCTTCCATGAGTTTGAAGGTAGGGGTGCAGATGGGGCCCTGCCAAAGGAGCAATGGTAACAGAACAAGTCTGGGAGGAGCAGAACTGTTCAATCCAACATAGAAGTCACAGGTTTTAAAGGGGGTTTATTAGACAGGTTTAATTCCACAGTCTGTTATAAGCGAATTGTAATCTAATTCTAAATTCATTCCACTGAATCCATAATTTAAAGGCCATAAAATTCTGCTCAGAGAAAGATTTTCCTGCAGCCTTCTTTAAACTCCTACATTTACTTCCTTGGGTGTAGACAAAGGCTCTTTGCTTTAACTGCCCTGCACAGTGGAGAAAGAGTATCTGTGTTGATAATGACTCAGCACTAAGGCTCTTGAAATCTTTCCCCCCTACTTTTAGAAGAAACATGGCTGGATTGCTTAATTGTTCCTTCCTGAACTGTAGAAGAAAAGGATGCAGGACTCTGGAGTCAAAAGGGCAAGATTAGAGCCTTGACAGATACAGAGAAAATGGTTTTCTGTGAGATAAACAAAGGTCTTTACCATCAAAATAGGAAATCCTTCAAAGCACTGTGGTGTTTAGTCCCTGTCAGTTAAAACAGCTCAGGAAGGGAAGAGTAGGAGAGAGTTAATCTATATCCAGAATTCTTAATTAGCCGGTTAAAAGCAAAACAAAACAAAGAGAAAAATAGCAGGCCAGCCTGTGTGCTGTTGACGTTGAGCATAGAAAAGGGACTTTGAACTGAGGTTGCAGGAACCAGCATACCATCCTAAACCAGCGTGCACTTGATAGAAGCAGCTAGCCTCGCCACTAGTTTCCATTCTGGAAACTTCCATCACTGCTGAGAAGCTATTAATTTTATCTTCTCCAAATTCAAAGCCAATTTTGTAAATAAATGTAAAACTTTTAAAGACAAATGCTTAATCATTTGTAAATTGTACAATTGCCCCGATTTACAAAAGTTTCTGCTATAATGAACAATCCAGAACAGTCTAGACTTTACTCTGAATGAAAAGCCCCTTTTCCTTTTACCCACATTTCCCCTCTCCACACTCACCAAAAATGCTTCCCGACTAAGTTTATCTTAGCAGTTTACCAATCAACTGCTAGTTCTCTGTCCTCCCTTCCAAAGCTTTCTCTAGAGACCCACCTTTAAACTCAGACATGGCTAGGTGCAAGAGAAAGAAGGACAAGAGGATAGCCTGTGCAGTTTCACTGCTAATTGGGAAGAATAAGGAAAAATAAATCAACATGTTTACGTTTACATTTTATTTTGTAACTAAAATTCACTGAGTCACAGAACAGACCTGGGTGATTAAAACTTGTTTTGGGGGCGGGGCGTTGTTTTGTTTTTATATTTGTTTTTAAGTTTAAAGCTAACTTGGAAGTTGGTTACATGCTCAGCAAGCACTGTGACACCTGCAAAAGCTACAATTCAGAGACACTCATGTGCCAGGACCTATTCACTGCTCAGATTCCCACAAAGATCTATCTTGCCAAGTTTTAAAGATTACATGAGATAACCTTTCTATCTTTCTTTCTCTTTCTCTTTTTCTCTCTCTCTCTCTCCTTTCTTCCCTCTCTCTCTCTCTTTCTCCCACCCTCCCTCCGTCTCTCTGTCTCTGCAACTGTAGCCAGAAAAACTGAAGCAGAGAATAAAAGGAAAGAAAGAGTAGGGCAGTTAGGACAGGAAGAACATGTTTGGATACAGAAAGCTTGCTTTGTTGTTGGCGCGTCTTCGATGTTACACATAACTCCACGCAGTCAACGTCTTTAAGTTGAATGTCTGTTTTACAAAAATAAGAGTGATGTTCAAAATCTCAGATGCCAATCAACTGCTAGTTCTCTGTCCTCCCTTCCAAAGCTTTCTCTAGAGACCCGCCTTTAAACTCAGCACTTGATAGACAGAGACAGGTGAATTTCTGTGGTTTCAAGGTCTACATAGTGCTTTCCAGGATAGACAAAGTTAAGCAGACAAACCCTATTTCAATAATAAAAATTAAAAAAAGATAATTTCTCCAGCAGTAATTTTCTAGGCAACTGTGACAGCTGAGTTGACCAGAGTATATCTACCAGTCAGGCTCACCAGGGTAAGCTCTCCAGCTCCAACTGTTGGTCTTATTACAGCAGTGTCACCTGGGCCCTTGTGGCCAGATCACCTGACATGTTTGGGTAAAACAAAATGGACAGGGACTCAAGTTCTAGGCAATATGTGAGTCATAACGAGCACATCACATCTTGTCTTTTGTTCAACTCGTTATTTCTTTTACAGAAGGTCTGTCTGAGAATCATTACATATCTTGGGTTCAGAACTCAAGAGTTCTCAAGTGAGTCCAAAGGAACCTACTCTCAGAACAAAGGCAGACAATCATAAGCACAGAGGGCTCATCGTAAACAAACAAAGCAACCCCAAAAAAAATCAAGAGATCACTATCTAATTGGAAGCCGTTTAAAAAGGTAACCCAGAAATAATATGCGAGCTACTGCAAAACTACGTGTTTTCTGAAGACAAAAAGAGATCACAGCCCTCTCCCACTGAGTACATGGAGATGTAAACACAAGCTCAGAGTCAAAGCTAAGAAGTGCAGCTCATAGCAAAAGCAAATTGAAACCTTCAACATCCTTCGGCTTTTTTGAGCTCACTGGGCAGACACACATCGGGTCATCTTCATTATAATAACAGTCAACATTTTTCCAGTGCCAATTATGTGCCAAGCCCAATTGCCCAGTGCAGGATGGTTACGTGCAGTTGGCATTTGACAAAACTGCAGCTCAGGGGGATGAAGTAACTGTTCTCTGAACCATTGAGCTGGAATTTGGACCTGGGTCAGACTTCAGACCAGGTGAGGTTACTCGTGCATATTTTATAAACACACTTGTCTGGGGAAAGCTATGACCACCCTCACTGGGGTTACTATGGTGGGTTAGGGTCTTCTCTGTGTTTAAAAGTTACTTAAACTTATTCCTAGTTGCTAAACACAGACAGATATAAATTCCTTCCACAGTCACTCTTGGGGTAATGGGACCAGGAATTCATTACAAAGTGAGGTCAACACTATATCCTTTTGCATTTTAAATGGTTGCCATTTTTCACAAATAATTAATAACTTTTGTATCCACTTTAGTTACACTGTTTATCATTTCATGGATACTAACTCCCAACCTTTATTCTTTAAGACTTTCTTCCAAGCCTACATTTTCATCAATTCTGCCATTCGTGCTGTTCAATCCTTTTTCAAGGCTCATTCTAAAATAATTTGGCCTGAACTACCTATAAGTGTAAATGTAAATAAATGTAAAATGTATTCTAATTCTAGTCCAACAAGACGGTGTTTATAATTTTTCCGCATTCTTCCTGGTATTCAGTTTTGTTTTGCTGTGTTTTACTTCTTCCTAGAAGAATTTCCTCATTGACTCATGTTCCCTTATTAACCATGTTCTGAATTTTTAGTTTCTTTCTTGGTTTCCATCCCCTTCTTCTTCTCTGGGTCTGACAAAGTCCCATAAGGCTCACAAGTGCTGAGTCAGACTCCCTCAGTTTAAATCAGACACTGTTGTTAATATGCTGTTGTCAACTACCTCTTGTGATCTCAATTTCATCAGTCACAAAAGAAGGATTAAAAAGGCTCCAATCCAATTTCATATAGTGGAGGCTACGTAAAGCAATGGGTGCAGTGGTAAGAGTTTTATTCATGTTATTGTTTATTCGTGTTATTGTTGTGTTATTGTTGTTCTTTTGAGACATGGTCTCACTGAGTAGATCTTGTCTCATTTAGAATTTGCTGTGTAGACCAACCTGTAATCAAACTCAGAAATCCACCCACGTTTGCCTCCTGAGTGACAGAATTTAAAGTGCTTCCCACAGCACCTGAACAAAGCAAAATACTTTAAACAAAAGGTGCTAGGTCATATGTTCTCAGGGGATATTAGTTTTTACTGGTACCTGAAACCTCTTGAACACCCTAGTTGACACTCTTGGTCTAATTGTACAAATTGTATTTATCTTTTTGGCGTGTTTCCCACTCACAGAAAGTGGTGTGACAATCACAGAGGAATATACATTTCCTCATAGGTCAAAAATCATTTACAGAGTTTGGTTAAACCCAGAGCTTGAGTGTTGTTCCTTTTGTTGCTGCACAGTGAAATCATCGGTCTTCCCTACTTTTCATTCTTGTTTCTAAGTTAGTGTGAAAGCTTCTGTAAAGCAAAGGGCACTGTTGTCAGAACAAAACGATAGCCTACAGACTGGGAAAGGATCTTTATATATATGACAGAGGGCTGATACCCAGAATATATAAAGAACTAAAGAATCTAAGTTAGTGTGAGTAGTGAGTCTCTTTTCTCAATGAGAAATTTTCCTGGATACTCCATGGAAAGCTGAATTATCAAATACAATATGAAAATCTGTGTGTACTTTACCCCACTTCTCTTCTATATGCAAGCAAATTTGCATCATAGTATAAGGTATTTACTTGAGGCTAGTAAGCCTCTAATAAGAAAAGCTTTTCTTTCTCTTCTCTACATAGTGTTCAATGATCTGAAATGGGATAATCAAATTCTAAGGCTCCTAGATCTGTACAGAATTTAGTCTTGATTCTGAGTCTGTATTCTTGGTATAAATTCCACCTTGTGTGAGATTACAGATCTAGCCACACAGTTCTCCAGTGGTTTACACAAGCTCATTTAGATCTCTTAAGAACCCCCTCTGCCAACTCAGTTGTATTGAGACTTTTAAATTCAAAACAGAGTAATGAAATTAATTTCGATAGGATTAAAGAATAAAGAGGGAGACTTCAGAGATACCCTGGAGTCCTTAACTTTGTTTGTTTGTTTGTTTGTTTTTAACTTTTAAGAGCAACTTTAGCTTCACAGAGAAATTTAGAGAAAATGCACAGATTTCTAACAAGTCTCAGTCCCACTACAAACATCCCCTTGCCACTGTCAACATATCCATTCAGATTAACAATCAATAAACCTAACCGTGGTGTCATTATTGCCATATTCAGAATTCAGCATTCTGTTTTAGATATTCTGGCATTCGGTCAAATGCATGTATGATAACGTGTCCTTCACTGTAGTTGCATACAGAGTCTTTTTCTTTTAAGTTCTCCATGCTCATCCTGTCACTCTTCCCTTCTTCTAGGCCTGGTTGTTAGGATTGTGAATTAAAGTTACATGGCAGGTTCACAAATCACTCCACACACCTGGCTCCACATGGGAGGTTTTATTACTGGAAGGAAAATGGGGTCACAGAGACCTCTGGGCAGGATAGGAGAGACAAAGAGCTAGGGGAGGTGGTACAAGTTTTCTTATAATGTGACCCAGAGCATGCACAGGTGGTTTCAGGTGGTCTCCGAGTGGTCCATGGGTGGCCTCACAGATGCCTGATATTTGGTTTGTCAGGTCCCTTGGGGCTGGCCATAGAGATGCCTGCTCACGGATCCCAACACTGGTAACCACTGATCTTAATGTATCTGTGGGTTTCCTTTTCCAGAACGTCATACAGTTGGAATCATGTAGCATGTAAACTCTTACATCCCATTTTATTGCACTACTTAGTATGTATTTTAGTTTCTATTATGCTTTGGGTAGATGAACATTTCTTCATTATCTGGACATACCACAGTTTATCCATTCATCTATTGAAAAACCTCTTTGTTGCTTCCAACTCTGGGACCTATGAACAAAGCTGCTCTACATACCTGTTTGCAGATTTATATGTGTCAATTACTTGGCTCTTTTTAAAGGCAAAGCTAGCAATGAATTTGAAGTCCTGCTATATTTTAACCATCATCATACCCCAGAAATACTCCTTATGTAGCTTGTCACCTATTGAATATAATATGAGGATGGGAAAAGAGAACACATCTTAGCCTTCCTAGAGCTTATGCTCAAGTAGAGAAGCCTAAACAAAAAGGAGAATTGAAATTGTTTTAAAATCATGGTGGTAAATCAATATGAATAATTATCAGGGAAATGTAACATGGAAGATGGTCCTAATTAAGGATCGTTAGATCACTTTTGAACTTAGAAATGTTGGATGATCAACTGTCTCCACTGAAGAACAAGAGTTTTTGCTTTGATAGGCTCTTTAGATGTCAATCAAGACATTTCTCTGTCAGTGCAAACAGCCACACCAAGTAACAAGCTGAAGCTATAAATTGTAATCTCTGTGGCTGAGAAGTATTGAAGTATTGAGTTGGACCAGGCTATCATAATGAAATACCATAAACCCAGAAGCTTAAGCAAGCGATGTACTTTTTCACAGTTCTGGAGGCTGGCAAGTTCAAGATCAAGGTGCCTGCTAGTTCAGTTCCCAGTAGAGTCCTTTTCCTGGCTTCTACATGGTTCTGCCTTCCTGCTGTGTCCTTTGAGGCTGAGAAAGTGAGAGTTCTCTCACCCTCTTCTCCTAAGGGTGTTGATAGGCTCATCCTTGCGACCTCATCTGGGTCTGAGAGCTTCATCACACTGTAGACAGAAAGGATCATCAGTACAGGAATTGTTGAGAGTAGGGACTTGAGCACAAACATTCAATCTCTCACAAGTGTGAGCATCCTGCCCAAACATGCTCAGGAATGTTTTGTCCTGGGTGCAGCAGTCAGAGACTTAGCACTAAAGTTAAGATTCTAGTCCTACTGCTGGAACTACTTTTGCCTATTTTTTGGTACTCAACCAAATGGAAGCATCCAGATGTGTCTCTGGTGTTACACAGAATAGACAACCAAACTCATTACCATCTCTTTCTGTGACAACTGTCCTTTATAGGTACATTTTCCAAGAGAGGGAAGAATAAAAGGAGTTGAGATGCGACAGATAGTTTTTCTTTTAATATCACAAAACAACATTATTACATGTTTGTTTATTACATGGCTGGGAAAATATTTAATAGTGTATTTCAAGACGTTTTGGCAAAGTTGCAAAACAATTCAAAAGAGACTATTTACTGTGACACTAAGAAATATTAATCTGGCTCAGACTGTCTCTATGCTTTTAATTCAACAAGGGGGAAAGTCCCTGCTATATGCACTGATATCTGTGGGCTTTGGTTTTTAAGTGCACTGGGGTTTCAGAATCATGGATAAACAGAATGCTTCATTCTCTGTGATGGTAAGTCAGTCCAAGCTCAGCAGAATGCCCTTTAGAAGAAGCGTCTTCCTCCCATGGGTCTTTTGAAATCTATCCACATGGACTAGGGCAAGTAAAGTACGTGTAACTGGTGCAGATTAGTTCTTAAGGCCAGTCCAGTAAGACATGGTTGCATAAATGCAGAGCAGCATGTCTTCTAATCTAAAGCTTCAGGCACTATTGATGACTGATGTAGTAAAAGTGTTTTTAGAATAGATTCTGGGGGCCAAGTATGATGGCACACATGTTTTTTTATAGTGGAACATTTTTTATTATTATTATTAATTACACTTTATTCATTTTGTATCCCCCCATAAGCCCCTCCCTCCTCCCCTCCAGATTCCACCCTTCCTCCCCTTTCTGCATGCATGCCCCTCCCCAAGTCCACTGATAGGGGAGGTCCTCCTCTCCTTCTTTCTGATCTTAGACTATCAGTTCTCATCAGAAGTGGCTGCATTGTCATCTTCTGTGGCCTGGTAAGGCTGCTCCCCGCTCAGGGGGAGGTGATCAAGGAAATCCATCAATGTGATCCACCATATAAACAAACTGAAAGAAAAAAACCACATGATAATCTCCCTAGATGATGGCTCACATTTTTAATCGCAGCACTCTGAAGGCAGAGGTAAGTGGCTTTCTGTGAGTTCAAGGGCAGCCTGGTCTACACATCAAGTTCTACTACAGTCAGGGTTATATAATGAAAAGTCCTTATCTTAAAAAAACAAACAAACAGAAAATAACATAGATGCTGTGATTCCATCAAGATGTATACAAATATAGCTCAAACAAGAATGATGCAGCCAGGAACTTAGAGATAACAACCTCAGATACTTCCTTCTTGGGGCAGCCAGATGTACTCAGTAATGAAATGGAGTACATGTAGGAGCCAGGACAAGTCTGTCAAAATGTTTTGAGATATAAACTACAAAGAGTGATGAGCAATTGTTAGGCTCTTCAGCAAGTTCACCTTGAGTCACCCCCTTTCTCATCATGTTTCATTGTGGTTGAGTAGAAGAAACAAATCCAGCCTTTCCTCCTGAGTGCATGCATTTGTGAGTTATGGTAACCATTAGACCAGACCTAGATTTAGACAATAGGAAATGAAGAGGCCATATTGGCTTACGGGTTCATGTGTATAGGTCCATGTCTGTATTCATGTGCTAAATGCTTGTTGGAACTACCAATATTGCTTAGAATATTAAAACTCTTTATCCCTTCACAAGCTAGTTTAGAGCATGATTTCAAAGCACAAAACCAATTTGCATCCACACCCAGCCTATTATTGATACCAGAGAAGTCCGGTGGGTTGGAAGTCCGGTGGGTCTCTGATGAGGGCATTGGCTCCACCAGCCATGGCCTATTTGATGGAGCAAATAAAGACTTCTCCTGCAATTACCATTTTCCTAACTTGGAAAAATGAAGACAGCACATAGTAACATCTACATAAGCTCAGATTCTATCTCCGTGCTAAAGAGAGGCCAGTGACTTCCAGCTGCAAAAAGTTTGATCTTCATGACCTGTTATGGGATAGAAAGTGTTTTTAGAAGCTTCTAATGTACCATCCCTAGAACAACAAAACAAAATTATAAAAATGATTGTCCTTGGGAAGAAAAAGCAGCTGGCTGTGGAAGAGGGCAAAAGGGAGCCTGACCTCACTGTTGAGTTTGTGGAATTATTAGCCACAAGTATGTCTATCATAGCCAACAATAGTGAAGTGGAACTTTCCGAGGCAGCCCTCAAAATCCACCCTATTTTGTATGTTCATCTTTGTCACAGGGAACATAATGATGGGTTTTTACTCAGCTCTGTGGATGTTGTTCAGTGTAAAAGCTGTTGTATTTTAGCATTAGATGGCCATGCTGAAAGAATGAATCAAGTTCAACAGTTTGTGTGATTGAGAGGGCAGTACTGATTGAACTCAAGGTCCCTTGCATGCTTAGGTAAGCGCTGTCCCATGAGCTAATATCTCTGGGTCCTTTTGAACTTTTATCTTGAGACAGAGTCCCACTGGGTCACCTAGGCTGATCTTAAACTTATGATGCTCCTGCCTCAGTTTTCTAAGTAGCTGAGATTACAAGTGGATACCACCATACCCAGTTCATATTTTTTTCTTTGGACAGAAGCACTGAGATAGTGTGCTAGTCGTCTGGCAGTCTAGATAGCTGCTAGGTGACTCACAGGCAGGTAGCATATAGAGCATGGATACAGCTGACAAAGGAATGATTCACATCCTGGACAAACAGAGACAGTTCAAAATGTCATCCTGTTGCTCAGAATGACATGCAGTTTAAGACTTACAAATTGTTTATTTCTGGAATTTTCTACTTAATATTTTCAGATAATGGCTGACCACAAAGAACTATATCTTCAGAATGTGAAACCATAGAAAAACAGGGTCCGCTATTCTTTGGTCCACCATACCCTAAAAGAAAAGAATTCTTAGAAACTTTTCCAACGCTCCTCTCTGATTAGTTCTATTTTCTCTCACCCAGTTCTCAATATTCCAAAATGCTGAGACCCTTTAATGTAGTTCCTCATGTTGTGGTAACTCCCAACTAATAAAAATCATTTCCTCCTCAGTAGAAGCACAATCATACAGCTCCTGTCTTCTCTCAAAATCAAATACTAACTTGCAACAGAAAAGACAGTGTCAGAGACCAGCATTATTTTATTTTTGTTGAGAAAACTGAAAGAAGTTACTATCAATGTTGCCTGTCTGCTAGACTTTAAGTTCTTAGTTAACATCTTAGTTAAAGTTCACAGCATCTTGTCCACCTATACTTAAAAGCAAACATAGTCTGACAATGTCATTTTTTCATTGATGTGACTCGAAGGCAATACTGTACATCAGTTCATGTCACAGCAAAGCAAAGCTGTGTCACTCAAATTCCATTAAACCCTTGTGCTGTCAATGTGTCTCCAGGCCCAGCGCTGCTGTTATGTGGGGTGTTGTGGCACTGCAGCTCTGTTTAAGGTGATCTTAGAGCATGCCATAGGCAAAGCTCCTGACCATGGTGCTCACCACACTAAAAACTCCCATAGTCCTCAGCCCTCCATCAGGGAAGGTAATATTTCCTGACTTCTTGTTTTCTCTTTCAGTGCACTGACTTCTATATGCCTTCCTCAGCCTACTAATGGAAGCCAGGGATGACCTCCGTAGGAAGACTGAGAAAGCACAAGGTTTTCTTCTATGCCTTACAGAAAAGAAGATGATTTGTCAACATCACTGTCTGTGTGTACTCACAGTGCCCCAGCCCTGTCCTGGAACCCACATAAGGCAGAGGGCTTTGTGGTGGAAATCTCTTAATTCCAACAATAACCGCTGCCTTGAGTTCATTGTCTTAAGGAAGTAGCATCACAATGATTCATGTTTCAACGAAACCATTATTTTCTAGACCCTGCCAAAAACCTTACCACAACTCATTCCTGAAATTTTATTACAAATTAAGATGTCCTATAGTATTGAAAGGAGAGGTAATCTTCAAAGCACCCGGAGAAGGGAAGACCTATGCTTCAGATCAAGAAACTGACCTGAAAACTTGAACAAAAAGAAAAAAATTAAATCTCTGATGACTCTGGTGAACAGGGACTAAGGGTCACCATCCCAGCAGCATGTTATAGGGGTTCAAAGAGAAGTGCAGTAAAGCTCAGTGTGCTTCAGGAATGTGACCAGGACCTACCAGGGTTATTCAAAGAAGGAGAGAGGCCAAAGGGTCTGAGAGGTTTAGTGTGTATGTGTATATGTGTGTTGTGTGTGTGTCTGTGTGTGAGTGTGTGTGTGAGTGTGTGTGTATCTGTTTGTATGTGCATGTGGGTGTCTCTGTGTGCCTGTATATGTGTCTGTGTGCGTTTGTGTGAGCACACATGTGAGCTGCGAGCATATCCCTCATTTTTGTTAGCTTGTCTCTGTTTTCGCTTTTGGCACATTTTCTCCCGCACCCTTCCTCAGTCTACTGGTGCTCAGGAAAAGAGTAAAGTGCCACACTTCTCTGCAAGACCAAAGCAGATCAAGAAAAGGCAACCTATAGTCTTTCTTCCTTTCTCCTCTTAAATTTCTGTCAGAATGAGTTGTTGATATCTGTTCCCCTAGTGATACAAATTGAAGAACCTACTTAGATAGAGGGAAAAATGAAAGAGTGAAGGAGGAGGGTGAAAGCTCTCTGACAAGAAGCTCAGAGCTCAGCTACTGGGTCACACGGCCCACAGGGGCACTGGAAGGTAAAGAGCTGCTCTTCCTCCAGCCTTCTCTAATCTGCAGCCCTGCTTACTACATCAAATATTTGCTAGCATCCTGCTATGTTTTCTTGCTAAGGCCTAATGAGCAAGTTAGCAATGGTTCAGAATGATCTGCAACAAAAGATTTCATTCCAAGAACGCACTGCTTTGTGCATGTGTCCTATATACAGAGAGCATGTTGACTCTGCCCACATATACTTCTCTGTAAATGTAAAGGCACCAAGGAAGCAGCATGAAGATTTCCATACAAATAAGCAAAACTTCAGAATGGTCTCTCTCCATCCCAGCCCAAGAACTCAAAGATGGAGCATGGATAGGACTTGCGCCTAGGATGCTGATAGTCTGGATTTGCAGTGTAAGATTAGTCACCTAAACTTACACAAGTAACCTCTCCAAGAATCTACTTCCTTAAAAAAAGAGAGATCTCTCAGCTTCCTTCTAGATTTTAGTTTAAGATTCTTCATTACCATAGTAATAAGTCTGACAAATATAAACCTCTAAATTGATTCTTCTATCAATTATTAACAAAAATGATAGCAACAAAATGACATGACATTATGGTATGGCAATGTCTCCAAAACCTAATGTTAAGTTTTTCTCAGTATTTTTAACATATCCAAGGGATTACCAGAGAGGGGGCATAACGTACACCCTCACCGCAAAAAAATAAAATAAAAATAAAAAAATAAAATAAAAACAGGAAACAAAAGAATTAAACAAGAAAACAAAACAAAAGCTGCTGCTAAATGTGGTTCAAGGACTGAGGTCCATCTAAACTCAAAGAGGAACTTGATAGGGTCATCCCTGTGATGCTGGCTTCAGGGGTGAAGCATGTGTGGGGTAGTGGGATTATTTCTTCCACAGTTTCAGAGAGCTACTGAGGCCAGGCAGCATGTCAGGGGAGTCCCTGCATGAAATCCCCAAGAAGCCATTGCGTGAAGTTGTGAAAGAGAAACCTGGCCTGCAGTAGGGACTTCAAGATGCTGGAGATGTCAGAGCCAGCCTTCAGGGAGTGGTACCAGCTCAAGAGAGAGATGTAGGGAGGTAAACTCCCTAAAGATTGAAGCAGACTTGCTATTATAGAATATTTTTCTTTATCCAGATTCCATAATCCAGAAAAACAAAAAATCTGTTACCTAATTTTACTCCTAACCCATAAGTATCTGATTGTGTGTGTATGGAGATAGTGCATATCCAACTTTTTAGTTTCTTAATAAGACATGAGTCTAGATTTCATCAACATCCCACTAATGTTTTCCCTTTGAGTTGCAGGACCTGGATTATAGAAGGTACAGTCTGTGACTATGCCAAAATATTTCATCATCAACAACAAAAAAAGTATTACTGAGTCTTAGTTGCACGTGGTCCTTCCATTCTAACCAAGAACTAAGTTGGTTACTAAAATACAATGGAATAACTACTGTGTGAGAGATACATATGACAGAGAAATGAATGAGTATGGTTGATCAAGAAGATACATATTTCTGTATAAAGGTGAGCAATAAGGAGGGATGAGGTAAACTTAGAGGCCTAACAGAGATGGTATCAGTAGAAAGAAGTTAGGATGAGATAAAACATGTGTCTTATTTCATGGAGCTGGTAGGAAGATCTGAGAGGGAAATGTAGGTAAGTTTGTAAACTAAGGTAATAAGAACAAGTTGGATTATCCATCAAGAGTGCTCTCCAAAAAGACACACACAGTATATACTCACTCATATAGACATACAACATAGGACAAACCCACTAAAATCTGTGCATCTAAAGAAACTAAGCAAGAGAGAAGACCCTAACTAAAACGCTCAATCCCCATCCTGAAAGGCAAAGAGGATGGACATCAGAAGAAGAAGAAAATAGGAAACAACCTAGGAACCTGCTACAGAGGGCCTCTGAAAGCCAGAAAAAGAAAACAGGAAACAAACTAGGAACCTGCCACAGAGGGCCTTTGAAAGCCTCTGCCCTGCAGACTATCAAAGCAGATGCTGAGCCTGATGGCCAACTGTTGGGCAGAGTGAATGGAATTTTATGTAAGAAGTGGGAAATAGCAAGAGCTGGAGAGGACAGGGACTTCAAGATGCTGGAGATGTCAGAGCCAGACTTCAGGGAGTGGTGCCAGCTCAAGAGAGAGCTCTCCACAAGGAGAGCAACAGAACAAGAAAATTTGAACACAGGGAACTTCCCAGAGACTCATACTCCAACAAAGAACTATTCATGGAGATAACCTAGAACCCCTGCACAGATGTAGCCCATGGCAGTGCAGTGTCCAAGTGGGTTACATAGTAACGGGAAGAGGGACTGCCTCTGACATAATCTGATTGGCCTGCTCTTTGATCACCTCTCCCTGAGAGGGAGCAGCCTTACCAGGCCACAGAAGAGGACAATGCAGCCACTTTTGATGAGAACTGATAGACTAAGATCAGAAAGAAGGAGAGGAGAACCTCCCCTATCAGTGGACTTGGGGAGGCGCATGCATGCAGAAAGGGAAGGGAGGGTGGGATCGGGAGGGGGGGAGGGAGGGGCTTATGAGGAGATACAAAATGAATAAAGTGTAATTAATAAAAAATTAAAAAAGTTAAAAAAAAGAGTGCTCTCACTTAGTGCCCTACCTAGGGAGGTATGCTACAATCACCTGGGATGCAAGGTCCATGACATCATCCCTAGAGGACAGGAGGCTAGGTGGAGCAGTGAAGGATGACAAGGGAAGTAAGAGTGGCCTTAATATAAAAGAGCCAAGCCCTGCACCCAGGAAAAGACAACAACAACAACAACAACAAAAGAGCACATTTCAAAGTTGGAAAAAGGGAATGCCTCATGCAGCAGCCAGCCGCCTGTGAACCTCATCTGTGCCATCCAACATGACGTTAGCAAGGGCTCCTCCAGCCGAACAGCTTAGAATTTGCTATCTGAAAGTAAATGCTGCATTTACTCTCAAGTTTTCAGATGTGAAAATTTACCACAAATGTGGTAGGTTGAAGTTTCTATGGGATATTGTTGTGAAACTACTTCAGATCCCTAAATCATTCCTTCACCAACTGTTCCTCAAAAACTTAAAAATATCACATAATTCTCAGACTGATTCAACTGGCTTAAAATAATTCACAAACATCTTTCTAACAGGAAATAGGGGAAAGATAAGAGGTGGCATGCAAATGAGCTAGCAGGTTTCATGAGAGGTAGAGAGAACAGAGCACATGGACTCCGGGGTTATCATGAATTGCTCTGATTAGAACAGAGTATCCGTGTTACCAAGGCTGAAGAGGCGTGGGCTGTAGACTATCCGCTTGTAGAGAAAATGGATGATGGCCAGAGGAAAACTCCTCTCCTGTTCATTGAGCCACATCTATTTGGGGTGACAGTGTTTCGTTGCAAATCTGGATCAACCCAAAGGCAGTCAGTGACCCAAGATGGGCACAAGCAGGTTGATTGGAGGGAATGGCTTTTTAATCCCCAGTCATCTATTAGAAACAGTACAATACAGCATTCTTCTCTTACTTCAAAGACACATTTTGAAAGTGTCTATGTTAATTCATTAAATCACTAAAACTTTATTTTGCATTCGTCATACATCACGCACTGTTCTGGGCCCTAAGGTTACAAAAGCAAATAAATAATACAATTAATCATAATAATAACTTCCATGTTTAAGAGCCTGATATGTGCCAGGAGCTCTCCTTCCATTACACAATGGAATGCCCACAACAAACTTCTAAAGGAGGCATTATGTCCCTATCAATAGTGAAAGTCTAAGATGCAGAAAGGAAAGCTCTTAGACGTTAGGACAGGGGGTCTCTCAAGAAGCTGCAGAAGAGAGATAAAAAACAAAAACAAAAAACAAAAACAAAACTGGTGATAACCTGTGGGATATGGCAAACTAGAGATTACAGGAGTGTGGGAAGAAGGGGGTATTAATGCAGATGAAGGAGAAAAGAAAAAGGGGAGGAACGTGAGAGTATATCTATGTATGCCTACGGGAGTAAATAGAAGTGTGTGTGTGTGTGTGTGTGCGCGCACTCGCGTACATGCGCTGAGGGATAAGGGCCTAGGCCACTGATGATAAACACTGCAGGATGTGAGATAGGGGTAACTCCATGTGCTTTCGCACCATATCTCCAGTTTCTCTTGAAGAGTACCTCAAGGAGAAAGCTACAGGGCCTGTGCGTCACATCTCAGAGACTCTGACAAGACCCCTTTTTATCTGTCTGAAAAGCAAGCCATTTATCATGACAGACTAATTTCTCTCTTTGAGTTAGATATTATGCTATCTATCTATGTTCCTAGTATATAGTAATGACAGGTTTTTAAACAACAAACCAGATCATGTAGGTCCAAACAAATTCTGCAAAATAATCACCTCCAGTTCACAAGCCATCTTCAGTGATCCTCCTGATACCCAAGGTATTCCATATTCATCTCTTTCAAAATTGCCTTCCCAGCTAGCAGGGTATTCTTTTGAATATCCTAAGTCAAGACAAATCTTCACCCTTTGCAGAATAATATTTTGGGGGTTTTTGTTTTGTTTTGTTCGTTTTAAGGCAAAAAAAAAATCATTCGGGGGCTAAGCCTAGATAAGATTAAATTGGGTAAAAGTAATTGAAAACATAATTAAATGCCAGACACCACATTAAGAATTTTCTATAAATCACCTTATCTAATGTAATTCTCACCACAAATCTATAAACTTAATATTGCACCCTATTTAATATTTCCTTAACAATTATAGAATTAACACATATCAATGAAGTATATTAAGGTTGATATTGATGTGCTCCTCTAATACTGATTTATCACAAAACCCTTGCCTTCACTGAAGGCCATTTGGAAAACTCTAGAAGAGCAGAGACTGAGTGCTTTAGTCTTTCGCCATGCAGATGTAGTCCTTGATGATCTGTCTTGCTTTTCTTCTGTGAGTACAACATATAATTTTCCACTAAAATTAATCAGTATATAAAACTTTATAATTTCCCACTAGATTTTATACTCTGAACTATTTTCATGTCTATGCTTTCTTCTATGAAATCTTTTCTCAGTGTTTGATATTCCTGTACATAACTACAATAGCATCTACTTAAGTCCACAAAAAAATAAATAAATAAATAAATAAATAATTTAAAAAATTGGTTGACAGTGGCCCTTGCTTTAATCTCAGCACTCGGGAAACAGAGGTACTTCTCTATAGAAGTTCCAGGATAGCCAGAGCTACACAGAGAAACCCTGTCAAAAAAAAAAAAAAAAAAAAAAAAAAGGAAATGAAAAGAATTTCCACATTTTAGTACTACAAAGATCCATTCTTCATAGATAAGTCATGGTACATGTCTATGATATTTTTTTACTAGAGTTGTGGCTCCAGGACATATATGATCTATAGGCTGTTAAAATTTTCTTGTTCTACACTTAAAATTTAGCACAGACTAAAGTTGTCCCTGGTCTTTGATTTTCTAAATCTATGATGCCCCAACTATTTTGAAGGGATCATCATTGACAGTAGGGACCTGCACAAGTACAAACAAATACAGACAGAGCTATTTTTGAGTGGTACTGGTGTGTTGTTTGTTTGTTTGTTTGTTTGTTGAGACAGTGTTTCTCTGTGACACAGCCCTGGCTGTCTTGGAACTCAGTGGAACTCAAATGCTGGGATTAAAGCCACCACCACCCAGGGTGAAGGATTTTGTGAAAGGAGTGTAAAACTGCTTCATGGTCCACCACGTCCGTAGAGCACTCTGAAGAATTATTTCTTAGTTTGTGTTTTGTGGTTCTGAAAGCAATCACTTCACTTCACTGGTGCATTCTTAAAAGACACCAGCTCTGGCCTCCATGAATTTACAACATAATGACTACCCTGGCCTAAGTACTAGGCTTCTGGTTGAATTGCCAAAAAAATCTAATCCCTCCAGCCATTTCCACAATCTACTTGGAACAAAGCTGGTAACAATTTAGGCCAACCACCCTCAGGTGGAGAGCCCACACCCAGATGTTTAGAATACCAAGTGACTAATAGATAACCAGTCTTTAAGGCTGGCTACCCTCTGATAACAGGAGGGGGGTGCATTTCCCACCCCAAGTTCTTCCGGTTTATTGTAAACTTGCGGCCTGTTCTCCAGGAAGGATGAGTGGGTGAGTAGTACAAGAAGAGCCAGCTCTGCCCAGCAGAGCTATCCCTGCAATGAAACTCAAAACAGATTAGACACAAAACTCAGCTGGCGGAGAGTGGCAAACCAGTGCAGAAGAGGGGCTTATGGTCAAGTTATCTTTTAGTGGTGACACTTTACAAGCAAGCATTTCCAAACTGTCCTCAATTCCTCGGCCCCAAGCACACTTCTCTTTGTTGGGAGGAGAGGAAATAGAAAGAATTTGGAAGGTAAACCTGGGGAGGCGATTGGGATTAGCAGGAATACTCTCTCAAGCTTTAGGGCCTTTGGTAAGGACGTTCTACAGGTCCTAAACACCAGCTTTCTTTCATGCTGTTTACTAATCAGCTGATCAGCAAGTAGTCCCACAAGCTCCCCTGGATCCACCTAAGAGTTTACTTCACAGAATGCTGAGCTCTTGTCAGCTGTCCCCACCCTCTTCTGCAAATCCCAGGGAACGAGGACCTGAGATCTCTTCTTTCTCTTGCCATGTGCCCTACTCTAGAACAAGCCCCTGGAGTCTTGTACCAGACGATGCTAGGCAGAGCTGGATATTCTTGTAGTCTGTCTTCTAGAGACTTTGCTTCTGTTTCTACTCCTGTTCTTTAACATAAAGTAATCTGAGTCGAGTGCTTCAAACTCTCCAGTGTTTCGCGTTTTCTTCTGTCTTGTTTTAATTTCAGAAATTCAGACTACTCAGCATGCTGTTTGAGGCTGAGGACCAGCCCTTCTCTTGGCCCTCAGCTTCTCCCAAGTGCTCACACCGGGTCCCACTGCTCCAGCCCAGTCACCTCAGGGAACACTCTCTACTTTTCTAGGCCTTTCTTAAACTGTATTGTTTTACCTTTCAGACCAAAGAACCAAAGCAACTTCCTGATGTTATCCTCAGCTCCCTCCCCCAAAGTCATGCCAGTTTATGGTTTGTTCCTCACTCTTCACCAGGGACATCATCTTCTATCAATCTCTAGAACTGTTTGTTGTTCTGTCTTGCTCACTATAATATAGACTGTAAAAAAGAAAGACACCTCTAACTTACACAGTATTTCACATGTGCCAAGCTCACAAAGGGTATTTAATAAAAATGTGTCAAATAAAGAAATGAACAAATGACTAAGAGTGGGTGAAGTTCATTCCCCTATTTCTGCCTTTAGTTTCTCAGGAAAGTATGTATGTGTCTTTCTGTTTGTCTGGATGGTTGATTGGTTAGTTTTTAAGATAGTGTTTCATATAGCCCAGGCTAACCTGAACTCTTACATAACTCTTTGCAGTTAAGTGTTGAAACTATATTGAGTTATGTTCAACTACTAGAAAACATTCTCCAAGTTGCAAATTAAGCGCTTTTGCTTGTTGTACCAGCATTCATGTGTTAGTGACCAGAAAGAACTAAGCATCTACAATGTCTTTCTAATGTGATTAGCAAGATAAGGTTGCAATAATATAATCTAACATGCTATATTTTATAAAATTAATTCTTGATTTTTCTTGTTCTTCTTGTTGTTTTGTTCTTTTGTCATTATTATTATTATTATTTTAATATGGGTCTCACACAGCCCAGGCTGGTTTTGAACTCACTATGTAGCTAAAGATGAAATTCCTGCTCCTCCTCCCTTTACCTCCTTAGTGGCAGGATCACAGGTGTGCCTCCATGCCCAGTTTTGATGCTGGAGCTCACCCCCAGTACGTCATGTATACGAGACAAGCACCCTACCGGCTGAGCCCTACATCCCAAAACCTCCTTCAGTTTTAATCCTGATATGATTTCTTGAAGAATTTTCAATCTAGAGAGTAGCTTCTCAATGTTATCTCACTATAATCTTATATGAAAATGCATGCTTGATGAAAGTCAAATCATTTGCCTTGTCCTTTAGGAAAAATATGCCTTTGCATCAAAAACATATATAAGCATATAAATGCACATACGTAAGAACATATTATGCATTAATGGCTCTGCTGTATGCATGAGACTTTCTGCATTACATAATGCATGACTGACAAAATAGGTCAACTGATTGAAACCCCTTCATCATTGAAATCTTCATGAATATAATACTGTGTCCCATCACCTCTTGCCTCAGAATGGAAGCTATTTGAAGAATGTGAAGCAAAATGAAGACCCAGCCCTGTGAACACTGAAGCAACAATACACTCTAGGACTCCCATGTCATGTTTGCAGGGACATGTTTTTGTTTGCTAAACAATATTTCCAGGACATCAACTCAAGCATAAACCAGATTTCATGTATTTTCACAATGAGTGGGAAGACATTTTGTTGCACATTTTATCCAAATTACAAAAAATTCATGTTAGCAGTTTCATGGTCTAACAATGATATAAAAGCCAGACTACATATATATATATATGCATTAAGGAGACACTGGGCAAGCCACTGCCTTGATTCTCTGCTTACTCTTTATTTCACAGTCTAGTTCCACACTCCTCATCCATCTAAAGATAGTCTCATTGCTCTCCTCCCCTCACTGCAGTAAAGCCGTATACCTGCAAGATAGGAAAACCAGAATATTGAGGGTCAAGGAATAAAGAGGATTTGTGAGTGAGACAAATGTTCCCCACGTAACTTTCACAGGGCCGACATCCATTTTTGTACATCTCTAAGAAAAATGTTAGCAACCATAGGGTTCTCAAATGCTCTCTCTCTCTCTCTCTCATCATTTGCGCTTTTGAAACTCCAATTTTCTGGCTGAGTCTATAGCAGATGTCTCTTTATTATTTGCTAACATTACATGCACAGTCTGTGGAGCCTGGCTTCGGTCAATACCGTCTTGTTAGAACAGATGTGGGAGATCCGTCCCAACCTGAGTCCCCCAGTGCCCTATAGGTGAGTTGCTTAATGGCATCAGTTTGCAAATGTATAAATGGGGGATGGATCCACTGGTAATACATGTCTGAAGCCTCTGGAGGAAAGGCCACATTCCTTGTTTCTCAAATTTTCTTCCCACAGAGACTAGTCTGTGACTTTTTCAGATAAGAGAAAGACCCAGCATTTAAGAGTGCATTCCTTTGCTTAGTAGGTCAGGTATTTTTAGACCTTTATGTGCTCTTTTTTCTTCTCTTGTGTTGGGATCAAATCCTAAAACTGTGGGCACGGCAGCAAGTACTCTCTACCATTGATCAAAACGCCTAGATCCTAGATCCTTACTTTCAAAATATGTCTTTATATGTAACTTTAAATATAGCTTCCCATGTGACTTGCTCTTGAAATGTTTAAGTGCTTTCAAAGCATTAATACACAAAACAGATTATCAAAATATATTTTTGGAGATGGGCAATATTAGCAAAATTTTTTAATGTTGCATACATTACATTGTCTTTCACATAAGTCATGTTCATTAAAATGAACAAATTGAACAAATGTGGTATCCACTAATCACTTGCATTTCTTTCCACAGGCCAGAGGAGCTGGGAAAACTCTAGGTGCATCATGGGGTTTAGAGAAGAGAAAATGGACATATTAGACAGTGCCACAAAAACACAAGAGCCCCAGGCCCATTTTTCCTCAAGAGCCTGGCCTTCTGCTTTCCTGAGTTAGACTCTGGGTTCGATCCATCCTCTGAGAGTCCCCACTCTTTCCCACTAGGATGATCTGTCAGGAAGCAGTGTCCTCCCCATCGCACTGCATGAAGAGAATCTAACAGAAGGAGAGACAATCTCAGCCTAGAGACTAGTAGAAAAGCATTTGATTAGAAAGAAATGTAATCACAGCTCATTCTTCTATAAATTCACCACACAAATAATGTGAAATTTTCGCATATTTGTTTTAGTCCAGCATTACAATCATGACAATGGAATTAGTGCTGTAAATAGTTGAATCACCGACAGCAGTCTGTGCAACTGAGTGCTGTCAGAGAGAAACTAAGGGACAAATATTTGGAGTATATACTTATGTATATTTGAGACATACTTGTAATTAAAAGTTATTATTTGTTTATCTGAAATTCAAATTTATAGGAAAATTCTAAATTTTCTTTGCTTAATCTGACACCTGTAAATCAGAAGCCATTTAATGTTAAAATTACAAGGTCACTGTGGCGTTTGAAACATCAGGTATTAAGTGAGTAGCAGGGAAGCCAAATCTGATTAGAAGAAAGGCAAGATAAGCACCCACTACTTTTGCTGGAAATTGGATAGTGAACAGGAAAAGAAATGTGTCCCTTTCAAATTGGGGTGCTTCCTTAACCCTGCCAGAACATGGTTAGATAAACCAAGTAATGCATTTGTCTAAGATTAGATGCCATTACCTCACTAGACAGTAGATTTGCAGAGGAATTTATCTTTGCTATTTTGACTTTAAAAATAATTAGCACAGATGCATTGTACCACTTCTGATTCTCATGCCTGAAGAAATATCTGAGTAGTGTAATCGATCTAATTTTCCTTCTTTAACAATCAAACAGAGAATAATCTGTTTACCTGAGTAAAATCCTGTAAAGAAGTAACAGGCAATATCAAAAGAAATTGAAAAGATAATAGTATGAAAGTGAAGCTTGAAACGAATCTAACCAAAGAAAGCTTTTGTATCTAAAGCAAATTACACGAATTAAATACAGACAAGAGAATGTCAACGACTCAGCAAACAAGACACTTATTTAGCCAAAACTGAATGACTACTGAGCATGTACAGAAGCTTTTAGTAACCAGGAAAAGGTTAATATTAAAGCCAGATACCTTCTCATGGCTGCTGAGTTAAAGAAAATTTGAAAGTCTAACTATCCCAAAGTTGCAAGAATATATAAAACAAAGAGAACTATGGTACACCATGCACACACTTTGTTATTATCTACTAAAGCAATAGAAATGCATATTGCACTAGCTAGCAATTCCATTTTCATCCTCTACAGAGAAAAGTGCTTGTTGGTGAACACCAAGAGACTTAGTCAAGAATGTCCCTTCCCACAAAGGCCTAGAAACAGCCTGGTTATCAGTCAGAGGGAAGTCAACAGATAGGCTGAGTAGCTTGTGGTATATTTACACAATCGAGAAAGCTGGCCTGCTTATCTGTCTCTTCTACTTCCAGCGGAATCAACAAATTTAGAATGGAAAATATTGGGAGGTGGGGAGTTTCTGTAGTAAAGATGTTCAGACTTACTCCCTTAATACTATTTATAAATGCAGGCGAGTAACTATTTACATAGTGTTTGCATGATATTGTATATGTAATTATTCTAGAGGTGACTTAAAGATGTGCTTGGGTAATATGCAAATCCTCATCATTTTATACACAGTTTCTTGAGCATTTTGGTATCCTCTGGGATCCTAAATCTCTTCCTCTACATATATGGAAGAGCTCTTCTTAAGTGATATTTAATCAGCTACATGCATATGAATGACTCTCAGAAAGAAAATTTTGAACTAATGCAAATCGCAGGAAAAGAGCACGGAGCACATCCCATTTATAAGATGGGAAATGTGTAAAACCAAAACTATTTCTGTGACAGAGTGTATAAATGATCATGTGTAAGTTTGTGAAATAACTCACATATAAACACATAAACATAATGGTTACTTCTGAAATGAAGGGATTAGAGAAGTTTTCTTATAGGAATTTAATTGTTATTTATACTTTATTATGTTATTCGAATGAGCTGATGGATAAATGCACACACACTCTTACTATCAAATAACTTCTACAGAAACAGGCTTGATTTTAGATACAGACTTCAAAACGTGTATCATGCGCAATTTAGGCCTCTCTTACCACCTGGATCTGTCAACCCAGGATGGTTTTAGCATTCCTGAGAAGAGCATGAGCAGCAGCGCCCTGAGGTTGCATCAGTGCTAATCACTGATCTAACAGCTTCGCTTTGTCTTTAAGGCTGAGCCTTTTAGAAACCACCCCGCCCAGAATGTTACACAGACTCTCCAAAACATGTTTTTCAAGTGTAATGGGAGCCAAAAATGACTTGGCACAAGAACACCAGATCCAACATATTCTGTGCTTTTAAAGGCACAAGCACAGAACTAGAGAGGGGTTGTGTTGGGGATTTCCCTTAGAATATGACATTTTTACGTAGCTTTATAGAGAGGTGATCAAACTGGACTTTTCATCTTTATTTCATACCAAGTCAATCTCAAAACATGGAGATTCTGCAACTTTCTTTTAAAAATAATTTATTGAATTTTTAAAGTGTGTGCATGTGTGTGCTCTATATGGTGTATATGTGGAGGTCAAAGACAACTTGCAGGAGTTGGTGGTTTCCTTCTACCTGTGGGACCCTGGGATAGAACCCAGGTTGATGGGCTTGGTGGCACAGCACCTTTACCTGCTGAGCCATCTTGAGGTCCTAAAGCTTTTGGGAAGATAACGGGACTGTGCTGGGACCCTTCCCGTTGCTCTGGGCCGGTTCTGCCCTGAATGACCCCTTGCCTCCTTCCCTAGCAACACTTTCTTATTACCAGATGTTCCTGTCCATACAACGTGCCAACCATGTCAGGATTTTCTTACTAGACCGCCATCATGATGCATACCCGTAATCCCAGTACTCAAAGGCTGGGACAGGCTGGGGCAGCCTGAGCTACAAAAACAAAAACAAAAACAAAAACAAAACAAACAAACAAACAAACAAAAAAAAAACCTTACAAAATCAAAATCAAATCCCAGACAATTTTCAGCAAGCTGGTTTCTGTCTCACTTGCTGATTGTCTACATTAGAAGAAAGATAATTGGTTATGTTTTATAGTGGATGAAGAACACCTCTTTCCTCTTTGTTTTATGAAGTATATGACTTCAGGGACTTAACAAAAAGCATTTCTGTCAGTGCTTAAAATACAGTAACAAATACCTCATAGACAAACTGTAACTGAATTCCCAGTGAGAACCAATAGCACATGTAATCACCTGGCCTGTTAATCACTGCCATTCTCTTCCTTGTCCCAGAGGTAGGACGGGTGAAAAGACCTACCAAAGCATGGAGATAAAGAGCTAGACGTAGGTTTTAACAACCAGACTATTGTCACATTTGTGCTGTTTTTTTCAGAGGATAACCAAAATCTTCTGATACAGACTCTCCAGTGTCAGTCAGCTGCCATTCCTTACTGATGGCAGAGGGTCAATGTCCTGTTGTGACTCCATAGACACATGCTGCTTGGTGACTAAACTGGTCTTCATATTCAGACAGTATATGAGCCGAATGACAGTTAGTCACACCTACAGCTAGTATTGGTTCAAACCTGGATGGTAACTGTTTCTCTGCCAGTTAAATGGACTGAAGTCAAATCTCTAAATATATAGGCTAAAACAAATACCCTTAGAACTGCTGTGACAACAGAAGGTTGATGGGCAGTTAAAGAAAAACATAGGGGCTGGAAAGATGGCTCCATTGATAAAGTGCCTGCCATGCAAGTGTGAGGACCAGAGATCAGATTCCCAGAACCTGAGTGCAAAGCAGGCGAGGGGAAAGCAAGCCAGGCATGGTGTTCTGGACGCAGAGATAAGAGAAGATAAGGAGGCCAGCTGGCTAGTTAGAATAGTTGAATCTCTGAGCTCCGAGTTCAATTCACAGGTTCAGCCACAATCAATAAAAAAAGGTAATAAGCAAAAGGGCACTAGAATCCACTTCAGTCCTCTACACATATCTACCCACACAAGTGCACTCAAACACATGAAAACACACACATGTACTCATGTCACATTTAGACACACATGATAAAAGGAAAGAAAGAAAGACATAGAGGGCTGGGGAGATAATTTCAGTCAGTAAAGTGTTTGCTATGCAAGAATGTTGACCTCAGTTCAGTTCCCAGAATCCACATAAAAAAGTTAGGCATGTAATCCCAGCCCAGGGAAGACACAGACAGAAGGTTCCCTGGAGCTCAATGGCCAGCTGTCTAGCCAACTCATTGAGTTCCAAGACAGTGAGAGACTCTGTCTCAAAAGACAGAATGGATAATCTTTTAAAGCATTACACCAAGATTATCCTCTGGCCTCCACATAAATGTGAACACAATATGAACACACACACACACACACACACACACACTATAATAGAGAACAGTTGTGAAAGCTTCCATGTGATAACTCTTTCATAATCTCATGCTAAAGAAAAAATTTTAAATCAGAATAAAGATCTATCATTTACTCAGTATAAATGTAGCAGCAAAAATCAAAAAGCTTTGTCTTTTGATATGGTCCTAGAGATCACTGGCTGATGAAAATGAAGCCCAGGCCCTCCCTTTTCCAATTACTCCATTAGTTAAGTGGAACAATAAGCCCATTCAACCCTTAGAGATGTTGGAAGAACTCATGATCCAATGTTTAGGAAGCGCAAAGCGTTCCTCAAATGAGAAGTTCTGTATAAACACAGCTCTGTACTGTTCTAGCCAACCATAGCCACGTGCTGCTGGATCAAAACACCACCTAGTATCCCAATGAGAAGCTCCATTTCTAGTGCTATATTCTTTGTACTTGGCTAACTCAGAGGAGTAAGATGACATAAACAAATGCATAAAAGCTTAAATGTGACTTGGGATATATGATACATACATATATACATATATACATATATGGAACAGGCAATAACACATGGTTCCTTGTAAGTGATAGGCAACCACTGAGCTATTTCTCCAACCCATAAATGCATATATTTGAGACAGTGTATGTAGCCCTAGCTGGCCTAGCAGTTCTTTATGTAGATCAGGCTGACCTCAAACTTCTGGAGCTCTGCCTGCCCTCTACTTCCCAAGTGCTGGGATTAAAGATCTGCATCATGCTCTTCCGGTGTCTATCCCATTTACCTTTCTGAATGAGGATTGAGCATCTTGCTTAGCTTCTTTAGGTGTACAGATTTTAATATGTTTATTCATATGGCTAATATCCCACTTATAAGTAAGTATATAACATGTGTGTCTTTCTGCTCCTGGGATACCTCATTAAGGATAATCTTTTCTAGTTCCCACCATTTGCCTGCAAATTTCATGATTTCCTTGTTTTTAATTTCTGAGTAATATTTCATTGTGTATATGTACCACAATTTCTATATCCAGTCCTCAATTGAGGGACAAAGGAACAAGACAGGGAGCCTACCACAGAGGGCCTCTGAATGACTCTACCCAGCAGGGTATTAAAGCAGATGCTGAGACTCATCTCCAAACTTTGGGCAGAGTGCAGGGAATCTTATAAAAGAAGGGGAAGAATGAAAGACCTAAAGGGACTGGAGCTCCATAAGGAGAGCAACAGAACAACAACAACAAAAAAAAAAAAAAAAAAAATCTGAGCCCAGGAGTCTTTTCTGAGACTGATAATCCAACAACCAAGGAATATTCATGAAGATAACCTAGAATGCCTACACAGATGTAGCCCATAGCAGCTCAGTCTCCAAATGGGCGTCCTAGTAAGGGGAATAGGAGCTGTCTCTGACATAAACTCAGTGGCTGGTTCTTTGATCACCTCCCCCTGAAGGGGGAACAGCCTTACCAGTCCACAGTGGAAGACAATGCAGACACTCCTGATGAGACCTGATAGGCTACGGTCAGAGGGAATGGGAGAAGGTGTTCCCTATCAGTGGACTGGGGAAGGGGCATGGGAGGAAAAGAAGAAGGGAGAGCAGGATTGGGAGGGGATGAGGGAGGGAGCTACAGCTGGGATACAAAGTGAATAAATTGTAATAAATAAATAAATGAATTTTAAAAGTCTGCGTCACCATACACAGCTAATGAATATTATTTTCAACAGCAAAAACTCACTTTTAGTGTCATATTTTCAATGTTCCTTACTGGAGTGTGGTGGGCAGTATACAATATCAGTCAGAAGTATTTTAGAAAGCACAGTGATCTCAACTAAATGAGAAAAATATATTAATAAATAAAACTTGGTTAAGTCCGTGAAGAAATGGGAAAGCTATGTGTTGATAAAGGTAAAGTTGTTTGTGCAGAATAAGGAAGGCAATGTTCTTATGACGTCTACTGTCGTTACAGCAGATCCACTGTAAGACAGGAAAAGGAGATAAAGAGACTCATGGCAGGTTCCAGATTCCTGCCCCACAGCTGTGTTTTGAGTTGCACCATGGAGCTGATGTCACATCATCTGATTACATGGTCCCAAGGTCCTCTCCACCCTCAAGAATTCCTGACAGTTCCAGCCTATGTCTCATAGGATGTGACCATTACTCTATAGGGTGCATTCCATGCTTAGTTTCAAAGGCTTTTTAAAAGAATCCTTGTCTAACAAAAATTGTACTAGGAAAGGCTGAAATAGTAAATATGATTTTACCAAAAAACTAATATATTGCCCTATATTAGGCAAACACTCCTACAAAAACTTGAGAGGGTAGAAGGATAAAAACATTAATGCCTAAACAAATCAACAGCTCACATTCAAGTGAATATTTAACAATTTATTGAACTATTAAGTATTAAGTTTTAATTTATTGAACTATTTACAGTAGTAAGGATGATGCTTGCTACTTCACGTGAGAGAGAAAGCCTTGCTCCCAAAGCTATATTCTTTTGGTGGTGGCATTAGAGAGGAAGAGAAAGGTAATATGGTGAAATAAATCCATGATGAATGTAGTCAAATAGGTACCAAGAAATACAAATCACACACCTGCGTACTAATGAAGAAGACATTGGACTGTGCTATTAAAACAAAATGAACAAAAGAAACAAACAAACAAATCAAAAGCTTCTCAGAGAATGTGTGTTTGGAATGGACTTTGACGTACAGTTAGAATTTTATAAAGAAGACATAATATACAACAAAAATACATGAGATGAGTGTGGAATGATTGTTTTTTGTTTTTGTTTTTGTTCTGTTTTGCTTTGTTTTTACAGACAATTTGGAGAATTATAAAGTCAGACCTAAATGTTAGGTAGGATACGCATACTAAAGTGAAATACAAAAGATGAGAACAGGGGAGGCTTAGGCGGAATGGGCTTTAAACATCACAGTAAAGAGCAAGAACTTAATTAATGGAGCCACAAAGGATTTGAGCAGGAAAACAGCCTAATGAGAGCTATGCTTGGGGCAAATAATTTGTCCTCCATTGTGGAGAATGATTGCAGATGGGCAGAGTTGCCAGAAAGCGAGCATAAAGCTTTTGCAATGTTCTAAGTAAGAAATCATGGAATCTGACCTGGAGGCTCAAGCCAGTTCACACTTAAAATCCCAGCAGGAGGCTAAGGCAAGAGGATCTCAAGTTCCAGGCCAACCTGGGAGGACATAGTTAGACTCTGTCTCAAAAAAAGAAAAATATATTTTGAAGACTTTAGTCTGAATGGCAGCAGAAGGCATTCAAAGAAAATATTTAGGGTGTTGTCCCTAGGGAACATCCTCTGAGAGTCAAGTGTGCTCACTGCTGACTGAGAAGCATTCTCAGAACCTCTGTCAGAGAGTGCAGAAGTTGGGGACTAAAAGAAAGAGATCAGGACCAAGCAAAGCCCAGGAGGAATCGTGAAGGTGGGATGGCCCCTTACTGGAAAAATGACAACAGTTTGTAGAAGTAAAATTGCAAAGCTCAATGGAGAAAGAAAGGTCAGTCACAGTGATGATTTAAGAACACCCAGGAAATGCCTCAGAATGAACTGGAAGATCTGGTTTGAAGGCAAAGAGGACAGCTTCATCTGAGACATGTTTATGCCTTCTTTGTCTAGGTCATGCTACCACTGAGATTATGCCTAACGTCAATGACTGGAGTGACGCCTGTGGTACATCTCACTTTTTGAGAACCTTAAGAAAAAAGAGTAGATAAAGTGTCAAAGGTCAGAGAGCAAGATCCAAGCAATGAGACATACTGACTGGGAAGCAAGACTTTAAGTGTTTATTCCACTTGTAGACATATGATGGAATTCCTAGAAGACATTAGTCATTTGGTAATAAGATGAAGAGAATGAAATAATTGCATATGGGCCAGGGAGATGGCTCAGTTAGAAAAGGCACTTGCCACAAAGCCAGACAACCTGGGTGTGATCCCCCATATTCATAGAGTAGAAAGAGAGAACTGACTTATACAAATTGTCCTCTGACCTACCCAACCATGCTGTGTGTACACATGAACTAAATTAATAAATTAATTAAATGTAATTAAAATGAGGAAGATATCAATGTACAAAATTAACATATTAAAAAACAGCCTTCAAATATACAAACCCAACCCAAATAGGAGATGTAATATCTTTACAAGACCCACAGAAAGATTTAAAAATTAGAAATAAACTTAACAAGTAAAATATAAAATTTAACTGAAAACAGTAACACTTAAACACCCCCTGGAAGAGAAAAATAGACTTCACAAAATCAGAGTCCTTTTTTCTCTTGGAAAGGATGACTCAATGTTACCAAGATATTAATCCTGTCTCTTCTAGTAAATATATAAATGTAATGCAATCCCAATAAACATCCAATAAACCTCTGTGGGAGTTAGTCAAGCAGATCCTAAAATTCAGATGAAAAGCAAACATGCAAGAATAACTAGCAAGACCCGGGGGGACAGGGCATCTACCAGATATGAAATCACACTGAGACATCTACAGTTTGTAAAGTGTACTCGAATATAAACAGAGAAGGGAACAAAGCAGAATGTCAAAAGAAATGGTGATGGTAATGTAGCCAGTCAAATCAATAGGAAAAAGAAACATTTCCTACTAAATGATATGGAAAATAGAACCTTGTATGAAAGAAAGATACAGACCCATACACCAAAATGAAATTTAAATATGTTAAAGTTTGGATTTGTTTATTGGTTTGTTTGTTTTGATACCAGAGTCTTACTAGCTACCTCTGGCTAGCCTGGAACTCACTATGTAGACCAGACTGGCTTCAAACTCAGAGATCTCCCTGACTGCTTCTACTTCCCAAGGGCTAGGATTAAAGGTGTGTCCCAGTACACCCACTCTATTCGTGATTTCATCGTAGAACATGAAGTCATTTAATAAGTAGAAGAAAATGTGAATAAATATGTTTGAAATCTGGAATGGAAAAAACTTAAAATAATGACAATTCTAACTATGAAAAAATACATGATTTATATCTAGCCGGGCAGTTTTAATGCATGCCTTTAAGCCCAGCACTCAGGAGGCAGAGGCAGAGGCAGGCAGATCTCTATGAGTTCAAGGCCAGTCTGGTGTACAAAGAGTTTCATGACAGCTAAGACTACACAAAGAAACCATGTTTTGAAAACAAACAAGAATATCTAAATGTTAAAAGTATGCCTCTCAACATGTGACATGTCAAAAAAATCATATATAAAATTAAAGGCTAAATGACAAACTAAGAGAATATTTAAAATACATATCACAGATAAAGGCCCAACATATTAATATTTCTCAAAATCCCTGGAAAGAAGTATCTAAAAATCTCATAAAAGATAAGAAAAGACCTATAGAAACAGTTTACCAAAACAAATGATATAAACACATATTCAAATGAAAGAGAAAATGCAAGTCAAAACTACAGAAACTTGATACTAAGACCCTTCTCAATCAGACTGGTCCAAACTGAGAGCAGACACATTCATTCTCTTATGTCTTACTAGTGGGAATGCAGGACACTATGTACTCTGGGAGAACTTGGCAATACTAAACTATATATGCATCTATCCTCTGGTCAAACAATCCCAATTCTAAAAGTCTATCTTCAAAAACCAAAAAGAACATTTGCACAAAGTTATCCACGCTGTCATCATTTTCAATATTATCAAAACCCCAGACACCAATTGAAAGCTCTTTTCTGAAATACAGCAGGATATACTACAAAGAGCCACATAATAGAGGCCCGGTAGCTGCCTAAGTGTGACACTTTTGGTAAATAGTTTTGGCGCTGTTTCCAGGATCTAATTTCATGTAGAGAAATGGAGACCCAAAGAGAATAAACAGTGTTCTGGGTTGTGTGTGAGACAAATGAGCCAGCAATTCATAAAAAAATAGTTGTGGCTGGTGGATCAAAACACTGGTGTAGAATAGGATTCTCTAAGCACATCTTTGAGGAAGGGTAAAAGTGTAGTGTGTGTGTACGTGTGTGCATGCATGTCTGTGTGCGTGCTCGCATGCATGCCTGTTTGTACATAGTGTAAAGAGACCAGAGGTCAGCATGGGCTATCTTTCTCCATCACTCTCCAGCGTGTCTTTTGAGATCAGGTCTCTCACTGAGTCCAGCACTTGCTAATCAGATAGGCTTGCTGGCCAGAGGGCTCTGAGGAGGATCATCTGTCTCCCTGACTCCTCCTATGCTAGGGTTACAGACAAACATGACCAAACAGCTTCTTTTATACACGGGCTCTGGGGATCCAAACTCAAGCCCTCATGTTTGTCATACTTGTCCTGTAACAAGCATGTTACTGACTGAGCCATCCCCCAAGACCTAAATCTTTTTTTTTTTTTTTTATGTAACATTTTTGCTTTGGAACCTTATCAGTAAAAAGAAGCAAACTCAGCTGGATCGTGGCTCATGCCTTTAATCCCAGCACTAGGGAGGCAGAGGCAGGTAGATCTCTGTGAATTTGAGGCCTGCCTGGTCTAGGGTGAATTCCAGGGCAGCGAGGGCTACACAGTAAAACCTTACATCTAAAAAACAAAAGAGAATAAAGAAAGACAAAAAGGAAGGAAGGAAGAAGGAAGGAAGGAAGGAAGGAAAAAGAAGAAGAAGGAGGAGAAAAAGGAAGAGGAAGGAAAGAAGGAATGAGCAAATGAAAAGAAAGGATGAAAAATTTAAGATTGAATACAAACAGATGTGACTCTATGTAGATAGAAAATTGATTCACAAGAACAATGAAATTAATTAACTCAAGTATCCTTTAAACACAGTAGTCAGGATATATGTAACTCCTTATTATAATGACTTCATTGGTGTGTGCTTTTGGAGACAGTATCTTAATCTGTAGCCCAGGCTAGTCTGAAGCTCACTATGAAGTTCAAGTTGGCCCAGAACTTGCAGTAATTCTGAAGCCTCTACAAGAATTTCAGGCATGAGCCTCCACACCTGGCTAGTATAATGGTACTCAACAGAGGGGGGTATTACAGGATCCCTGCCCAGGGGAGAGCATACACAAGACTCCATCTGCTAATAATTTCAGCGTCATAACTAGGGAGAGAAGGTGCCTCATCCTTATCAGGATAAACTATCATAAGGCAGTAGAAAGTCATCTACTTCTTTGGGACATTGTCTATGTGCCATCCTTGAACAGAATAGTGTGGAACTACAAATTCAGGCTCAGGCAAACCTTGGTTCTCACTCCAACAAAAAGAAATAATCAAAACAGGGAGGGAGAAGTAAAAAAGAAGACGACTTGATGAGACATTATGCATGAGCCTTCACTGAATTTTTTAAAAATAGTTTCACATGACATTACTGGGACAAGAAGCAATTTGAATGTATATTAATTATTAACTACTATTACTTCATGTTAAAGTTATGTCCCTTGATAGTAGTATTGGGATCATGGAAGGAAGAGTTCTTATTCTTAGGAAGCATGATGGAGGACTTAGAAATAAACATCAAGATGTCTGCAATTTACTCTGGAGTATATGTACATACATATGAGCATATATACACACACTTACAGAAGGCAGAAAAAAATAAACAACTAGCAAATAGAACAGTGAACTGTTTAAATTTTCTGTGGGTTTGAATTGTTTCATTTAAATTTAAAAAAATGGTGGTAGTAGAGTGTGGAATTTGAACCTTTGAACTGATACAAAATAAATATATTACTTAAAAACAAGTAAAGGAATAGAATCAAGCATTTGTTCTACTTTCCCTAACAGAACTATAACTTGGGATTACCAAATAGTTAACTAGGAAAATTTGTCTTCACAGGAAATCTATATAATTAATGACCTCTTATGAGTTATGAATTAGACATAATCACCAATGACTGCCAACATCCGCAGAAAGAAACATCAGAACATGTGCACCTCCAGATGGAAGCAGATAATACCCCCCAGGAAGGCACCTTGCCAAATACAAATAAATAAACAGTACAACTAGGCCTCTAGAAGAATCTATCAGAAACAACGAAGGGAAAGAACACACTAAACTTCACCCTGAGGATGCACTCATCCAAACCTGGAGAGATGTTCTGAAATCCCCCGGCAACAAAGAGCCTTGTTCCTCTGAGGAAGAAGGGACCCAAAGCTTAAAAGAAATGGAAAAGATAGCCTGTGACGTGTGGACCTCATCCATGGTTCCAATTCACTAACTAAATCAAAAAGTGTGGGAAACCAAGCAGAAAATGTAAATATGGCAAGGAGAGTTGGTGATTAGGAACTATTAATCATCATCTTTAGATATGATAATGGTGTTTGGTGGGGTTTTACATATGTTTTAGGTTTTTTATGTATATTTGTTATACATGGTACCATGCGTAAGGACATTGCTATACAAGTACACTGTATATGTTTCTAATGCTCACATTCCCACATTCATGTGAACACACATGTACATGTATGGGCACATGTATATATGCATGCCACATATATACATGCATGCAAGAAAAAAAGTTCTTTAATCTAAGGACTCACTTAGATGAGTAAGGTAGAAAGATCATGAGTTTGAGCATCGTCTAGATTACATAGCAACACCCTCTTCCAAAATGGGGGAAATGCTTTTTTTTAGACATATAACCTAAAATATTTATAGATAAAATAGTATGATGTGAGGGATATTAAAATAATAAAGAAGGTTGTTTAGAACTGGTAATCTTTGAAGATGGTGAAAGGTACATAACCTTCATTAAAATGAAAATTAACTTTGGAGGAAAAGGAGATAAGGACTCTACCCTTTACTCTGAATTCCTCTCCCTACTATGGAGAGCCTCCCAGTAAAGCCATTCCCTGCATTATCCCATTTAGACCCACTATGTCACATCATCACACAGTGGGTGTGACCAAACACTATTCTCTAGTGTCAAACCTTCTGGGTTCAATATGTCTCGCCACTGTTAACCTCAATTTCTTTATCTCTAACTGTGGATGGCAACAATATTCTAAATTTCATGGAATTGCAGTGAAGGTTAAACAATAACATATTTAAGCTAATTGCTCATAATAAAAAAATATATTTATTAGTATTTTTATGAGCATATGGAGGAAGGACATGACACAAAGTTAGTCTGACCTAGAACTTATTATCTTGAAGTATGCAGCCTTGAGGATTCATATATACATATACATAAGATTTTTAAGTACCCAATGACAAAATGATATCAATATGATACCCTCAATATGATATCAAAATTTTAAGTACCAGCAACAAGGTTTAGAATATACCAATAAAGAGATCTGAATATAAACATACCCTAACAAAATAATGTAGGAAAGTACCCATTCATTTATTCACTCAATATATGAGTGTAACTAAGCTCAGACTGAGCTTAGTTATGCAATAGGTAGTAAGGATTTGATAATTACAGCCCTATCCTTGAAAGCTCGCTCATCAGGACCCATGCTAGAGGATCTACTACAAGAGTAGCTGAGCGATAGGAGCATTAGATAGAGTAGTATGTAAGGGAAAAGAGAGGCTGTTCTCAGAGCTCTGAAATCTCTCCATCAGAGACTCCTCCATACAGTCTGGCCAAGATCTAGCCAACTCAGGCACAATCCTGAAAAACATCAACACTGAATTAATATCCATATCAACAGACAGGTTGCAGCCATGGTGACTAATAGGCATTGGTCAAATGTGTAGAAGCCAAAGTATTTCCTGGTGCTCAGTACATTTGTGGCAGAAGTCATCTAAAAAGTTGACAAATGGAAGGGAAGATCCTAAGCCCAGCAAAAATGACAAGAATAAGAAACAATGTCTGGACTTAGCTGTCTGACTAGCCCTGAGAAGTCTATGAACTCAGGCAAAAGAAGCAAGGACCCTATGGCATTTTCAAGGTCAAATTTTAGAACAAGTTTTGAGGATGAGAATATGAAGGATATGAAGTATGGTTCTGTTCCATAACTGTTGTGCTTGCGTTTACTGTGGCTGGTCCTCAACTGCTTTTCCAGAACCAGAGCCTGAGGAAAGAATGCATGTGTACGTGACCCTATGAAGAAATTCTCCCAGGCGGAGTCAGGAAGGGAGTAGAGGAAACAGAAACCAGGAAAGGAGAAGAAGGGCAACAAGGAAAAGAAAAAGGATGTTTTTCAAAGTTTCCAAATAAGGGCAGAATCTCTGCAGCAAAGTTTCAGCTGGCCTGAGGGCAGCTTCATCCAGATCTCAGAGAGTTTCTGGAGTGTGGACTTTGTCTCAGAGTTTGTCATGACTTGAAACAAAGAAGTTGGCTTTTTCTGTCCCACCTAAAATGGAGGTGGCAAGAGTCACTGAATGCCCTGACCCAGGAGTGTCCATGTGGGATGTGAGCACTTACTGGCTAAAGTCATCTCACGACTGGCTTCTGAAGACTGCCTCAGGGGTAGGCTTGCCAGGCAGACTTACAGAAATCATTGAGGTGCACATAGTCTACAAAGGGTTCTAAAGAGCTCTGGGCAGAAAACCAGTCATGTCCACTTCACATCTGGACTCTAAATTATGGGCTTAATTGTCAATAAAGAATAAATTAAGGGGATGCCAATTGGCTGGGCCATTATGAGAATGCTGCAGTCATTAGAATAAACATTCAAGTTACTTTCAACTTCAAAATCTAATAGAACTAAGGGGCTGGTGTACTCAGAGATTCTGGCTTTGAAACACCTAAGAGTGAGCCAACAGGTATAAAGGCAAGTTGCCACCGGTGTCAGATGCTGAGAATAGGGCAGATGTTCTACTGTCCACAGGGCCCCTGAGAGCCAAGGTACACAGTTCTTTCATAATCACTGCTCGTTCTACCTCTCTACATTTTGAGTGTGTTGGAGGCAGGGGGTGAGACTGGGTTTCTCTGTGTAGCACTAGCTATCCTGGAACTCACTCTGTAGACCAGGCATGTACCACCACTGCCTGACCTCTACAATTTTCTTAACTAACAAGAAAGCTTTAGAAACATTTTTTGAGCCAAGCAGTAGTGGAGCACAACTTTAATCCCAGAACTTGAGAGGCAGAAGCAGACAGATCTCTGAGTTCAAGGTCAGCCTGATCTACAAGCCAAGAAAAGGACAGCCAAGGCTACACAGGGAAACTCTGTCTTGAAAAACCAAAAAGAAAGAAAGGAGAAGGAGGAGGAAAGAAAGAAACACTTTTTGGTTGCAATACCAAGAAGGTTATAGAACCCTAAATGCTTTGTTAGAACTGGCATGCAGTTTTCTAAATTAGATTCCAGTTAGTTAGAAAAGAGACAGTTGACTAATTCCGTTATTCTTGTGTCTCTTGAACATCCACACTTCATTTGGACCTAGTTATGGGCACCAACTGATCCCAGCCCTGTTCCCCAGACACTCACCTCTCTTCTAATTCCTTCCAGACCCATGCCTTGAAGCAGGTTGCTATTCATATGTACCATTTTTTCATACTGAATCGAAGTCCTCATGTTAAAAATATGCATGGTTTTGATTTGCATTTCCATGATGACTAAGGACTTTCAGCATTTAAGTGTTCTCCACCATTCACAATTCTTCTGTTGAAAATTCTGTCTAGCTCTGTATCCCTATTAAGGATTTTTTGGTTTGTTGCTGTTTAACTTCTTGAGTTCTTTATATATTCTGAATATTAGCCCTTTGTCACATGTAGGACTGGTGAAGATCTTTTTGCAATCCATAGACTGCCATTTTGTTCAGTTGATAGTGTTCTTTACTTCACAAAAGCTATTCAGTTTCAAGAGGTCCCATTTATTAATTGTTGATCTTAGAGCCTGAGCTGTTGGTGTTCTGTTCAGGAAGTTGTCTCCTATGTCAATGAGTTCAGGCCTCTTACTCATTTTCTTCTCTAGCAGATGTAGTGTATCTGGTTTTATATTGAGGTCTTTTATCCACTTGGACGTTGGGGGATATCTCTAACACAGACTATGTTGCCTGCTTTTTGATCACTTCACCGTGATGGGACTTCCCTACCAGGCCCCAGGGGAGGGAGGTGAACTCAGTCCTCATGTGAATAGATGAGCTGGGGTGTCTGAGTAGGGGCTCCCCTATTTTGAGAAATAGAGGAGAGAAGAAGGTGGGACTGGAAGGAAAGGAAGGATAGGAGGAAGGGGCTTATGACTGAGATGTAAATTGAATTAGTTAATTAGAAATCTACTCAGCAATCAAAAAGGAGGAAATCATGAAATTTGCAGGCAAATGGTGGGATCTAGAAAAGATCATTCTGAGTGAAATATCCCAGAAGGAAAAAGACAAACATGGTATATACTCACTTATATAGACCTATAAGATATGATAAAAATAATGAAATCTATACACCTAAAAAAGATAATCAAGAGAATGGACATGGGGTAAGATGATCAATCCTTGTTTAGAAAGACAGATGGGATGTGCATTGAACGTATGACAGGAGTCTACTGAAGGCATCTGAAAGACTCTAACTAGCAGTGTTTTCAAAGCAGATACAAAGACTCATGACCAAACCTTTGGCAGAGTACAGGGAACCATATGAAAGAAGGGGAGTTAGTATGACATGGAAAGGATAGGAGCTCCACAAGGACCAAATATATCTGGGCACAGGGTCTTTTCTGGGACTTTCAACCAAGGACCATGTATGGATATAACGTAGAACCTCTGCTCAGATGTAGCCTGTGGTAGCTCAGTAACCAATTGGTTTCCCATAGTGAGGGGAACAAGGACTATTTCTAACAGGAACTCAATGACTGGCTCTTTGACCTCCCCACCCCCAAAGGGAGGAGCAGTCCTGTTAGGCCACAGAGGAGGGCTTCGCAGCCAGTCCTGAAAATACCTGATAAAACAGGATCAGATGAATGGGGAGGAGGTCCCCCCCCATCAGTGGACTTAGAAAGGGCCACGGTGGAGATGAGGGAGGGAAGGTGGGATTGGGAGGGAATGAGGGATCGGGACACGGCTGGGATACAGAGTTAATAAAATGTAACCGATAAGAAAAGAATAAAATTAAAAAAATAAATATGCATGGTTATATCAGAGGCTGAAGAAATCTGTAACAGCAAAATAATGAGGATGTGTTGGCTTGTATATAATTGTTAAGTCATAAATGACCTGTGATTCAAATAAAAAATAAAAAATAAACAAAATGAATAAACTATAATTAATAAAATAAATTTTAAAAAGTGTTTCTCACGCTGTGGGGACCCCAAAAATAAAATTATTTTCATTGCTACTTCATAACTGTAATTTTGCTACTGTTCTGAATGATAATGTAAATATCTATGTTTTCCAACAGTCTTACTCGGCCCCTGCAAGGGCCCTTCACCCCCAAAGGGGTAACAACTCACAGGCTGAGAACCTCTGCTGTAGAGCCTACACCAGTGACTACAATGGCATTCTCTAACTTATCAGTCCTTACAGATTCTGGGCTCAGACTTCGAGTGGATAACAATGCTACTTCTCAGTCATGGACAAACATTTTTAAAAAACATCCTCGTAGAGGCAAGTTTTCCTTACATGTTTTGTGGCCATTGCTCCAGAAACATTTTCAATAAATCACTTGTATCTGGTCTTTGACTTCAGGTTGGTAAACAGGTTGTTTAACACAGGAATGTTCTATATTATAGATCTCATGAAGGATGTGTGCAATACTACCTGAGACCTGTCTGGCAAAATGAAAAATTAAAAGAAAAATCAAGCTTCAGCATAACTACTAAGCTATATAAAATGAAATGATTGAAAGAAGCTGCTGATTTCTGTCTCACTGTGGGGTGGAAGTACTGTATAATGGAGTGCTGATAGACATCTTTGCACGACTTCACCTTCCCTAACTTTGTCATGGTAAGAGTGTCTACACCATGGAAAATAATGTGATGCAAACTAGAGTTTTTAAATCCAGAAAAATTGGTGGTTAAACAACTCCCAGTAGCCTCCTACTTTTCTAAAATCCCCAAAATGCCCATGGTCAGCATTACCCAACATAAAACAAGCCATGCCAGATAGGAAGTTAAAGAAAGAGGTGGCAGATTGAGCTAACTGTTGTTAAAATATCTTACTATGAGATTTTACAAACATCTAACACCACTAAGACAATCCTTCCTAGGACTACAAGGCCAGGGTAAAAGGTCCTGAAGCCTAATCTTCCTTAGCGTTTGCTTGGATGATGCTTTCAGGTCATTCAAATCTTGGGTAAATAGCATTAGAGGGGTCATCCATAACCTTTATATATAATGACTCCCTTGACCATTACCCCTAACATTTGTCACTATCAACCATATAATCTCTATGAACAAAATCTTATTTGGTTCAGTGTAGCATTCTAGTACTAAACACAGAGCATGATCAAAGACTACAAGGCGAGTTAGCTAAACACATATGCAATAACATGGAAAGTTATCCATAAATTATTACTAGGTAGCCAAAAAATATCATAGGAAGATATATGATTGGTACTCATCATTTACCAATTCTATATTTATAAATTCGCCTGTTCACTAATTCACTGTTCACCCAAAACAATACTCATGCTGTTTTCTGAACCATTCACAGAGATAAACATTCCTATATGGGACTGGTGAGCAAGATGAAATTAAATTAAACCTTTCCCTTATTTCAGTCTTCATAATGTTATCAAGTACTTTTCCATGCTCTATGTAGGCCCATGCATTTGTATTTGATTTTGCTGCTGTTCTTTTAAATTTGAGTTACAGTGCTATGGCTGCATTCAGTGTAAGTGAGTTAACAATACATATTGAAGACAGTGTCATTATGTAGCAATACACAAAGAATACGGTTATATATTGGTTGGTGAAAATGATAGCCATCAAAGAACCAACTCAAAAAAATAAAATAAAATAGAGTCAGAAGCAAACCAAACTGTCTATTTATACTAAAGAGAAAATAATTGGGTTCAGAACAAAGGAGCTTGTTTTGAGTTTGATTTTTTTTTATCATACTACATGTAAACAGCTAGATTTTTAAAGAAGCCTTCTACTCAACCTTCAAAATATTGGCCCATTAATAAGAAATGTGCTTTTATTCTCTTCAAAGAAGGAATACATTGCCCAGATACTTTAAATATTCTTTATAAAAGCAGGTGGTTCTTACATGCAGTGCTGGGTATTAGTAAATACATAGACTGTTGCTAATTTGTTTCAGGCATGAAAAACTTGGAGCATGTACAGGTAGATATAGAAACAGAATTTTTCCAGTCAATCCTGGTATGATGTGTGAGAAGCAAAGACTGTTCACAGAGTTAAAATCGTGATTCTTGTTTCTTGAGCAGAAAACCATGAAGGAAAAATTGGGGTAGATTTTCCTCTTTCCAGATAATAAGAGCAGAACAGAGTAAGCCCAGCTGGGCACTCAGTCAACAAGAACACTATCTGCTCCACTTTCTTAACCCACCCCCTGACCCTTTCCTGTGAGTCCTTTTAATCAGGGTCTCCAATAAAATATTACTCCTACTCTCAAAATGGATGCTGCATGTAAACATGTGAACTCAGACTCCCCAGAAGAAAACCAGGGCAATTAAATGAGCCATAACCTTAGGGGTTCCCCATTCTCCCCAGAACAAAAAGCGAAGTTTGAGAGCTGGTGTGCATAAGAGGCTGCTGGAGTGTGGTGGCGACCCTATAAAATGCTACATCGGGGTTTCATGTTGGAAAAACATGCCCACCATGTGTTGCATCCATGACATGAATGACAAGAATGTCCTTCAATGACAAGAAGTTGTGACACAGATTTGGGATTAAGATTCTTCTTATTGGATTTTCTTCTCTAAACAAGCAGAAATCATGAGTATATTGGCTGGCTGGTCCTGAAATCATTTTTGCTTCCTGAAATGAGGGAATTTCTCACTTAAGGAAAAAAAAGGTTTCCAGGTTCCTTAACAATCCTTTAGTAGGAACATTTATATTAATGGATAAGAATATAATTTAAGCAATAAAAGGGTTAAAAAAAATCATCCTGCAAACTAATCTTATGCGAAGCCTACAGCCAATCTCATTGAATTTTAAGTAAGGTTGTGAGTTCTTCCTTCTTCCCAGCTCAAATATATTTTACTAAATGTAAAATTCAGTTTTTCACTGTATATTTAAAAACTCATTAATATTCATTATGGCATACAGATGGACCAAAGATGGCTTCTCCTGAGACTTTGTTCATTTTAATTCTCAGTCTTTGAGAAAAAAAGAAAAGGTGAACCTGGATTAAACTCTGGCCTTGACCATTCTTAGGGTAGGTAATTCCTAAGGCATCACCAATATTCAGTAAAATAAATACATTTTAGGAGCTCAGAGTTAACTTTCTTCAATAAGACTATAATACATTTTCTTCCTAGGAGCATTTGCCTGAGGAATTTAGAATTTGTTATTGGAATATAATAAATTCTAAGTTTTGAAAAGGCCACTTGGCTCAGCATGGCCAATACTTTCTAATTCACTTATTGAAGATCCTTATAGTTTTTCAATTTATAAATGCATCTCTTTGCCTCTATAAAAAAAAAGATGATAGTCTTAGCTTTAGTAGAGTTTTGAGGCAACTACTTATTTATAACATTTCCTTTTGGCCAAGAGTATGGTGTCAATAGCATCTTTCTCCTCCAACTTTCCCATTGGTAATAAGGTCGGGCTGGTCTCAACATGAAGAGCTTAATTGGAAGAATGTCATTAGTCTTTACAACTCATAGAAATATATTTGGCCTCTGGAAAGTGTCATCTTTGTCAGAAAGTGCAGGCTATGTCTTTATTGTGTCTTCTGAACAAATAGAAACAGTCCTTCTGAACACTTGGTGATGGGAAGGCATTCTCATGGTGATCTATAGCAAAAAAGCAGAAGAGACATGAATGACCTTAAAATTGTGCTCTAGAACAACCTCCGAAAGTGGAGAAGGGAGGGAGCAGATCCCAGGTTGATCTTGAGTCAATAGGTCTCACATAAAGTAAACATTCACACACAAAGGAGAAGACTTAAACAAAGCCACCATCCTGTGATCTTCGTGCATGAATCTGTCTTTGGTCCTACCTCTTATGAACCCAGTCTCTTCTTACCTGTGATTTTACCTCCCTTCTATAAGACCTGATCTTTGCAGTCACAAGTTTTCACTCTCTTTCCCAAGATTTTAGAAAAGCTTCAGCCAGAAATCTTACTGTCTCAAGATCAAAATGAAAGGAGCCCTTGTCTTTGTTCATTTCTTTTTTATGTTTACTTTTTCTCACCAATATTTTTCCATGTCTGTCACTACCTTCACCTGAGCATTCGAACTTATGACACACATGTACTAGATGCTCCTTAGTTCTCCCAATCATTTGTGGCCCTGATACTCTGCCTTTCTCAGCCATGTTATCTTCAACCTCCTGTTCTAACCTATCTCTTCTCTGTCCCTCTGTCCGCAGAATCTTGTCAACTCTTTCCCAGCATGTAGCTCACAGCCAATGCCCCATGTAAGCCCTCCTTACTACATATCTTTATAGACAAGTAATTCTTCATTTTCCTGCCCTCAGCCCTTCCATCCACCATCGTTTTAGTTCCTCAGTGCACCATGCACAGTGTTATTTTACTGACTGCCATTTTCAGTTTTTGACCTGTCCAACTTTCTCCAGACATCCCCACCCCCACTGAGTGAGTACCTGTGTATTTAGTCTAGGTGCAATGCCAATTTCATCATTATTATTATTTTTATTTTGCCATGTATTATTTTTTTATCTTCACAACAGCTCTAACAGTTAAGTTTGGTTATTCCCATTCTGCGAGGGAAATGGAGAGTTGAAATGGACAGCTTTTCCAGTGACAATTAAAGTCAGAATTCTCACCAGTTTGGCTCTTAACCTGTGCTTCTCCTTATTGTGAAGCCCTCTTCCACCCCAGCCCCCAACTCCCATGGCAGATGAGCTTCCTACACTCTTCCAACTTCTGATTTTAATGCAACATGGTCTACCTGATCTACCACATCGCCTCAAGTCTTGTACCCCAGAAGATGCCATTTGAGATCACAATCTATAGTCACATAGCTTACCAGTTTGGACCACCAGCAAGGCCCTCTCCACTTCCACTTTCTCATAAATATGCTAACAGCACGCATCTCAGAGAAATGCTGAGAACTGGGCAGTGCTTCTTCCCAATGGCCTAGTTGTAGTCTATCATTTCCCTCTTGTTTCACCTTATGAAGAAGGTACAACACCATGCCAACAATGACCTTTTAGTAATTAATTTCATCTCAGCATAATATTTTCTCTGGTAAAGCCCCCTAATCTCATGTGCACACTCTCACGGATGTATTGAGAATGTGTCATATTGTCTTACTCTTAGATATATATTATGTCACCTGTTATTCTTCCTGTGTAAGTTTTCTCATGTCACAATTATGAATTTCCATAGGAAGCATTATATGTCATCTGCCTCACTACAATAATACATGACTGTGCTGAACACAATATTTTGCTTCCAAGCTGAAAACCTTATATTTACATTTTGTCAATTATTAATTAACCATAATATCAGTTATCTTGGTCAAATTCCTCTTCTAGATTCTAATTGCCTCTAGCCAAGGCCTCACTGGCTGTACCTTCAGTTGTTGTTTCACTTACTTGTGACCATTAAGAGCACCTCAAGGAAACCCAGTGTTGCCAGAGCAAGAAAATGTGAGAGAACACAGAGGGAGACTAAACCTCAAAAGGCAGAGGCAAAATTACATGGATAACTTTGTCTTTTGTCTGTTTCTGAAACAAAATAGAAAAGTGAGAACATACCTTCCAGATCTGAATTATGGAGGTCTGAATCCTTGACTCCTACCTGTGACTGAGAGTTTAATGCCCTTCCTCTATGCCACGCTTTCCTTATTTATACAATGGGAATAATAGTAATAAATGATGATGATGATGTTGGCATCACTTGCTCCAGCTCCCCAGGAACAACTTTCTCAGAGAAAAAGGAATTTGCATAAGAAGGTATATTCTCAGAAAAAGCACCAGAATGCAATGAGAGAGGAAAGATGGAGAGGAGCAAAGCTGAAATATGACTCTTTTGCACAGTGAATGAAGGCTCCAGCTGACCCCACAGAGCTCCAAGCTGGCATGGCCATTAGCAGATACCAGCTTGTCACTGAAGGCAGGCAATTCCTAGAAAAGGGTTATGGCCTTGAACATGCTGTCAAGAACAGGTCCTTGGAAGGGACTGAGTTCCCAGGAGACAAGGGAGTGGACATTTTGATTCTGTAAGGGGATCATGTGTCATCTCAAAGCATCCATTACAGTTGCTTTAAGGACTACATGAATAAATACTACGACTCACTTCGACTGTATCTTGCATACTTTAACTCCAGGTAACGGCCACTCTGCTGCATTCATTACCTAGAGATCTCTTCGCTTCACCCGACGGCTTCCTGGCTGCGAAAACGAGGATGGAGCCATGTCAGTTTGTTTCAGTACCTGCCATAGCTAAATTCTGTAAAAATTTATGCATTTATTGGGTTATCCATGTTTACTTTTCTGCTGATTAAACAAACCCTTAGCATGTTGTATTTTCAAGGGTTTATTTCCATACTATCTGTCATAGCCTTAAACAAATAGAAGAGAACAATGTCTCGCTGACTAACCATGGTTATCACCAAACACAACCCAGAGCAACTGCTGCTGATTCACTAATAGATTAAGATAGTTGTGAAGACGAGGAATCAGAGAGAGAGAGAGAGAGAGAGAAAGAGAGAGAGAGAGAGCAAACATACATACATACATACATATATACTTCGATGCCAGCAGGGCAAGAAATAGGAAAATCTCTGACTGCAGTGCGTTCTTCCTCTGTCCTTTGGGCTGCCTCTCTCCTCTTTGTAATATCCTGAGCTCTAGCTACCAGGAACCAAAGCTAGGGGCCCGTGGGACTGGCACTATGAGAGATCTGATTTCTAAATATACCGCCACAGCTTATGTCTTCATTGATTCAAGGGATGCAAAATTTCAGTTAGAATCAGTAAATTTAAGAGCTGTGATATAGTGACTATAGTTAATTACAATGTATTATGTCTTCCAAAATCACTAAGGATTTAAATGTACTCCCCCATAAAAAGTAAGTATCTGAGATAATACATAATGTTAATGTTACAGATGATAAATCTATACACTTTTGATCAATTAAAAATAAATAAAATTCAAAAATTAATTCTTTATTTCTCTCACCATACATATCACTTTCACTCAAATGTTGTTATACCATGAACAACAAAGTTCATTTAATGATATACTGATTAAATGCCATTTTTATACCTTATTTTTATTTAATTATTTTTATTTTTATTAATTACACTTTATTCACTTTGTATGCCCCATGTACCTCCTTCCCTCCTCCCCTCCCAATCCCACCCACCCTCTTCCCCACCTGTGTCCCTCTCCCAGTCCACTGATAAGAGAGGTCCTCCTCCCTTCCTTCTGATCCTAGTCTATCAGGTGTCATCAGGAGTAGCTGCATTGTTTTCTTCTGTGGCCTGGTAAGGCTGCTCCTCCTCAGGGGGAGGTGATCAAAGAGCAGGCCAATCAATCAGTTCATGTCAGAGACAGTCCCTGTTCCCATTACTATGGAGGCCACTTGGACAGTGAACTGCCATAGGCTACCTCCATGCAGGAGTTCCAGACCATCTCCACGAGTGGTCCTTGTCTGGAGTATCGGTTTCGGAAAGACCCCTGTGCCCAGACTTTTAGGATCAGTTGCTGTGCTTGTAGAGCTCCTGTCCTCTCCAGGTCTTACTATCTCCCACTTCTTTCATAAGATTCCCTGCACTCTGCCCGAAGTTTGGCTATAAGTCTCAGCATCTGCTTTGATACCCTGCAGGGTAGAGCCTTTCAGAGGCCCTCTGTGGTAGGCTCCTGTCCTGTTCCCTGTTTTCTCCCTCCTCTGGTGTCCATTCTCTTTGGCTTTCTGGATGGGGATTGAGCATCTTAGCCAGAGTCCTTCTTCCTGATTACTTTCTTTAGGTGTACAGATTTTAGTATGTTTATCCTATATTGTATGTCTAATATTCACTTATGAGTGAGTATATACCCTGTGTGTCTTTCCGCTTCTGGGATACCTCACTTAGGATGATCTTTTCCAGTTCCTACCATTTACCTGCAAATTTCCTGATTTCCTTGTTTTTTATCGCTGAGTTAAATGCCATTTTCTATCCTGCGTTTTCTTTCTGCTTTCTCTTTCTTTCTTTCTTTCTTTCTTTCTTTCTTTCTTTCTTTCTTTCTTTTCTTCTTTCTTTCTTTCTTTCTTTTTTTCTTAAGTTTTTGTTTTGTTTTCTTTTTGCTTTTTGAAACAGGGTTCCTCTGTATAGTACTGGCTGGAACTTGCTCTGTAGACCAGGCCAGGCTTAAACTCAGAGATTTGCCTGCTTCTGCCTCCCCAGTGCTGGGATTAAAGGCATTTGCCACCACCACCCAGCCATATCCTAAATTTTCTTTGTCAAATTTCAATTAATATACTAACACTATTATACATGTTATGCTAAGAAAACATTCCTATCCCAAATCTCTAGACTACTTCATTCTTCTATTCTCTATGTACCTTTCATCCTGAGAGCACCAGGACCAATCTCACAGGTCCTGCTAAATAATAATACTACATCAGTAAAGTTTCTGCTCACATGTAGCTTGCAATCTAGAAAAGACAATCAACTGAGAGAAATATGTACTTCTGATAAGTGAAGGAGAATTAAGGACATATTGAGTAATTATTTGAGCGGCCATTGTTTCACACTGTGGGCAAGAAGAGACCAGGAGGAAAGAAAACACTCTTCAAGCTGCGGTCCCAAGGGAAGCAGGAGTTTGCCAGCAAGGCTGGTGGAGGAAGTCCACCACAGGGAAAGCCATCTGTGAGCAGAGGGGAGCTTCAGGATTAGGAGGGGCAAGATTGGAATTCTGAGATCAATTCATGAGACCCTTATCATAAAGTTTTGGGTGTTTGGAAGACGATTACAAGCCAGGGGAAAGATCCCATTGTGTGACATGCTCAGAAGCATGTGGACAGGGGTCTAATTCCCAAAACTCACGTAAAGATGCAGTGTGTAAGTGATTCGCACTATTAATCCCTGGTGCTCATTGGCCAGCCTGCCTTGCCTAATTATTGCTCCAGACCAATGAGAGACTCTGTCTCAAAGAAGGTGGACAACACTACTGAGGATGACACTGGAGGAGGTTTTCTTCTGGCCTCATTCATTTGTACACACAGTTGCACCTACACATATGTGCATACAAACATTACATGTACATATGCACATGCACTCACACACATGTAAGAACAACAACAAAATGTAGCTTTTTTGGCTTGGCACTAAAATTCTTATTCCACTAAAGATCAATTATCATGATAGGTATTAAACATTCAGAGTGAGCCAGACAATGTTAGTTCTCCCTCCAGTAGCTTACCAGTCAGCAAGCAAGAGGGGAAATTGACAGACATTATGTGAAGGAAGGGCAAGTGCTGGGAAGGAACTAAGACAAAGAGATAAGACAACTCCAGAAGGCCATTAACTTCAAAGAAGGCCTCCTGCTGGAAGTAACATCTAATTGGAGATGGGCTCTCGGTCCGGGGACAATAGCAGACAAGCAGAAAGGAACAGTTGATGGGAGAGGATCATCCGGCCCACAGAGGTTAAAGAGTCTGGAAGGTGGCTATGACCCAGAAGGGCATGGCGGGGTCAGGGTATGAAGAAGACACTTGAAGAGAACAGAGAAGATGAAACTATTTCAGCCTGAAGACAGCTGTAGGTGGAATTACATTTAAAATTGGATTAATGAATCAAACTGTTTTGGACTGCTTTCAAAACAAATCTAAGTTTTTCAGCATTTCTTCTTTCTTTTCTCCTCCTCCTTCTTTTTCTTTTCATTTAGTGTTGGAAATTGAATCTGGGGCCTCCCATGTGCTAGGAAAGTACCCTTTCAGTGTGCTCTATTCTTAGCCTTTTCAGTATTATTTTCATTTAACAATATTTGCCACTCATTATTTTTCTCTACTTAATAAAAAGGTTTTTTCTGTTTATATTTACTCCATACTCCCATTTCAACCAAACTTCACAAATTTAGCAAATTTGTTCTCCAAATCACCAGAGAGCCAATATTCCCCATGGACCTTACCACTGATGTTCCGCACATTTTAAAATAATACCAAGACTAAGGATGGAAGCCCCACTATGTTTGCTTTAACAGTTTGCTTTTCACAATGTCTCAGAACTCTAGGAGAAGGTATTTATTGGGATTTTGTTTGTTATCTTTATAAACATGGCCCTCAATCCCAGTTCTTCCTTAATTAGTTTAACTACTGAATCTTTTTATTATTATTATTATTATTATTATTATTATTAATTTTATTTTTCTTTATTAATTACACTTTACTCACTTTGTATCCCCCCCTGTGGTTTCCTCCCTCCTCCCGTCCCAATCCCTCCCTCCACCCTCTGCATGCATGCCCCTCCCCAAGACCACTGATAGGGAGGACTTCTTTTCCTTCCTTCTGATCCTAGTCAATTAGGTCTCATCAGGAGTAGCTGCCTTGTCTTCTTCTGTGGCCTGGTAATGCTGCTTCCCCCTCAGGGGGAGATAATTAAAGAGCAGGCCAATTTCAGAGACAGTCCCTGTTCCTATTACAATGGAACCCACTTGGATACTGAACTGCCATGGGCTATATCTGTGCAGGGGTCTTAGGTTATCTCCATGCATAGTCCTTGGTTGGAATACCAGTCTCAGGAAAAACCCCTGTGCTCAGATTTTTTTTGCTTCTGTTGCTCTCCTTATGGAGTTCCTGTCCTCTCCAGATCTTACTGTTTCCAACTTCTTTCCTAAGATTCCCTGCACTCTGCCCAAAGGTTGCCCATTAAGTCTCAGTATCTACATTGATAGTCTGCAGGGCAGAGCTTTTCAGAGGTCCTCTGTGTCAGGCTCCTAATTTGTTCCCTCTTTTCCCTGATGTCCAGCCTCTTTGCCTTTCTGGATAGGAATTAAGCATTTTAGCAAGAGTCCTCCCTCTTGATTAGTTTCTTTAAGTGTACAGATTTTAGTAGGTTTATCCTATATTATATGTCTATATGAGTGAGTATATACAGTGTACATCTTTCTACTTCTGGGATAGCTCACTCATGATGATCTTTTCCAGATCCTACCATTTACCTGCAAATTTCATGATTTCCTTGTTTTTTATTGTTGAGTAATATTCCATTGTGTAGATATACCACAATTTGTGTATCCATTCCTCCACTGAGGGGAATCTGGGCTGTTTCCAGCTTCTGGCTATTACAAATAAGGCTGCTACAAACATGGTTGAGCAAATGTCCTTATTGTGTACTTGAGAATCTTTTGGATATATGCCTAGGAGTGGTATAGCTAGGTCTTGAGGAAGCGTTATTCCTAGTTGTCTGAGAAAGCGCCAGATTGCTTTCCAGAGTGGTTGTACAAGTTTACATTCCCACCAGCAGTGGAGGAGGGTTCCCCTTTCTCCACAACCTCTCCAGCATATGTTGGCTCTTGAGTTTTTGATCTTAGCCATTCTGATGGGTGTAAGGTAAAATCTTAGGGTCGTTTTGATTTGCATTTCCCTGATGGCTAATGAGGTGTTTCTCTGCCATTCGATATTCTTTTTTTCCCCTATGGAGAACTAGAATGGTTTGATATAATTCTTCTACAGGTTCAAATGAAAGACATATCACCAGCTGCACACAGTGCTCTTCATCCCTAAGAATTTGTATTCAAATTCTGGTGCCCGCATGTTTGTACATGAAGAAATCCCATGTAAAAAGAGCAAGAAGGCTAAAGGGGAAGAAGAAGAGGGGAGAAGCAAAAATCAGAAAAGGACAAAAGTTGAAGAATTTATGGCAGAAAACAGACTAGAGAGAGACTACCCAGGACTTTGAACACCTTCTTAAGAAGGTTACAAGGGTTTCAACGACCATAACATCTTAACAGTTATTTTACTGTCATGTTGGCCACATTTTATAATGATTGAGTATTTCCAGGAGTCTAAATGCATTGCATTTTTTCAATCACTCAATTCAATTATTGCAGTTTGAAATATAGTGGAATATTCTACAAATACTACCCAATGGGCTTCTGAAAGCAAGTCATTCTCTTGAAACACTAGATCAATCTCCACACTGGGTCATCACCACACAGAATAAGAAAATAGACTCAAACTTCTTCAATGTAAACTCTAGATCCAAGGAAAATGCTAGAAAAAAAAAAAGTCAATCAAAAGTAGTAGAAAGTCCAAGTTCCATGTCCTATATGTGGATTCAACCTGCTTCCTTGATGTATACAGTGGCATATTAATTTAAACAGTCATCTTTACTCATAAAACAAAGACAGGTATTTATTCTTGCTAACAGGTGTTTTTTTTTTTTTACTTTTATTTATTTATTTTTTTAACCTCTTAAAAATATTTAGCAGAATGGGGTAAAAACTCTGTTAGTTTTGGAGCTACTTATTATACTGAAGCATGATTTCATTTATATAAGGTATTAATGAACTCCCTTCTGCTAATAGTAAAATGTGAACCACACCTGCAAATAATACAGAAGCCATTGGCTTCCACTGGGGAGTTATCTAATATTTACTTGAAAAACACTTTCTATCTGGATTCATGCTCCAGCTTATGCTGCCAGTAGATCTGTATTTAAGCAAGCAGGGGGGTTGGGGGCAGAAGTTCTTGCACACACAACGGATTTTCAGCACTGCATTTGCCTTGATTGTGGTCTTTCCAGCCTCTCTAAGATGTTCTTGGGGACCCTGAACAATATATCTCTCTGCCGCTGCTCACAACAGCACAGCGGTGTCTTTCAAATTGAGTCACTCATTGAAACCCAAGCATAACAATGAGAAATGGTGGATCCACTCTCCAGCTGGTGTTCTCAAATCCTTTCCCCAAGGCTGGCATCTTTCCCCCTCCTTTTTCTAAATCCTTCTACGGACTCCAAATACTTTGGGGTTCAATTGTTGCAATGGTGAGCATTGACAAGCACATGCCACTTCCTGCAGGGGATAAGTGCATACACAGCACGAGCTCAAAGCCCTCTGCAACTCAGACAACATTCATTAAGTCTTGTTCTTCTATAACAACCAAGTGCCACAATAGCATTGGCCACCATCCTGTTACACAATGAGAGAGTAATTGATGTTATGGCGCTGTTGAGTGTAAAGGGCCAAACAGGAAGCTAGACATGAAAACTCAATATGTTATAAGTGAGAGAAGATGTTTGTAAGCACTAAAGTGATTTGTCCAATATTAAGTCAATAAAGAGTGGCCCTCATGTCTATCTCCTGCCTACTTCTGCCTATATTGTATTTCTTACAATTTGAGGTGCAAGAATACAGAGGCCATGTAAGGAGACGAATTAAATCATGATGATTACACCTTTTATATGAAAGAGGTTTATTAGCTGGAGGTGAAAAGAGGGAGAGAAGGGAGAGCAGGACATGATGGGGGAAAGAGAGAGGAGGGGGTGCCCCGACAGAGAAAGAAAAGAGGAGCAAGAGAGGAGAGACCAAGAGGGGCCAAGAGAGAAAGGACCAAGAGAGGAGAGACCAAGAGAGGGACCACATGGTTGGCTGGTCCTTTTAAGAGGGAAGGTAACCATCCTTTCCAGGTGTGGCCACCTGGACAGCAACACGATGACATCATAAGTTACTAAGCAACCAAGAAGCAGGTTTGGTTCCAAAATCCTAACAGGCCATACTTAAGTCGTCTCTCACAACCTTGTAGCACAATATCCAACACTCAGTGCAAAGAAAAAAAATATTTAAAGGTTGATTCCTGAATCTAACTCAGATTTTGTCTTGTTTTGTTTGTTTTGTCTTATTTGTTTTCTGTTTAGTTTATACAGCTGGAAATGAGATTGTCATAGAGAAAAAAAGACAAAAAAGCATCAGCAGCCAACACTTGGGAGTTGTGTTATGATGTTTATACAGAAAGCATGAAGTTGGTTAGAAATACCAAAAACTTAAACTGAAAATAGCATCAAGGCAAAAATGTCTAGCCCCAAACTGTGACTCTTTAAAGTCAACATGTCTTTAAAAAGTCATGTTTGTGAGAGTGTGATAGACACAGAGACCCAAAACCAAGGAGCTGGGAGAGTCTTGTCCCCACCGTGACAGTAGCTCAGAGTGTGAACGGCAGGTACTTCCCGGGCATGGCTGTGCAGTTCTCACCCACCTCCTCTTCCCTGCAGCTTTTGGCCTCCTGAGGCATCAGCTCTGCAAGCCATCCACACAGTGAGAACTTCGAATCTAAACTCTTTGACCCTCTCAGCTGTCCTTCAGAACCCAGGTTACAGCAAATCCCATGGCAGGCTACGTAGAGGAGCAGTGGAAGTTAAAGCCCCTCTCGTGAGCTTCCTCCAGTGTCACGTGTACTCTGCCAGCCCTGGCCTGACACTACACAGCTCTGACACTGAGAATGCGCCACACTGATGACTCTCCCCAATCCTACCACTTTGCAATGTTGGGTAGTTAAATCTAGGGCCTTGTGAAATCTCAGCAAGTGTTCTACTGCTGAGTACAAACCTAGACTTTGTTTGTTTGAGGCAGGGTCTTGTTGTATAGCAACTTCAGCCTTGAACCCACTATGCTGACCAGGCTGGCCTGGAACTCTTGAGCCTTGACCTCCCCAATTCTGGGCCATATAAACATTTTTTTATGGCCCATAATAATCTTCTCTGTGCTTAGATGATTCAGCCTAATCATACTAGTCTACCTCAAATATCTATTTTCTGGTTCAGTATTTTTCCTGTCTTTCATTCTAAGACATGCCAATTGCATGTCTTAAAGGCTCATTCAAAGCAAAATTTTCTAATCTTAAGTCAACACAGAAAATCCTTACTGTCTGTGGCTCTGTATGTAGATTTCACTACTCAATGGAATTAATTTGTTTACCCCAAATCAAGGCTCTTGGTGTTTCAGTCACTTACAGACATGCAAAGGGAGTTATGAATGCTCAATTGTCAGTTGGTAAGACACATTCCTAGCAAGTAAGCCAAGCGTTGTTCTTTAGGCAAGGCCGTCCTCTGTGATTTCAAAATAACTTATAAATGCACCTACTCGATAACTTTTATTTATAGATCCAAGATGAATACTCTAGTTCCTTTGTAGCCATCCATGGACAGAAAGAGGTAAGTTTTGTTTGGGGGCAGGCCACAGTACCAGTGGTTGTGACGTCGGAGCTTCTGACTCAACAATAAGCATTGAATAAGGTGTCACCAAACAGCAGCCCACAGAAGATAGAATTTTATGTGCACTGACTGGATTTTATCAGATGACTGAAAAATGCTGTTACAAGAGGCTCAAAGAAACCTAAATTTGTATTTCTCCTAGGAATAGTTTCATATTCCCTAATTCAGAGGCAACTTTATAGAAATAACTACTGTTATGAATCAACTGTAATTAGTTTTTATTTCTGATTAAAGTCCCACCAGCATCTAGAAGCTCAGCCAACATCCCACAAGATATCTTAGACTTCTCCCACCCTTTTCACATCTTCAGCCTATAAACAAACACTCCTCCCTCTCTTCATTTTCACAACCTTGATCAGTTCTCAATCATTTTACACCAAAATAACCACCCAAGCCCCCTGCTGCTCTCCAGATTTCCCTCTTGTCCCCAAAGTTCTTTCCTGCCTACATAGCTGCTGTTGACTCTACCTTCTTAACTTTGTCTTGGTCTGAATTCACACCAAAAGCTCCAAATTCTCCAGGTAATGGCTATTGAAGTTTTTGGCATTTGTCAATTTCCTACCACTACTCCTTTACAAATGTGCATCTCCCTCTCTACTATGTGGTTTCTTACATTTTTTAAGTTCGTGAATACCTAGTCTATCTTCTCAAACACAAGTAAAACCGACACCACCAAAATGAAGCTTCCCTGATTAAGTACAGAGACATGAGCTCTGTGTTCAGGGCTCCTGCTGCCCTTGTACTTGATTTTCTAGTTTCCCTGATCCTGTTCAGTAGCAATTTTATAATTTTCCTTATCTTTGCCTTACTGGACTAAGCTCCTTCAAGATAAGAGTGATGTTTTTTTTCTCACTTGAAATTTTCAATATGGGTTAGAATATGCTATTCAATAAATGCACTGAAAGAATGAGTGAGTGAGCGAACACTTATCACTCCTTCAAGCATCACTCTGACTTGTTCTCCTGAATCTTAAGTGGATCTCATCTTTGGTCTTAGCTCAATACCTGTTTAAACTCATATTTAAAAACTGTCCACAGAGGACCATTACCAGGGTGAACTTCATCACCAGGATTAACTAGCAGAACCGCAGACTCATCAGCATTTTTGTGCTCTCTTTGTCTCATTTTGCTTTTCATATTGTTGTTTGCTTGTTTGTTTGTTTGTTTTGGTCTTCTCTGTCTTTTGTTTGTTTATTTTGTTTTTCATTTTGTGGTTTTGTGAGGATGCTTCTTGGAGGTTTTGTTTTGTTTTGTTTTGTTTTTATCTGCTTGTTTGTTTTTGTTTTTAAGAGAAAGAAAAAAACAAAAAGTTGGGTGAAGAGGGAGGCAGAAACTGGGAGAGGGAGAAAAATATAGTGTATGAAAAACTTATTTTCAATTAAAAACAAGTTTTTTAAAAAAGAACAGGAAAAAAAACCCACATTTATAAAAAAAAGAATAGAAAAACATTTTCCCTCCTGCCTAACCTTGGCTTTTCCATGAGAACTCTCCCGTCTCCTTTTCCCAGTGCATGTAATGTATCTTTCCTCTCTGAAGACATTTCCAGTTCTCTCCCACACCCACCCAGCCTCTAACATCTCTGTCCTCGTGTTCCTTAATGCAATGGCTCTCAACCTTCCTAATGCTTCAATCTTTTAATACAGTTCCTCAGGCTGTGGTGACCCCCACCATAAAATTATTTCATTTGCTACTTTTTAACTGTAATTTTGCTACTGTCACAAATCAGAACAAAGGGGTCGTGACCCACAGGTTGAGAACTGCTGCCTTGTGCATGTACTTACCCTCACTGTCTCTTGTCCTGCCTTTTGTTCTATCTTTCACAGGATAATGAAGAGGTTTGAGAGCCAGTAACAGTTGCACGTGGCCCACAGTAGATGGGAGACAGACTTGCTAGGCAGGAAACTCACATTAAGTATGAGGTAGTTGTTCTAATAGCACAGGAGCAGCAGAACATAATAAGAACTGACCTCTAGAATCCAGATGTCTAGGACAGAATCTTGATCCGCTCACTTTCTGTCTGGGAAACCGTATGTTACTGGATGTCTTTGTGTGTAGCCTCCTTATCTATAAAATCGAACATATAATGAGACATGGCTTGAAGGTCCTTGTCATTTTTTTTTTTTAAATAAAGGGCTAGAGCTACTGAATGAAAAGTAACAGGTAAGTTCTGAGACATCATCAAAGAGATGATGAGACAGCTCTATTAGACTGCATTTGGTCACGGAGCAAAATACATAGAAGCTCTGGAATGTAATGGTTCTGAATATGCAGTGGCTTGAGACGAAGAGACAAAAGTGCAGAACAGGAGGGTGTGTTCTAGACCAGAGGCTCACAAAACATTGGCTTGATCAAATCATCTCAAGCTAGAAAGGGGCCAACATTCACTCGAAAGGACTTGAAGCACGTAACAAGTTTGGGATGCCCATGAGCTCCTCAGAAGTATCCAGAATGAATGAACTGTACATGCTTCATCTAGGAAAGTAGTCTCTCACGTTGGCTTTTCTAACTGTTTTCGCCTTTTTTTCAGAGTTCATCTTTGCCTTGGGTGAAGGCAAATTATGTGTCTATTATGACCACTGTCAGGCTGACTTCTCCACCAGGCATAGGTAACTCAGCACTCAGGCACACCATGCTTTGGGAAGTTAATGACAATGTTTCCATTATAATTTCTTCTAAAAATAAAAAAATAAATAAAAAATAAATAAAAGCAAGAAGAAGAAACAAAGACTTAATACATATGAATACATAGGCACAAATGCAGCCCAAATTTTATATATATTAAATACATGTTTATTTTATGCCTGTGTGGCTATAAAATATGGCTGCCAATGTATTTATGGAAAATGGATCTCAAGAAGGCAAAAGCTATGTGAATCATTTACCAGATAAGGCAAAAGATAAGGCCTAGGATCCAGTGAGCAAAGAAATGACTTTGGAAAGAAGTAGAAAAAGCCAGAGCTCTAGGACCCTAGGTTTGAGAAAGAAATCTGTCTTCTGAAAACAAAGACGTTTCTGTCCCCTCGCCCTTCCAAGCAACAATGCTACTCGTAAAACAGTTTGTGCACATTCACATTAATTGCACCTAGGGAACCTTAGGCAATACCAGACTCAAATGCTTTTTTTTTTTAATTGTGTTGTTGTTGTGGTGGTGGTGTGTGTGCATACTGATGTCTGTGTTTACGTGTGCACACCAAGGCATGCATGTAAAAGTCAAAGGACACCAGGTAGAATGGCCTTTACTTTTTACCTTTATGGCCCTTCTGGGGATGGAACCCCAATCACCAGGCTTGCAAGACAAGTGTCTTTACCAACTGAACCATCTCACCAGCCCCACCCAAATATTTTCATATTCACATTTGTGTCCTTTAATCAAGTTCTGACTTGTTTCCAAGTCTAGTACCTGGCCCACTGGTGGTGCTGGAGAACCTTTAAAGACATACAATATCCATTCCTGCTATGGTTTTAGCTCTCGAGTCACAATTATGAAAGAACAGTATTTCTGTGCTACATTCAATAGCTCATGCATCTGTCTTTATGAAATATTAAGATCAATTGAAGATAGGTCTCATCACTGAAATCTTTCAAAACAGGTAAAATAGAAAAGAGTTCTCCCTCTTGCTTTGCAGTAAGCACAGGTCCTTGGGGTTTATAAATACACTTTATCAAATCCCTCTGTGCAAGTAATCTTGAGTCACACCCCCCCCACCCCAGCCCTGCACCATGAGAGAATGAATAAATGAATATCTAACAGGGCCCACACAATACCCACAAGATAATCGGCATTCTGAAAGTGTCTGAAGATATCATGTATGATAGACACCAGAGAGTGGCCCTGCACATATTACTCCTGAATTACTGGTTTGCAGAGATGCACAGACAACACAAACAGATCATGGAAGGATGCAACAGATAAATTTCTTAAAACGGGGTCAGCATGATTAGTAGATGTCAGAGATGATACTCCTATGTCCCTTCTGGCTTATGCAAGACACAGTTGCTGTTTTCTTTGTTTTTCAGTCCCGATATACCCTGGCTCCAGTTATGCTCTGCAAATGGCCACACTGTTTACTGAAGGCTTGTGAGTCCATTGTTAAAGGAGAAGGAACAGGCACAATGTCCAACATCAGAAGCCCCATCTCCAAGCACCTCCAGCATCCTAGGGAATAAAGACTGCCAAGTCAGGTTTCTGCCAGGCCACCTTGCAGAGAGCTGGTAATCAGAAGGGGACACTGAAGGAGCCTCCCAATGACAGCCACAATGAAAATGACAATCCAGATCCACAAACACCCAACAAAGCTATGAGAGCAGTCTTGTGAGCAGAATCTGCTTTAATGGGAATGTTAAGTGTTATGCATTGCAGCCTGTTACGAATTGGCTGTAATTTTCTCCTGACAGTTTCTGAATTAAACTAGTTAGAACACAAAAAATAATAATAATAACAATAATAATAATAACAAATTCCACAAAGCAGAATGCAAACTCAGTGTCTGAAGGTTAATGATTGCTCATGAAAGCTACAGAAATAAATTATCTGCCTGGGGACACTGTCACATGATCAGCACAAAAGCTGTAACAGCCAAAAATGTTTATGTAGAGGGAAAAACCACTGTCAGCGTCACAGCACCCCTCCCCCCACAGCTAAATTCGAGTCCTGAGCCAGCCAGCTGCTCCTGACTGCTTACATTAAACTAATTTGTGCTGCTACATTGCAGCTGCTTAATTTTTACTCTGAACTTTATCACCAATAAGTGTTACAATAACAAGCGATATGATGGTATCTCTGAAGAAATATCCATCAACCCTCAAACAAGGACAGCTTCACAAGCGTGGATGGCAGAAACACAAAACTAAAAGGGAGGAAAAAGAGAAGAGAAAAAGAAAGGAAAGAAGAAAATTACCCCCACACTGCCTCTTTAACAGAGGGGGAGGGGCGAACTTTTAGTGGGGGAAAGGCTTTAAAACACTGCTTTGTTGGAAAGGCCTTTCTGTGGTGATGAAGGGGCTGACTGAAAAGGTTAGCTAGCAGGGGAAGAGTTAAGAAGTAAGCCGTGCTTGTGTTGGGAGAGGGCGATTTGCAAGGTGAGAGCTTTAGCCGAGAGAAGGCAGTTTCCTCACAAAGCAGCCCGCTCGCCCTTGCCCACTCTCCTTCAAACATCTTGCGACCCCAAACTGCAGCTTGGACAGTAATTCCTGACTTGCTGCTCCCTTTGGCCTGCCTGCACGGCGATTACGATAGCAGTTGTTTCTTTCCCCCATGTTCTGTTATTTTCCTAGCCCAGTGGAAATGCACAAACTCTTCTTTGGACAGAAAATAGACACTGCCGTGGACTGTTTTAAATTCCTGCCAAATACACAAGCCCTGTTTTGCTGCATTTTGGAATTTGGCTGAAACCGTATGTCAGGCATTTATCTATACTCAGAACTACAATGGATACCTAATAATTTTAAAAATACAATAAGAGACTTTAAAAAAATTCCTAATGCCCTGGAACTTTCCCATTATTAATTAATCGAATGGCAGTAGAGGTATCTCCTTACACGCTGCCGCTTGCTGTTGAGAAAGCTCGACTTTATCCAGCTCACTGATCACAAACGCGATTTCTTTAAAGTGGGGAGAACGTCCATGTCAGCTGTTTACAGCATTTTGTAAATTCCGTGGTTTTCAGAATTAAGGTTCAAAGTGAGTGTTATTAACATTGAGTAATACAGTAGGGTTTTTTGTGTTGTTTTTTTGTTTTGTTTTGTTTTTTTTCCTTGCACAAAGATATCCTAAAGTTTTAAAAGCATGTTTACACTTAAATAATTTTCTCAGGGTGGGGAAGGCAGGAGGGGCAGGGAGAAGATTTAGACCTGCCCTTGTTTTTTTCACCTTGACACCCTCACACCTAATGGTTCCAGCCCGGATCCCAGCAGTATTTTCTTTATTCAGACAACTGGTAAATCACCTCAGGGGTGGAGTAAGGAGCTCTGAGGGGTCAGGGCCCTACTTCCTTCTATGGATTTCTCTGGACATCCTCCATCCACAGTAGAAGGTTGGGTATGTTTTCAAGAGCTAGCCCCAGGATGGTTCCTGGGGAAGTAGAGGAAGAGTCCCTAGATTTAATCAGGATTTCTCTTCCAGGTGCTAAGTGGGTCACTGTTGGGCAAGGCCAAGCTTTCCTAGGAGCTCAGAGTGAAGCCTCCTTCCCAGAGACTTCAGACTGCTGGGAACTCTGACAGGAAGCTCCTCAGGCCTGCTAGTAGGGCAGGGTGTAACCCAAATGAGAGCATCTTCATGAAAGGTGCTAACACTGGACAGGCAGGGAAGGCCTCGGCGGAAGCCACCATGAGAAGAATCCCTGAGAGGCACCTTGCTTTTCTTAATGGGCAGCTGTGCATCTGGCCTTGAGCGGAGTAACAGCACTTCTCAAGGTTTGCAGCCAGACAGCCTGTCAAAACTTAGGTTGTGAAATTAAGAGTCAGTTTGACAGGGCTTGACAGGATATGTGAGTTTATCTTCTCAGAACTGGACTAAACTGGTCTAACTGGGATACTTGAAGGCTGGTGACAAAGGCCACACAATTGCTAAAAGTCAGGAGTAAAATGCCAGGGTTAGCGTGTCCCAGGGAAGTTCTGAGACTTGGAGCACACATGCATGAGCTTGAATACTACTTCCTATATTCCTTTTCCTCTCAGCAAGCCCACAGCGACAGAAAGGACCCACGACCAGCCACAGACAATCTCAAGTGGGCAGAGCAGCTTGAACTGGTCACTTCCCTGAAAAGCTCTAGAAACAAATCCTTCTTAACACATGCTTTTCCAGAGCAAGGCTAACCAAGAGTTGGCTACCAGTCTAACTTAGGACCACAATTCAGGACCATGTTTGCTGTTGTGGACTTCCTAAATGGCAAGACACTCTGGTCTCAGGCTCCTCCTTCTTGCCTCTGAATTACCATCCAACTAGCTTTGCTCTTTAGCTAGAAGTCATACTTTTCTGGCTTCTAGTTGCTAGAGAAGTAGAAACAGTTAATGAGGTGTGCTATGAGGTATGCTGCAATTTCCAGTTCACAGCATTAACACTCGTGGTCAAAAGCCTGAAGCATATCATCCTTCACAGGGTTAAAGTGTGGGAAGTGATATATATAACTAAGGAGCCCAAATTTTGATTTCCAATTTTGCCTATATATTGATGCATAGGGCAAATTACAAAGTGACAGAAATCAAATATACATCTATCATAATCAGTGTTGCTCTTAATAAACCAAGAGCAAGTAATTTATCTAAAGTTGAAACACTATTACTATTAGTAGCTTTTATATCAATAAGTTATAAAACACTATTCCTACTAAGCTTTTAAATGACTGTGTAGGTGATCAAAAGAAATAATGAGGTTGGTTAGATGGCACCCAACCAAGCCTGATGACCTGAGAAGGAGAGAACTGACTCCTTCAAATTGCCCTCTGACCTCCACAAACAAACTGTGGCATATTTTGTCCACTATAATAATGATAAAAAGTTTTAATTAAAAATTGTTAAATAATGTATATAAAGTATTTCTGGAAATTGTGAGGTGATTCTTAAATATAAAGAATAATAATATTCTTATATTCATCTCCAATTTTAAAAACTAATTTATTCTTTTTCTTGCAATATAGAGAAAGAGAGGCATATATAAAGATATATTCAGTAAAGTGTTTTTTTTTTTTTAAGCAAAAGCTATGCCATGATTTTTCCCTCAAACAGAAGGTATTACATTTGTTGAGTATGTGTTGAGGGGCTATTCTGATGTCGTGTGGCTTAAGAAAAAAAGGATGTTTCTCTGATCAAAATATGTGTCCCTAACTTTGTAAAACCCTACCTCCTCCACTCAAGTGCCAAGAGACATGACAACAAAGCAAGAAGCCAGTTTCTCTGTAATCCCTCAGTTGGCATGTGTTTCCAGACACTGAATCCAAGTGCTGAGTGACAGGAAGAGTTTGGATAGAAATGCCAATAGGTAGAGCCAATCTATCTATTACACATACCTAGCACTGTACTTGTAGCCCATGATATTTTTGGAGCTCATAAGTAAATTTTCATTTCTTTTAAAATCTATAAAGGGGAGCTTTTGAATCAAAGAAAATGGTTTTCATATTTAATGTTAAAGTCATATTCAAGACAATGTCAACACATTAACAATTTTTTGTTAATAGAGGGAAGAACCCACAAAGGCTAAAATGTCTGCCCCAGTTTCACACTGCTTCTGTAACAAGTTATCACAAACTTGGCTACATTATGTGCTAGTCAGAAGTCCCGGCCTGTGGAGCTAAAAGAAAGATGCTGACAAGGTTGCTTTTTCTTCCATAGGGTGGGAGAGTTTCTCAGCCTACTAAGGTGCAGTTAGAACAGGGCATAGCATGTGGCCTCCCTCTGTGCCCTCTGTCCTCTTCCTAAGCTATTGTTTCTTTGCTGAAGTCGGGAATGGCTCCTATTGGGAAACTGTTCTTTTGCACCATGTGATAGGGCCATAACAACATGCCCTCACTGGACACTCACTGACCTCATACCTCCTTCACTTTGGAGTAAGTGCTCTGAAGCTCATATTCATGGTCAGAAGCAAACAGAACAGGACTGTCAAGACACAATTTCTTACTCCAAGGCTGATTCTTTGGGTTTACAGCAGTGTGTATGATCTACAGGTGTCCATCAAGATGCCTGTAGGCACATTTTCAGCATTGGAATTAAAACTACAAGAAGAATGCAGGGAGCAGCTATTCCTGGCCCTGTAATAGACTGGGGAATGGTGTTTATGAAGAATTCATGCTAAGCAGTGATGCTCCTGACCTCTCTTTCTAAGAAAGAGCTGAAGGGACTGGCAACTTCATCACTGCAGGCAGTTTTCTCTAAAATAATATCATCTACTTGATCCAACGCTCCATATGTCTCCATTACAAACACAGACACCAGGGCAGGTTATATAGTTCAGCAGGTAAATGTTTAGTGCGCAAACATGTGCAAGCATGATGACCAGTGTTTGAATCCTTTGTAGTATGTGAAAGCCAAGTGCTACAGTACATGTTTGTGGCCCCAGGGCAGGCTGGCAGAAAGAAGAGAATCTGGGGAGCTCCCTAGTCAGCCAGGATATTTGAAAAGTGAGATCCAGGTTTATTGAGAGACCCTGTCTCAAAAAAGTAGGGTGGAGAGCAATAGAAGAAGACACTTATTATGACCTCTGGCCTATAGATAGATACACACAATGGACAACCTTCAGTTCATGGATACTTCACATTTAAGCCAATGTTTGGCACATCAAGACTCAATTGCAGTCCAAAATTTAAACTGTACAATGGTCTGGGACAATTTTGGAACTGTAATTTAAATTCCATGTTAACCCATTCCATTGTATTATCATCTATAAAATGCATATAGGAAAAAAAACAAGGCATGAAGTTATTTTTTGAAGATTAGCTGCCAACAAAATTGAATGGCACTTTCCATTTATAAAATCCTGAGTAATTCAAGCAATAAAAAGTAACATCTGAGGTTAGAGAGTTGGTGCTCTAGTGAGGGACTGAGGCTTGATTCCCAGCACCCACAGGCAGCTCATAACCATCTGTAACTTAGCCCCAGGGGCTCCAACACCCTCTTCTGACCTTTGTGAGTACCAGGAACATATGGTGCACAAACAGACATGCAGGCAGAGCACTCATATACATAAAATAAACAAATCTAAAATTAAAAAAAATTTAAAGTAAAATTTCCCAGTCACATTCCCATGAAATTCTGAACAAGTACAAGTTTTCTACAAAAAATGTGTACCTAGCCTACATCTAGGTACAGACATGAGATAGGAACCAAAGAGAAAGACAGATGTCACTAAATCTGAATTTATCAACTGCACTTTTATGACAACCACACAACATTTAAGTCTCCATCTTTTAAATTGCTATACACTATTTTTCCTGCCATCTTGAAAAAACAAATACTATAGAAAATAATTTTAAAGACAGGCTTACCAAACACATACTGAGTTATCTGGCTAAACATTAGATTTTCAAAATCTTTGCCAAAAGAATTTCTTAGAAGTATTTTCGCTGCCTCTTGGCCAGTCGAGTGTTGTTTGACTGGTTTGAGTGCTGAGAATCCGACCCAGGGCCTTGTGCAAGCCGAGCTGCACTTTCATTCCCAGTAGCGATTGGGATTCCTCGCTCTGTGGTGGTCTGTTTTCTTCCTCAACCAAGTAATGACCTTTATAGCTCTGTGTGAGTACATGGGAGGGGGGCAGCTCAATAAAGGGAGAAAACCAATGCTAATGATGTAAATAAATAGGGAATTTCTGAGTTAAGAGAATTTAGATGGGGAGGGAATGCTTAAAAAGGGGGTCAAAGTTAGTCTAAATTTGTGGAAATTTAATCTTTAATTGATACATATTGTGTATAAAATCAAGATTTGAAAAAATATAGAGTCAAATCAGGAAGGCTAGGTATTAAGCAGGATTTCTGCAGAGAGATTATAGAATAAAACTTGGGGGAAAATAACGTAAGTGAAGCTGTACTAATGACATCCTGAATAATGTTTGCCCACAAACAGTAGAAGTATCTCCCTTTGTAATGTCTTCTACTTCATCTCTATAAACAGGGCAAATTCTCAACAACAGAGGACTACATCCAACTATCAATAACAGAGAAAAGAAACCATTTTGTGTGGTATTGCATTGTTCCAAAAACATTTGTTCCTTAGACTTTTTTTCTTTTTTCACCTTTGCCACTGTCCTTGCTCAACTGGGAATTTACATGAGTTAGCATGTCTCTTACTTATTCATTTCCACACTCAAGTGAAACATAATCTATCCTTTTTCTTTCTATGCCACCCTTCACACACACACACACACACACACACACACACACATACACACGCACGCACGCGCGCGCGCGCACCACTCTCTAGGCTCTGACTACATAGCACCCTCCCCCTCCTTCATGTTTCCTTACTGTTATTATCATCATTGTTGTTATTTCATTTTTATTATTATTTTAGGTTTGTTTCTTTCTTTGTTTCAAGAGAGAGCTTCTCTGTGTAGTCCTGGGTGTCCTGGAACTTACTGTGTAGACCAGGATGGCCTCAAACTCAGACATCCTCCAGCCTCTGCTGGGATAAAAGGAATATACCTTTTCATTGCTGTTTTAACAGGACCATGCAAATGCCCCAGAAAAATTTCTTACCACGTGACATAATTAATTCTACAAAATAAAATGCAGATGGCTGCAGAGGAGACAGCAGGGGGAAAAATGGCAAAGAAAAGAAAGAACTTTGACTTGGCTGGCATTTGAGGTGAGAATAAATCTAAAGGGATCTCAGTGCCTTTGACACTCAGCATGGAATCCAAGAACCCACAGTGGAGATGGGATCTTATCAGAAATGCAGAATATCTGGGCCCACATTGCAATGGAGCCACTAGATCAGAATCTGCATTTTACCCAAAACCTCTAAATCATTTTCATGTCCATTAAAGATAGGGAAACACTTCACTTTCTCAGTAATGAAAGACAGTTGTCAATACTAACATGTACGATTACGTTATGTGGTGGAGAAACCTCACAAATTCCCCTTGCCTGGATTCTAAAAACTGAGAAATCATGGCACACTTTTTTCTACACTTTTAACAGCAAAGTGCAAGCACTGTGCTTCTAACAAGGTAAATTCAGGGACAAAGACCTACGGAGACGAAATCCTCTACAAACACATATTTCGCTTGGTGGTTCAGTGCGTCGTGCTTGCACAGAAATGGACAGGGGAGAACACTGTTGCCATTCCACAGGTACTTTCATCCAGCTCAAGAATTTTTTGTCGTGTTTGGCAAAGGAGATGAAAATTCTTTTTTTTTTTTCATTCTCATGGTTAAAAAAAAAAAGGGGGGGACTGAGTGGCCAGAAAGATGGCTCAGTAGTTAAGAGCGCATGCTCCTTTTGCAGAGGCCCCAAGTTCCATGCCCAGCATCCAAGTCTGGTGGCTCACGACAATATAATTCCCTCTCCAGGGGATCTGACACCTTCTTCTGGCCTCCACAGGCATCTGAACTCACCCACATATACATCTTTTTAAAATGAAAAAAATTGGACTGGAAGACATTAAGGACCTCCATACACACACACCCCTCACATCTTACGGGTATCTGCCTTTTCAGTCAGGATGCTATTACCCTCTCCACTAAAGGTGAAGGTTATATTTTGGTCTTGTATGTGGATTTGTTAAAAACTGCCTGCTAAAATATAGAAGTTATAGAAAGTAACAAGTGAAGTATCTGGAGAAATCCTCTAAATTCACCATGGTAATGAGAGCATTGCCCTGTGGGAAATAAATCAATGTGAAGGAGGTCCACTGCCAGGGAGGAATATGGAAGGAGGCTGAGAGTCAAATATGGTAGGCCCACCAAGCACTTTAGAGAAGATATTCTCCATCAAAGACTTCAAGATTCCTATTTGTCATCCTAATGAAAATCCTGCCTAGGATGGAGATAGATGTAGAAGATGAGATTATAGCCTTTACTCCTGGTCCTACTGGACAGTTTGGACATTTTAAGATAATGTAACCTGAGGCTGATACACAACTAATTTATCTGAATCTTGCTGATCACAGTCTACCTTACAAGAAAAACTGTGATTTTATTTCTTTTAAGCTCTTCTGCAGTAAGAAAGGATTGGGTGTACGGGCTCCCCTCTCTTGTTTTCAGTGCCGTAACTTCTCAGTAAATGAGTTGGCTTTCTTAACTTACACATCAGTCTTAAAAACTAGGCTCATCTGAGTGTCCCCTGACAGACACTTGGGAAGCTGAAAAATCAGCTCCCTAGCAGCCTGGAGGCTAAAGACAAACCATGACAAATTAATCAAGGCCCAAACGACTACTGCAAGAAGCTCATTCAAAGACAGTCCCAAGCCATTGGTTTGCGGTAACTATATTATTAAAATGGGATTACAATTAATTTCCAAAGCCAAACTTTTAGGACTCTCTAGAAATATTTGCTACCTCATAATATGCTGGAGATTCCAAAGAATGACAGCAAAAATCATTGATGGGGAAATCCATCCATCTATTTTTCAGAAAACATTTCTGAATTTCTCCCATCTGTGTGGCACTGTGAAACTTTCCGGGAAATATTTTGGAAAATAATCAGGAACCCCAACTGCAATGTGTTAGCACCATAGGTGATTGAGTGTGCGTGGGAGAAAAGGTACCCAAATATTCCTGAGGGTTCATGTTTGGGGTTGGTTGGTTGGTTGGTTGGTTGGTTGATTTTGTTTTTTAAGACAGTGTTTCTCTAGATAGCTCTGGCTGTCCTGGAACTCACTTTGTAGACCAGACGTCCTGAGGTCCCCAAATCTGCCTTCTGAATGCTGGGATTAGAGGCATGCAGAATAACCACCGCCTCGTGGTGCATGAAGGTTCTAAGCAATGTTCTTAAAACAATTGTGTATGTGTGTGTCCAAGGTTGAAATTTGATGGGAAAGAAAAATTTTGATCAGCAAAACAAAATGGCTGACTGACTAGCAATAAAAGAGAAACCTGTGCCATTTAGAAGATGGTGTAAGAAGTGTGCCTGTTGCCTTCGCTGCAAAATGGTGATCAGCAACATGAGTTGGTAGCTTAGCAGAAATTCAGAGTTCTCATGTTGATCTGATTCCAAATCATGTTTCCATATGGCTAGATCACAAATCGTTAAAGAGCAACAGGAGATGAGCACAGGGACTATCAAAAACTGGCTACAATCTTTATCATGTGAAAGTGTAAGTTCAAGAACTCGAGAGGTTTCATATTCAGCTTGTCTCTGTTAATAGAGTGGGAAATGGATTGATGAATTCACCACTCCTGAAAAAAAGCTAAACTAAACTAAGGCAAGAGCAGTATCAGTGGGAGGGTCTAATTGAGGGATTTTTTTTCCCCAGAAGCAAACAGGACAAGAACTGACAACCACTTTTAATCTGAGGAGGAGAAAGGTCTGATTCCCAATAGAAAATGTAACTGAATGATGGTGGCATTTGTAGAGATTAGGAAAGTGGGAGGGGAAAATAGTTTCAAGAATTACAAAGATTTATTAGAGATATTTGGCAGTGAAGGGCTTTGGATTCAAGTCTATAGAATATCTAATAGTAGAGATAATATTTGAACCTGAGCTGAGGAGAAATTAATAAAATCAGATCTGGTAGTTATATTAAGACAGAAAATAATTTATGCTATAGACTAAGGAAGCTGAATGAAGTGAGAATAGAGTTATTGTCTGCTGTTTTTCCCTGATCCTCCATTAGAGTTTCAATTCCTCCATAAGAGTTTCAGAACCATGGTATCACCATTATTAGTAAAGTGCAAGTTCCAGGTTTCCAAATTTATTTGTGACACTCTCAATTATCTTGAAACTACATCTGCCCAAACTCCATTTTGGCCCTACCTTGGGCTAGATGATTGCCTGTGAATTTGATTGTAAATTGCATACTAATGACTTCTGAAAGTTGGTGGTTCCCAAGCTAAGAATTATGTCCATTTTACAAGGTCATTACTCAGTGCCTATGTTTAGTGCAGTGAACCAAAGCATATGTAATCCCTTGGTAATTTATTTTTGTGGTACTGAACATTTAACCTAAGACCTCATGTATGCTAGGTAAGTGCTATACCACTGAGCTAAATCTCTAGCCCTGCCCTGGTAATTTCCATCACCACAGCCCACCAATGACAGGCATTCTTGTGGAAGAAGAAAAAAAAAAAAACAAAAAACTTTGTTCTGATCTCCTGCAGCATTACTAAATGGAAAGCTACCAGCTCCCCTTCTCTCTGAACCTGCCCCAACAAAAGGCTTGTTAAAACCAGGGAGAAGTGGTCGACTGTCTGGAGCTGGCTTTAAAATAATGCAGTAGAGCTCAGGGAGAGAGGAAAAGGAAGTGGAAAGGATTATTTTATATAAACAAACTGGGCATGAATTGATCATTGTTGAAGGAGAGTCTGTAGCTCTTGGACTTTGTATACATCTGAAATTTCTATAATAAAAGTTTGCTCTTAAAATACCAAAAATGATGATCAAAGATTATATCTAAATACCTGTTCTGGATAAATTCCATTTCTAAGGACAGAGCATGACACAAAGTAAATAACAGTTTTATCTTTGGATTTGCCAATAGTCTCAATTTATCACTCTTTGCTTAAGGCATTTTTGCCATTCCAATTAATCCAACATCATTCAACACATTCATTAACATTATACTTACTACATCTTCCAAATCATAATTAATAGAAACACGACCAAGTATTTTATGGTAGTATAAATCACTGGGAAAGCCTTCTCAATTATATAGTTGATGAAAAGCAATAAATGATAATAATCCTGCAAATTCACCTCACGATACTAGTCCGAAGACCCCTAAAGTTCATTTGTCTCCTGTAAATCCCTGCACAGCACATGGAAATGCCTCCAGTATTTTAGAAGCCAATGCTAAAAAGAAAAACCCAAGTGACATTTATGCCTAATTTGGCTTCTAATTTATTGAGAGGGAGATTTTTTTCACAGGAAATGCTTACAAATACAGCCCAGAGTCACCAACTCAGTTCATCATTTAAAAGCAAATCAGGAAAAGATATTTTTTATGAACATTATCTTTTTTAGAATAAATAAAACAGTTTCAAAACCTCAAGTGAACAGAGAAATAAATGCATTTGTTTGATGCTGTGTAACTAAAATATTACACTGAGCTCAGCGGTTAAGATCCTGTAGTTCTTCTCCAGAGGACCCAGAACCCAGAATTCACACTGGGCAACTCAAAACCCCTATAACTCCAGGTCCAGGATAGTCAACATCTCTGACCTCTTTGGACACCTGCACTTATATGCTTATATGCATATAAGTGCCTGTAGACATATACAAATAATGAAAAATAAAATAAGTATCCCCAATAATCACTCAGTTGGTGACATAAAAGGGATACCTGAATCAAAAAAGGTTGAGAAATAATTGATGTGTCTTAATCCATGCTAATGTTCTTACCAAATAAACCTTAATAACTGTATATAAAGTTATTATAAATGTGCTTAAAGTATTTTATGTGAAAAATTTATTGCATGAATAAGACATACTATTTCTCCTATCATAACCTTTGTTTTAGTCATCTTCCTGTTTATTCTCAAAACTACTCTTCATTCTTCTGGCTTATGCTGTGCAGCAGGGTCATGCTCTGTAAACCACAATTCCCAGGATCCTTTTCAAATTTAGGTTTGGTCAATGGTAGGCACTAAAGTGGGAAGATCTGAAGGCTGGAGGAGGATATTGTATATATTCCCCCATTTCTACTTTTGGTAATGACTATGTCTCCTTCTGAGGCCTGTTTGGGGGCAAAGGTATATCTCTTTCCAGTGCTAGTTCCCGCCATCATGCCTCTAGACACCAGCTAGCTCCCATCCAGTGGCAGAAGCCTTAGGGCTTCCTACCTACCTATTCCTCCAACCCTACAAATGGTGGAGGCTTCCGTAATTGCTAAGATGTGGGTTGCCTTCCTTCCCCTCTCTGACATTTAACCTTTTCTAATGCCTGCACAATTATTTACTTCTGTATGTGCTTATGTTTATTGCATGCAATCTGCTTTTGTGACTCAACTGTATGTTTTACAAAGCCATTTTGTATGTTGGCATAGTTTTGCCCTCATTGTTTATTCTTTATAATTAATTATTTCTTAAACGTGTACAGGTATTTTCATCAACTCCATTATTTCACTGAGCACTGATTAAAAAAAAAAAAACATGTCTAGTATTTGGAAGGAATTTTTATTTCAAACATTGGTCTCAATTATTTTTTTGTATTGCCTAGATAGTTCACTACCATTTTAATTTCATTTCACATATAAAATGATAAAAGTAGAAGCTTTGAAAATGTGAACTTGAAGAGTAAACACTGTAGTGTGCTATGAATCACTAAATACACTCACTGAAATGAACACAGGGCACTAACACATACACATATTTGTATTCCAATATGTCAACACACACCTTCACTCTCTGAGAAAAAGCTGTGCTCCTGAAAAGTTCAAGATAAAGCAAAATGACTTTTAAATTTTATTAAATGCAAAAAAAGAAAAAGAAAATCAGATAAAACTAAAAAAAAAAAAAAAGATTAAATGCAAAAGATAATAAAAGTACACCATTCCACAAACTTGTCCTTTAATTTGTGTCAAGCTGGCTAATCTTATTTCCCAAAGATGAGTACTGTTAACACAGTGTGTATTTTGACACTCTCCAATACATATATTACATCTTTACTTATTCAACCAGCATTTCAGAACATGTGTCTCTGGCAGGCTTTCAAGAGGTTGGAGATAGAGCAGGTGAGAAAAGAGACTAAGCAGTTATACAACGCTTCGTTTTCACAGGAGAGACAAGGACAGAGTAAGAAACACGTAAATACACAGTAAGCAGGTAGAGATAGAAGCTGAAAAGGAAAATACCACAGAGCTACCCAGATGCAGAGTTCCTGAGAGTCATATGGCTCCCAGGTCACACGACAGCAGTGGCTTCCTTTAGTCACTGATGTGTCAGTGTTGGGAATCCACCGGCTTTAGTTTCTTAGCATGGGAAATGGTCATGATAATCCCCTGGGGTTCCTTTCTGCCCTGATAGTTTGTTATCAACAACTGAGAAAGTAACTACATCATTAAGACCTCCGTTTTTGTTGTTATTGTTGTTGTTGGTGGTGGTGGTTGTGGTGGTGTGTTGTTTTGTTTTGCTTAGGACAGGGTTTCCCTCTGTAGCCTTGGCTGTCCTGGAACTCAAGGACCTCTGTTTTTTAGATGTTTGTTAAAAGGCAAAATTTATAAAATTCTGACATTTTTATGATCCAGCTCTTGTATTTTCTTTCCACTCAAGTGGAGTTTTTCCTCTGTCTCCAGCTCACTAGCAACATAAATGATGGACATGGGTTATATAAGCACTCAATGTGAAAATAAGTCAATAGTCTGCTTACCCCAGAGAAGTTATTCAAAAGTCTGACAGTTTCACTGCACCCTTCCCAGATACTCAGAGTGCCTGCCACACTAAGAAATTCCTAAAGAAAGACCTAGGCACATCACGCCTGGCTGCAGATTAGAGTGCAAGAATCCTGAGCCAAGGGCAACTGGCTTCAGACTGGTTTTCACCTCACACAGACACCATCACTAAAACGTGCCCCAAGCCAGGTTCCATAAAAGACGATCTCACAAAGATTGTGAATCTGAAACATGCAACTATGTCAGCAGAGAGCAGCTTTAGAAATACATGTTAGTTAAAACTGTGATGTGGCATGCAATGAGGAAGAAATCCTTGCTACAGAAAAGATAAGTGGGGAGTGTTGCACCATGGAACCAGGTAGAATGAATGTCCAGAGCGTCTTCTGAGATGCAATGTTGGGTTACTAGGTCTCCTGCTAGCCTTGAAATGAAGTATCACTGCTCCCAAAAGTCAAGAACTTTCCAGGAGGCAGAAACAGGAACTCCTCTGTAAGTCTGACATAGACTACGTCAAAAAATAAACAACAACAAAAAAAAAAGCTAGGAACTTTCTAGCTTGGGACCCTAGAGAGTCTTGGGTCCCTCTTATGTGCCCAGGGTTCAGTCTTACTTAGAAGCTCAGCTTACTTAGAAGCTCAGCTGTTAAAAGTGTTGCCATGCAAGCAAGAGACTCTGAGATTGGCTCCCCAGATCTCATGTAAATAAATGCTTGGTGGACCAAACAACTTGCCTGTAATTCCAGTATCAGAAGACAGAGACTAGGAATCCCAGGAGCAAGCTGACTAGAAAGACTAACCATATCAGTGAGCTCTGAGTTTGACTGAGAGAACTTGCCCCAAAGAAGAAGGTGGAAAAGCAATCAAGAAAGATTCCTGATACCAACTTCCGGCTTCCACACGTACAAATACACATGCAAATACACATGCACACAATATACAAATGCACATAAAGGAAAGGAGGAAGCCTATTAACTGAAGTCACCTGAGAGTTTATAACACAGAATTAAAACTGAAGTTAAGGAAATTTCCCAACTTTTATGCAACAAGTTGACCCTCTCTGCTGGCCTGGTGAGGCAAATTATCCATCCATAACATAATCCATAGGCCTAGCAGATGCTGGGCAATCTAGAAAATACAAATTGTATGGAACACAAGGACTCTGTGAAAGGAAAATAAATGCATACTCCTACTTAGGATACAACTTTACAGGAGTTTACAAGGAAGAATTGCACCATTATTCTAGAGTGTGGACTCTGGACCTACAGGGTGAGGTTCCGTTCCCAACCCTCAAGCTGTTTAACTCTAGATAGGATCTTTCCTTCTGGGGAGACAGAAAGATCTGGAGAGGACAGTAGCTCAACAAGGAGACCAACAGAGCCAAGAAATCTGGGCACAGCGGGTCCTGCAGAAACCAATGTACCAGCCCAGGACCATGCGTGAAGAGGACCTAGACCCCCGGCTCAGATGTAGCCCATAAGCAGCTCAGTCTCCATGCGGGTTCCCTAATAAGGGGATCAAGGGCTGTCTCTGACATGAACTCAGTTGCCTGTTCTTTGACCACCTCCCCCTGAGGGGTACAGCCTTGCCAGGCCACAGAGGAAGAGGATGCAGCCAGTCCTGATGAGACCTGATAGGCTAGGGCCAGATAGTAGGGGAGGAGGACTTCCTCTACCAATGGACTAAGAAAGGAGCAAAGGGAGGAAGAATGGGACAGAGAGGAGATGAGGAGGAGGAAAAAGCCAGGATACAAAGTGAGTAAATTGTAATAAATAATAATAAATAAACTACTAAAAATGAATCTTTCCTTCTTTAGTTGTAGGATGATTTACTGAGTTAATGAGGGTAAATACATATGGCTACACTAATATTCAAAGCTTGTCACAAAAAGAATAGACTTTACTATAGGCATGAATGTTGAGAATGTTAAAAGAAAGCAGTTTCAATAATATGTTTATAACTTCACTTGTGCTAGTGTTTTACCACATGACGGCTCCCCAACAAGACTGTAAAGCTCTGGAAAGTTTAGGAACACATTTTATTTTCATTTAATAATCTCCCCCAAGAGATTAAGCAGGTGCCCAATCATTGTTAAATTAACAAAAGAGTAATCAAAGTCCACATATATATTCTACTGTAAACATACACTTTACTGTAAACACATTCAACTAATCCCATGCTACTATTTTTACTTTAATTTTTCCCACACAGACTCTGTTTGCCTTGCTACTTCCTTTATCTCATTACAACTTTACTCGGGAATATGAAAGAGGATCCAAACTTTCTATGATTATATCCCTGCTTGATAAACATTTCTCTCCCTTAAAGCCTATTTTTAGAGTGCATACAATTTTCCATATCTGTTCCTCATTCTAGATTCTTCCGGAAACAGTGGAAGAAAATCTTGAATCATACTTCGTCTCTTCTTGGGCCCCACTGATGGACTCTGAATCTGTCACAATTGACTTACCATGACCTCTGTGCACACACGGACTTCCTCAGGGGATCTTTAGATCTTTCGTTGCTATATCCTTTGCCTTGATTCTATAAGAAACCAACCATCCTTTCTCTGTGCCACAGATGTCTTCTACATCAGGACCATCTGTGATCCTGATGAGAATGATGGTTAAAATTTTTTGCATCTGCGATTGGACCTGCCTTTGTAGTAGGAGTAATGAAATTTGGCTCTCCTACCAATCCATCTTTGTGCAGATAGCCCTACCTAACCTGCAATTACAACATGAAAGACAGACACACCTGAGAGAGACAAAAGAAATTGAAGCTAATTCTTTTTCAATGGAAAAAAAAAAGCACAATTTTGAAAAACATTAACTCCAAAAACTATAATCTAAGTTGACGGAAAATAAGAACTTATGCAAATTAAGGATATTTTGCATTCTCTTGGTTGATTTGAACTGTGGAATGAGAAGAATGTCTATTAGACGTTTATCATACGTCATTAGAGAGGTAAGGTCTTGCTAGTGCAGAGTTTTCTAGAGAGGGTCTGAGGGAGGTCACTGTTGGTTCTGTTATTATTTGACTTGTTTGGGGACATACAGAGCAAAGAAAAGGAGAACAAAGGTAATTGTAGTTAAATAATTCTAGAAGAGTCACTTACATTCATTCTCTAAAACTGCATTAGGATGATAATTCTGTCACTCAAAATTAAAAATGTTTTATGTAGATAATAAATGGACAAATTTTTAAGATTTTTCAAATCATCTGTTTCATTTTGGTTAAATAAGTTGTTGAAAGATTTCAAATGGCCAGAACATTAGAAATCTTCAGGGGTAACCAAAAAATGTCTGTGAGACTTCTCAATTCTATTGTCCTTTTAATCAGGGAAGAAAACAAACCTCTAACCCTGGAAGAAAACTTAATCCTGTTTGACCTTATTTGACACACTTACTTCTCACATAAGAATGCAGCTATTATGTCTCTGTGGCCACACACGTCACTCTGAGCAGCTAGAGGGTAGCTACAGCCTGCCCATGCTCTGTGAGCCAACCATTCTGCCTTCAGTGCAGTATGGACAGCTTATCCAGCGAATCACAGGACAAAATGTCGGCAGTTGGGTTTGTTTGATTCATAGTTCCAGGGGATCAAATCCTCATGCACATCAGGCTCATGCGTACCACTCAACTATATCCTCAGTTCCTTGGAGATCAATTAGTCAAAGAGCACATAGTATTTACCATAACATCATTAATGGTAAATATTTTTAGCAAAACTGAAGAATTGAAAAATAACGATACAAGGGGAAATTATACTGGTTAAGTAAGACTGCAAAGATTACTTAATAAGACACTCCTAGGATTGTTTCACATAAAAAAAAAAACTCAATCTTAAGAAGCAAAAAAATAAAAAGTATACACTAATACAGAGAAATTTATCACCAAGTCTTAAGTCTTACCCTGTTTTTTGAACCACCTTACATAGCTGTGAAGCAAGGTTAAAGTTTCATTTGTGGAAGTTTGACCGCATGACTTGTATAACAAGATGTCTGTCTATGGAAAGGAGCGTTGGGTTGACTGGATTCAACAGGCAGGATTGTTTCCTACCATACATCTTAGGCAACCCGCTTAATCTCACAGTGACTCAATTTCCTTGCATAAGTAAAAGGTAGTCTCAAAGTGTATATAAATAAAAGGTGTATAGTAGACCTCAAGGATTGTTGTATCAGTTAAAGACATAACATGAGATTCTTAGAATTGCTGGTTACATATTATTAAGTGCTCAACAACTATTGGAATTGTTTATGTAATCATTGTTAGGCTAACAAGTTTCAATATATATATATACATATAGATAGATATATATGGTCTATGAATCCTTCAGAAGACAGTGTGAGACATTACAAAAAGTGTCTTAAGATTACAATGCAGTGAAAGAAAGGGTGAATATATGCTCAAAGCAAAAATATAAAAGACGTTGTGATATTTAATTAGGTTAAATAGAAAGATGCCAGCAACTGTTATACATGTTAGTTATTACAATCATCCTACTACTATCCATCAATGATCAGTAAATTATGCCTGTGTGATACTTTTACCCTGGGCATGACACAAGGTTTTTAGCAGATGACCACAAAATTTCGAGAAACTCTCAACCCAAAAACCCTTTTTTAAAATAACTGTAGACAACCCAATATGAAGAACATCTATCTGAAATCATAACCAATGTAAGTCCATAAAACTCTGAGACATTGTCTCAAAAACAGAGATGTCAGACAAAGAGTACACCCACCCATCACCCCCACTAATTGGAGGCTGAGGCAGGAGGATCACAGAAACCCAGGAGGGCAGCCTGAGCTCTAGAGCAGGACTACACCATCATTGTTCTATATGTCCTAGTTAATACAGTAAGACAAAAGTAAAATAATGTTGTGCTAAGTAAAATGCTGTTGGGTTCTACCGAAAGGTCCCAAGGAATAAACTGAAAAACTAATAAGAACATTTTTTAATACAACTGAAAATTAAGAAAATTTTTTAAAAAATCAATAGCTTTCTAAATGAATGACAATGAAAGAAACATGAAGATTTAAAATAGTTATTCACAATAGCAACAAAAAATGTTCAGCATCTCAAGGTAGTGTGAGTTAGGTGATGTGACGCACAGCACATGTAAAGAAGAGGCAGGAAAATCAGGAGTTTGAAGCCGTATGCAACTCTATGGATGGGTCTCCAGCATGTCTCTTTCCCTCAGCCCACCCAGAGCCTACAACAGTGTGCTGAGGGCAAAAGAAGAAAACTTGAATTTTATAGACCATGTCTTTAGATGGGAGACTGAATATTATTTTAAAGTATCTAGTTTGCATGGATTAATGTTTAATTTCCAGTCAATTAAAGCCTGCTCCCCCAAACTAGAATCTTTGAAGTTTTCTCAGAGTTGGCAAAGTGACTGCAATAGACTATGAGAGCAGGTCAGGTCTCATTTGAATTAGAAAGAAAATAAATCTTACAGACCCAAGCTTAGGGAACGAGGGCCATGCTCATATGCAGAGAGAAAGTCTAGAAGAAAATGACTTTAGAAACGTTATCTCTTAGTGGTAGGGTAATGGATGGATGTAATTTCTTTGGCTATTGCATTTGCCAAAATCTGTACACTAACTACTTGTTGACTTTAGAATCAGAGGTTATATACATTTTAAAAGAAAAAAGGAATATGCAAACAATGAAAGAGCTTCAGATTTAAGCAAGAATGAGCACCAATAAACAAATAAATAAAACAGAATATTTTGCCAAACACAAAAATAAACCCCTGTATTACTGTATTGATGTACTAAAAACCTACTTATGAGGCCCATAGCATATGCTTATTATTAAATGTTGTGTTGAGACTAGGCAACCACTCTCATATAATCTATTATACTTGTTAATCATTAACTTCTTGATATATGCCGGTTAACTATTAGCTTTTGGTTATTGATTTAAATTTTTTAAACATAAATTATTGCCATATAGCTAAATTTGAAGAAAAAAGAAATGAACTATAAATGAGAAAAACAACCAAAGTTTTCCCAAATGAAGATGCCTTCTGAGGAGGAGGACCCACTTGCTTGCTGAAGTAGAGAAAGTACACTCAGGGAGTAGGGTGTGAATGGCTGCCCCAGAAGAAAACAGATTTTATATGTTCTTTGTTGGCCTGGTCAAGAGTCTCAAGGCTCAACTTCACTCCATTTTTATAAGATCAAAGGAAATCTCCTAGGATCCCCACACACTGTCATATGGTGCAGTCACCACAAACACACTGTCAAACATGGACCTTGATCTCCAGGACCTTTCAGTCCGGTTGTGGAGGCACAGATAACACTAGAACAAGAGAAGAGAATAAACAGTAAAGTGCTGTAGGAGAGGCTCAGAGAGCCAGGCAACACAAGGCCACTGAAGAAAAACCTTAGGGGATGGAGAAGAAAGAAGAGTGCTCTGTCCCAGGAAGCTTGTTGTGACTTGTAAGTTTATCCCTGAACCCTTCACTCCCACTTTGATGTTGCACAAGCGCTAGCCAGCAGCCCCACAGGCAGGCCTGACTCCAGGCTAGCGGTCCGTCAGAAATTGAGCCCTTCTCTTGAACAATAGCTTTGTATCAAATCACATCTTTCTATTTTCCCTAGGAAGGGTTATTCATATCATTTTTCTCCACACCCTTAAATAATGAACCAAACTTGAAATGCTAAGATGGTTTTCCTCCAACTAAAGTGAATTTATCCAAACTGTGACAGTAAACAGCTTTGGAACACACACACACACACACACACACACAGCAGGAAAGGAGGCTTTTCACATAGAGGGCTCAAGATTCCTCATCAACAAGAGATTGCATCAAAAATTTAAGGGGAATCAGATTATTCTTTTGCCTTTAATTGTAATTCAGAGGCAAATGAAATTCATGGTGAGATTTGGGAGACAAAGCCTTTGTTTTTTAAAACATACCAAAGCTCCAACTCCAATAGAGGGGGTTTTAAATTACTAGAGAATCTCACCTCACATACCCCATCCCAGGGGCTCCCACAGACAAATATGACATGCAGCAATCAGTGATAGATTGACTTGATCAAATCTCAAAAATACAACTTATAACAGCAAGTTTTTCATTATGTTCTATGGGCGTTAAATCTATAGGAGTCGATGCATTCTTTTACAGTGAATGAATTTAATGATCCTAGATATTTCTGGAACATGATGAAATCAAATCCCAGAGTTGGAATTTAAGCACTCCCTGGATGAGGCTACTTGGTCTCACATTCTGTCCTTGCGTCAGACAAAAACTCTGAACATAAAACACCCTTGAAATGCACTTAGGTTTCTTTGGTATAATTTCTTTGACACCTGTTAAATTTTAAACAGCTCTGTGAAAAGCATTTTCGTAACTATTCAAATGGCTCTTGATTCCTTTCCGAGCACAGAGATGCTCTGAAAGCTTAAAATTGAAAGTGCTCTGCAGTGCTCACCAGTTTGGATTTTTTCCCCCTTTTGGTATTCTCTCTTCCTTTTCCTTGTCACAGGCTTACTCTGAAGTGGACACCCTACTTTGAATGAAATGGAAATGTGATATGCTGGCTGGAACTTTACCATCAATTATTTTGATAAGTAGATATGATTGGAGCACATTGTGCTTTTAAGATAAATGTCATCTGAAATCCACAGTAATTTAAGCCCAGTTCTAAACAGGCAGTAACAAATCTTAAAGCTACATCTTCATGATTAAATAATCAGATGTCCATCTGCTTTGCTATTTGGACCACCTTAGCTACAGATGTTGATTACTGAATACAGAATATATTTATAAAACTCGGTGTCAAATCAGCTGCGCCTCAGAAAAGTTGGCAGCTCACCCAGAAATACTTACATTCATAAATAACAGCCTACAAATGCACAATTCAATTGTTTAAAAAAAAAAGACAAACAAACAAACAAACAAAAACTCTGCTAGAAGACATTTCTGTGCTCATCTCAGGGGGGCGGGGGAGACACTACTTCTAGGACACCGTCTCTGACAGAAAGAAGGAAGATGCAAAGATCAGCTCTTGGACAATGTCCTGAAGAACATCCAGCTTGGCTTCAGACTCTGGCTGCTGCGCTGTTTACTGCTTGTGTGACTCAGCAAGTTCTCTCAACTTTATTTTCCTCCTATGTAAATGAGGGGTAATAACAGTCTTTGCCTTATGCAGCTGCTATGAAGACTAAAGAAAGCCAGGCCTATATAAAATAGAAGAGCCTGGCACACAACAGCATTGAATAAAGACTAGCCTATAAATGTTCCCTCAGAAACATATTTTTGCTTAATACAGGGAAGTTTATTTACTTAGTCTACAGATATTTATTGTTATTGATATCACGTAATTTTGTACAATCAAAAAATGCAATCTAAATGAACTCAATAAATAGTTAAAATAACTAAGTATTGAATGGGGCCAAATTATGAGTCTAACAAATTCATTTTCAAATTTGCCAGGAAAATGAATGAAAAGAGGCTTTGGGGTACAGAACGCAAATTTGTCTCCTCAGTAGTCTATCAGTTCTATAATGCAGCATTCTCTTACTTAGCAAGGAGTAATTATATAACCTTCAGGACAGAGAGAGTGGCAGCACGTGTTACTTCCAGGTATACAAGTTCTGTCCAGTAGCAAAAAATAGAATAACTGGCTTTGAAAAGCTATGACTGAATGATGGAGTTGTAGAGGTTTTTAAAACTCAGGGGCCTACAATTGTGCTTCTCTGTCCCTGCCTAGTGCTTTGGGTTTTCCCACAGGCAGCAAGCAAGACAGAAGAGCAGAGTAGAATTCAGCCTTTGCTATGAGAATCTTAGAATCTGAGAATCTAATGTTGGTTTGGGAAACAGATGAAAAAATTTAAAAAGTAAACAATGAACATAAGTAAATCTCAGTAAGATTACAAGACTCCCAAGAACAAAGAAAAAGCTGACACGTCTTCCAAGAAGAAAAAAAAAAAATGAGTTACCTAAATGAACAACAACAAACCAGTTTTCCTTCATATTTTATGTCAACAAGACTAAGCACTAGGGAATAACAGAGAAGTGCTTTCAAAATCCAGGAGTGGATAGAGTTGGGAATCTAGAAATAAGAGAAATATTTTTTAAAAAATGGAGTAATACAGAAGGCTGAAGGAAGGGGAAAATACAGTTGAGTTTAAAACTATTTGGGGTAAGTGTGAACCTCAAGCAATAATTAAGAAGTGAGTCATGGGCTTGCAGGATGGCTCAGCAGGTTAAAGCACAAACCTGGCAACCTGAGCTTGATCCCGAAAACCCACAAGGAAGGAGAGAATTGACTCTTGAAAGCTATCCTTCAACTTCTATATATATGCTGTGGCAAACATGGACCACATGTGCGTGCACACACACACCCTCAAATTTTAAAAAATGCAGTTTCTTTAATGAGTCATAAATAGAGTAATGGGGTCTCCCTTCCCTGAAGCTCCTCTCATTTTTGGAGTTCTTTCCAATTTTCCTTAAGAAATCTATACCTACTCTGAAAAACACAAAATTAGAAACAAAGAAAGAAAAATAAATAGACTTAAACATTAGTAACAACGAAGAAAATGACAAATGACTAAATCAGATAAAGTAGGGAGAGAGTGGCAGAGCCTGTCTGCCGCTTGGCCATCTTTGAGGGAAGAAGATTCAGGCTGTTTTCCCTGCGTTGTTTAAGACATACAGCTGTAGGGATGGATCACAGGAACTGGGGAGGCTCTTTCGAGTAAGGAGACAAACATAAGGGAGAAGGTAAGTGCACCCGTCACCATAAAGACAGTGGATCCAAATCAGAATGCATGCTCCCGCCCCAGGGACTCGGCTTCTCAGAACTCAGCGATAGAAATCTTTCATGTGAATACACCTATTTAGTATTGTAGAAACCAATCCGAGTGTTTTTCTGAACGGGATTGGTTTAGAAGGTCTATACCCCACCACATGAAATGTCATGTAGCCATTAAAAACATAAAGCAGATTAATTAATGTACACATGGAAATATATTGTGATAACCGAAATATGCTAATGACAAAGGTATGGTGTAATTTTAATTTATGAAATTAAAATATTAAGTGTATGTGTGTATATAGAGAGAAAATGCACACGTGTTTATAATGCATTAAAAAAATTGTAAGCAAAAGAATAGAAATAGAATCAATGAGACCTGGCAAAGAGAACTTTTTTACATTTTACTTTACAAAACTTTCTATTTCAAATATTTTCTGCAATACAGTTATTGTGTTATAAGTTTTATGAACAAGAAAATGACCACATAGTATACTTTACTAATGCAAAATATAGTTTATAATTAAAGGTCCACATAGCTAATCTACTTGAAACTCAGTGAAGAAGAATTACATCTTCAGAAATAAAATGCATATTGGGTTGTGAGTGGTAACATCAGCATTCAGTGAAACCTAGCTATTAGGCAAGAAAGGCAGGAAGACAGGAACAAGGGAGGGAGAGAGAGGAAAAGACGAAATTCATGAGGGAGAGGGAGGAGGGGAGTACAAACACCAACACTGGAGCCCACTAGTTGAAACGTCCTCTTTGAAAACAGTGTGACTTCAGCTCATTGTAGGCTTATCGTCTATGAAATGTGGTGTTTGTCTCTGAACAGATTAAGGGTCTCTTCTAGCAAACCTTCCATCTGGACATGCAGCTAAGAACTACTAAGGGGAGCAAGGCCCAGACACAGACTGTCGGGGTAGCAATTATTTTACCTTTGGGAACAGAAACTATTTTTAGTCAAAAAGAAACTTTGCAGAGACAGCATTTTTCCTTGCTTCATAATGCTGAACACAAAAGTGATTTGCTACGGAAAACATAAAATAAAGTGGGCATGCATCAGTTGCCCTAGAAAACGGACCTCGAGACAGTGGCAGTCCTAGTGTTTGTCAGCCTCTCTTCTCCCAACATTGATTGAACTTGCATTTTGTGACTTGATAAAAGGGAAGAAAAAGTAGAAAATGACATCATCTGGGCCTTCAAGTTGCCGACGGAAGAGTGAAAGATGAAAGCACCTAAGTGGTTAATTACAGAGCAATTTGGGAATGTCTGTAACGGGTAAATAACACAAAGTGCATTCCAACTTGGCTACTTTGTGGGCTCTGCAGTTTGGGGCAAGTTCCTTAACCTACCCTTGCCTCGGTTTTCACGTTCAGAGAGGAGATTTCAGAATTACATGGTATCAGAATAATAGTAATTCCTAACAGTGTTCTCAGGCCTGAATGAGATAACGCAGAGACAATCCACACACCAAGTAGGAAGACAATGAAAGCTAGCTGCTACTCTTTCGGAAGACAGAAAAATGTGATTCACAGAGCACATTCTGTACTCAGACTGTCTGGGTCTGAAATTTTACCTTCTGTGAGTTATTATGTGGAGTCTTAGGTTCTTCACTCACAATTGGTACAACATAAAAGCCCCAGAACCAGAGACTATTGTGCAGGCTGAATGATCCAATCCACATGAAAGACTTCGATCAGCCAGTAGCACCTGAGAATTCCATGAATATAGGTCATTATCTCTGTCAGATGCTTGGACCTCGGAAAGGAAGTGTCTTCCTGAGGGAGATGGAGAAGGTGTTCTTGGATGACTAGCAGGCATCCTCCAAGCCAGGGGATGAAAACTGTGTGAAACTGCAGAGAATTTGAAGCTGGTGATCAGAAAGAATGGTAGTGATCATTATAATGGCTGCTCCAAACTGGTGGAGGAAAATGTCCTAAAGACTTTAGGGCTTAGGGACCTAAGTTCAGCTGAGAAGCCAGGAGCAGAGAACTTCATGGACACACAGGAGCTGACGGAAGAAACTAGAGCAGAGCCAGAGTGCAATGTGAGCAGCACATCAATAGGTCCCCAGAAAGACGACATCAAAGGGCAGGAGGAAGCAGCAAAGGAAGCCCATGGAGAAAGCTGAGAGGGGCAGGAGCCGGCGAAATAAAAGAGGCTGAGAAAGGAAAGAGTTTCAATAAGGACGAGCTGGTCAGCCGTGTCAAATGTTGCATAAATGTCAAGTAGGACGACAAGGGAAAGTGGGGCCACTGAACCAGCCAATGGGAGGATGCTGGCAAGAAAGCGTTTTTAATTGAGTGGTGGCTGGTGGAAGCCAGACTGTAATGGGTTGAGGAGTTAATGAGATGTGAAGACACTAAGTATAGGCCACTTCGAAGAAGTTTGTTAAGAAAAAACAAAAAACAAAAAAGAAAGAAAAGAAAAAAGAAATGAAAGGATATGATCCCATAAAAATCAGAAGACACTAATATTTAAATGTCCAAATAAAATTCACATTTGGTTGGCTTTTTGTTTTCCTTTGAGATATATATATATACATATATATATATCAAATATATATATATATATATATATATATATATATATATATATATATATAAAGGAGGAGTGCAGGAGTGGCTTAACTTTCCAAGAAAAAAAACAAAAACACCTTCCAGGAGAAAATGGACAAGGAAAAGGAACTTAATGCTTAAATGGGATTAGGGGATTAAGATAAAGTTGGACATAACATTAACTAGCAAACTTTATATACTAGAAAATGGAAATTCCGGGGGGAGGGGGAGGAGAGGGGAGTCAGGAATACCTAGAGCTATAAACAAAACCCAGAATAAACATTTTGTTTAAAGAACGAAAGGCACGTTTAGATTACTCTGAAGAAAAGGCTGGGAACACAAAAACAGAGCCTTCTGCTCGTCAGAGTGGGTATGGGGCGGGGTAAACTCTGAGCATGGCACTGTCAGAAGCCTGCTCGGTGCTAAAGGGCCTCACAGTGAGTCCTAGGAAGATGCTACATAAACATTCTGTGTTGACAGCCATGGCACTTCCTCTCTAGCCAGAGACATGGTTCCCTTTAGCTAGACATTGTCCTAAGTGTCTACCCAAGGCAGAGCCTGCAGAAAGCTACATCCACGGCAAGCAAGCCAGAGAAATCTAGAAAACACCCACTAGGCAATACGAAGGACTGAACTTCGGAAAAAGAGAGGACGTTGAATTAGTTTGTTCTGGAAAATCTGGAAATTTTTGCTTTGTAAATTCAGTCAGTTCTTGAGCACAGATCCTGTGTTTCTGAAAAGCATGAAAAATCCCTTTGTTCCCTGAGTCTCCCTGTGCTCACATACGTGGATTAAGGAACACTAGCCTACCTTCCCTCTCTGACCGTTACAGTGGCTAATGATTCTTTCCTCTGCAGTGGCTGCACTTTCAGAGGAACGTGTTCCCTTGTTCAACACACGTCCTACCTTCTTTTTTTTTTTTTTTTTTTTATTTTTTTTTTTTTTTTACGTCCTACCTTCTTAACCATACTGTTAGTCCCTGTTTTGGTTTCCTTCTTTGGTCTAAAAGGATTGAGAAAAATGTGTTAAAAGATTAAGAAGACCATTTTAGGGCACCTTGGGTGAGGCCAGGTCTTACCCAATCCAGGGCTTTTAGGTGAAGAACACCCTTTAACTACTTACTGGTTTGAGATCAACATTTTGATGAAACACTCGGAATGACTGGTTCTTACTTGAAATTAATGCCTACACCCTGATGCTTTAACTAATTCCTTCACAAAACATTTTCTTATTGTTATGTAAACATAACCCAAGCCAGTTTGTTAGAGATAATTACTAATATTCTTAAATTGGTGGCTTGAGGAACAACAGAAGGAGATGGAATTTATTGAGAGGGTACACAGACAGTGGGAGCAGGGTAGCCCGCACATAGCAGCCAAGTGAGTTTCTCTGTTTTCGGTAGGCCATAGTTTAAGAAGTGATTTTTATACCTGGCCTCTTTTTCTTTTCTGGCTACTGGGAAGCCATGATTTCTTAGATTCTCTTCAAATACTTGTTCTTTCATGTCATTCTGTGACTGCACTGGAATACCTGTTAGGGTTTAGATTAAAATGCCATGCACACAATCAATCTTAAATCCAATGAACTTTATTGGATGGACATGGAGAGAGAGAGGGAAAGGCAGAGAGAGAGATGGGAGGGCACCCCAACAGGGAGAAGAGAGAGAAAGCAAGAGAAGGGAAGAGCAAAGGAGCAAGAGAAAGAGGGAAGTGGCTGACAGGTCGCTGTGTACCTGGCCCAGATGATGTCATAGGACAGAGGTACTGACATAAGATGTTGTCAGGACCCTGAAAGTCCCTAAGGGAAGGCCAGTTGAATGGCCTGCACAACATAAAAATACCCTCACACACTTTAAATGTAGACCAGAAAAAAAAGTGTGTTTTTAAACAATTAATTTAGTTTACACTTTATTACATTTTATCAATTATATTTTCAGAGGCGAGAGCTTTTTCCTTTTAGTACATTGCCCACTGATTCTCAGCATGTTTTACTTTGTAATTCTATTTCATAGAAAGAGAAGCAGACCTTTTGCTCTGGCTGAGCTCACAGAAATGAAGTTCATAACGATTTCAGTGTCTGTGAAGTGGCAGGCCCCATGAGATTCAGTGTTTAAACCAGAGGAAATGGATGAACTTTTCAGATCCCAAAGACTGGCAGGAGCCACTTTCCTGGAATGCACAGGACTTGTCAGTACCGTGACCAAAGGTCGCCTGCCACTGCCTGAGCCCACACTGGTTAGGCAAGCCTTCAAGATATGAGATAGGCCATTCTGCCTTTTACCACCTTCCCCAAAGAACTTCATGTTCAATAAGAATTGTAGCTTAAAGAGAAAATAACTGGGGCTGGAGAGCCAGCCTAAAAAACCATTGCTCTATCAAACCAGCAGAATTTAAAGCACTGGCCAAGAGCTTGGTGTTTGGTTTGCCTCTGACCTGCTACAAAGCCTTCAGCAACCAGAAAATGAGCTGGTGACTTAGTTTACCTCCCCCTGAAAGCACTTTCCTATGCAGTAGTATTGTTTAAAAAAAAAAAAAAAATCAGTGTTACAAACTTCCAAGTCTTTGTAATTGTTCCTCTAGCCCTGGAAGTTTATTGAGCTCATCCAGATAGGGACACAGAGCAAAACCAGAATTCAAATGAACCAGGTGGAAGCACATTTCCACTGTGCTATGAATGAGACTGCACCACACAGAATTAGCCCAGAGCAGAGTCTGCGCCTCTTCCTGGGAGATGCCACAGTTGGCAGCAGGAATTTTTGTTTGTTATTTTTGCTGAGTGAATCCTTCACAGAGTATGCTGGGGAGACCAAGGCGAGGCAAAGCTTTAAATTTTTTTTTATTCTGATTTGGGAAATGAGGTGGACTCCAAAAGGATGTCACTGAGTACAAATGCAATCCTGGACCCAGGCCCATTGGGTGAGAATCTCAGGGGCTATTAATCTACAGCCTTCAATTTGCAAGTATGCAGGAGACTGAGTCAGTAAGAAAAAAATAATTTTAAACATCTGTGGTATTCTTTCTGTTCCAGATTAATTACACTGCTTGTTTATTGATGCTGACCAGAATGTGCAGTCCTCTGCTGCTCGGAACATCGCAAGTGTTTTTCTATGTGTTTAGCCCTTATGTCCCAAGTAACCTTTTCTCAGTCACAGCCCATCTTTCATAATTTGTATTGGGCACCCAGATTTTTCATTTATTCCCTTGCCTTGTTTTCCTGCAATGTAGAGCGATGTGCAACTCCCTCATCCCTGTTATTATTGCTTGTAAGAGATACCGTGTTAATACGCAACCCTTGAGCACACACACACCGTGCAATCAAACTGATAACATAAACGAAAATCCAAATGTTCTGTTTAATCATCTGGAGAGGTAGATAGTTCTTTTCAATCAACAAGGACTGCTCTGCCAGTTCAAAGAACTATTAATGAGGCCAATTTTGTTAATAAATTGTGAGTGGGGCAAAGCCAAGAGGTAGACCACCATTACCTCCACCCCACGGTCCAGAAGATACCTTTCTGGAGCTAGATTCTTGGCACAAATAAGTAGAAGAGAACCACAGAGGCTATCTTTACCTAAAATAGCCTAATATGGAAATGAGAAAATTACAAGCCCTTTGCAATTTGCAAGGCAGACACGATCTCTCTCGTCAGTCTTCAAGTCCCCACCCCCATACCTCGCAGCTCTTCAGGTCACTCTGCATTCCCACCAATGCCTCATGTGTCCCCACATGACCACAGAGCTCCTGTTTGGGGATCCAGGCTCACTTCCCTTTTTTGGCCTCAAGAACTTCCCCCTCAAAGTCCATCTGCACCCACTGTCTTTTCCTCTTTGCCAAACACTCATGATTTGGGCCAGTTTGGGATTTCTTTGCAATTTGGCTGCAATCTACCTCACTCCCTGCAGCTATCACTCTCCAGGAAGGGAGAATTGAGGCACCGTGATATATGCTGCAGCTCACTTCCTTCCTCCTCTTTACACTGAGCCCATAAGCACTTTAAGCTTTGCGGTTTGCTGAATAATCGCCAAGAAGTAAATGACTAAAGAAGTCACAGGTAAGGTATGTGAACCCTGATGAAATTGCTGAATTCAATATCGAAGGTCTTTGACCCCTCCCTACTGGCCATCACTGCCTTCTAGTCTCTGATAGTTATGGAACCTAGGCTGTACTTCTCAGAGCATCTTGGAAATCTCATGGGCTGCTCGCCATCCTTAGAAAACAGCTCGCTTCTTCTTTTCTCAGTAATAAGGGCAAATATAAAAAAAAAAATTGGCAATGTCCTCTCTCCTTGGATAATTTTTATTTCTGGATAGTTCCACATATGTGGGTAACATGCTCGCTACTGGTCTCTTACCTGCACAGACAAAAAGATGGCTGCATATGCTGAATTAAAACCTCCACACATCAGGACCAACTCTAGCAATAATGGAGCCGTTTGACAGAGTCTGTTTAGTAACCTCAGCCCCCTTCTCAGGTTTGCCTAATGCCTTCTCAGCACCATTCTCATCAATGAAGATTTCTCCTGTCACAAGATGATTTCACATTTAGTCACATGTTGTGTGTTAGTGACAGCATTTCTCTGTATAGACCTGACCATCCTGGAACTAACTCACTCTGTAAACCAGGCTGGCTTCAAACTCAGAGATCCATCTGCCTAAGCCTCCTGAGTGCTAAGATTAAAGGTGTGTGCCACCACTGCCCAGCTAGTCTCTTTTGAACCATCTCGATGAAAAGGAAAATTGAGTAAACAGAAGAGTCTTGAGTTGATCTCTGTGCTGTCAACGGTTTCTCAGCCTCTGTTAAGAGCCCTTGCAAGCCATTCAGAATGACTTGTAGCCCAGCCCTACTGTTCCAGTCTTACCAAACCTTGTTCTGGACCTCATCTCTAATGGGCAGTTTTAGAACTGTTTTTCACTTAGGAAGGCAACACCATGAGAAAATCCCAGCAGTGTTGATGGCAGAGGATAAATGCATTAAAATATATTAATTAAAATGCACTAAAATATAAAAAATATATTGCCCGTACCTGTGATATCTGCTCAGAGGTGGCCCTGATGCTGGAGGAATCCAGTATCTAAACTGCAAGTAGCCCCCCCCCCAAGGCTCCGAGGTGCACCCTTAGTGACACTGCAAAGAGGACAAATGCCAGTGAGGCACTACGTGTCTGATACAGGGCAGGTTACTAAACTTCTTTGTACCTGATCTCTCCACTTGGGAAATAGAGATATGAACACTGCATCCCACAGAGCCTAAAATGTCCCCCATTGTAAATTTTTATTGTATATTTCAGGAATAGATCTTAAAATGTTGCCAATTAAACTATTCCGTAGGCTTCTAATATGGCTCAGAAGGTAAAGAGGCGTGCAGTCAATTCTATCCCCAAGTTCAAGCCCAGGGTCCCACATGGTGGGAGGAGAGAGCCAACCTCCACAGCTGTCTTCTAACCTTCATAGGAGGACCACTGCATGTATGTGCCCACCCAGAGGCACAAGAAATGGGAAGAATGATAAAAAAGAATAAACTATGCAATACTATCAAAAGCAAGATTGTTTCATTTTCACAAAAGCTACAATGTGAAAGAAAAACACTTTTTACAATAAAAAAACTATCATAGCATGTTTGGTTCCCTGGAAAGATCAAATTAGTTGCTATGAGTAAAGCGCTTAGACTACATCGCAGCCCTGTGGATGCAATGAGAGATTTTCCTGTCAGCATCATTGGTGCCATCAATCAATATCAACGGAAAATAGTAAATATCTCACTCACACTTTGAAGTTTTCTTTATTTTTTTTATTTTTATTTTTTTGCATGTCTGTTTGATGTTTTTGGCTTTTTCCCACATCAGGACATTTTTATTTATTTATTTATTTATTTATTTGGTTTTCAAAGCAAAGTCTCTCTGTGTAGCCTTGGTTGTCCTGGAATCACTTTGTAGTTAAGGCTGTCCTTGAACTCATAGAGATCCACCTGCCTCTGCCTCCCAAAACTACACAGCTGAGATTAAAGGCATGTGCCATCATGCCCAGCTGGACATTTTTTTAAAGTTTATTTGTTTGTTTGTTTGTTTATCAATACAGGGGTTCTCTATGTAACCCTAGCTGTCCTGGAATTCACTTTGTAAACCAGGCTGGCCTGTCTCTGCCTCCCCAGTGCTAGAATAAAAGACATACACCAACACTGCCAGGCTCAAGCTGAAGTGTTACATTTCCTCAGAAGACCTACACCGAACTCAAGTGGTTCTACACCAACATTTTTCAAGCTATTTTTTTGAAAATTATACAGGCCTGAGAGAATGCTTAGCTAAGGAAGTAAAGATGGTGATATTGGGTGTGTATGTGAGGGCCAACCACATGAAATACTGTCACCTGTTCTGTTTTTGTCAACTGAATGCATTATAACACATTACAAAGGTTGCATCTTATTTGTGTCCTTGTGCTAAAGACATGGTTGGCAGTGGTTTGAATTAGAATGCTTGGTCCCCAGTTGGCAGAACTATTTGGAAAGGATTTAGAAATGCGGTATTATTGGAGGAAGTATATCACTGTGATTGGAGATGTGAGGTTTCAGAAGCCCACACCATTCTCAGTGTCTCCCTCTCTCTGCCTCCAATTTGAGGATCAGGATGTGAGTTACCATGTTTGCCTCTCTGCTGCTCTGCTCACCACCAAAATAATCATGAAATAACCCTATGAACTGTAGGCAACCCGCCAAATTTAATGTTTTCTTTTATACATTGCTTTGGTCACGGTGTCTCTTCACAGCAATAGAAGGGTCACTCAGACATGGTTAAGACAGGTTTTACACACAAACAAAGCTCTGAGGTAGGACCTCAGGGGCAGCTACACAGAGACAGCCTTTCCCTATAGTTCATTAATTTTTTACTTAATACTGTACTTCAGCACTGTACTTGGTTGTGGTGCCCAAGTGACATCCTTCCCTTTTCTTCATCAGCTTGTGCCACCATTCTTGGCAATGCTCTCTGATAGACCACATCCATTGTCACAAGCCTTATAATATTTCTCTCTTGACTAGAACTATTCAAAATTTCAAGTCTAGTAGTCAAGGGCCGTGGCGAGAAATTTCAGTGTGAAGACAAAATTTATACACTAAACATTTCCACAGTTTCCTTAGCAGCAGCTGAGGTACTCACTCACCTTAGTCATAGCTGTGGCTCCTCAGGCCCATTTCTGAAACACTTCTGATCCCTCTCAGGATCAATATTTAAGGAGAGTTTAAGTAGAAAACAAAACACAGTTTAAATAGAAACCTAAAATTGCCTTTAAAATAGTCATACCCTCCCCTGAGATCCAGATTAGTGGGAAAAAAAAAAAATAGGGAAAATGAGAAACAGCCAAAAAGAAAAAAAAAAAGAAAAGAAAGAAAGAAAGAAAGAAAGAAAGAAAGAAAGAAAGAAAGAAAAAGCCACCATAATGTGATTCAACTACATAACAAAAAGACATCAATGTGAAAAATAACATCTGTAAGTGAAGACAGCTATAATAGGGAATTTTAAAACCGAGAGATTCATTATATTTTTGTTTGATATTGTTATACTGATTTTTTAATTAAAAATGACAAAATATCTCTCATGCTTTCATCCAATGAACATTTATGATATACTGAATTGGTATTTACCTTTTTTTAACCAATCTTCTCTCATTTTTTCTTCATCTCTCATACACTTAGATGTTAAATTGGCCCTTTCAGATAGTAGGAAGAGGGAAGAAGGGTGGGACTGGGGGAGGTGAGGGAGGGGATTTCAATTGGGATACATAATAAATAAAGTGTGAAGAAAAAAATTTTAATAAAAAAATGGCCCTTTCATATCTGTATCTGTCTATCTGTATCTGTTTACCATGTCAGGCCCTTTGTCTCTTCTATCCCATATTCCTGAAACCTATGGCTGTCCTTCTTGTAAATAATATATTTGAGTGCCACAGAAAAGCTCAGATATATATATATATTATATAATATATATATTATATAAAATACAAAAAAGATCCTTCATATCTTCTCAATACAGGGAAAGTAAAACCCGACCTTCCAGGCCACTGTTTAGAAAGAGATGCTGATGTTCATGTAGAATAAGAATAAGTGTACAGAGCTAGACAGCTCAGCTGTTAAGAGTACATACTGTGGGCTACAGAGATAGCTCTATGGTTAGAAGCACTAGCTGCTCTTCCAGAGGACCCAGGTTCAATTTCCAGCACACATACGGCAGCTCACAATTGTCTATAACTACAGTTCCAGGGGCTCTGACACCCTCACACAAACACATATGCAAGCAAAACACCAATAATGAAATAAAAGTAAATAAATTTTTTAAAAAGAGTACATACTGTTCTTACAGAGGACTACAGTTCAATTCCCAGCCCCCACATCAAACAATTAACAACTGCTTCTAACTCCAGCTCCAGGGATCTGATGTCCTCTTCTGGACTCCACAGGCGCCTGCACAGAGATACACAGACACACAATTAGATTTAGACCTTTCTGAATAAAAGAATAAAAGGACCAAGTATGGTAGTGCATGCTTTTAATTGCAGCACACAGAAGGTTGAGGTAGGCAGAGCTCTGTGAGTTTGAGGACAGCCTAGACTCCACAGCTAGTTACAGGCCACCCATGGTTACATAGTGAGACCCTGTCACAAAAAAATAAAGTGTACAAAGTAAGACTCAACTTGAGAAGCATATCCTTATGAAAGTAATAAAAATATGGATTTATTATGTATATACTAGACCTTAAAAAGCCAGACTGTGGCCTCCTTGCTTGTTGAGCATAATCTTTCTGTAAGTTGAATCAGCAGTCAGGAAGGAAAACGGGATGTGACACAGAAAAGAGCAGGGACAAAGTACAACTTAGAAAAATAAACTGGAATCTGAGGAAAAATATGTGATGTCTGTCCCCTTCATCTGTACTTACAAGGGAAAGCCAACTCATTTGACCATTGAGTTTTATCTCTGCCAGGTTAAAGACTCAAGAAGAAGGACCCAGTGGTTTCTAAGTAAGGTGGGCTGGCAGATCAGCATATCAGTGACTCACCATTGTGCCTGAAGCAGCACGTCTGCCTTCTGAGGGTGAAATACAGCTACTATTTTACTTTCACCTTCCAGATCTTAGTCAAGTGTTTCTTGTATCTAAACATAACTTCAATCCATGGAGCAAAAGGGACCAGGAGAAAGGGCATTCCAACTTAGCAAAACCAGACACAGCACAAATCTATACAAAAGCACTCTCTTCTTCTCTACCTAGCAAGAGCTTGCAGGACCCACAGCTATCATCATTCTAAATTTCATTTAATCCTATGTTTGTCATGGCAAGCAATCTCATGGTCCTGGAACTCCCAGCTGACTTGCTTCAGGTCTCATTTCAGAAATTAACTTTGGGATAGAGAGATCAAGCCAAAAGGCCATACTAATAGAAAAGAAATACAAATTGAGCACTAATACTAGGATTATTCAAGATCTTACAAAGGATCCAGGTGTAATAGCAATCAGGAGGCTGAGGCAGGTAGATCTCTGCATGTTCAAGGCCAGCCTGGTCTACTTACTGAGCTCCCATGTAAAAAGACAAAAGCAAGATCATGTCTTCTACAAAATAACAAACAACTTTACCAGTAACATATGAAGGGATTTTTCCAGATTCTTGAGTCTTTCTTTCCCCTCTTAAAAGAAACAACAGAAAAGAAAAGAGGAAGAAAAGGAGTATGTCAGTCATGCTTGAAGAAACTATTCATTGAGAAGCCAAACATATGGTTCCTCTCCTAAAATACAGTGCCTTGGCGACTGTCACAAGAGAGGATGAAGAAAACGGTCAAAACAAGATATCAGTGTGGTTGGACAGTGAGCCTCTACGCTACACAAAATGCTGCCATAGGACCAGAGTCTGGGCATGATAAAGGTGAAGACAACAGACACAAAGAACAACATTCTCTCAGCGATAAGAAGCTATACTATCAAAAAGTTTTATTGAGAGCTGTAGATTAAGTTGATGTGCAGATATCCATTGAGAATCAAAGGAAAAAATCCTTCTCACTTTGATCATCATTGTCATGTCTCCTGAACAGATCTCCAAATGGCAGGACTTTTGTCCTTACACAAGCCAAATACCTTGTGACCAAGAGCAACTGCAGATCACTGACCCAGGGAACAGACTGGATGGATGCCAAAAACATCTCCAGTTTTACTTCCCTGCCAGTGTGACCACAGTGCCGCACTGTACAGGAAAACAACACTGGACATGGTGTTTCCAGCCTATAAAAGGCACGCTGCCTGTCATTATTTTGGAAACAGGGCATTTTTGACATTCATGAGTTGGGTTGGGTTTTGTTTCGCTGATGTTGTTCCCTGTGTGGTGATTTTTCATATACACCTGACTAACCACTTGTCAAATTAAAAGTCAATGTTCTCTCACCAGAATTTTGAGGATTTATTTTCCCATCAGGGTTGGCCTATTAGAAGCACCCCCACTGGTCAGAGTTGACTGTGTTCCCCCACTATCCACCACTCCTGAGTCCAGGCATGATCTAGAGAAGTCTGATTCCACTGTGGGTTAAAGTTGAGAGAAAAAATAGCATCCATCTCTCCCCTGTTTGGATGCAGAACATCGCCATCATTGCCATCCTACCAGTTTCAGCGAGGCTGACTAAACCATATCTGCTCATATTCTAAAGCAGTTAGCTGGAAACCACATGCTTTCCAGACTATCCAAGTTAACCGCTCATGTAAAAAAAATTAGATATTTTTTATAATATTGTTAGTAGGCACTGAAAAATATAAGTAGCATCCATGATGAAATGTTCATAACACGCTAGTCAGTTCACAGTTCACTAGGTTTCTCGGCTATCCCTCCTCAATGAACTAATGGCTATCAAATGTTTGTATTTTACATGATAACAATTCTTCACATCCAGTGGAAAAAAACAAGTCATTTCAATTTCACTAGCCTTCAAGCTTTTAAATTCATATAATTTTATTAATGATTATAATAATATATAAAATTATGCTCATCAATACAAAATATACCATTTTAGCTCATGAATATTTTATAAAGTTTGTAAAACATAGGTAGCCATTTTGTAGTATTTTCTGCTATATCTTACTAGAAGGCCAAAATTCTATTGAGAAAATTATATTTGGTTTTTGAGAATCTCCTCTAATCTCATAATTCTTTTCCAAAGAACAATTAAATATAAATACCCAGAATTTGAAAAAGAAAAGTAACAATAAACTTGATCATTTACATTCATTAAGTATCATAAAATTATATCTCCCATCACTGAAAGCTTGTTATAATGCTAGGGGTTAGGCTAGATGTATTCTGTATGTTTCTGAATTCTTACTGTGCTAGGGTAGGGATGCTATTGTATCAGAACCATTTCATACATAGCATGAGATGCAGAGCAAACAGACACAGCTTGGATTTCAGACGCGTCTTCTGATCCTGAAGTCTGAGCTTTTGCCTCACAAACTAGTGACCTTTAACTTGGAATGGTTACAGGTTTCTCTGAAAATATTAAAGTTATGAACTCTCCTCTAGGAGAATGGCACATACTTTCGTTACATACAGTTCTGAAGAGTTTCCCAACTCACCCCGAGGATAATACAGAGTTTTCCTGGGGTCCATAAGGCCTAAATTATGGAAAGCCAAGTTCAATATTTTCTTATATACCAAAATGTAGGAGCTGCATTGTTGGCAATTGTGGCTATGCTATGCAAACAAAAATATTACATGGATGTGAAGAAGAGCAACCCTGATACCAAGCCATCCTCAAGCCTGACCGATGGCCAGAGCCACTGAGTCAGAATATAGGGAGCCCTGCTCTATGATGTCTGGTTTAGCTATTCCATGACAAGAAGTGATTGTTTTCACAACATACCTGGAGAAGGAACTCCATGGGAAGAAAAGCAGGGAGTGTGGTAGGCCAGACCTTTCTGAGCAGAGAATTGAGCCAGGAGGATGTGTAGATCTAGAGACAGCTCTGCAGATGCCATGACTTCAGGTGACCATGACCCCTGCTGTAACTTCACTTCAGGTGTCTCCCAGTGTCTTCCAGCTACTGTTTTCACTTCTGACTCTAATGGAATTAGTTGCTCCATTCTCTCATAATTTCCCAGTTGAAAACTTGGCTACAGCTGAGGTCTTATGCATGAGGCCAAGCCACAGACATTTAATGGCCTATAGTTTGATTGTGTTTGTGAATGATGTCACCTACATACAAAATCAGGAACTGGTAGCAGCAGAGTGAGTGGAAGACTGGTCTATGTGTCTGAACATGGTCCTGCACTGAACTAGCCTGGACTCCTTTCTCCATCAGAAGATACGGGCTGGAAAATTTTCTGTAGACAGTGGTGGTAAAGTATCCAGTATAGACTCTCAGGGTTGCCTGGCTGGCTGGCTGTAGAAGACACCTGTACTACTTTATATTCTCAAAACTCATTCCACCTAGTGTCAGATCTTCCATGACATGAGCTAAGACTATACAGGCAGAAGTTAAATGGCCACATGAATCTTCATTACTGTTTAAAGCCTAGGAATTATGGAAGTTTCTGTATCTGAGACCAGTGTGTCACCTAGAATACCTGTGTCAAGTTTCGGAGCACACACACACTCACTGGTCCATCTCAGTGGTCATTTGCTGAGTCCTTCAGGAAGAAGTAGCTTAAAAATCACTATGACATGGGGCATATGGTAGAAGTACGGAGTTAAACAGAACCCTAAACATCATGTCATCTGCCTGAAGACAGCCTGAGAAGAACTGATTACTAAAAGAAGTTAAATGTGGATCCTCAATTTTCAGTCCACTTTTTCTTGAATCAGCTACGTGTATTCCTTTTGTCATTCCAGGCAGTCACCAAGTGCTGCTATTCTGTTGCAAAACAGAAAACCCTGTAGAATGGTGTCTCCTTTTAGAAAGCTTCCATTCCACCGTGTGTGTCTGCAGGGCCCTTGCGAGCATTGAGAGATGATGCTTTGAAACAATAGTAAAGTAGACTTCCTGTGTCACCTTGAGGCATGAGTTAACCTCCGATCCTCCACCTGGGGAATAGATTCATTATACACCTCCTCAATTATCCAGCAAAAATTAGCAGAACGTGTGCTATGTTTCAGGATCTCAGTGTAAAATGATATGTAACAAAGAGCTTTTATACCTGAGCAGAGTGTGTAAGAGAAGTGTGTTACCCATGGGATTCTGGAGCAAATAAAGAAGAGGTACTTACCTGGATCTACAAGAACAGTGAGGGCTAGCCCAGCAGGGAGTGGGGATAGGCAGAAGGTGAACTACAGGTGTAGACATCTGGGGAAGGTCTAGCCTGGCTGATTCACAGAGGTCAAAGGGAAGAGAAAGAAAGACGGGAAAGAGAGGGTCTGTGACAGAATGTCACACACCACGTTAGTCAGCCTACACGCTGCCGGGACAAAATGCCTGACAAAACAGCGTGAAGAATGAACCAATGGTTTGTCTTGGCTTGTCAAGCTCATGTTGGGGAAGTCACAGCAATGGGAGCCTGAAGAGCCTAGTCATGTTGCATCCACAGTTAAGCAGCAGAGAGAGACAGATGCTATTGCTCAGTTCACAATCTCGTTTTTATTCAGTCTAGCAGTTAGAGTAGGTTTTCCCACCCCCATTAACTAATCTAGAAAACCTCTCACAAACGTGCCCAGAGGTGGTTTCCTTGGTGAATCTAGATTTTATTAAATTGATGATCAATATCAATCATCAATATCATCCAGTCTACCAGCAGGCAATGAGTAAGACAGCCAATTGCTGTTTTAACACAGTTTTTCTAAATGACAGAATAGAGAAGTTTCTAGAGGGCTTTGTTAGAGTATCATGAAAACAATTTTCAAGACTGCTGCCATATTGGAGGAATAACACAGAAGTGAACAGTCTAGAGACCATAAAGAGGTTGATGGAAATAATTTGGAGATTGTGTTGTAGTCTAAACATGAGATACCCCCAAAAAAGTTCCTGTTTTTAAGGATTAGTCCTCTGTATGATGTTAAGATCCTGGCTCCTTGGAAATGACTGGATCATGAGGGCATGGACAAAATTAATGGATTAATACAACAGACTCAGAACTGAATGGATTATTGGGAGGTAAGACTTGATGGGAAGAAGTAAGGTCTTGGAAATGTGCCTTGGAAGGGTTTGTCTAGCCCCAACCTTGCTCTCTGTCTCTGTCTTCCTGTGGGCCATGAGAAGAGCATCTTGACTCTAAAACATGCCACCATCTTCTGCCTCATCATACACAGATCCAAGGCAAAGGAGTCAATTTGTAATATGCTGAAACCTCTGAGATCATAAGCCAAGATAAATCCTGTCCCCCTTCGGTTGTCTTTTTGCTGTGTTGTCACAGCAGCAGAAAGTATCTAACTCTTCTTATAAGCCATGGAAATGACTGGTGTTGAAGCAGGAGAGGGGAAAGAGCATAGTCATATGGATGGCCGTGACTAAGTGACAGGTCTCTAGTGAATGTGGCTGAGATATCTAAACGTGTTTCTAGTGAAACATCCAGGCCTAAAATGCTGGTAGAACACTTGTCATTAGACCAGAGTACAATGAAGGCTCTGGGCTTCAACTATCAGCATCCTCATGCAGATGAACCTCAAAACATAGAGGGAAGGCTGGAGAATTACCTTCAGTTCTGCTTCAAATTACACACACCAAACCTTGGAAGTTTTCCAGTGTCTTCTGTCCCACCCCTAACTCCATACCACTCCAATTCCTGAGTTGGTCAGCCATCAGCAGAAGAAATCATTAGCACAAGGGAAGAGATGTAGAAGAGGCAATCAGGAGGTGAGCCCCTTGGACATATATATTCTAGAGATGGAAATAAAAGAGTAGAATTAATCCTAACAATATCCAGAAAGAGGTTAAGTTATAATACATCAAGCTGTTTAAAAATATACCATAAAGTCAGTAGCTTATGAGGAGCAGAAATACATCCCTCATAGCTTGGAGGCTGTAAAAATACAAAACAAAGTATGTTCTGTGTCTGATTCTGAAGGTTCATTTCCTTGTAGAGAAGTGACTTCTTACTGTAGGGTCATGTGACAGAAGAGACTGGCAGTGCTCCAAAGGAGACTAGAAGCACCAGTGAAGGGCACTAATTCCATTCATAAGGACTCCAGCACACTGCCTCCCTGACCCAGCAGCCATCTCCTGGATTCCATACCTCCTAATACAAAGACCTTGGAGATGAGGGTTCTAACATATGAACCTTGAGGAACCTTGGGATGTTTATACATCCTAACTATAACATTAGGAACTATTAGCTCATAGTAGGGCATGGTGACCCACACCTTTAATCCCAGAAGGCAGAGGCAGATCTCTGTGAGTTCAAGGCTAGCTTGGTCTACATAGTGAGATCCAGGACACCCAGGGAAGTTACACAGAGAAACCCAGTGTTGTTTTTAACATAATCTCAATTGTTTGATTTTACCAATAAAGACCAGGAAACCAGATACTTGCAAGAAAGCCTGATAGCTCAGATAGGCAGAGAAAGCACCTTGCTGATTTTCCTATTCAGCTGACATCCCAAAAGAAGTTCTCTTCCTCACCATCTCAAAAACCCTTCAAATTCAATCTTCCTCCCTTCTACTTTCTGTGTGTTTCTCTATTCATCCTCCTGACTTCCTCTTCCTCTCTGTTTTTTTTTTCTTACGTTTACTCCCTGTCAACTGGTTGCTTACTACACCTCTTGACCTATGGTTGAGTTTATTTAATCCTGTTTACAACATTCAATCAGAAAGTTCTTGGATTAAAGGTGTAAACTAGGGCTGAGCCACACCACTAGAAACAGGTTTTTCCAGTAAAAAACACAATCTTGGGGCTCACAGTGTGATCAAATATCCTGCATCATTTCCCCCTTTTGTCTGAATAAAAAGGAAAGACTTTTAACTGTAGCACAGTAAAACTATTTTAATAAAGTGCTCATTTCTGCTAAGCTTTCTGCAATGTCCGGCCTGGTTGTATTTGGCAGATTTGGAATTAAGCACTTTTGAGTTCAAAGTTTTATAAAATGTCCATGTCAGTTTCCTAGTAACTCAACAATTTGAATGTCCTGAGCAGTTTGTAGTCCAAAGCTGATCTCTGGTTGGTATTTGTCAGCGTAGTAGCAGTCCTGGCACAGAATCTGGCAGCAGAAGAGGCATGGTGCAATTTTCCCCAGTGGTTAGCTTTACCACAGTCCGGAAGATTTGTGATTGAAGGATCCCATCACCTTCTTGGAGACCACAGAGCCACTGTTAGAAATGTTCATGGTGTCTTGTAGAAAACTTAAACATTTCAAATGCTGTATTTAGCAGATCTCAGAAAGGTTTGAGGACCACAATCTATTAAGTACACCCAAGGTACACAAACTTTATTCCTAGTTACCTGCTTCAGACTCAAACCTAAAAACATGTACAGGAAGCTAGATGAAGCCTATTTCTAGAATTCCTTATAATAGTTATTCTCATAGGGTTGTCCTGTTTTAATTTGGTTCTTCATTTCCCCTTACTTTTTAGTGTTTCATTATTTTCAAAGTTTTTTCTATCTTGACTATATGGGTTACATAAAATTTGATGTCTTTGCTAAGTTTTGCTAGGTTTCCCCATTCCCATTCATGCCTTCCATTACCAGATATCTTTGCCATTTATCTACCAGTTAGTGGTTTTCCATTTTGATGACCATATCAATATACAGTTGCACATGCACCATGAATTGGAGAAGATGGAGATTTTTCTTTTGCCTTCCTAGGTGTTTGTCCTGGAGCCAAAAGTGCTGTGCTGATTTTGTGGTTCCTTCCTCAGTACTGACCACTCTATCCCCCGGTCTATAGGCTGTCACTTTGCATTAGTTTTGGTTCTATTAGTTGTAGCCATGGGTTTTCCTCCCGCACTCCAGATCTTGAAATGACTCTGAGACTGTATGATTTATGAATAAATTCCTAGGCCAAAATGTTGGCTTGTTGCCTGACTAGCTCATAACTTAAATTACCATTTGTTCTATTCTATATGTGCCTTATGGCTGGTTACCTCTCCTCAGTTTCATGTATCCTTCCTTCTCCAAGTCCACCGACAAAAATCTCCTGCCTCTCAATTTATCCCACAATTCATCTCTCCTGACAGAACACCTACCTCCTTATTTCCTGCCTCAGCTAACAGGCCATCAGCTTTTATTGACAAGTGATGTTTCCATACAATATATAAGAGATTCTCTCCATATTTCCCTCTTTTAGCCCAATAAAAGGCTCATTCTCTAACTATAAACAATAAGAACAATTATGAAACAATTATAAAAACTATCATATAAAAATTATATTCCCAATGCCCAGTCCATTTGTATTTGGCAACTAGGAGAAAGTATTCTACTATCTATCCTACCTTGGTGAGCTAGTACTGAAGTCCTATCTTAAGTACTACAAAGATCTGTACATTGTTGTTATTAATATTTATTATTGATTTATCTTTTAGTTAAACAGTGGTTAAACCTAAACTAACTGTATATCCAAATCACCACAGAGACTAGGATTTATTTAATTAACCTAGAGCACAATGCTGGGCAATAGTTACTCCATCCTAAAACTCCAAGCCCTCATAGTTTCCTCCCATTCAGAATTTCCACATTATACTTGCTTTTAGTCGTATCTTAGGTCTGGTTCATCTCTCCTGGTGGTTCTAAGCCCTCTCCTGCCTATCTCTGCTTTCTGACTCCTCCCACTCACTTCCTTTTCCTCCTCTCCAGACCAGGATGTTCCACTCTATTCTCTCTATTGCTCAGCACTGGCTGGATGTTTAATTGACAATATAGAGAACAAATGGTGGCATGTTTACACAAACTTGAGACAGGTGATGCTTAGGATAAGTATCAAAATGTCAGGACTGAAACCAGATAGTGGGGTAGAAAAATCAGCATTTGAATGAACAAGGGTAAACTGTATACATTCCACAAGAATGTATACAGTACTTAAATATTTTTTATCACAACTTGTATTTATCAACCTAAAAAAAATCTACTTAGACTTAAAAATACCTTTTTAAAAAAATAAAAAATAGAAGTGGGGAGTGGGAAGGAGATGAGCCCAGAGTCTTCAGAAACCAGAGAATGATAAGATACTTTCTGAAGTACAAACATCACACATTAGCAATTAGCATTGTTAAGCTTATGATTCAACATACATCATACCACTGTTTAAAGGATCTCCCTGTCCTCTCCTGAAGTCACACAGCAACAAGTAGTCCCCTATGGCAATGGCTGTATTCACTCTATTTGTGCTCAAAGGCAGGGAACAAGGGCTCATGGACTAAGTAAATAGATTATGTCATTATATACTAGAACTCTCTTCTACATGATAAATAACCTGACTTTTTTTTATTAATTATACTTTATTCACTTTGTATCCCCCCATAAGCCCCTCCCTCCTCCCCTCCCGATCCCACCCTCCCTCCCACTTCTTCACGCATGCCACTCGCCAAGTCCACTGATAGGGGAGGTCCTCCTCTCCTTCCTTCTGATCTTAGTCTATCAGATCACATCAAGAGAGGCTGCATTGTCATCTTCTGTGGCTTGGTAAGGCTGCTCTCCCTTCAGGGGGAGGTATTCAAAGAGCAGGCCAATCATATTATGTCAGAGGCAGTTCCTCTTCCCATTACTGTGTAACCCACTTGGACACTGCACTGCCATGGGCTACATCTGTGCAGGGGTTCTAGGTTATCTCCCTGAATAGTTCTTGGTTGGAGTATGAGTCTCTGGGAAGTTCCCTGTGTTCAAATTTTCTTGTTCTGTTGCTCTCCTTGTGGAGTTCCTGTCCTCTCCAGCTCTTGCTATTTCCCACTTCTTACATAAGATCCCATGCACTCTGCCCAACAGTTGGCCATAAGAATTGTGGTACATCTACACAATGGAGTATTACTCAGCAATGAAAAATAAGGAAATCATGAAATTTGCAGGTAAATGGTGGGACCTGAAAAGGATCATCCTGAGTGAGCTGTCCCAGAAGCAGAAAGACACACACAGTATATACTCACTCATATAGACATATAACATAGGATAAACCTACTAAAATCTGTACATCTAAAGAAACTAATCAAGAGAGAGGACCCTGACTAAAATGCTCAATCCCCATCCCAAAAGGCAAAGAGGATGGACATCAGAAGAAGAAGAAAACAGGAAACAACCTAGGAACCTGCCACAGAGGGCCTCTGAAAGGCTCTGCCCTGCAGACTATAACCTGACTTTTAAAAAATGAACTGTATATACTCATTAACATTTTTGGAATACCTTTATCTTTTATTTTATGTCTTTATAGCTTAAGAAAAATGAATCAGCTCCTTGGAATAATAAAATAAATATATACCAAAATCTTTCAAATAGCTATCTGCCTCGTTTTTCTCCTCTCTCCCTTTCCACTGGGTACCTTGTATTCAGCAGAGCCTATGTTTGTTTTCTGAATTCTATCATGTTCATATCCAAATCAACCTCAACTAATTTTACAAGTAAAATGGGTTAATAGCTCACCCTAAGTGCTCTGTTAAATTTTGAACACTTAACGTCTCCTTCACTGGACCCCATTCTAAGGTCTACTTCTAGCCGGATTTGGCTTGTCATACTGTATCACCTCAGAAACCTATGCTATTTATTGCCTATGATTAGATTACCACAGGTGTTCTGTACTTTGGATGCCTCCCCACATGTCTTGCAGAGCCGCTTGTGCAATCATCATGTCTAATCTACCAGGAGGTCAGATTTACTCACTCTTTCTCTAGCCTCTGCAAATTTGTTTCTGAATCCTTGTTTGTTGTAGGATGCGTTTTATGGGGATGATCAGTTCAGAAGGTGGATCATCCAGAACCATGAGGTTTTCAGTATATTCTGCTACAGAATCTTGCCTTTTTAGGCAGGTGTTTTCACAAGACTTTCCACTAACCATGGACTCTTTCTTATTGGTGTGTATATAAGTTTTGCAAGGCTTGAGACAAGCTTTTCAGTTCTTAGAAAATGTATGCACCCTCAGTATTCTATTCTTTATGCACACATTGCCTGCTTCTATAGTATACAGGCTGTTTTCTTCCCCCTTCAGAAACCAACAGGGAACCAGAGACAGAAAAGCCTCACCCGCAACCTTTGGTCCTGGCTTTCTATTGCCTTAAGCCTGGGGCCTGGCAACAACTGAAGGAGATACCAAAGAGGAGTCAGTCAGTGCTGAGAAAGAATCTAGGTCACAAGAACATGTTTTAAAGGTGCTTCCTGGCTTCTGGGTCCGTCCCTTATCTCATTGGATGGAATGTATTTCCATCTCTTCCAGGAAGAAGGGAAGGCTTAGGTGAAAGAGGTGCCAAAGCAGCAGAACTGACTGTGAGTTGCTCAGGTAACACAGAGATAAACTGTTAATAAAGCACTACACCTCCTCTTACACAGACAGGCTGTCCCGTCTAAGGGGCAGAGCGTATGGGGTGGCCCTTCTTCTGTTCCATTTCAGCTTGTTTGAAAGTAAGAACTGCCAATCTAGTGTCCTACACAGCCACCCTGCTAGGAAAGAAGAGTTTACTTAGCTGGTTTTTCTCAGATCTCCAGACTGGTCACCTAACAGTCAGGAGTAAAGGGTCGACGTAGACATGGACAATGAACACGCTGCAGCTGCTTGTGTTAATATCCCAATCTGTACCTATCCCACCTCAACTATTTTCTACCCCCCCCCCCTTTGGTTTTTTGAGTTAGGCTTTCTCTGTGCAGCCTTTTCTGTCCTGAAACTTGCTCTATACACCAGGAAGGCCTCGAACTCATGCAGATCCACCTGCCTCTGTCTCCTGATTGCTGGGATTAAAAGTGTGCACCATCACTGCCCTGCTCAAGTATTTCTTAGAAAAAGCTTTTGTAGTTTGCATTCCCATGGCTCTGCTATAGTTCCTCAGTGCTCCAGATGAATATGTCTTTCTCTAGCAAACTCCTCAAACATCTATTTTCCTTTTCATAAAGGAAGAATGGTTAGAAAGCTTCGTTTCTTCCAGTGTTTGGAAAAACCAAGAATAAGACAACTTGAAAAGGCTGTCAGTTAAAATATCGCTATACACATAAGATTATGGAACATTCTTACATGTCATTTTGGTTATTTATAAAGGAGAAATAATGCATCTATCTCTTGGGATTGTTGTAAAGATAGAACAAGATATTTAATATGAAGCACAAAGATTTTGAGTTCAATAAAATGAGCTATAATTTTGCATTATGTATAAATGCATGTTTTTCTCCCATACGCCAGCTCTGAAAATAATGGCTCAGAGGCTTAAATATATTTACGAAAGCTTGGGCCAATATAGCTAGGCATGTTCCCTCATTTGCTGATAACTAATATCTCATGTATTCTATTCTTAGTTCTGCCACGTGGCTGGTTATCTGCTCAGCTTCATACATCCAGCTTCCTCAGAATCCTGGGGCAAATCACTGCCTCTGACTATCTCCCACAGTTTCTCTCTTTTTCTCTTTCTGAAACTAGTCTAGTAGAAAAAAGTCTAGTAAAGACTAGTAAGTCCCTGGATGTGCTTAGGTATCTTACTGGTGAGAGATGTTCCTCTGCACTGGTAAGAGATGCCCATCCTCTTTCTTCTCCTATTGTTGGCCCCAAACATCCATGTGACTTTGATTTTACTTGCTCCTGAGTCTTATCACAAACCGCTTTATCAACCTAAGGAACACAGCCTATCTGACAGAGGCAATCAGATGGTGGAAAATTACTGTTCTACACTGAACTACACAAAATTGTTCATCAAATTCCTAAGAAGAGCAAACACTCCCCTGGCAAGTGTTCCAGCAAGGCCCTTGGCTGGTAAGAGCAACCACCTTCATTAAGGCACCAACCAAAATCTTGGGTTTGAACGGTGACAAATCTGGAATCCTCTGGCAGATGCCAGCTCAGAGCATACTGCACAAAGGAAGCCCTTCTTACAGACTCAGCACTGAATCTGAACACATGGAGAATTAATGTTGGCTGCAAGGGAAAAGCCAGTGAGGAAAACATAGTCTGGTGGCTAGGATATGAAGCAAAAGATATATGGCCCAAGCTTCCAGAGGTAAACTCCTGCTAGGCAGAGACATATGCTTTTATGAAATGTAAGACCAGCATACAAACTGATATAACAGCACAGGAGCAGCAAAGGGGGTTAAACATTAAAGGAGACCTGTTTGCAAACTGTGAATCACTGGAATCTAAAGAGAGCAGAAAAGGGCGTTATCAGCCAGCATTTTTACTTTCCTAATGCCTGCAAAGCTCTCTACAAAGATGAGTAAGTCCTGGCCCTGAGGAATGTCTGTGCAGGTAAGCAACTAAGATGGGAGCCTGAGTGTAGAAAGGGCCAAAAGCCAACTCACAGCAAAGGCAGCAGAACTCTCTTTGGAGTAGCTGAGAATCCCTAGAGACAGGTCATCCTACCTGCGTCCTTTGAGAAGAGAATCTCAGGCTGAGGGAGTAACATAAACAAAAGCAACTCAGAGGCAAGACCAGGCTATGGTTTGCTCCGCAAGCTGGGGGCCCCTGAGCCTGTGGGCAGTGGGGCTTAGAGGACCTTGAACATGCAGGAAGGTGAGCCTTGGCTCCCTGAGCCTTCTGAGAATTTTATGACGGCTTTTGCAACAAAAAGGCGACGGGTATTCAGTGAACCAGTGAACTGAATTAGGGAGGAAGCTGAAATTTCTACCTTTGCACATGCATTCTGCTGCTCCCTACACAAACATTTTGTTGTTGTTGTTTGAAACAGTGATCCCACGTGCAAACCAGCAGCTGATCGTCACTCTAGCGAGGAAGTGCTGAACCCTGAGCACACATTTCTCCTCCTCTGGGGTTGTGTGCCGCCGCCGCTCTGTGTAGGACCGTACTAAGTCAGCCGCGTTTTACAATGTTATTGCATAGTGTTTCTAGCGTATTAAAAGCTCACCTTCAATGCAGAGGGGTCGCCTATCGCAGGTGCGCACATCCTTCAAACTGAACATGATTTTTTCTTTTGTTTGGCTTAACGAATTTCCTTGACACATTCTGGCTGTAAACAAAAATTAATAGGCGGTATTAAGCGCTGAGTTTTTCCTAAAAACACGATCACATGTCTTACTGCTATCAAAACTATGTTGAAGACGACATAGACAGAAAAACAACCAGCAGAGACCAAGCAAGATTGTTTTTGAGAGCTACTGTCAAAGACATGGGCTTGCTTCTTTGAGTAATTTGCACCTTGTTGTGATTTAAGTGTAATTTATCCCATACAAAATTAATGGGGTTTTTGCTTTGTTTTTGTTGTTGTTCTTTGTTTTGTTTTGGGTTTTTTTGTTTTTGTTTTTGGTTTTTTTTGTTGTTGTTGTTTTTTTCGTTTGGTTTGGTTTGATTTTTCGAGAAAGAATTTCTCTGTGTAGCCTTGGCTGTCATGGACTCGCTTTGTAGAATAGGCTGGCCTTGAACTTACAGTGATCCCCCTGCCTCTGCCTCCCTGAATGCTGGAATTGAAGGCATGCTCCACCATACCCAGGTCAACGTTAATATTTTTGATCTCTTCTTTTTGCCTTCATTTGCAGGTTTTCTTCATTTTTGTTTCCTATTCTTTGCTGACATGAAGAATGAGAGGCGATATGTGGAGCGTTAGAGCAGGTGCTGTAATGTCCTGTGATGCTGGAGCCCTGTTCTGGACCAAACACTAACTATTCAGAAGGTAAGAGCAAGAAAAATGATGTGTGCTGGTTGCCTAGCAACACTCTTCTCTAACTCTATCAGTGCCATCTTCTTTATTTAATTTAGAGCAAGCAGCCAAAATCTTGGTAAGATCACTCCTCAGGGTGGGCCCTGGTCCTCTACCCTGTAGCCTGGCCTCCTCAGTACCAAGTCACGTGCCTTTCCCAAATGTCAAATTAAGAGAGAATCTGTTGACTATTGGTTGGGGCATTTGTTGGAATCTTGTGCCTATGGTGACAATAGCAAAGAAAGTTCTGGAAACCACCATTGCAGGCTGCAAGAGGGATTTTCAAGACTAAGTAGAAAACTATTGTTTCTCCTGCACATTTTCAAAGCAGCTGAGCATTCCTGACCTGACCTGCAAACACACCTGAGGGCCAGACCAGCGAATTTTAAAGGGCAAGCAATCAGACTACAAGCCTGGTCAAGACCGCAGTTCCCCCGGCAGGTGCTGTCATTTGGCACTCAGCTTTCAAGAAGTGCATTGAGAACGGCATCGTGGGAAAGGGGATGCGCTTCCATCTCAGCACACAGTGAGGGCCAACAGCTCAGGGATTTACTTCAACTTTATGGCCAAAGGAAGAGAGTAGGACAGGAGGACAGAAACCAATACTTTTTTCAGTAGGTATTTCTAGTTCTAACTCACTTGCTAGTCTCATTACCCCTTTTTCTAACTTGTAATGGGCACTTTCTCTTCCATTTTACAGAAAAAGAAACCTAAGTTATGGAAAAACTAAGCTTTACAACTCATAAGTAAAATGGACATAATTAATAAAATGTCAAGTCCCAAAGAGAAAGCTCCGTATTTGAAAGTCCATTCTGCATGCAGGCCAGTTCTAATCTCATTAACTCATTATTACCTGTACATTGTAAAAAAAAAAAAAAAAATAGAAGAGAGTCATAAATTTACAGTGAGGCAGAAATACACCAGCTTCCCACTGTTGTATTCATGGCACAAGCAGCCTTATAGATTATTTTGGGAAAAACATTAAACAAAATATGTGGTGTTGCAATACACCATGTAGTAAGCAGCAGCAGCAAATACATCTCTGACTATGCTCTGGTGGTAGGAATAGTGCATCTAGTCTGTGCAGAGCCTGAAGCAACTGAGAACAATACACCAGCCTGGGCCGGGTGGTGGATGGGGAACTCTGCCAGACACTTATAGCAGAAGGAAAGTGCCTGGTGGGTTAGAGGTAAGGAATGGAGAAGAAAAAGACTTCTAAATCTATTCTGCAGCGTGTCACTTACATATAGACTCCCTCTCCTTATCCACAGGGTTATTCTTAAGATGCCCAGTGGGTGCCTACAACTGAAGATAGTGACTACCCTTTCATATACTGTGTGGTTTCCTATAAACATATGTATTTTATAAATCAGGCACAGTGATAGGTTAACAATGCTGATAATAAGGTATAACAGTTTTATATTCAAGAGAAATGAAATTTACATAGAAGTGTAGTTACCACCCCTCTTCAAAGAAGCCTCTCATTATAGCAAATGGAGACCATCGGAGAGAACCACAACTGGACACAATGCAGAGATAACAGTGAAGAGCCCAGCCGCAACAGACACATCCACATATAGCTCCTGCATCTATGGCTCAGGGCACATCACAAAAGAGAGGTCTAAAAGATCAGAAGAGTCAAAAGAACCACAAAGTCTTCCGTGAAACAGTATCCTAGAGTGGCAGCATAAAGAAGACTAGAACCATGGCAGCATTGAAGGACATCGTACTGTGTAAGGCAGAAATTTCATGAAGTCCCTTCCCTTGGCAAGTGTCTACGGGTTGTCCAATGAGCAGTGGTCAGCCTTGAAAACAAAAATGGACTCAGCAGGTTTTACCTATAAATATTTGTGCATACCCACATAGGTATGTAACAGTAACAATCAAAAAATGGCCATCAACTTGAAAAAATAGGGTGTCCATGGGAGGGGTTTGAGAGAGGGTGGCTAGGAGGAGCTGGAGGGAGGGAAAGGGAGACAAATGGTGTAATTCTATCTCAATTAAAACATATTTAAAAAAATTTATATCTATATATATTTGCTTTAAAAGTAGATGAGCACTTACTCCCTCTCCCCTGCTCTCTTACACCTAATTGTACTATACTGAATTTTTTTTTTTTTTAGACCTTGGTTGACTGAAACCTTGGAATGTGAACTCAAGGATAAGGAAAATGACTTTAGGAATTCTGTGTGTGAGTGTGTGTGTGCGTCTGTCTGCCTGCCTGACCTTTAAAAATGATAGCCCTAGATGACATCCAAATTTGAGACCCATTTCCAGAAGTTGCTGTTGATGTTAAATCCAATAAATTAAGCAACAGCAATGGAGCAGAGTATGGCAATATTCCTCCTTACTCTCGGACACTGAGGAGGAACAGATTTCACACTTAACCAGTTTCATGTTGTGAGAGGGATCCCTATTATGAGAGGTGCAACTTGCCAGTTCTATAAGGAAATCCTGTGAGGATGATCTGGATCAAGAACCACAGAGTTGACAATCAAATGCATGTGTAAGCTCTTATCATTTCCCTTGGACAGGAAGGAAACAGCTTATCAGGACGGACCTACAATCCCATGCAAGTCCATGCAAGCCCAAACTTGTTCCAAATACTTAAAGACAACTGTTAAACATTTCTAAACTAAAATTCTTCCCCTTGCCAGTAAAATGGCAAAAAATTATTCTGGTACAATTCTACAGAATAATGTGAGGAAGTCGAGATGGCCAGTTCTTCAGAGCCACTTTAAACCTCAAGTTCTCCACAGAAGCACAGCAAAAAAAAAAAAAGTGGAAGATGGATTACTGAACAGATACTGGGCACAGAAACACTATGCAAATCAGAAAACTACTACTATATCATACACATTAGTCTCAAGAAGCACATTGCTCTATCAAAAACAAAAACTAAAGAATGTTTTTTGTTTTGTTTTGTTGGTTTTGTTTTTTTTTTTTTTTTTGAGACAGAATCTCTCAATATAGCATTGGCTGTCCTAGACTCTCTCTATAGACCAGGCCCTCTTTGTACTCACAGAGATCTGCCTGTCTCTGCTTCTGCCTCTCTGTCTGGAGTGCTGAGACTAAAGGCATTGCCACCACCTGGGGAAAGAACTCTTAATAAAGAGAAATATTTTGGGTATCATTAATGCTGGATCCAGAAAAAAGTAAAAGAGGAAGATAAGCGAGTTTCCTGCCTTTTGTAAGTTCCATGTTATTTAATGTACAACCCATCTTTACTGCACACATGAATGCTGGGATCCTGAATCACTTTTTTAAGCATCTGAAGCAGTGCCCAGCATATAGCAATGGTCACAAAACCTTTTAACAAGTAAATCTATAACACTCTTGTACAAGCCTGACCTTTGATCCAAACAAACATCTACCATCTTGGGGAGTTCAGCTGTGCCTACTTGTAAAAAATCACCCCATCTGTTTTTGGCAACTGTTTACATTCCCTCAAAGAGGGATGGAGAGGGTATTGAGACCCCCACACTCCTGGGGAATCCAAGCTGCCTAACTTCAGCTCTCAGGGAGGAGCTGCAACATACAGGCCTGGGCTGGCTAGGGGAGCGGCTCCATCTGCGTGCCTGTGAGAAAGCGCTCATCCCTGCTTGGAAAAGACTTTCTGGTAGGACATTGTGCAGTAAGGGGTTGGAGGGGGGTGAGAAGAACACACATAAACTTCAGTTAGTAACCTCTTATCTATGTTCTGTAAGTAAACCCAATACACTCACCAGGAGTGAGCTTTGGTAGAATCATGCCTTAATTTATGGTCCTTAGAGGGAGGGTTAAGTGCTTCCCCTAGGAAGGAATTTTAGCAACAAACACATTGATGATACAAGGCACTCAGTGTACTTTCAAGAAAGATCACTGGAATGAACCCTTGGGTCATTTTCTGACCCATGTAGAAATCAGAAATTACTTTTGAGACAAAGATAGGAAAAGTGCTGGGGTTTGGTTTTCTGAATGAGTGCCACACCATGTTTGACGTGAGAAGTGACAGTAACCCCTTCGGCTACCTCATCTGCCACTCTCCCCACTCTCCTGAAGGAGCATTTCCTAATAATTTGCACCTGTGTGTATAACATGCGAACACTGATAACATACCTCTGAGATTCTTTAACCAATGAAGAGACTGCTTTTCTACAGGGTCGCTTCTTTCCTGGGCCCCTGTTGTCTCAGTTCTCTTATCATTCCCCCACCCATCCACAGGCCCTGAAACACAGGACAAGGAGTGGAGTACTTGACAGAAGAGAGTAGATCTTTAGCCCTCTGTCTCTCTCCTTTGCTGACTGGACCAAACAGCTCACTGTTTGCCCATGGAGATGGGAAAGGATCACTGCTAGGATCCAGCTTCCGGTCCTGCTTAAGAAGCTTGTTGTGAAAACCTTGTTTCTATCAAGGTTTATGATATAGATCATTTAATTTTAGAGCTCTCAGAGAATTTAGAAACCAAACTCAACTCGTTTTAAAAATAAGGGAAGTGAAGTTCAGAGATGGAAGATTATCTGGCCTAAGGTCCCACAACCAGGAAGTGGCCTTGGCTGTGGCTTCTTCTGACTTCCTAAGAGTAAGTATGCCTTGAACTATCAGCAGAAGGTTGCATGTAAACTTTTAGTTTTTGAGACAGGGTCTCTCTATGTAGCCCTGGCTGCTCTGGAGCCCCATTTGCTGGCCAGGTTGATCTCTCTTGAACTCTGAGTTCTACCTGTATCTGCCTCCCAGTGCTGGAATTAAAAATGAGCCATCATGCCAGGAGAATTGTGTGTATATGTGCAAGGCTCTTCTACACAGATAAATTCAGTAAGAATTGCTTGATTTACCTAAAACTAACAAAGAAAATCCAGGTTTTGTTTTTTCTGAAGTTTTTCCTACATCATCATCTTTAAACTGTAATTGCATTTATGAATTTTACTGCTTACTCTCAATGCAATAGCACCCTATTATAATTGGACTTAACAGATAAATGATCTGTTTGAGGAAATGTGATTAACCTTTCCAAATTCTCCTTTATTGACTAATACAAGTTCATCTTGAGGAAGGGGAGTATAGATGAAATAAAGCAAACAGACAAGTCCCAAACAATATTTTGCAAAAACAGGCAAATAGCCTGGTGCCATGGGAGGAAATGGAAGACGCTTTTGCAGTCTGGATTGACATTTTCAAGAGGCCATGAAAAAGGAAAATATGTGGACAATAATATTCTAGAGCTGAAGAAGCCATGAGAGGCATTATTTAGGTCAACTATTTTCACAATGTAGATAAGTAAACAAAAGCCCACCCAGAACAGGGACTGTCTCCTCTAAGGTTGATGAGGTCTGCACCTGTCAAAGGGTTCTCTTTCTATAGTAGCTTTTGAACTAGATCGGAGGACTGGAGAAGATTGTGGAATTCTTAGGAAACATCCCCAGCTCTTCCTATCAAGAAAGAAGCTCCCCAAGTGGTCAAAGGAAACAAAGCACAGAATCACTGTAGACAGAAAGGCCTTTTTTTGTTTTGGTTTTGGTTTTTTGTTTTGTTTTGTTTTTTCTCTCGTGATACGGTTTTTCTGCGTAGCTTTGGCTGTCCCGGACCTCTAAAACAGGCTGACCTTGAACTCACAGAGATTCACGTGCCTCTGCCTCCCAACTGCTGGGATTAAAGGCTTGTGTCACTACCGCCTGGCCAGGCAGCCCTCTTAGTTTCAGGTATTTCCAAGACCATTGTGGTCCTAAATGAGAAAAGACTGTGCATGAGAGAAAGAGGCAGGTTTGCCAAAGCCCCTACTGGAATCTAGAATTATATTCCTAAGAAGCTAGACTCTATATTGGTGGTTGCCAACCTGGAAATTTCAAGACAATGTCTGACGAAGGATGTTTGTGGTTGTCACACTGAGAAGGGAGCCATTTGCATCTCCGGCAAAGAAACCAGAGATGAAAAACACAGCCTTCTGTTCTACCCAGAGGTGGTACCCCAACACTGTGTCCTGGCCAAGGTTAGGAGAGAGACCTACCTTTTCAGCCCGGCTTTGCTCAGGTTCTGAAGTACTTCCCCAAATGTTCCCTTCTAAATGAAAACCAAATAACAACTCTTGAAAGATTCATCACTCTCTCTAAGTCTATAGAGTTTACAACCCTGACTTCCCCCAACCAATTAAAAAAAAAAAAAATCCAGATTCTGAGGAGGTGAGCAGTACAGAAAGCAGCAATTTCAGTAAAAATTCCCAGTGCTGAAAATATATGCGTAGGAGAAACTATTTTTCATGTACTTATATTTTTCCTTGTTCTTTGTTGTCATTCCACCATTCTTGGTAAATTTGTTTTCATTTTAAGTGTTACAAGCAGTTATTATGTATTCCAGGCAGGGCTCCCAAGCTGTGACTATTTAAATGAGGGAGACTTTTTTTGTAGGAAAAAAATGATAAAAGTATAAATGGCTTGTTGGAACACTGAAGAAAAGCTCGCCTCAGAGAGCAAAATTCTTTTTTATGTAGTCTTAATATTAATCCAAAATGAAAATGCCCTTCACTTCAAAAGGGGAAGATTTGGCAGGTGTAAGATGGAAGAGGACAAGGATATGTCCCTCCACATTTAGATCTGCATGTCTTCTGAAGAGACTTTGAAATCAATATATATAAGATGTAACAAATAATTTTTTTAAATTGCTTAAATCTTTAGCACATACAGCTCAAAGCAGAGAGGTACACAATGGCAGTATGAGAGAGCAGATGGGGCTGTGAAGGCAAACCTGACCTGAAGAGCTCAGATTGTAACCCAGGGTGGGTGCTATGTCCATGGCCGCTGGCAAACGAAGTTTCAGTTACCATCAAATACTAACAGTGTTGTTGTGAGGCTCAAATGTTATGTAAATGTAAATATCAATATGTAATTTCCTGTATTAGTTGTTTCCGTTACACTTTTAAAAAGTACCAGCGGCACCATACTTCATAAAGAAAGGCATTTCTATTACTTGCTATTTATAGAAACTGAGCATCAACATATCAGCTCTGGCAAGGCTTCTCTAACTATATCACCTCATGGTGAATGTCATCATGGCAGACATGTGCAAAAGAGAGATTATATGTCAAAATGGAAAGCCAGAAACAAAGTCCAGGGTCCAGTTGTTTCTTTTATAACAACTCACTCTCATAGGTACTGAGACCCTTTCTGTCATATGCCACCAATGGCCTAACCACTTCCCACTAAGAGATACCTCTTTTTTCTGTTTGCTTGTTTTTACTTAGCATATATTATACATAATAATGTTTCAGTATGACATTATCATACATGGACATAACACATTTTGATAATATGCACCCCTTATTACTCATTCTTATCCCCTCCCCCACACTGATCCTCTTTCTTTTCCCAACTAGTTCTTCTTCCACTTTCATGTGGGTTTTTGTTTTGCTTTTGTCTGTGTGACTCACTGAGTTTAATTTAGAGTTGTTTACAAAAGCACAGGGCAACTTACCAGCAAGACCTCATGATGCCCCACCCCTCTTCATGATAGACAACTGACAGCCCAATCTTGTGTAGGTCTTGTACAGGTAATCACATCGGCAGAGGGTTCAGTAGTGAGATACCTGTCATCACACTCAGGAGTTGGCATTTCGTAGCACTTCCTCTGGCTCTTGCACTTTGTCTTTCTGATCCCTCTTTTACCGTGTTACTGAAGCCTTGGTGTAACGACCACCAAATGCAAAACAAAGCTTGTGTGCCTAAAGCTGATAGTAGCACTGATGTGTGGGCATAGTCACAGATGATTAGAAAGCAATTCAGCAGGCATAGGAAGCCCATTTACACATCAACAGCACTCATTTCTTTACTTGAACCCAGAACTTTCCCAGGCACAGGCTTTTGATTAAGTTTAGAGTATCTGCTGGGAAGCCCCTCTTGTGAAGCAAGACTGAAGTCCAGTCACAAGCATATGTCACTCCTACTCATACCCCTCTACTGCACCAATGAGCAAGTCTTGCCTGGCATGTTGGCATTTAGTTTGTAGGGTTTGCCCCTGGGTAAGACAATTAATGGCTTTTCTTCCCCTTTGTTTTGCATAGCACCTTCTAGCATTACAAAAACTACATCTATGCAACCATGCCTGAGGACCAAGCCACTAAGCCTGGAGCCCTTGGGACATAGACGGCATCCAAACCACAGCACTCCTCATTGGGCTCCATGTTTCCACCATGGTCAATGGTCTCACCACAGTGAGGAGCATCCACTGTTGACAACACCATCAAGATCAAACACACAGTTACACCAAAGGAACACTTCCAGTCCATTGCTTATCATATACATTGTTTTTAATTCCGCTTCTTTTTTTCTGCTTAAGGTGAGGAATTTTTGGAGAAGAATGAATACAACTCAAATATTTTCTCAGAAAGTAGCCATGACAACACATTTTTCTATTAAACCAAAATATTAGAGAAATATTGGAAGAAACTCAATTTTTGACAAGCTGGTAAAGAAATATAAGTTAACAAGAAAGGGTTGCATGCAGAAGTAACCAACTGCTGGAATTTATATACTTTGAAAAGTATCTCAAAAATCCTGCATTACATCATTGATGTGTATAGAAGAAGATAGCTTGTCAAAGCTCAATGGTAGGGCAGAATTGATACAAACAAACAAAAAATTTTAAGGAAAGAAAAAGTAGTTATAGATAGTATACTAGTAAATACAAAACCAAGAGAACATTTGGAATTTGTTATTTCTTTATGTGCTTTCAGTTTGTTTCATGCATGATTTTATGGAGAGAACAAAATGGTGGATAAAGAGAAAGTAGTGGTTGTAATTTATTTAGACTCTCAAAGAGCTTTTGATAAAATCTCACACGAGAGGCTGTTAAGGAAACTTGACAAACACTGGGTAAGAGGTAAAGGGCTGTCAATCATGAGTTAACTGTGGGTTAAGAGATAGAGGGGGATGAAAGAATAAATGACCAGCTCTCAACACGGAGGGGAGTTAATACTGGGGTGTCAGCAATCAATATAAAAGCAGTGTTCTCCAGGATTTTATTAACACCCTTGAAAATGGACTAAATAACAAAGTGTTGGAATTTGCTGACTACACAAAACTATTTTGGTTCACAAAGTCTACACAGACACATGTGAGAGATACAGGATCCAAACTTAGTAATTGAGCAAAATAGTGGCAGATGAAGCTCTGAGCAGACAAGCGTGAAACAATGCTCATTGAAAATAGCAACTGCAGTGTCTCAAGCATGCGGATGAGTTCTGATTCCATGCTTTCCTTAAGTGGGGCAGAGTCGGGCTCTCAGAAGAAGACTTAATCAATATCTGTGCATCATGCTTGGTTAAGTTTTGTTTTGTTTTGTTTTCAAAAAGGAAACCAAACGAATATTCTTAAATTTCAAAATAAAATATACTCTGATGCCACTATAGAGTCAATGGCACAGGAATATCATCCAAGCACAAAATACATTTGTATAAAAATATTATGATAAGGTTGGTGGGGTGGCTCAGTGGGTAAAATGCTTGGTGATAAACCTAAAGACCCAAATTTGGTCCCAAAGACCCAGGTGGTAATAGGAGAGAATCAAATCCTAAACGCTGTTCTCTGACTTCAACATGTATGGCATAACACATGTGCAAATGCATACACAATAAAGAAATAATGCAATTTTAAAAACAATGTGACAATGAAACTCATTCTTTGCTATAGGGAATATATAGTAATTAAACGTATGACTGATATAAGCAAATATGGCTCCTAATATGGATCCCTAGTCAGGAAGGAAGCAATGCTGTTGCTTGTAGATATCAATGTTTAACATTCAGCTAAAATCACCTTCTTTTCTTTTTGAAATTTTTATTTATGTGAGGGGAAATGAGGGAGGAAGAGAAGAAGAGAGGGAGAGAGAATGAATATCTCACATGTGTAGAAGACAGAGTTCCAGGCAGTTATAACCTGACTACCTGACATGGTTTATGGGAAACAATCTTGACCCCTAGAATAGTAGGGTCTCCTCCTTTCTAATGCTGCAACCCTTTAATACAGTCCTCATGTTGTGGTGACCCTCAACCTTAAAATTATTTGTATTGCTACTTCATAATTGCAACTTTGCTACTGTTATAAACTGTAATGTAAATAACTGATATGTGAGCCCTGTGAAAGGGTCATTCGACTCCAAGAGGAGTCGACTCACAGGTTGAGAGCCACCGCTATAGAAGAACGGGAGGTGTTCTTAAACTCTGAGACATCTCTCCCACTTCCAGGTCACTTGATTTCTATGGAAGATGGTAAAAACTGATAACATGAATAAAAATATTTCTAAATAGTGGAAAGAGAGAAACAAAATTTTATGTGAGAAATTCTAAAGTTCAAAATAATTTGAAGGAAAGAAGAATAACATATGAAGTTAGATGTTTCTGGTGAAGGTAAGAAGCTATTTTACCAGAAATTATAAGTAAAGTCAAAGATAAATTGAATTTCCTTCCTCTATTGGATGCTGTGAAATCCAGCCTCACTTCCTATGTATGGTAGCCAGTTTTGATTGGCATTAACTGGGCAATAATAATCTACATATTATAAAGCTGAACTCGGTGGTATGTGCCTGCAATCCCAGCACTTAGGAGGTGGACACAGGAGGATCAGGTTTTGAGCCTAGGCTATATATAAATCCCCACCCAAAGAAAAGAAATAAAAGAATAGACAGAGTCTAATAAATACTTTTTTTATAATCTCTTTCAATATTTTTTTTCTCTTCTTTCCAGCACAGCAAGATTCACCAAGATTTCACACTGACGATGAATGACATTGCCAGAGAAACAAAGGCTTGAGCCAAGGAGTCTCCCAGGGCAAAGTCATCGCAGCCACCTGACCCTGCAGGTTCTCTGCTTCCAAATGATTCCACATGCTCCTTTCTTTCTCTTTCCAAGAGACAATCTATCCCTGGATACCAGGAAGACCATTAAACCTGCAGGGGGTGGGGTCATCATCCCCATCATTACCCAAAAGGATGATTAAAGCTTTTATAAAGAATTCAATTGAATGGATGTCATCACTGTATGTCTGTGTATGTGCACATGTATGTTCAGATGTGGATTTGGTATGCATATGGAGACCAGAGGTCTTCAGTGTTGGCTGTCTTCTTCATTCACTACCTTTTTGTTCTGTCTTATTTTGGTTTGGTTTTAGATAGAGTTGTCTCTATTGAACCCAAAGCTCACCAATTCAGCAAGAGTAGTTGGCCATTGAACTCCAACATCTGCCTGTCTGCCTTCCCAGCACTGTGAGTGCAGCCACCGTCTCCACTTTTATCATGGGTGCTGGGTCCTGGCTGTCTGAGCTCAGATCCTTGTACTGACACACAGGCACTTTGCCAACTGAGCCATCTTCCGGACCACTGATGAGCCTTTTTAATCTAAGATAGCCTCTCTCTTGAATACAGACAAAAAGAAAGCTAGACCAAATATCCATGCACTTCTGTTTGAGATGAGTCCTTCAGCTTGTCTCTCAAAATCAATTTACTTGTTTTAAGTTTACTAATGTATTCACTGCTTCAGAATATGTTCTTAGGTCGAGATCATACATGCAGTCTGAAAATTAATTCTAAACTCACTAGAATGTAGAATTCAACAAAAAGAATTCTGACAGCTTTAAGCCCTAACTCAGTTAGCATATAATTCAGCCATTAAAGTGTACAATTCAATGCCTTTATCCATTCGCAGATATGTACAACCAACGTCACAGCCAATGTTCGAACATTTTTATTACTTCAGAATGAAGCCCCAGTGTGCCCTGCCGCCCTTCCCTATCTCATCCTTGCCCTAAGCAATCTCCAGTCTACTTTCTACATGGAAGAGTTCCATGGTCTCAGTGGGACATGGTAATGCCCACGTGTAAGCTGACCACTGAAGAGGGTAGGATAAGAAGACCTAGACCTCAGGTCCAAGGTTAACTTGGGCTACATAATGATACCCTGTCTCAAAAATATCAGATTCCCTTGTTCTGGACTTTGATGTGACTGAAGTCTTGGAATTGGTTTTTCCTTCCCACGGTGTGTGTCTGGTTTCGTGTTGCAGCATACGTCAGTTGCCCACTCCTTCCTATTAACTGAATGGCATTCCGCTATGTGTGGTGACATGGGCTCCATGTTGGCTATCCACTTCGGGGGATGAGCATTCAGATTGCTTCTGCCTTTGGATTATTACAAATAATGCTGTCATACGTAAAGGGCTCTGTGACCTTTATGTGTGACATACAATTGCTAGTCATACAGTAACATTGTATTAGTTGATCAACAAATGTCTGTCCTGTTTTTACTTCTATAGACATACAAGGTTCCAAGTTTCCCATACTTCTGTTACTGTTTGTCATCACTGAACTTTTTGATTGAGCCCATCCTAATAGCCGTGGCTGTGGCTCACAGAGGTCCTGCGTTTCATTTCCCTCATGAGTAACCCTGTGTCTTTTTCTGTCTCTAATGGCTACTTGAATTTCAGCTGAGAAATATCTTCATATCCTATGACAGTATTTCTTTAATTGGGAGCCAGTTATTTTAACACTCTACATAATTTTCACAGCTGATTTTTTCCAACTAATAAATGATGAAAAAAATAACTTATAAGTGATACATGGATTATTGAAGCCAGTCATTAATTTTTCTTTTTAATTCATTTTTATATTAATTACAGTTTAATCATTTTGTATCCCAGCTGTAGCCCCCTCTCTCATTCCCTCTCAATCCCACCCTCCCTCCTTCATCTCCTCCCATGCCCCTCTCCAAGTCCACTGATAGGGGAGGCCCTCCTCCCCTTCTATCTGACCCTAGCTTATCAGGTCTCATCAGGACTGGCTGCGTTGTCTTCCTCTGTGGCCTGGCAAGGCTGTTCCCCCCCTTAGGGGGAGGTGGTCAAAGAGCAGGCCATTGAGTTCATGTCAAAAACAGCCCATGTTCCCCTTACTAAGAAACCCACTTGGATACTGGGTTGCCATGAGCTACATCTGAGCAGGGGTTCTAGGTTATCTTCATGCATGGTCCTTGGTTGGAATATCAGTCTCAGAAAAGACGCCTGGGCCTGGATTTTTTGGTTCTTTTGCTCTCCTTGTGGAGCTCCTGTGTGTTCCAGGTCTTACTATCTCCCCCTTCTTTCAAAAGATTCCCTGCACTCTGCCCAAAGTTTGGTTATGAGTCTCAGCATCTGCTTTGATACACTGCTGGGTAGAGTCTTTCAGAGGCCCTCTGTGGTAGAAGCCAGGCATTACTGACTAAGGCAAGACAACAAAGAGAAAAAACACTATAAAGAGCCAACAAAATCCCTCAAATCCCAGAGCACTCACATCATATAGGGTGGCAACAACAGTCTCCCTGCACTCTGACATCTTTTCTGGATGTCAGTATGGAAGTTCACTGTGATTATTTTAATCCTTTTTATAGGATCACTTTTGAGTTTATTCAGTTTGTTTGTTTGTTTGTTTGTTTTTTAAGGCTAGGAGAGCCCTAATATAATTTGGGACTTGGCAAGGAGAAAGACTACTTGTTATCCTCACTATGCTTTTAAATGTTCAACAACCAACTCTATGCAGGGGGGTGGGAGGGTAGGAGGGCAGTCTGATTTGTACTTTCACCATAACTGATTTAAGGAACCAAAGTCATGTCAACCTACACAAGAGCTTTCTGAGTGTTGAACTCAGTTCCCAGGCTTGTTATGAGCCAGCCCAGCACCACTCTATTCCACGTGTGACTATTATAGGTACAGCACTGTGTTACTCTCTAACTGTCATTTTAGTTTTCATGTCTTTCCAAAATTCATGCTGAACTTAATCTCAATGCAACTGCTAAAGAGGTGTGGCCTTCATGATTTGATTAGAAAATGAGGGAGCTCCTGCATGAATGTATTAATGATCTTATAAAGACATTTGGAGGGCAGAGCTGAAGAGATGGCTCAGCAGGTAAATATTTGCCATAAGAACCTGAGTTCAGATCTCCAAGACCCATGTAAAAAGCCAGGTATACCATACACCTGTAATCCCAGCATTTAAGGAGGTAGAGATAAGAGGATCCCTGGGGCTTGCTGGTCAACCAGTCTAACCAAATCAGAAAGTTCTGGGTTAAATGAGAGACTCTGTCTCAAAAAATATGATGGGGAGTTAGAGAAGACACATTGACTTTTGCCTCCATGTATACCTGCACACACATGTATGCAGCACACACAAGCATTTGTATGATACTAGCTATGTCCTTTTCTCCCTTCTATTCTTTTAACATTATTTAAGACACTATCTTAGAAACAGAGAGCAGCCTTCACTTAATTTGCCAGCACCTTGATCTTAGTCTTTCCATCCTCCAGAATGGTAAGAAAGTTAATTTCTGTTAAATAGACTTCAAGGAAAAGATGAATGTATTCTTCCCTCTTTCCTACAGAATGCCCCGAGGCTCAGGCAGGTTCTGCATCCAGGGACACGGAGCTGGGACGTGTCATGGCAGTCTCTCCAAAGAGTTCATTCTTCCTAGTACACTAAATTGATTGCTCAATTTAAAAAGCATTTAAAAAAACCCACAACCTTTTAAACTATTAATTGATTTTTACATAATGTATATGAGCATATTTTGCCTGCATATTTGTGTGTTTGCCATGTATATGCCTGATGCCCATAAGAGGGTGTTAGCTCCCCTGAAACTGGAGTTACAGGTGGTTGTGAGGTGGTAAGCTGCCATGTGGATGCCTAGAATCACATCCAGTCCTCTATAAGAGGACCACTCCCTAGCCAACACTTCCTATCCCAATGTCCACCAAATTCTTAAAGAGGGTTGAAGGTATTTCCAAAGGACTGTCACGCATTAATCTGAAATTCTATTCATTGGAAACCATTTTTCCCAGCACCTCACTCCAGGTCTTGATGGCCATGCCATGTGAAATATTATAATCAGAATCAGTTTTGCCCGAGGAATTGGGAAGAACCTATCATCAGAAGGCCCAAATCAGGCAGTAATTTGCAAACAAACTCTCTAGCATCCCCAAGCAGTAGACAAAGTAGCCCCAAGGAACCTAGAGACAGTCACTTGGAGCTTCATAGTCACCAGTAACTTTTTCCAAAACTGGTCCTAGTCATCATGTGGGCCTGCCAGCATACCAAGTTAAGAGCCCCTGCTCTGGTCATTCGTATATGAAAAACCAATACATTAACATAGCCTCATGGTAAAGTGCAGTAAATTTCATTTCAACAAATAGTATGTGACAGTATCCTTCCTACTATAGATTGGAGAAAAAATAAGCACCTAATCCTACATTTCATGGTAGAACTATTGGGACTGAACATTAACAAGAATCTATTTAAATAAAACCCCAAATTCTTCACCCAGATGTTAATGATCAGTACACTGAACAATTTGTAATTGGACAAATAGCATGGAAGGAATCAGTTATGCAATCAGTGGCAAGTTTCAACGTCTGTTTCCAGCTGGTATCAAAGAGGTGGGTTGATCAGCAATGGGAAAACACTTTTCCCTCGCTCTCCCTGGCACCCACCATGGAATCTATTACTGCACTAGAGAAGCGGCTCTTGTGTGCTTGTTAGGTAAGTAAGATTTATAATTCAGCAACCATGCACTGATAATTAGCTCTATACCAGCCGAGGCTCAAACTTCACCACATACCAATGTCCAGAAATTTTTAATACTAAAATAATAATAATAATTTTAAAGACCAAAGCTTATACTGGTCAAGGCTTAGAAGATCTACTTTTAATTTATGTCAAGAACATTAAGCTAGAGTGTGATATGGTCAAGAAATGAAGACCATTAATGTACAATACTCTTCATTGTGTTTTATTCTGCTCTAATTTTAAAACCTGAATGAACTAGATTTACTTTTTAAAGCATGCACTTTTTTTTAACCTTTAACCCAGCAAAGAATACAATAAACAGTAGCCTCATTCAGAGATCTTTGGTACAAAGCAAAATGCTTTGACACTTAATAGTATCGTTATTATAGGCTTAGTGTCAGATATGTAGAAAAACAAGAAAGGAAGAGACAAGAATATGGTTATGGAAAACATTTGGGTATTCCTCAGATTCCCTTTCCACAGTCTACATCCTTGCTACCCTCATCTGTCCACTACAGACAATCCATTAACACCAAGCACTGCCTTCCTAGGCATCACGGCATTCTAATTGAATTCTGGTATTCTGTGCCCTGCCTCCACATCCCTTATGCTTCATTACATGTTAGACATCTGAAATCTTATGTCCTCAGGGCCAGGTATGCTTATTAGGAAATGCAATAAACTAGTCTTGTGAGCTAGTTGGGAAAGTTAACAGAACACAACTCATTCCATTGTCTCCTGTAGGTACACTCAGATTGCTACCAGAGCTTTCTGGAGGCAATGGGCCATTCTTTCATGGACTCCTCTAACAGCCATTCCCAGACTGAGGATTCCAGTCCAGTCTATAGAGAAGGTAACATCATGTCAAGCAGGTTTTAGCTTTAGCCACTGGATGAACATGGCTGGATGAGTAATGGGCCAAGGGAGATCACAAGAGTAGGTGGGGCCTCCTCAGTATACATGTTCCTTAATAGTGTGGAGATGGCCTTACAAAAACAAACAAACAAACAAACTCGCCAATCTCACAGTGCACACAAGTATGGATTGGATGGATGCCTTGTAGAAAACAGCCCTCTAGAATCTAAGCACCGAAAACACTGGTCTCTAGCAAGAACTCTCATCCCAAGACGTGGGGAGTGGAGTTGTGCAACCAGTCCTGTGTGGCTAGGAGATTCTTTTGTTTAGCAGCCAGGTAAAACAGGAGTCTCCTTTAAGCAAGCCTTCCCTTACATACCCTTCATACACAGAATTCCTTTTGAAGCCACTGAAAATCCCTTTCACAGAATAGAGTCAAGAACAACCTGTTTTTGTACAAAACTATGCTCCCTCTCCCTCCAACCATCCCAGTAAGTCCCATTTCCTTGCTCAGACCACTTCGCAAAACTCCCACATTCCACGTTCCCAGGAAGGCTTTTCCTACAAGGGATCTCCTCTGAATCAAAATGGCTGCAGTCCAAAGGCTGTGCCAAAACCCAATTCAGCTAGCTTCCAGGGAAGTCTCTGTGACTGACCTTTCCTTCCTCTGTGTTTTTCTTTCTGAATTGTCATGTCTCTCCCAGTTAAGTGACAAACATGACGTAGAAATTGCTTTTAGCCTTGTGTTTTCAGTGTTTCAGATGACTCCACTCAACATATTGGAAATCATTATCATACACAAATGCATATGCTAATCTGTGACCTGGAAGCTCCATGGTGGAATGAATAAACAATTACTGGCAAACAACAGGGTATGGCATTTCAATGAAGTCATCACAGAATCACTAGCAATTATCTTTGCAAACTTAAGGTGAGAGGTGTGTGTGAAGTGAGAAAAAAAATTGCTCTTGTGTTTTAAGAAAGAAAAATAGGAAAATTCTAAAAATCAAAAGTCAATATCTTAGCACTAAAGTTCAGAAATAATCTTATAAAGACACACACCACATCACAGATGGTAAAAAAAAAAGAACAATTTCCAAAAAAAAAAAAACTTACATATACAAATTAGTCAAATGTTATCCCCCAGATGCATAAAACTTACAAAGACCAAACAGAAGAAAAAGATCGTAAATGGTTGTGACTATTGTGACGTCCAGGCTTTGTCTTCCTTGTGGTCAGCCAATTAAGGAACTGCATCCTGAAATCACCCTCATCTCCTGGACTCATGAACCATTAGAAGTCCTTTCCCAGTAGTAATTACTAATGGTCTAGTGTGAACCCAGAGATGCATACCTCATTGGATTCCAAAGAGGTTGATCTTCCCGTGTTGCTATTTTTAGTAGTGACTTAGACGATGGGAGAGAATATGGTTATTAAGTTCAGTAATGACATCAAACTGGGTGTGGTACATCCCACTTTGGAAAACTGGATAGAAGTGCAAATGATCTTGATAAGTCAGAGAGGTGGGTGGACATAAACAGACCAAGGTTCTGCAGTGTAATTCACATGGGAAGAAAAACAAACCACACAATTGCAGGATTCATTCTGTGATGTCATGAAGAAAAAGGTCTGGAGGTCATAGCCAGCACAGGCTACTAATGTTCAGTTTTTATCTTTAAAGGCAAGTTCAATTCAATAGAAGAAAAGCAGGTTGTCTTTTCTGGGTGCCCAGTGTAGCTTATGTCTGTACTATAATAAAACTCTATACTATCTTTAAGCTCACATTTTAAAATAGAACAATTGAGAATGTGGGGAGCAGTTTAAAAAATCAATTTGTTTATTGATTATATGTTTGAGAAGTAGCTAAAATCACCAAGTGATTTGGTTTGTGAACTGCTTGAGGAAGGGAGTTAAACATGGGCAAGTCTGGCCAAAGGAAGGTTGGTGGGAGGGAATGAGTCTTAAGGCACAGAGTAGCTGCACAGCAGACAAAGCTATAGAAAGCAATCAGATGCCCTTCAATAACATCCAGATTGGGGACACAGTACAGACAGAAAACTAGAACAAACATGTGAGAGTCAAACTACAGAATCTTTGTGTTTCTTGTTTGTCTGGTTTACCCCCTTTTTATTTATAAAGGAAGGTAGCAGAGAGAAAGTTCAGGGAAGGAATGAGTACCAGTGCTGGGAACCCTTGCTTCCCACAGCGAAGCCAGTGCAAGCTTGAACCCCTTGGCCCACACCTGCTTCCCCAGGCCACAGCACTGCTCTGTCGATATTTTCCTGTTTTAAGATGGTGGTGGCAGGTGATGAGGAGTTGTGAAAAAAATTCAAAGCTCAAACCCTTTGCCTCTGAGAGGTGGGACGCAGCTAGTTCCCACCCCTGGGCTTTGGGGAAAGCCTTCTGGGGACCATGCTTGGAATGCATAATGTGTCCTTCCAACTCCCCACGACTTTCCACCTTCAAGGCCGGATGCAGAAGCAGGCCACCTCCCAAGGGCTTGTCTAACCTCTCTTTGTCACAGCTTTTCTCCTTAGGAACGCAAAGCATTTGTTTACTATCAGTGGCATTCCCTTGACACATAGTCACACAGAGCATTGTGACATCTCAGGCACTGTTGAGTCACCACTTGGCTTCTCTTCTCTATTACATTCCCACCAGGTCCTGCGCTCTCTGAAGATGAGGATCATGCGCTCAACTGTTTTGTATCCTCCTACAGCACCTAATGCAACAAGCACCATGCTCATGACCGGGAATAAGCTAATCCTGCTGAATATATGCATGTGTGCATGAATATATGATGGATAAGTGAATGAATGAATGAATGAATGAATGAATGAATGAATGAGTAGATGGGTAAAGGAAAATGTTGGAAAAACAATCGATCTTTTAGAAATCTTGCTTCTTCTTTTCTTTTTCTTTTTCTTTTTCTTTTTCTTTTTCTTTTTCTTTTTGAGACAGTGTATCACTATGTTGCTCTCGCTATCCTAGAATTCCCTATGTAGAGAGACCAGGTTGTCCTCAAACTCACAAAGATTCTCCTGCCTCTGCTTCCCAAGTGCTGGGATTAAAGGCTGGTGCCATTGGGCCCAGGGAATTATTGTTTGCTGGTGTAGTTTTTTTGTTGTTGATTTTTTTAAAACTGTTCTGAAGAGAGATCTTCACGAGAAAGCGAAAACCAGTAAAAAACCATGAACACATTACTAATTCATTCTTTCTCTATTCATTTGATTTTTCAAGGCAGCAGGCATCACATGTAGCCAAGGATGACCTTGAACTCTCCAGAGTGATCCTGAACTCACAATCCTGGTGCCCATACCTCCCATGAGATGCTCCATCATGCACATCCTACAACATTCTATAAATAAATTCTTAGTAGGAAAACTAGATGTCAATATTATGCAACTCAATTAAAAATCCACAATGGTTTATATATGTACATATATAATTATAGATTTCTGAAAATAACAGATTATAAAATTACAAAATTGTTAATAATTTCATCTGAGTAGAGCATTTATTATAAGCACAGGGGATTATAAAGCAAAATTGAAATCATTCTATGCACAAGTGTGATTTAAGATGATTCAATCCAATAAAATCTGAGTGCTTTTATTACGCTGAGATTAATATTTTATGTTCATTTTGTCCCAGCTCACTATGAGTGATCTTTCTGCTATGTCTGCCAACAAAGCGTCAAAGGTGGAAGCCATATTTATGATGCTATAGTTAGGATTTTTGAGTTAAAACACTGGCTCATTTTGCAAAGATCCTTATTGAATGACAGTAACTTATCTAGGTTTAAAAGTACCATATCCATAGCACCTTTCAAAACTATCTTCAATGTGAAATTTTCTTGCTGATTCTTCTCTAAACACTGTACTTAGATATCAGGGTTTTTCAAAAATACTAAGGCATTATGGTACACAGTGGCTGAGGCACCCGATGGACACTTCACTGGCTGAGGTAACTGATTGGCATACTATAGTGAAGATGTTGGTTCACACTCCAACAAAATGTTTCTCTTGAACACTTCCTCAGGCAGTCTTAGCCATTTTAGTAACAGAATAACCCTTATTTCCAAAACAATTCAGGATGTCCAAAGTTCCTTGAGTAGAGAAATAGTTTTAGGCATGAACTTGTGTTTGAGAAGCCATCAAAAATTTATTTTCAAAATCAACATTACCTGTTTCTATCTTGGATACTTAAGTCTATCTGACAGAAACCTATTCTGTACTAAATTTCATGGGACTTCCACAACTCAGGCACATATGTTTCTTCATTTGGAAGTCTGGGGAGCCATTTTTTTTAAAACTTGGCTCAGACCTGTGAGCAGAATAGTTAGCTGAGCTCGATGAATATCTGAGTGAGGCCAAAGGGAAACAGGACAGCAGTGTGGAATACTAAACCTGAGTACTCAGTCATCTACTGCCTGAGGTACAGTGACACCCAAAGCCTTTTGTTTGGGGTCTCAACTTCACTCTCTTGAATAATTCTTCTCCTTCTTCTTCTTCTTCTTCTTCTTCTTCTTCTTCTTCTTCTTCTTCTTCTTCCTTCTTCTTCTTCTTCTTCTTCTTCTTCTTCTTCTTCTTCTTTTTGTGACTTTTGGTAAGGGACAGGTTCAAAGTTTAGGGGCAACAAGGTCTATGAGTGGTTTGATTTATGTTGGTATTACAGCCCAATAAAAACACCAGAAGTTGAAAATACTGCAACCTTCAAATTTACTTTGAAGTGAATACAATCAGAGTATGCTATACACACACATAAAACATTATATTGAAAGCCAATGTAGCCAGGCAGTGGTGGTGGAGGCCTTTAATCTAGCACTCGGAAGGCAGAGGCAGGTGGCTTTCTGTTAGTTCAAACCATCCTGGTTCACAAAGTGAGTCCAGGACAGCCTCGGTTACACAGAGAAACCTTGTCTCAAAAAACAAAAACAAAACAACAAAACAACACCACCAAAAAAGGAACGCCATTGTTTTGGGCAATGAATATTCACTAATGTTAAAAATGCTCTTAATATACGTAACATAGCCAAGTATTGTGATTTATATTCTAATTCCAGCAGTTGGGAGGCTAAGGCATGAGGATTGCCAAAATTTTGAGGATAGCCTGGGCTTCATAATGATACCCTATCATAAGAAGAAAAGTCATTTAAAAATAATCTTTTCAGTGCAAAAGACTGAAACTACTGAGGTCTTAAGTGATGAGCGCAGTGTCGTGAACAGATTGTCTTCTCCATTACTGAACTCACAAAGCGATGGGTAACAGAAGGGCTTAAGGTCTCAGCCGGGCACAGGGCCACAAGGAGCATGTATGGCTGTAATGCATCAGTTCTTATTTAACTTCCAGAACGTGAAACATCCCATGCCCTGTAGACGAGAAACAAGCCACTCTTCACTTCATCCTACTTTGATTACTCCTTAAGTGTTGGGTATTTGGAAGGCTGAAGGAAATGAAGGCAAGAAGTAAGGAGAAATTTCACTTTGTTTTCTTGAAAATCATGAACTCACATTTTTTCTCAAATTCTCAAGATATTTTGTGGGAACTGACACTCCTTAAAAATGTTAATCTTAGAGACTATCCCATCAAAATTGTTTCAAAACTAGAATGATAGGGACAGAGCAACAGGTCCTAGAAGTGGAAAAAATGCTACATTCCATATCAAATAAAATTGTAATCTGATATTTGGTATCAGATATATTTGCTTAAATAATCAGAAACAACATTTATTAAAATGTAAACACACTTCCAATCCAGGAATACATGTTGATAAAGAGCAAAGGGTGAGATTATAAAACATCTGAATTCATTGCCACCTAGAAGCTATGACAATTTCACAATGAAGCTTGACATTTACTAACTCACACAGGGTGATCGAGATGAATGTGATACAGCGTTCCCCTTGGGGACCTCCAACCTAGCCCAGCTGTGCACAGCTGGGAAGGAAGTGTATTGGTGTAACAGAGAACAGTCCCTGCTTGTGGAAAGCCGTCAGCTACCCTCATGGAGCTTCTAATCTAATCTAAGAGAAGAAAGACAAGCTCCTCTGAAAAGCTTTGCACAAGAGCATCCTAAAAAATTGAAGAGAAGCAGCCAAGCAGATGTGGCAGGAACCATCTGAGAATATCAGAGATCCGTGGGGCTAGACAAAAAAGCACTTTTTGATATGGTACAGGAGAAAGTGTTTTTTAGGTAAAGATACAACAGGGAAGTAGATGGAGAACAACCCAAAAAGTCTCAGGTGCCCTGAATGGGAGTTTGAGCTTTATCATTTGGTGACTATTGGAGTAGCAATATATCCCAGGTTATATTTTTAACTCTCACACAGTTATTCCACTTGCCCTTTGTACTCTCATAGGTAGCTCACATGAGTAAATTTTACAGTCTTCTGGTACAGAAGCCAAAGGGCCTGAGCATCCAAAAATAATTAACTTATCCTCTGGTCCAGAAGAACTCATAGGAATGAATGAGAAAAATATAGAAAAGACTAGATACAATAGAAATAAAAAAGAAATTGAATCAGGTGTGGTAGATTATCTTTGTAATCCCAGCACTCTGGGAAGCTGAAGCAAGAGGATTGCCATGAGCTTAAGGGCTGTCTAGGCTACATGGCAAGTTCAAAGCCAGCCTGGACTGCCTAGTCAGACACCATCTCAAAAAAATTAAAAAGAAGAAACAAAAAGATGAGATGATACCAGGGTGATAAAGTTTTTTGAAAGTGGTGGCCATAGTGGATGTGAATAGTCATAGAAGACCAAATGTCTGTGGCTTTGGAGGCAGTTGAAAGTGAAAAGTTGCCCTTGAAGACTCAGCATAAAGGATTCAGTGTCATATCAAGGAATGTGGAGTTGATAACATCATTAGTGAGAAGTCATCAAAAGAAAGATTTTTTTTCTTTTTTGATATGTGTGTGTATGAGAGAGAGAGAGAGAGAGAGAGAGAGAGAGAGAGAGAGAGAGAGAGAAATGGGTGTCTTTCTAATCTCTTTCCACCGTAGCTTTTAAGACAGGGTCTCATACTGACCCTGAATCTCTCTGATCCAGCTAGACTGTCTGTGGAACCCAGAGGCCCTGTGTCTGCCTCCCTAATGCTGGGATTGCAGGCACACAGTGGCACATCCTGCTTTTTACATGATACTGAGGGTACAAACGGCCCCGTGTTTACACAGCAAACACTTTACTGTCTACTTCTCTAGGCAACATTTCTAATCATTAATTAATTCTTGGAACTCAACAAAAAATATATTATTTTTTTTATCTGATACCTTCAACCTGTGAATGGAGGATGGACATCATAAGGAGATAAATGGTGGTTTTGTTCCAGACAGGATGGGATTCAGCACTATGGCTCTGAAAGCCTAAACACTGTCTTCTCTGAGGCTTTATGACTATGACATGTCTCAGTCCAAAACTGAAGAAAAGTATAGTCCTGCCAGATAGCAGGCAAGAAATGGAAGAATATTTACAATCCTGGTGAAGATATATCAGTTGAGTATAAAATGATGAGGAATACCACCGCTTTTGATAGTTTACTACCCAAAAGGCTACGTCAGTGTTTATAGACTATAAATTTTATAATAAATTAGGAAACCAAATGAAGCCACAGAAGTTTGTGACACAGCCAGGACCACTAATGAAAGAACTTTTGCCTTTACTGATGAGCATGACATCATTTATAATAATGGTGTGTTCCAAAGCCAGTCTGTAAGAAACCCGACAAATTGGGGGTTTGGAATTGATTTGAATAAACTAGCCTGCTGACAGTTTTCATAATCAAAATACACTGGCCAGAAGCCATGCAAAGGGTAGAGAAAAACTCATTTGTCTCTTTTGCTCTCTTGTATTTTTTTTTTCTTTTTAGAGAAAAATAACAGTGAAAAGAATATAAATTTGGCTCAGTCCACTATACTAAATCTGATGGCCAACAGAGGACAGAGAACCAGTCACTGATATCCAACTTTCAATGGGAATGCTTTTTCAATATTCAGGAGAAAGGCCATATTTGCTCCATCATAAGGTAATCTCTGCTTTATGAAAAGGCAATTGTGAGGCTTAGGCTAATAAAAGTGACCCTTCATTCTTCATATACATATATGCACATATGTGGGAAATCACATATATATGGGAAATCATATATATGCAGATACATATGGGAAATCTGTTAGGTGATTAAGGCAGAAACTCATATTTATGCCTTTATTAAAAGACGTTTCCTTTGATTTGGGCCTTGAGAAACTTCCTCGAGCACTTTAGTACCAGGTCATTTCTTTCCCTACTGTTCTGTGCATCACCCACAGCCCTCCTGCCACTCAGAGTCTCTGGCCATCAGGAAAGGGTCTCTGCTACCAAGCTGATATCATTTGAGACAGAAGCAAAGAAACTAGACTTTTTATTTAGGCCATAGATGCTTAAATCAAGAAAAAGCACCAGTTTCTGCTGGACTTCTTGAAATATTGAAAATAGCTCAATGAGTCCGTTGCCATCTTCAAGGACCCTAAGGGAGGTAGAATTTTTATACGGGAATTTCCCACTAGAGAATAGGCAAGAATAAATTAGGAAAAGCAAGCCTTGTGCACATGAAATGTCCCTAATTTCTATGCATTTATTCTACTTGGCAATTATTGGTTGAGCACCAACTAGTTATGTACTAGACAGTAAAATACACATAGAGGCACAATGATATCTTACTTTGTCCAGAGAACCTCACAGTTTAGCTGGGGAGATAGAAGTGTAAAAGAGCCCAGTGTGCTCTAGTACAGGTTTGGTCACACACTAATTGCTGTGGGTGGCTATGGGGACCTTCTGAACTCTGCCTTAGCAAACCTGCAGAAGACAGCAGAGAAATAAGCACTTGAGATTTTAGGACAGTAAAGTAGCCAGTGAGTTGAAGAAATGAGACAAGACTATGGAGGTAACACATTAAAAGGTGCAAGTTGTGAGAGAGAACCATGCGGTGTTCACAAACAACCAGCACTCAGCTGGAGAAGCCTTTGGGGGTATGGCATCTATGATGTCTATGATGTCAAACTTGGAAACAGGTTACATAATCTTTCTAAGCATTTCCTATCATCTAAAAAGTAATCTTGACAAGAGTATTCCAACACCTTGGAATTATCATGAGAAAAAAAAAAAAGCACACTCTAAAGCATTCCACCTTCAAGTTGTCCCGTGACTGGTTGATACCTGCACACTTTGGTCACTTACTGTTTTCACCAAGCTCGGGCAGAGACAACAGACAGGAAGCTTGGGGCCAGCACAGCATGGGTTTCTCTGTGAGGCCAGTGTTGTCTTCTGTGCACCTTTGAAGAACTTTAAGCCACAGAGCAGGAAATAATACAGTGTGATTTCAGGCTAGAATGATCATGGTGACTTAGTATAAAGTATGAATTGGGAACTAGGAAGCCAGAGATAGGAGGCTGACTAGGAATGTAATTCTAGTACTCAGGAAGCTAAAACAGGAGGATGGCTATACATTCAAGGTCAGTGTAGTCTAGGGAGAACATGTTCTCCCAACAAAACAAAAACGCCACCACAATAACCCTAAAAACAAAAGAACAATGATATCAAATAGCATTTAGTGACATACCATGATAATGGTTGTAAACTATAATTTCCTAGATGGCTCTACCAAGGGAAGAAAAATATTAGTTTCAACTCCTCCTACCAGGTCTACAATAATCTGCAAAAATTTCTCTCCCTGGAGTGTTTGTTTTTCTCCTTAGAGCAACAAAGCATCTTTGAAATCAGCATAGCAACCAAAGTGGGAACTACGGTATGTAGAGAAAGTCCTTTTTAAAGTCCTTTTAAGAGAGTTCCACACCTGTGAGAAGCCGCCTTTGCTTCACTGTAGTTACTTAACTAATGGGATAAATAAAGGCTCTTTGAGATGCAGAAGCGGCTCAGAAGCAACCTCCAGGAAGTCCTCTTTGATGTGCACAAGAAGCCAGGAAAATACTTTCCTTCCCCCAGGCTCCCATTAGAGACTGACTAGGGGAAGACAAGTCTTCCAGCCATGCAAAAACACTTTCAGAATGAATCCTCACAGTTCTGTTCCCCACCCCCCAACAGCTGGGTGTGTTGAAAGGTACCTATTGGAAACGCAATTCTCTGTTGGGGTTTGAACGAACTAACACAAAGCTGGCAAGCGTCGTGGGGGCCTTGAGAGATGCAGAGGAGAAAGGGGGAGAGGGGTTGGAGGGTGGGGAAACCACCAAAACTAGGGCATCTCAGGGGTGGGGAGCAAAAAGAAATTAATTCTGTCAGAAATGTAACTCTCACCACTCACTCCTTTCTCCAAAGGATAAAACGATTTCTCTAAAAAGAGAAAGCCCAACAGACTTAGCAAAGGTGAGAACTGTAAGCTAAGGGTGAGTGTTTTAAAGTACAATGTTGTGCCCAAATGGTTTCTCTGAAGCTTGCTAACAGCTGAGAGGTTTTCCCATAGTGAAGACCACCCAGATGTGTTAACTTGATGTTGGACTCATCTTTCTGGCTCTTAAAAAGGCAGCTACCTTCAACCCAAGAAGTTAGAAGCTACTGACAAAGAAATTGCAGTTAAAGGCAAGTTCAAGGAATGTATGTGGCCTTGTGAGTAAGGCTGCTAGAGAGAAAGAGAGAGAGAGAGACCCTACCCCCCACAACCTACAACTCCCTTTGGAGTTCTTGGAGTTCCTGCTAAGTTCTTTTTTTAAAAAACCCTAGAAGAAATGTTTAAAAATGTCAAATTTATGAACGATTTAGAGACAATTTTTGTCTCCCTTCTTTAATACCTCTTTGTACAAATTTTTCTCCAATGAAACAAAACTCTGTATCAATCACCATTATCACAATCATACAAAATGTCTTAGGAATCACTGGAAAATATATTTGTGCCATGACAACACAGGAACATTCCTTCTAACTTCTTGGAAGGTTTATTAAAGTTTACATGCCAAAAAGAAAGGTGTATATCTTGAGAACAACACTGGAGATGTATTACATCTATGGTCCTCAGAGAAATTGTACCTAGAAGCCCAACTAAATGGTGACTTTCTGTAATAGAAAGTAGACAAATGGTTGTTCTTCCCCTCTCAGGAAGCTGGGAAAACATGGGTTACCCAGACCCAAAGCTGTTGGAAGTTTTGACATCTGACACTGCCACAAGGAAAAAAAAAAAGAGAGAAAACCATTCTTAAGTGCCTTTATCTACAAATATAAATGTGAGTTTTGTCGAGGAGAATGGTCTAGCTGTGGGTAAGTGTGAGTGATAGATTCAATTGATAACTCTCTAATGACTTCTGTGATTGCAGCTTCCCAAACACAGCAACAATATGTGTGCATGCATGCCTGTGTGTTTGTGCACAAGAGAGTGTGGGTGCTTTCCTGATAAAGTGTCTCACACAATAACCCAGGCTGGCCTGGAATTCTCTGTGGGACACAATCCTCCTTACTCCACCTCCTCAAGCTTTTGGATTACAGGCCTGAGTTACATTTAGCAAAGGAAGTCCTCCTCTTATGGTAAAAACCTGCACATACTACATATGTGCACCAGAAGCTACATTGTTGTTCAAAGCATAAGAAGCCAGTGTGGAAATACTTCACAATAATTTTTTTATAGAAAACTTTTTTATTATCAGACAAAGAAGAACATTAAAAGAATTTTACAATGCACAGAGAAAAGATTAATTGAGCAATACTATAGAAGTAATTAGAGACATACAAGGAAAGATTTTCTTTGGAAAATTTATGTCAAAATCTATTGTGCTAAGTTGAGCAAACAACGAAAAATCACCTCTCTGCTAAGGGTAATGAGAGCTATCCAAAAAAATAATCTTAGAATTTTCAAATGCTGAACTCTTCTCTACCATAATTTATTCCTCTCTCTTTGGCTACCAGGAAGCTGGGCAGGAATTTGCATTGTCCCAGTATTTACTAAAAGTGTTGTCCATTGTGGTTTGTCTAGTGCTATCTTATGTCTTACTATACCTTCTGAAAGCTTATTCTATTCAAAGTTGGAAAAGAAGAGGAAGGGGATGAACATATCCCTCTTTTCTGTCTAAAGTGATGTTGATTACTGTGGCCTTTCCTTGGAGAGATAAAAGAGGTGGAAAGCTAGAGAAATTGGGAAAATAACAAAACCGTGGGCAGAGTGCAGAGAATCATATGAAAGAAGGGGGAGTTAGTATGACGTAGAAAGGACAGGAGCTGCACAAGGACAAAATATATCAGGGCACGGGGGGCCCTCTATGAAACTGTTTCTCCAGCCAAGGACCATGTATGGATATAACTAGAACCCCTGCTCAGATGTAGTCCAAGGTAGCTCAGTAACCAAGTGGGTACCCTAGTAAGGGGAACAGGGACTATTTCTGACATGAACTCAAGACTGGCTCCTTTACCCTCTGAGGGAGGGACAGTCTTGTTAGGCCACAGAGGAAGACATGGCAGCCAGTCCTGGAGATACCTGATAAGCTAGGGTCAGATGGCAGGGGAGGAGGACCTCCCCTAGCAGTGGACTTGGAAAGGAGCAGGGAGGAGATGAGGGAGGGAGGGTGGGATTTGTAAGGAATGAGGGAGTGGGTTATAGCTGGGGTACAAAGTAAACAACCTGTAACTAATATAAAAAATTAAAATTAAAAAAAAGAAATTGGGAACAATTTCCCTGGGTTTAGGAAAACAGTTAAAAAAAAAAAAAAAGAAAACCTTGCACTAAAAAATTTAAAAGGATCTGGTGTCACAGTCCACCTGGCTGTCTTTTAAAAGCAGTAAGTAGTCACAGGAAGCCTTCCAACTTCCCCGTCAGGCAAATTTATCGGAAAGCTTGGCTGGTCTGTTTGGTTGCTGACTGGCTACCTCTCCTAGCCTCAGGTGGGGTGGATTCCACAGGACAGTGTGTGTGACGGGCGTGGTGTCTTCGTTCTTCTCCTTCCCTCAAAGGCAGAAGTTCCCTGCATATTAAGCAAAACTTGTACACAGAGGACAACTCAATGTGGAAGCCAATGGCAGCCACAGCCACCACTAAAGACCTACTGTGACTTTTCTATAGATCATAGGTGTGTTTGTGTGTGTATAGTATCCTTATTCAACTGAATTTACTAAATTAAAAATTAAATGTCTTAAACTTATAAACTAATGTCTAATTTCTGATTCAAATTTCCAATCAGCTGAGGGTTCCTATTCTTAACAAATCAGTTAAAACAAATGAACTAAAAAACAGAACTATTTAACATGCTTGGCACAGCCTGTGGGCTTTCTTCCCAGTTTTGAAAGCCACAAGCAGGGACACTCTTCTACCTTGTCAGACTTACCTGTGACAACTCAATGGCACAATGGAGAATGTGTCAGCAATTTCTGAGGAAGTCTACCTGGCCTGCAGTAAACTAATAGTAATAGTATCCAAAACAGATGGTATGGTCTTCATAATCAATAGTTTGTCCTGCACAGAGGCCCACAGATCATCCGATAAACTTTAGTGCGGTTGCCATGTTGTAGAATATGTTTTCCACTTTGCTGGTGATGTTCCAATGCATAGCCGAGTTTACATAGACATGTCCTAGCAAAAACAAATGTAAAATATTTATTCATCTCAAGATGTAGTTTCATTTTTAATGAGAAAGGGACATGGTTTGTTTTTGTTTTTATTTTTTGACTGAAATACTTGTGGCCACCAAGTAGAATGTCCTCTTGCATTTGTCACTCTTTCCCAACTTCTAGACGTTAAAATTACTTATCAGAAATGCCCTGTTTCGAGAAGGAATCAGAGTTATCATGGGTGTGACCAGTAGCTTTAATTGTTAACTTGACTCAACCCAGAAACACCTAGAAAAACAATCTCAGTGAGGAATTATCTACAATGGGTTGGCCTAAAGGCATTACTGTGTGTGTGTGGGGGGGGGGGGGTCTTAATTAAGTTAATTGACATAAGAAGACCACAGAATGCCCTAAGCAGAGTTGGGGCTAAAACTATGTCAGAGTAGAGAAACTGAACAGAGCACAAGCAAGCAAACAAATAAGGATGCATGCATTTATTTCTTTGCTCTTACCTGTGAATATAAACCAACTACTTCAAATTCCTACTGTTTTTACTTCTCTTCAATGACTGTATCATTATAATCTGAGACTGTAAAATAAAATAAAGCCTTTGTGTCCATGTTTTTTTTTTGTTGTTTTTTTTTTAATCATGATATTGTTATCTCAGTAACAGAAATAAAGCTAAAACAATGGGGGACAGTTGACCAAAGGTCATTTTAAGCCACAAAGCAATGACCTTCCTCCCCTTTATGAAGACGTTTCTCTAGCAATTCAAACTTTTGTCTTTTTTTGGCTAGCACAGAAGAATTTCACCAAATTCTTGCTCTTCAGATTCCATGTAGTCAAGCCCCTGTGTTGACCATTTACTTTAATCTGACACCTCTTCAGGCAACTTACTGTACTCCCACTTTCAAAGGTTAAGATTCTAGTCACGCAGTGTTATCTGTGGCCTTCGGAAAGCGATTTCACTGCTTGTGTCATCAGCTAGCCCCTCAGCTCTCCAACCCCTCCCCAGCTCACCTCTAGCCTAGATAAAGCTGGTTGCACTGATTAGATAGGGCATTCCTGATTCTCCCAGCCCCTGCTGCATTCATAGTCTGCATTATTTCTCTAGACAGCTAGTCTTACAAGTATGTGGTCATCTTACCGAACTGGCCTTCAGAGGGTGGCTCCTGTGTCTATTGACACTAACATTCCATTGATTCCATACATTACAGCCACATTCTGGAAATTTAAAGAACCTTGTTATAGCCAGGGGATTTTGGAAAGAAAAGTGGTCAAGTGGTTACTTAAACCATGGATACAGGGACACAATTAGAGTAGGAAGATGCCTGGTTAGTTGGTCAGTGATACCTGTATAACTCCCAGTCATAGATTTCTACCTCCCAGAAGTCCTGCCTATCGTAAGTGGTTGTATGAAAAAATGTGAAAGCAACACATTAAGAACTTGATCATGAACATTGTCTGTGCCTTCGGTAACGAAGAACTCTTGATTCTTCATCTCTCTAAACACACTGACAGTCACCAATCAGCCTATAAATAGGCCCTATTCAAATTCTGATACAGAGCCGGCTTTCAAGAGGGTCCATATGGGTGAAAACAATGCTGGCCTTTTCCCTAACAAGCCTTATGAGCAAAGGTTTTGGCTCCATGTAGGTCTGTCTGGTGGCAGCTGGTGCACAGTTGATCCTTCAGGCTCATCAGAGGGACAACAGGGGCATGAACTCTGTACACAGTTCATATAATCATCTGCAATTCCCTCAGGCTTTGCTCTATAATCCCTTCCCTCTGTGACCTTGGGCCAGCCACTTTGCCTCCCCTAGAGTGAATTTCGATGACTCCTAAATGAAATAGATTGGACTGGATGATGTTCACAAGACTTTCCATCAGTAATTTCCCATGATTATACAATCCCAGTACACAGAGTCCACCATAAACTACAGGTAGTACATACATGTAACCCCAACATCTGGGAAGCTGAAGCAGGGAGTCATGAGTTTACAGGCAGGCTGGACTATAGAGAAAGTTCAAGATCTACCTGAGCAAAACCCTATTTCAAAAAAAACAAAAAATAGTGGCTAGGGTTGGTGTCTATAACGTCAGAATTCAGGAGGCCGAGACAAAAGGATTACTCCAAGATTGAGACCAGCCAGGACTACATATTGATTTCCAGATCAGCTAGAACTATAAAATGATATTGTCTCAAAAGAAAAAACCTAAATAAATAAATACATACATATCCACTGACCTGCATCATCGTCATTGTTCAGATAGCCTCAATGGGGCATATTTTGCATGTGCTTGTAAATCTTTTCCATTGCTTTAGTGTGGCTTCATTTTGTATGACTGCTACTAGATAAAGACCCCACAGAATTTTTATGGCACTGTAACTTGACTTGAATAAAAACGGAAGGTAGTTTTCCTGAATTGATGTCCTTGTGTTAGGTTTGGGACTCACACAGTCCCTCTGAATTCATGTGCTAGGACAGAAAAATAAGTGACAACCCCCAGACCTCCAAGACGTCTGGTGGCAGTCTGGGGTGGGGAGTGGGTAGCTCACAGGAAAGCTGAGTGAGGGAGAGTGTGTGGGCTCTGATGCTAACCCTTTATCTACTCACCTAAGATCTCAGATAGCAGAGGCGGGAGCCTCCTGAACTCTGCCCCTTAAGTCTGCATTAGTTTACTTTACCTCCTTTTCGTGTTCCACCTTGCAAGCAACAAAGGCCAAGAAGAGAAGACTGCTCATTGGTGCCATGATTCTTTGGAATCGATTCACAATTCACAGAAAGCATGATTACAATCCACCGTAACACGGGAATTGGGGAACATGTGACTACAACGGGATTAGAGGAAGGACATGTGATGTGTCTGCTGGGTCGGTGTGTGTCTGCAATGTGCCTTTAATTGTGAGAGGAATGGAGATAACAATGCTAATGACCTCTGCTCAAAGAACTGATTCATATTATTTTCTTCCTCTTGATACATTTTGAAGGAGCCACAAAGCCACGACCAAATTAATAAATGAAATATATACAGAGAAAGAGAGAACAGTGCCTCAGAGTCAAGTTTAGCTGATAGAAGATTATGGAATCCTGATATAATTGTAAAGAAAGAAAGACTGAAAAAAATTGGAAATATGATCAGCTTCTAAAATGTTCTCCCTAAACTAGTCAGTATGGATTATCTCTTATGGAAAAGACCTGGAGGATCCACAGAATAGGAAGCCAAAGAAAAAAAAAAAAGATTGGGGAAAATACCACTTTTGTAAAGGAAGCATAAAACTATCTCAATTTCTTCAACAGAAAGTAATTGAGAGATTGAGTTTTCAGCTTCATGATCACTGGGCTCAGTCAGGTACTTCATATTGGGAGATGGGATGACATAGAGCCCAGGATAAAATAGAAACCTTGTCCCTGCCACCGTGGGGACAGTGACCAAGGAGCAACAATAAATATTAAGCATACACTATAAGAGGGGCTCTGGAAGGAGAGCAAAGGTGTTCCCGCTACACTCTACAGTGACACTTCCACCAACAGTGGACCAAGCGTAAGACAGTGGTCCCCAGAGGTTATACCATGTAGTAAACCTCAGCTCTTCGTTTACCTGCTCTCTACATGTTTGCACAATGATGAAGTCTCTTAATGATGACTTTCTCAAAGCATGTTCCCAAGGTTAAATGACCCATGACTACATACATGGCAGGGGCAATAATGGGGAGCTGACCTGATTTACTACAGGAAAATTGCTGCGAAGCTTTACAGGATGAAAAAGCATAGGAGGGATATGTGAATAGGATTGCAGTAATTCAGAGTTTCAGAGCACACCAATAGTTGTAATACAGAGGGATGGAAGGAGGCCAAACCAACACTCACTGTCCCTATGTCTGTCCATTAGCAGGCCATAACAAACCCATGCTGGTCTTCAGCTCAGCTGGTCCATCTAGCCTGAGTCCTACAGGCTTTCAGAGTAGTCAAACACAAGGTGGATGAAGAGAACTTGATTGATTTACAACGGGGCTTTTGTTCTTCTAGTATCTTTGATTTCTAGGCTGTAACTCCCAAGGTTCAGGAGGGGCCAGGAAGTTGGAATTTTCCTGCTAAATACTCTGATCTTCTCTTGCAAATGTTTATGGCCCTTTCTCTCCATCACAGATGATAATATTATTTCACGTTCTGTGGGCCTTTCCCAGTGCCTCCACACACTGATTTCAGAGCTCGCTGAAGATCAAATTAGCCTAGAAGTCCCTTGCTCACTACAAATTAAGAGTGTAAACAAGATTGTTTAAACTGCAAAGAGGAATTATACCTATAAGCGTTCTAGATAATATGCTCTAAATTCAAAGTAATTTATATACTATTATTATTATTATTATTATTATTATTTTAATATGTTGGTGGTGTGGTTTGGTTTGTTTTTGTTTTGTTGTTTTTTCTGCATAGCTCTGGCTGTCTTGGACTCTCTTTGTAGACCAGGCCGGCCTTGAACTCACAGAGATCCTCCTGACTCTGCCTTGCCTCCCAAGCACGGGGCTTAAGGGTGTGTGCCAACACACCCAGCTGTTATTTATATACTAATATACATTTTATTATGTAATTATTTTGAAGCTCATATAATATTAGAATGAATATTTGACTAATATTTGAATGAATTTAAAAAAGAGTGAGAGAAAAGAATGTGAATGTGTCTCTGAAAGAAAGAATTCACAGATAACTTTAAGGAATCACCTGTTTATTTAATATAGGGAGAAGATCCCTGCATTTTTAAAGGAAATTTTGTGATATTAAACTTCCTAGTGAATTAGCCTTTCTATCCATTAATTCAAACTATTTATAATAATAATTATAAGATCCACAGTATTTATAGTGAATATCACCCAAACTACTATTTTATTTCATTGACTTTCTTGTCACCTTCACAGTCCTTATTTTTTTAGAAGTTCTCTTTTCTGCTTCAAGAAATCTTTAATTTAAACCAGGTATAGTGGCACATACCTTTAATCCCCATACAGAGGCAGAGGCTGGTGGATCTCTGGTGTGTCCAAGGCCAGCCTGGTCAATAGAGTGAGTTCCAGGATAGCTAGGAATAAACAGTAAAACCCTACATCAGAGGTTGGAGAAAAAAAAGAAAAAAGGAAGTTTTTAGGGAAGCCCAAATAAAAATAATTGCATTCCATAGCACTGAACTCAACAGAAAAAAGTACATGCAGCAGCAGTTGCCACTAGAATCACTGCAAAATTTGCTGTGGGAATGATGTTCATTTCAACTGTTATTGGTTCTTCAATTTCATTTTTAGTGAGCATATAAAATGTGTTCTGGTAATGTAGTTACACAAGAGCAATAAATGTAAGGATGTCACTGTCATTTTCTATTTTCATCTGCATAAAAATAATAAAAATCAGTTAACTAAATGTGTGAGACTCTGGAGGGATTCTTTCTTTTGGGCTTTCTGTATTACTCTTAAGAAGCACTGACTTGAACTAACTTTTTTTTTTTTAACATCTCTGCCATGTGAACCATCGTCATCAGTGTCTGAATCATGTAAACATTTTTAGGTCATTTAAAAACTTTTTTCATGATACCTAAAAATATGAAAGTTCATATCAAATATATTTTGTACTCATGTGTAACTGAAATTTGTTTGGGAAGCTTACTTTAACCCATTTTTGCATAATTTGTTGACAAACTCAAAATTGAGAATATGTCTTTTTGGATTTTGGATTAAATACATATATAAATAGTTTAGACATAACTACATATTACAAGATTAGAAACTGATGAAATATTTCCTGGGAGTTTTGATTCCTCAGTAAAAGACTTCAAAATTAGCAAGGAAAAATAAAATGTTTCCTCAAAAACCAATTAATATTTTCTTAAAAAAAATATATATATATACATATATATATGTTGAAATATAACACACACACATGATATGACACAGAAATGAAAGCATTTAAGGCCAGGTGTGGAAGCATAGTCATCTAAGTCAGTCTAGTGCTCAGGTGAGTGACACAGGAAGATTTTTGAGACCAGTGTGAGCTACGTAGTAACATTCTGTTTCAAAAAACTCAAAGGAACCAAACAGGAGCACCAGCTGTCAACTGTGAAACCACCCCTCCAGCAAAAGTCTGTACCTGTGAACAGCAGGCAAGCTGTCCACTGAGACCTGTGCAGCTGCCTCTCAGGACAGCCAGGCAGAGACTCTCCCACTTCCTGTTTGAACTGGAAAATAATTTTAAGGGAGTTGACTTCAATCTTTTGTATAAACGTAGAAATCCGCACAGATACTGTTACTGATACTGTTTCACAGATATTGTGGCTGAGCTGAGTCCTACAGCTCAGTTAATTATAAGAATGCTGGCCTAAGACAGGCTGCTCCAGCTCTTCAGCACAGTCTGTTCACTTCACCAGGTGAAGACAGTGCAGTGTGTTTGGAAATCCTGGTGTTTAGGGCAGCATGAGGAAGTCAGTTAACCTTTCAAGACCTTGAATTTCTCATCTAAAAAAAGAGAATTGGGATAAATTCTTCTTTTTAAAGTTCCACCTACAAGTACAATTCCATAATTTGTTTTCTGGGTGTTATCCAAAGCATTCTCTTTGTAGCTATTTGACATCAGAACAATGTTTTGAAAGGAAACAAAACAGAAGCTCTTAGAACGTCAGGTACATGAAAGCGAAGCTGTGGATACTCTGCATCTAAAGGACACAGGATAGGAACCCCTGGCTGGACGCCCTCTTCTCTAATGTGCTTCTCTCTTTTCTTCATCTCAGCGGAAAAAGAAGACATCTGGAAAGGATCCACCATGTTGTTCTGCCTACGTGCACACCAGAAACATATGAATCAGGTCACCTGACAGCTTTTTTTTCCTTCAGATTAAATAGCCATTCTTGGTCCCATTTCTCATCTCTCTAAAATATATTTCTTTTTAAGAAAGAAAAATAAACAATTCTTCTTTGGTTTCTGTAACTCTTTATTAAAGTGAAACATTTCAAACCAAAGGAGAGCCAAATTCAGCAAAAAGATTATTTCTAGCTCTGTCACATGATAGCCCTACACTTCACATACTCCAAGTTTGTTTCCCTTTTTAAATAACATCTTCTTTGTGCATCTGATTCAACCAGCCAAAAGCTTTGGGTGATCCACGGTGTTTTCTTTTGGCTGCATTTGTTCCATCCACTCAGTAATCTCCCCTCTAGTACCCACATACTCTGTTACTGCTTGTGGGGCCGCACTAGTTCTTCTTACTGAATAAAATCTTGCTTTGATAGAGAACTTTCTACGTTATGCAGCTACTGATTTTTTTCCCCTTCAGGCTCTCAACAGACCTCACCCAACTTCAAAACCAATGTGAGTTCTCCTAGTTTGCTATTGAAGTTGCATACTGATTAAAACATCAGTCAGCTAAAATGAATTTACACATGAAGTAGCACACAGGCCGAGCTGCCTTCCCCCTCTGAATTCAATGATGAAGTGCCAACCCTGTTTTTCAGTTCTTCAGGATGTCACTGTTTGTAGATAAGGCCTTTAAAGAGGTGGTGACATTGAAAGGAAGCCATCTGAGCAAGTCCTATCTAATCTGGCCAAAGTCTTCATTAAATAAAAAAAAAGGTCATGTGCATATGTAAGAGGGACGCAAGGCAGGCAGGCTGCACGAGGGCACAGCAACAGACCAACCACACACCCAGAACAGAAGCCTCAGAACAGGATCTACTATCAGCCTGACCTTGGACTTCCAGCCTCCAAAACTGAGAAAACACATTTCCTTTGATAACCTTCCCAGTCTGGTTTTTTTATGGCAGTGCTAGCCATCTAATATAATATTGGTCTTATTTTAGCCACATCATTGGATAGCGCTTTAGAGTTCAAGCAACCTTCTTTAATGGTAATGATACAAGGTACTGTTTTGTTGTTGCTATTTTGTTTTCATTTTCTTAAACCTCTTTGAAACTCAAACCCTCCTTTTATAAAAAAGTATACCCCCATTTTTAAGGATTACATGAGGTAATTTAGGTAAAGTATAAAATACTGTGTAAGATCCCACATCACACCCACCACACAGGCAAAAATAAGTTCTTTAGGGATTTTTGCTTGTTTGTTTGTTTGTTTCTTTCTTTCTTAAGCTTATTTTTTAGCTAAAGCTGGAGGCTCACACTTAAAAGCTCTGTGTGAGTCAAAACTTAGCCCAGTGGGGATCTGATTCTGCTTGTTACTAAGCAGCCAATGAGCCCCCATGAGCCTCCTCCCTCAACAGAAGACATTCTTGCTTAAGTGAAAGACAGGTCAAGGTTCACACTGCAGAGAGCAGCTGTTCTTTTCCATTGGAGTGTCACTGTTGTTGTTGTTTGTTGTTGTTTGGTTGTTTTAAGATAGGGTCTCACATAGCTCGGCTGGCCTCAAACTTTCTATATAGCCAAGGACGACCTGAACCCTTGACACCCCCCAAGTGTAATAATTACAGTATACACCCCTGGTTCTGTGCTAGGCAAATACTCTACCAATTATACTACACCCCCAGTCCTCTGTTGGATTTTTCTACCCCTAACTTAACAGAAACTTCTAGAAGAATCTTTCCTCACCTTTCACTTTGGTTCCCTTGATAGCTGTTCTAAGATGTATCAATCTTTATTCACTAATTCATTGATTCACTCATTCATTCATTGTTAGCAAGCATCTAATTAGACTAGATCTACAATGAACAAACATACTGATCTCTGCTCTCTTGGGGCTCCCTTCCTAGTGGGGGAAGGCAGTTGACAGTTTATTTACTGTAACAGATGAGGTGGGAACAAACAGAAAGGAAAAAAGTAAAGTGGGTTAAAGGTAACAAAAAGGAATACTGTTCTTTGGGTGGGATTCTGAGCAATACCTCTGGGTGGTATTTAAGCAGAGACACAGAAATGAGGACAAGGGCCATCAGAGTGTCTGGAAAAAGAATTCTAGCGAATTTTTTCCTCATCAGCAGGAATCTTAGATCTCTTAGTTCTTCATTGCTATTATGGGTTGGGTCTCACCTTTCTAAAAAGCTATGGTATAGTGTTCACCTCCTGTACCGCAGAATGCAATCTGATTTGAATACAGGACATACTGAGGTCATCCAGCCCCAATGAGGTTGTTAGGATAGGCTTTAATCCAGTGCAACTGATGGCCTTATAAAGGGTGAGGGGCACAGAGACACACCTATGCAGAGAACTACTACGTGAAGGCGAGGTTGGAAACTACAGCGATCTATATACCCAGTGCTGCCAGCAACCTGCCAGAAGATACAAGACAGACAGCACCAATCCTGCCAACTCTGATTTTGGACTTCTAGTTCCCTAATATATATCAGACAATAACTTGTTTTTGCTTAAGATGGTGTTCTATTATGTCAGCTCTAGAAAAAAAAAAAAAAAACATACAACCGTCTCGTGCTGACAGAATCAGAGGCAGGCCATAAATCCCTAGGTTGTCAGAAGTACCTCAGGGAACTTCCTGTATTCCTGGATAACTATAACTGCCCACAACCTGGACTCCCTGTTTCCAGTCTTCCTTTCTCAAACATGATCCACAATACTACCTCATAGGGCCACAACCTTTAACCCACTCCTCTGTGTCTCTGGGACTCAGCTTGAATTCTCAACCTGGAGACACAGGCCCTTAGGATCCAATATATCTCTCCAGTGTGCTTCTCTCATGACTGCTGGAACTCATTGGGCTGTGTGGCCAAATCTACTCATCTTCTGGCCTTAACTAGTCTACCATGTCCACCGGAAACCTCCCAATGCTTGTGAGACAGCCTACGGTATCCCTCCTGTATGCTCTGGGATGATGAGGGTGGATGTATCCAAAACCTGATTATCTGAGGTCTCCTTCTAACCATAAATTCCTGTCTTGTTTATATCTTAGGGCAGAAGTACCTGGCACCTGAAGACCGTGCATTGGGAGAATAAATGAGCAATACATCCTGCATCTCATCCAGCTGGACCCAGAAGTATTTATCTTTCCTTTTAGTGGTGGGGGACGGGCAAGTGACCTTTTCAGGTATTGCCCAACCGTCTGTAGAAACACTAGAGCTCCACAGTGGGGTACCTTCCCTTAATGACTGCAAGAGGAATGTAGATTAGACATTCAAAAGCTGTTCCTTGTGTTGCAAGACACTGCACAATAAGGAAGGGAGTAAATAATCTATTCAAAAAATTATCTTGGCTTGGCCAATATTTTTGAATGCAGTTTTGTTTTGTTTTTTGTTTGTTTGTTTTTGATAGAAAGTGTCCCTTCTGGGGCAAACAGGATAGACACCAGAAATAGAAGACAAGGAACAGGACAGGAGCCTACCACAGGGGGCTTCTGAAAGGCTCTGCCTCTCAGAGTATCAAAGCAGATGCTGAGACTCATAGCCAAACTTTGGGCAGAGCACAGGAAATCTTATGGAAGAAGGGGGAGATAGAAAGACCTGGAGGGGACAGGAACTTCACAAGAAGAGCAACAGAGCCAACAAACCTGGGCCCAGGGCCCTCTGCAAGAGACTGATACTCCAACCAAGGACCATGCATGGAGAGGACCTAGACCCCCTGCTCAGATGTAGCCCATGGCTGCTCAGTTTCCAAATGAGTTCCCTACTAAGGGGATCAGGGGCTGTCTCTGACATGAACTCAGTGGCTGGTTCTTTGATCACCACCTCCTTGAGGTGGGGGTGGGAGGGTGGGCAGCCTTGCCACTTGCCAGACTACAGAGGAAGATGGTGCAGCCAGACCTGATGAAGCCTGACAGGCTAGGGTCAGATAGAAGGGAGGAAGCTTCCTCCCCTATCAGTGGACTAGGGAAGGGGCATAGGAAGAGGGCGGGTGGGACTGGGAGGAGATGAGGGAAGGGGAGCCCAGACACAAAGTGAATAAATTTTATTAAGTAAAAATAAGTAAGTAAGTAAGTAAATAAGTAAGTAAATAAATAAATGAATTTTTAAAAAGAAAGTGTCCCTCTGGGTCTCTTCCAAACCTCTTGGTTTTTCAACTTCATGTTCATGACCTACAGGCGAAATTAGGAGGTGGACAAAATAGAGAATTGTTTTAACTCAAAGCCATGTATCTCTTGCTCACTTCTCCAAAAAGTAAACATGTTTGAGGTTTCAAAATCTTTGCATACAGGGTTATAAATGTTGGACAGCCTGGAAAAGGGGTGGAGAAGAAGACAGAAGGTTTTGTTGTTTGGGGCGTTTGAGTAAGACTAACTTGAGGAAGACATAGGAGTAAAGCAAAAAAAAAAAAAAAAAAAAATTGTACTGAATGGGGCAGGCAATGTAACAGAATTTCCAGTTCTCAAGAAATACAGCCTTTAAAAAAAAAAGTCTGTGAGCTAGAAGGAAGAAAAAGAAGTGGGAGGGGGAGGGGTGCTGGCTAGTTACAGCAGGAAGTCTTCCATGGACATCACGTTATGAAAAAAAAAAAAAAACACCGTACACAGAAGTCCTTATTCGGAGCGCTAAACTCGAATTCACCACTTAAAGAGAGAGATACACGCTCCAAGCAGCCTCATCCTGGTGAAGGGGAAAGAACTCGCAAAACAAGAGAGCTCGGACTGGATACTGGCCCAGACCAGTGTTAGGGGTTTTATTTGCAAGTCAATGAGCCAAATGGGCGACCCGGCTCCTTGTGCTTCGTTCTGCAAGCAAGGTTGTTATTATTATCACCGCCTATTGCTCCACTGAACAATTTTACTGAAAAGGAAGAGTCCTAGCCGTGTATGCGCGCACTGTGCCGAACAGGACGTGCTGCTACGTGCCCACCTCCAAAACGACTTTATTTACAGAGCGATTACCAAGCTATCTATCTGTTTTCCTTTTGCAGCAGCAGCCTTACTCAGCCCTCGAATTTCTTAATTACAAACCCGTTTGCTTCTAAATCAACCCCAAACCGTCAGGCAGAGCCCGGAGGGAGGCTGTGCAAGTTTGCACACACCCCCACCTCCTGGATCAAGGGCAACAGCAGAAGCAAGTAACTGTGTATGTGCAAAAAGGTGGATCTGGGGACGAGGATCGCTGAGTTTGTTTACAGAGCAGGGACGCCTCAGCTCGGATGCCAAAGCTACCAAGAGCTGCAAACGCAAACTTAGCAGAAGCACACGTACTCCCGGAGCGTCGAGCAGGCCGGAAAGCGCGGAGCGGATCCCCGAACCCGGGAGTGGAGCCGATCCGGCCTGCGAGCGCGCTCGGTCCACCTGCAGCCGCTGCCGCTCCCCGCCCCCAGCCCCCGTCCTTGAAAAGAGTGGAGGTGCTGGGCAGGGTGTGTGGGGGGGGTGTGAGGACGCATCCACACGCAGAAAAGACCTCGGTTAGGTTACATGTTGCCTGTGTAAAAACACAAAGGCGCGGCTCAGGAAAGCGCGCTCTGAGCACAGGGCAGGATCGGTCCAGGGCTTTAAAAACCCTAACTTGGGAAAACAGCCATTCTTGCAGGGTGGGGAGGCTTTTGCACCCAAAAAACTCTGCTGTGGGGGTGGGGGGAAATGCTGGGCGAATCCTCTTTTCCTGCAGAGGGCAGAACAAATCACTAGGTGAGCCGGTGAGCGAGCTGGGGGTGGGGAGGTCTGGCCAGAGGTAGGCGGGGAGTGGTCCTTGCTCCTCGCCTGTAGGTACTTCTTTCCACTGGGTGGCCGGGAGTATTACCTCCTTCCCCGGAGGTGGTGGGCACAAACCTCATATTTGGAGGCCAGAAAGACACTACAGACCCGGGAACTACAGGGCGGCGCCGGGGCGCGCATTCTCTGCGCACGTGCAGCGCCGACTCGCGGAGGGCTCGGGGAACCCAATCCAGGGCGCTGAATTTCCGCAGTCCGCGTCTTCCAGCTTGCCGCCGGGGAGCTCTCGCTCCGCCCTTCCTGAGATCTTTATATTAACTGTGGCCAAAGCCCTAAGAAACACAGCTCATTGTTGGCAGCTGCCGGGCGGTCCTGCGGAGCGGTGAGGGCAGCGGAGGGAAAAGAAAAGGGAACGGCTCCGAATCTGCTCCAGCGGCTGCTGCAAGATCTCGGCGCCAACCTCGCACAAGCGAGCGCCCCACAGCCCCTCGGCTCACCCTCTATGTGCTGCTGAGCCGGTCCTGGACCCGACGAGCCCGCCTTCGGCGTTCCAAGCAGAAATCGCAAAGACGGAAGGTGAGCGCGGCGGGCGACGCTGGCCAGGGCTGCTGCCAGCCTCGTCCTCCGAGGGCAGGGCTGGCCCGGGGGATGAGCGTGAGGCGGAGCTGGGGAATAACAACAGGATGTGCAACCACAGGCTGAGGAGGGCTGGTTGAATGCCTGAAGTTCGCGGCCGGGCTCCGGGGCACTTCCTTTATTAGGCCACTTCGGGGAACCCAGGGGGAGGTGTGGGCTCTTGCCCCCCCCTCCCGGATCGTAGGGGAAGGGGCCGATCGCTCAGCAGCAGGCTGTGCGGGTCCGGTGGGCAGCAGGTCCTCCGAGGTGGCGAGCTCGGGTGCACGGGCTGCCGGTGGGCTCCCTTCCGGGGGTGGTGGTCTGCAGCTAGACGTGCGCGCGGGTACCTAGACTACAGAAGTGGGGTGCGCTCTGGTGGGCGACACGTGTGGCGCGGGTCTCACCGTCTGCTCGTTTCGCTTTCAGGACTGGAAATGGCAGACCATATGATGGCCATGAACCACGGGCGCTTCCCCGACGGCACCAACGGGCTGCACCACCACCCTGCCCACCGCATGGGCATGGGGCAGTTCCCGAGCCCGCACCACCACCAGCAGCAGCCCCAGCACGCCTTCAATGCCCTCATGGGCGAGCATATACACTACGGCGCGGGCAACATGAATGCCACGAGCGGCATCAGGCACGCCATGGGGCCGGGGACTGTGAACGGGGGACACCCCCCGAGCGCTCTGGCCCCCGCCGCCAGGTTTAACAACTCCCAGTTCATGGGGCCCCCGGTGGCCAGCCAGGGAGGCTCCCTGCCGGCCAGCATGCAGCTGCAGAAGCTCAACAACCAGTATTTCAACCATCACCCCTACCCCCACAACCACTACATGCCGGATTTGCACTCCGCTGCAGGCCACCAGATGAACGGGACAAACCAGCACTTCCGAGATTGCAACCCCAAGCACAGCGGCGGCAGCAGCACCCCTGGCGGCGCGGGCGGCAGCGGCACCCCCGGCGGCTCCGGCGGCACCTCGGGCGGCGCTGCCGGCAGCGGCGCGGGCGGCAGCGGCGGCGGCAGCACCATGCCCGCCTCGGTGGCTCATGTCCCCGCGGCAATGCTGCCGCCCAATGTCATAGACACTGATTTCATCGACGAGGAGGTGCTTATGTCCTTAGTGATAGAAATGGGTTTGGACCGCATCAAGGAGCTGCCTGAACTCTGGCTGGGCCAGAACGAGTTTGATTTTATGACGGACTTCGTGTGCAAACAGCAGCCCAGCAGAGTCAGCTGTTGACTCGGTTAACCTCTCGGGCGAAAGAAATCACCCTCCCCACCCCCACCCCACCTTCTTCGGTGTGAATTAAACATTCCCCTAGACGCAGTATCTCGCTTTTCAGATCCTGAAAGGTTTGAGAACCTGGAAACAAAGTAAACTATAAACTTGTACAAATTGGTTAAAAAAAAAAAGATTGCTGCCACTTTTTTCCTGTTCTTGTTTCGTTTTTGTAGCCTTGACATTCACCTTCCTTATGTAGTTGAAATATCTAGTTAACTTGGTCTTTTTTGTTGTTTGTTTTTGCTCCTTATTTCCTCACTTTCTCCAGTGCTCAACTGTTAGATATTAAGCTTGGCAAACTGCTTAATCTTGTGGATTTTGTAGATGGTTTCAAATGACTGCGCTGCTTTCAGATTTATGAGTGAAAGGAAAAATTGCATTTGTTGGCTGCATGAACTTTGAAGGGCAGACGTTACTGCACAAACTGCCATCTCGCTTCATTTTTTAAACTATGCATTTGAGTACTGACTTAAGTTTCCAAATATGCTAAACTGGAAGATTAAACAGATGTGGGCCAAACCGTTCTGGATCAGGAAAAGTCAAACCGTTCACTTTCAAGTTGGCTGTCTCCCCTCCCCCATGTACAGACAGTAATAGGGCGTGGAATGTCATCAGTGGCAAACATTTCACAGATTTTTATTTTGTTTCTGTCTTCAACATTTTTGACACTGTGCTAATAGTTATATTCAGTACATGAAAAGATACTACTGTGTTGAAAGCTTTTTAGGAAATTTTGACAGTATTTTTGTACAAAACATTTTTTTGAGAAAATACTTGTTAATTTATTCTATTTTAATTTGCCAATGTCAATAAAAAGTTAAGAAATAACCTGTTTTCTAGAAGTCAGTCATTGGGGGAGGGGGCCGGCTAGGGGTTGTCTTGAAGTAGGACTTGCTGTTGAGAGTAAGCTTTCCAGAGGATAAGTTACAGGACACTGAAACAGGTCACCAGCAGCTTAAGGGAGAGCAGGATTTAAGATAATTGGCATAATGCTGCATTGTTACGTTTGTAGCATGCCTCTTGGTGTGGTTTAACCAAAGGCTGAAAAGTTGTCAAAGTGCTTTTTTGTTTCCTAACTGCATCCAGTTCCAGTGAACCTTGGCTAGGAAGGCTCGTAATATCAAATATTCCTCACTAGTTGGGAAGGGGGAGGCCAAGTGTTTCTTATTCAACTCCTTAAAAAGGAGGTAGATTAGAATAATATATTGAGTGATTGATGGGGGTGGCATTAAATATAAATTACCTTTATTTCTAGTGATGAATTTTACTTCTGAACAAAGGTGCTAAGGATAGGCATATTTTCTAGCTTAATCTCAAATAGCTTCTGACTGGTTTACAGTTCCGAGCAGAAGAGGGAGAGGAAACCTACCTTAAGGCTTTCAGTAATATTTAAATCTTACTCAGGTTGATTCAAAGGTCAGATGACAACCTTCATCGCATGTTCCCTCTCAAGCACGTCCCCTTTTCCAGAATTCTGAGCTGCTGCTGTCCCACGCATTAGGTGCAAAGCACCTCAGTATAAAATGATTTTAACAACCGAGATGAGCTGAGTCTTTAAGCAGACCATACCTGTATTCACTGAGTGTCAAGGATCACCTTACATAATCAAGCAGGGGAGAAATACTGTTAAAATGTCAAATTATCCCAGGTGGAAGAAGGAGTTAGATTTTGTTTCCTGTCATATTTTCATGCCTTTAAGAGCAGCATATCCACAGCCAAAACTAGCTCCCCCCCAAAAAAAAAAATACCTATGGAGAGAATAAGTAAATGCAGAGTGATAAAACCTTGCAACCCATACTTCAAAAAATAGGGTGTGCTTTGATTCATCTTAGATCCCATGCCTCACAGTCAATCAGAATGGGCAGGTAGTTTTGCCCAAGTGCTGCCCTGAAGTCTGGTGCACAAGCTGATTGAATAGGACCCAGATTGTCCCTACTCTTTCAAGTTCTGTTTCCAAGCAGCACAGGTGAAATGAAGATGCATAGTGCTCTGGGCTGTTTGTATCTCTATAACTGACACAGTCCTATTAAAAAATCATGTTCTATGAAATCACCCAAAGCTCTTCCACCCTAATTTTCAAACAGTACCATTTCTCCAATAGAAAGCTGAAGTTTTTCTTCAGTTACGACATGGCAATATTGTGTCGGCAATCAGGCAATAAATCTTCCCAGCTAAGCATTTTCACAGTAAGTTTTTCTTTCCCTTTTTCTTTTCCTTTCCTAACCCCTCCTCCAGGCTCAAGTGAAAAGAAAAAAAAAGTGCTTGCATAGATATTATACAGCAAATTCTGGTTCTTTTTTTTCTTTTTGCATAAATAAGAAAGCAAAGAATTGTCATGCAACCACCCTTCACCATTTATTCTGCCAGGGAATAAGCCACAGCACCTGCTGTCATTAAATTCCTCCCGCTGCTCCAACGCTGGACACGTATGTAGAGATGTAGAGCTCAAGGAACTATTATTAGAACTTGGACCCATCCCTGCCAGAACAGAGGACTCAAACAGAGGAGTTGGCTAAAAGTACAATTTGTCCTCAGTACAAATATAAATGCCTACCCTCCCTCCATCTCTATTTCATTAAAGCTCTCTTGATCAACAATTGAGCAGATCCTACGTGATATCTGCAGGTTGCTTTAAGCAGAGAAAAATAAGCCCTTGTTTAAACAACCTGATTAATGAAACCTGTACAGTGACCTAGATCACCCGGCTCCTGGCAGACATTTGCAAAACCTTCTGTGGTCTTGCTTCCTACTAAGTTGCTTAGAGCATATGGGGAAATTTGACCTCTGTACCTTGGCTGTTTGTCAAAAAATTCTAATGTGGTACAAGAGGGCCTCTGTTCTTTAGGTTTTGCTCACAAATAGACACTCCATGCTTGGTTTTCAAGATGAGATCAGTGATAAGCACAGCCCCACTGATACACAACAGAAAAATATGTCTGCATGAATATAATCATTCGGGCCTGCCAAGTGCTTGATAAAATCCCGGTGGCAGCATCTTTGCAGCTGATAAAGACGTTAGAACTATGGATAGGTCTTTGAAGAACAGTTACCTAATCACCACTGTTTATGGGGTGCTAGGCTAGAGCACTCGTTCCAGAAGGCTGACATCTATTGTGAAGTTTACGGTCTCTGTGACTTTTACTACTGTAAACGCCTGGGATGGCTATAAATTGATGTCAACATTAAAGGCCAGATCCTTTAGAGCAAAATATTAATCCACTAATCTATTATGGGTGGCTGGCTTTCAAATACAAACTTTGCAGCTCTGGACCATTAGGTGTTTTCGCCCCCTTGTGGAATTTATTCAGAAGGTTAAAGGAAAACGCCTCTCAGGAGGTTGGTTTTTTTTTTTTTTTTTTTTTTTGTTTTTTTTTTTTTTTTTTTTGCCGTTGCTGAAGACCTTGCTTTTTTCCTTGAGCAAAAATACCTTATGTTTGTTCGACCAACTTGTTTGTTTGTTTTTGTTTTTGTTTTTAATCAACAGGATTGGAGATTAAGCACTCTCTATAAAAATAAGAGTATCTTACCTACCAAAGACTTTAATCTATGATTAAAGGTGCATAGTTTCAGATTGGCTTCTTACTTGGAAATACACACTGGCTGGGGGATTTTCCTTTTGAAAGAGCAAGAAATGAAGGTTTGGCCCAGTGTTTTAGCCTGGCAAACACGTGTGGGAGGCAAACATTTGAATAGGCTGCTGATTTATATGTGAGTGTGAAGAAGACTGCATTGCATGGGGTGAGGTTGGAGAAGCGGTGGGAAATATTCAGGAATGCAGAATGCAATTATCCATGTTGGAATGTGACCTAGCCACTGACTCTAATCTAGTGAAAAGGGCCACAGGATCTCTAATGAGAATAAATGTTGCTGTCTAATTGAGTCAGGAAAATTTACTTTAACATAAACCTGGCAGATAACATTGTCTCCAAAAAAATAAATTTAGAACTTGAAAAATGTAGGCTCTAAGCCACCGGCATTTTTTTTTTTCTGTTTTGTTTTGTTTTGTTTTGTTTTTTTTTTTGCTTGCATAAAGAGACCATTTCCTGTAGCTTCAGAGATGATACTTAACCACTTCAGTATTGAACCACTACCATCAAAATCTGGGCTCCCAGTCTGAGGGACACCAACCGGAACATCAAAGGGCCTCGCCAGTGAAACCCTATTAGCATGTGTTCTGTTTATCTTTTCCCCCAAAATAGAGGGAACAATGGCAGTGTCTGAATTTTAATTGCAATCGACTGGTTTAACTTACTTGAACTATTTTTATGCAGAAAGGAGAGAAACAATTCTTTTTTTTTTTTTAACTAATGGCCACTTATTTGGAAAGGAAGTATAAGGGTATTTTCTACCAAACAGTGAGTGTCTGGTAAATAATTTAGTTTGCTTTATAACACATAAGATCCACCTATAATTTTGAAAAATATTAGGATACCAAAAAGAAATTTATCTTCATAGGATGGGAATGCTAAGTAATGCTAAATAATGAACTTTAAGTCATTTAAATACCATAGGTTTGAATTTCTATCATGTTTAGCTATTTATAGGCATGGTAAAAGCTAAGAAAACTAGGGGCTGCTGTATTGAGGAACTGCATGGACCTTAGGAAGGAGATGCTAACAGGCCATCTTCCTTCCATGCCTCTAAATAAACAACACCATTTTAGTGCATGGATCCTTATCAATCCCCTCCCCCCGCCCCCAAGATAAGCACAAATGTTAAAAGCAACCATGACATGTCAGAAGCTGGGGCTTCCTGAGAACTCTGCTTGGATAACTCAGGAGCTGTGAGCAGTGTACAGCAGACCAGAGCTGGGTGAGTCCTGCTCTTCCCATTGTGTACGGTTGGTTTAGGCTGAACTAGCCTGAAGGATTATCAAGGCTGCTGCCCAACATGGCGTGAGGGTTGAACCCTTGGGTTCACAGGAATTTTCCCAGGGCCAGCCTGCGGTGCTCATCCCTAAATTCCTTCCCCTTCTTCCCGGTATTGTAGAGTAGTTACTTGATTACACTGGGGGTAGCAGAATGAAGCTGGGAGGGAGTCTGTGTCCTACGGAGCCCGCTGCAGATAAGGACACAGAGGGAGAGTTAATGGGGTTGAAAGACCCCCACCACCACCACCACCACCACACACATTGCTGAAAGCTTCCTAGAAAACAAAATTTAGGCTGAGGGAGAAATCAAACTAGCATAAAATAATAATAATTTTAAAAGCTAACTACAAGTGGTAGAGAACCGCGTGAAGGAGTGACAGCAGAGTGGCTCCTGGCTGCCGAGGCCCCTCCCATTGCTCCTCCCTATTCTGCCTTGAGCTTTCCTTAGGTTATTTGGACACAGTCCGGGTGTGGGAGCACAAGCTTTTCATCCCAACATTGAAGAGGCAGAGGCAGGAGGATCTCTGAGATTGAAGCCAGCCTGGACTACGAAACTAGTTCCAGGACAACCAAGACGACACAGAGAAACTGTCGGGAAAAATCCAAACAAAAGTTAGTTGGCCACAAAGATTACCATTAGCCTCATTCGTTAACGTCATTATTTCTCAAAACCTATTGTTTGGGACTTTGTTTGCCACCCCCTCCCCATACTCACAATTCATAATAAGGACTATCTCCGTACTGTCAAACACAACAGTGTTAACTTGTGAAGCCAAATCCTTCGGCTGTCAAGAACTGCCCTGTTATATTTATTTTGCAAAGCTCTTCGAAGAAGGCTGAGCAAGGTGCCCCTTTCACACTTCTCTCTTCATATGATGTGATGAATTGATACATGGGTACATGACTGCACTGCCTCTCAAGTTCCTAAAATAAGCATCCCTGAGATTCTGAGATCCCTGTCAAACAGGGATTCCACCTGAGTTAGAGCCACCCCTCTAAGAGGGAAATTATGAAGAGGGGGAAGCAGTATCATGAAAGGGAATTCCATACGATTTATGAAAAATACTTAAATAAATACTACTTTAGTAAAACAAAATAAAGAGATGAATTTTTCTCGTGTGATGGAGCACGGATTTTAAGATGTCAAGAGAGACACTCTTTAGGCTGCATGGGACTGAATCAGAGAAAGCAACCATAACCAAGTTCTTCCTTGACACTGAGTTTCTTGTGGCTGGCTTGGTTGAGCACCTACTGCACGTCAGAAATTGGAGACAATATTTCACATATACACACTTCTCTAATACAACAGTCCTGCACAATTTGTATTATTCCAATGGAATTAAGAAGGTGACATTTAGAAAGGAGCTGAGGCTGACACGGGGCTTAGACATAGTTCTTACTACCGCGCTCTCGAGGTAAGCCAAGAGATGTCTATTCTCAGATGGCACTGACCGCAAAATGGTAAATTTAAAAACAGCACAGGAGGAGAAGCATAGTTATTTGTATTATGATTCATAACATTAGCAAAATAACAGTTATAGAGTAGCATTGAAAATGGTTTTACAGTTTGGGGTCACCACAACATGAGGCACTGTGTTAAGGGGTCACAGTATTAGGAAAGGTGAGAACCACTGCACTACATGTTCAAAGCACACACTATAACACACGTAGAGGTGTGTCTGCCCATTCGATTACACATCTGGCCTTTTAGGAGTCTCAGATAAGGATTTGCAGACCCAGTCAAAATATTCTGCCAAAGTAAATGTGGCTCCTGAAAGGACACAGATTGTACAGTTGAAATCATGCTTAGCATTTCGACCTTATTAGAACCTCAAGTCATGTATAGAATTCCATATTGCTGAATAATGGCTTCTCCAAATTATGCCAATACCATGGATTTGCCAATCCTATAAGCTAATAAATAAAAACAATTTTGTGGTTAAGTTTTCCCACATAAACAATGACCACTTTCTAACTTGTCCCAGTGGCTGGCAGCAATTATACTTCAGTGTTGATCATGAGTTTCAGGCTGATGTTTGAATGTCAATAATGTAAGAACATGAGCATCTTAAGATACAGGAAATGGCCAGGCAATGGAGGTACACGCCTTTAATCTCAGCATTCAGTGGTAGAGGCAGGCATATCTCCACGAGTTTGGGGCCAGCCTGGTCTGCAGAGGTAGTTCCAGGACAGCACCAAGGCTACAGAGAGAAACCCTGTCTTGGAAAAAAAAAATACAGAAAATGCAGAATTCAGTCTGTTTATACTTAAATGATCTTCATGTACATGTCCAGAGGCCTGCCTGCTCACCTGCTCTGGCCTGCCATGGACATGAAGGGCTCTTCTATTATTGGTTGTAGTGAAATGAATAGTAGACCAGGGTTAAAAAACATGGGTCTTACTCTGCAACTAAATAGCTGTGTAATTTAATCACTGCTGGCTTAAGTTTCTCCATCAGTGAAATGAAGATGTTTAATTAATATGCCTTGTATTCAAATTCTCATGAAAGAAACATTGGCTCATTCCTGTCGTTTTGTTTTGTTTTTTTTTTTTTCTTTTTTTTTCCTGTGGAAAGACAGACTATGGTGAGTTGCTTCAAACCCTGCTACATCGTTTCTTACTACTGTTTTCCCAAGGTAAATGGAAGCCTGGTGACATGCCACAGACTTGTTCTAGCTGGACTGATACTCTGAGAGTTGGAGTCATCTCTGTAAACATTCACTACATTGTTACAATGACATTATACTAGTGTTATCTGCTGAGATTTACTGACCTTCAAATATTGAAAATTTACCAGCCATGAAATACTTCTTGTACAGGGCACTTTTAAAGCTTTAGGTGACTGCATGACATCTGTCGCTGGTACAGTGTTTCCAATTATGTGTACTGAATTTTTTATTATTATCATTTATTACAATTTATTCAATTTGTAGCCCCCTCCTTCATCACCTTCCTCCCTCTTCTGGCCCTCCCATAGTCCACTGATAGAAGAGGACCTCCTCCCCTTCCATCTGACCCTAGCCTATCAGGTCTCATCAGGAGTGGCTGCATTGTCTTCCTCTGTGGCCTGGCAAGGCTGCACCCCCCCCCCCTCAGTGGGAGGTGATCAGAGACCCTGCCACTGAGTTCATGCCAGAGAAAGCCCATGCTCCCCTTACTAGGGAACCCACTTGGAGACTGAGTCTATGGGCTACATCTGAGCTGGGGTTTTAGGTCCTTTCCATGTGTTGTCCATGGTTGGGGTATCATTCTCTTTAGGGCCCCCAGGGCTCAGTTTTTTTGTTTTTGTTTTTTTGTTGTTGTTTTAGCTCTGTTCATCTCCTTTTGGAGCTCCTTTCCCCTCCAGGTCTTTCTATCTCCCCCTTCTTTTACGAGATTTCCTGTACTCTGCCCAAAGTTTGGTTATGAGTCTCAGCATCTGCTTTGATACCCTGCTGGGTAGCGTCTATCAGAGACCCTTTGTAGTAGGCTCCTGTTCTGTTCCCTGTTTTCTCCCTCTTCCAATATCTATCCTGTCTGCCTTTCTGAATGAGGATCGAGCATCTTACCCAGGGTCCTCCTTCTTGCTTAGCTTCTTTAGGTGTACAGGTTTTATTATGTTTATCCTATATTATATGTCTAATATCCACTTACAAGTGAGTCTATACCTTGTGTGTCTTTCTGCTTCTGGGTTACCTCACTCAGGTTGATCATTTCCAGTTCCATTCATTTGCCTGCAACTTTCATGATTTCCTTGTTTTTAATTGCTGAGTAATATTCCATTGTGTAAATGTAACACAATTTCTGTATCCATTCCTCAGTTGAGGGACATTTGGGTTGTTTCCAGCTTCTGGCTATTACGAATAAAGCTGCTACAAACATGGGTGAGCAAATGTCCTTATTGTGTACTTGAGCATATTTTGGATATATGCCTAGAAGTGATATAGCTGAATCTTGAGGCAGCACTATTCCTAATTGTCTGAGAAAGCACCAGATTGATTTCCAAAGTGGTTGTACAAGTTTACATTCCCACCAGTAATGGAGGAGGGTTCCCCTTTCTCCACATCTCTCCAGCATGTGTTGTCACTTGAGTTTTTGATCTGAGCCATTCTGATGTGTGTAAGGTGAAATCTCAGGGTAGTTTTGATTTGCATCTCCCTGATGATTAACGAGGTTGAGCATTTCTTTAAGTGTTTCTCTGTCATTCGATATTCCTCTATTGGATATTCTCTGTTTAGTTCTATACCCCATTTTTTAATTGGATTACTTGGTTTGTTGGTATTTAACTTCTTAAGCTCTTTATATATTCTGGATATCAGCCCTCTGTCAGATATAGGGTTGGTAAAGATCCTTTTCCAGTCTGTAGGCGGTCGTTTTGTTTTGACAACAATGTCCTTTGCTTTACAGAAGCTTTTCAGTTTCATAAGATTGTTAATCTTAGAGCCTGTGCTGTTGGTGTTTTGTTCAGGAAGTTGTCTCCTGTGTCAATGAGTTTAAGGTTCTTCCCCACTTTTTCTAACTGATTTAGTGTGTCTGGTTTTATATTGAGGTCTTTGATCCACTTGGACTTTAGTTTTGTGCAGGATGGTAAATATGGATCTATTTGCATTTTTATACATGTGGAAAGCCTGTTAGACCAGCACCATTTGTTGAAGATGCTGTCTTTTTTCCATTGTATTGTTTTGGCTTCTTTGTCAAAAATCAAGTATCCATAGGTGTGTGGGTTTATTTCTGGGTCTTCTTTTCAATTCCATTGATCTACCATTCTGTTTCTATGCCAATGTACTGAAAATTTTAACTAACTCTTCATTTCAAGTTCTGTCCCATTTTCTTACATATTAATTTGGTCAGTTAGACCTTATAAATAAAAAGTATTCAATCAGTATTGGGGCTCTGATTTCTTCAAACAATTCCTCCTCACCCACAATTATCACAACCATCATTTTTATCGTAATTTAATTTCTCAGAGAGAAAATCCTTTAATTGATGCTATTGTAGAAGAGACAAAGCTGGCCACTGAGAGTTTTAAGCAGGAAAGTCTATGTCTGTTCATCTAGTTTCCCTTATCCAACTTCTCACCACCATAGTCCTCCAGTTGGGTAATCAATTACTTGGATAGATGACAGATTGATATGTTGAAACTAGTTATACAAGAGGAACTGTGCATTGTGTGTGTAACTACCCAGGAAATGACTCGATTTTGCATGCAGAAATGATGTTTCTTGTACAATAAAGCATTTTCTTAACTGGCCACCAGGTGGCACCAAGGTCCTATAAATTTTATTTGCACTTTCCTCTGGGTTGCTAGATTGACACTTGCCTCAAGAACTACCCTCCACCCCATTTGTTTTTATTAAACCATGATAGATTCTGTATGACCTACCGTAAACTTCAAAGCAGAACCAAGTCAGGCATGCCTAAGCACACTCTTCCTCAGCATCATTTCTGGCTCTATTTTACCAAAATTAGAATTTACGAAAGGTGTTCCTTTCCTCAGATGGGCTTCCTTCTTGAAGTACTCTCCTATCTTCCTTTCACTCAAACGCCAGCGGCTCAAGCTGACGCCTCACTAGGAACATCTGTGTCTTAAAAGAGAGCCTGAAGGAACAAAGAACAAATGAATGGCAGGACTCTGTATTAGTCCAAAAATAAGTACTGGGAGGCTTTTGTGCCTCTCTCTTCCTTTGTCTGATCCTAAAATCATCCTTCCTCCTATTTCTTCTCTCATCCCTCAAGCCAGTCAGCTCTGTGGTCAGCTTTCCTCCTTTACTCAGCCTTAAATATGGGTAGTCATTCCTGCTTTATCACCAGCCAATGCCTTCTTTACTCAAGATTCCGGTAGCATCAAGACACAGAGCTTCACAGCCTGGATCCGCAGCCAGCACAGATCCAACCCACCACACATCCTCACCCCACGCCTGCCTACTGCTGAGTTACACACAACATTTGTGATAAACTTTTTAGCAGAATCTGAGACTGCGCTCTCTTCTTCATTCCCAGCCTTCACCAAGCTAACAAATAGATTTCTGTCAGGTAAATGATCTTCATCTGTTGCCTTCTGCCTAAATTGTGTGCTCTCCCTGAGACTCACTAGAGCTTGGTCACACTTTGCCTCCTGGGTGAATGGATACTGGATACTACCTTTTCCCCCCACAGAGCTTAAAGCTTGTTCCGGTTTGCCAGTGGCACATGTATTTTGTTTTTTAAGAATTGGCAAGTCATCTGGCATTCAACTCACCAGACAGAGGCATTGACGGCTTCACTTATTGAGCTTTCTGCCATGTGACTTCTAAGGGTCGTTCGGAAAAGACCACACAGGTCTTGCTTCTCTCAGGACACACATCTTTGGAGTCCTGAGAGAAGTCCTGCCACCTTGAGGCTGTCATGCTGTAAGGAAGCCAGGTCTCACGGAAAGGCCACATGGAGTTGCTCCTGACATCAGCACCCACAGAGGTTCCCAGCTGGTGACCAGTGCCAACCTCCACATGTGAGTAAAGATGCCAACGGGAGCTTCCAGCCCCAGCTACTGAGCTACCCTCCAACTCTGAGTCTTCCCAGTTCAGAGAAAAGCGCGAGTCTCTGCTTCCCCGACATTGTGCTCCACAGAATCAGTGAGTGTGATAAAACGATAGCTTGTGGAATCGTTTGGTAAATAAGAGGAGCGACTGAATCATGCTCATCACCATTTCTCTTAAAATGTATTTTCTTATTAGAATGGGTTCTTGGTTATCGTCCTTAGTTTAAAATACAAGCTCTATGAAAACAGGCATCTTTGTCGTTTTGTTCACTGCAGTTCAGCCTAGAAAAACGCTAAGACATGGTAGATGCTTAGTGGATATGTTGGCTTTGTTCTGACGCTGGCCCTCAAGAGCTGGATAAACTCATCCTTGCTGTATAAAGCTGCCGAAGTCACTATACCTGACTCGTCTCTTCATAAGCATATCTGGTCCTTCTCAGCTATGGCAATGTGCCCAATAAAGGTGATGAACACAACTTCCTCCGCTCACTACGGTTGGTCCTTGGATACTGTATCATGCTAGAAGTTCCTATCTCTCTAAGTATTTAACTTGAGAGTAGAGACATCTTGTTGTGAGCCTGGAACCTGCTGTGAGTTAAATATTGTACAAGAAGCTAATCTGAAACTAAAGATTGTGGGAAGACTTCTGACTCCTTGACGTCTAGTTGCAACCTCACCCTCCTTGAAGAGGTTGCCAGAGATAATAACATTTCCTGTTTCTGAACTAATTCAGAAATTGAAAGATGACTCTGTTAAGTCCAAAATCACTGCATGAACATATGCAATTGGTAAGAGTGTTTTATTTCCAGAAAACCTGCATGCAAGGATCAAACCATTTTACAAAATGGCGATCCTAGACAAAGGTGCACAGGCCTTTTTATGGAGAACTAGGGGAATTCTAGCAATGGTTAGGTAATTTTAGACATTATTGGCCGGTGCCAGGGAAGTTACAAGGGTCAATTCCTCATTGGCTTGCGTCCAGGTGGTGGTTGGGCTGCATTCCTGTGCCATGAATGTTTAACTACAGAATGAGATAAGGCTGTCCAGCACAGATGCCCCATTCTGGGATAAGATATTTTCCCATTCTTGTGGTTATTTCTAGGCTCTTCCTTGGGAAGGGGAGTTTGATGGTCTTTTTCCTGGAATTGGGACATATGGCCTAGACCCTGAGACTGATGACTTTTCTTTTAAAGTCAGGCCTGGTCCTAAAATGGAGTTTATTTCATCTTCTTAGAATCAAAACGATTTGGTATGCACTTATTTTCTCAAAATTGAAATATTCCTTCCCGGAGGGAAGAGGTTCACTAAGACTCGGGAAACTAACCAAGGCTTAGGAAGTAAACCAAACTCAAGTGTGAGAAAGCTCCTAAAACTGACAGCCTCAACACAGCATGGACCTGGCTACGTGAGCAGAATCACTTGCTAGGGAAAAGGGATTCAGAGTAGCTGGGAAGCCTGCAATTCCTGCAAGAAGCTCCACGGAAGCTGCTTTCCTGAGCCATTCATGCTCGAGTGAGCATTTTGTGATACAGCCGACTTTGAGTCATTTTTGCTCCTCTAAGTGACCTGTCAGTCATTCTCCACAGAGGAGGTAAGTAAGCCCTGAATCTCATCCTCTCACAAGGCTGCACTTCACTTAAACGGTTTAGCCCGTTGTTGCCCTATGGGGTGAACAGATAGTAAGAACACAAACTTCATCTCTGCTATTACTCTGCTTGTCTGTTTCTAAGTTTTCACTGAAATATGTACTTGGAGATTTTTCTTTTTTCTACGTAGTTTAAGTGAGCTAAGCCTCATCCTTTCAATAAATTAAATGAGGCACATGGGGCCTCAACATTGCAATCCACCTTTCCCTCCTCAGGTAAGGTGCTTGGCATCCTCTTGTGGTGGATTGCAGGATGGAAATGGCTGTTGTGATGGGTAGCCCTGGTCTCCCTTCAGGATTGAAGCATTTATTCTCCCAGTTTCTGTGATCACTGTGGCAGGAGGCTTTCCAATGAAAGCTTGCCTCAGAATTTTTCCCATTGTTTTGCTCAGGGCCACACCCTTTCCCATGGCAGTCCCAGTGACTGTCCAGTGTATAAAAAAGACTGCCATTCACTGGGACACAAAAAACTCTGCAAGAGCACCTGGCTCCAAGGCCTCTCTTTGTGAGGGCTGAGGACTTCATGGAGGTCACACTGGAGTTTATAGACATTGTTCCAAAAGCAAAGCTTCTCCACAAACAACCCCAGAATATGCAAACTGGGATAATATTACATGGCCTTACAAGACAAATCCACTAGTATTTAACACTTGAAAATTTCCTAGCCTTACTATTTTCTGTCAGGCATTGTAGAGGACTTAGTGAAAGGACCAGGCCTGATGCCCCTCCCCAAAGGTCATCAGTACCAGAATCCAGGCCAGAATTCCTTACCAAAGAACAACCTGAGGATAACTACAAAAATGGGAAGGTACCTTATCTCAGAGTGGGGCATCTGTGCTGGGCAGCCCACAGACCTAACTTCCTGAGGTCTATAGATAGCTCACTCAATGTTAGTTATGTTAGTTAGCCAATCACTGTCACAAGCTTGCCCTTGATGAATATCATCCAATCATGTAACTGCTCAGCTGGGAATTCTGGGTTCTTGTTCAAACCACAAATAAAAACCCTGCCATGTAGCTGCTCGAGGCTCTCCTCTCCAGTCCACTGTATTGGTGACAGTGGAGAGACCAAGCTTAAGCCTGAATAAAACTCTCTGCTCTTGCATATGTGGTCTGGATCGTGGTGGTCTTTGGAGACCTTAAGATCTGGGCACAACATTAGTAGAAGGTCCCTGTCCTTGAGCAGCTCTTAGATTCACTGGAGACAAACAACTTAAGCATGTCTTCATAATGATCAGTGATAAGTCAGATAAGGAACATCAGAAGGAAGAGAAATTGTTAGGTACTCAGTGGCTCATAAACATTAAATAAATGAATGCACACACCAATTAAATATTAGTGGTGGATATAGGTGAGTTGAAGTAGACAATAAAAATCTACTTGAGGCTAAGCCACATTTACTATGGCCATCTTTCTTTTATCCAATATTTCTCCAGGAGCCCTGGACCCAACCACTTGTCCCAAACTGTCACAAGTAGCTCTCAAGACTGGCTGTAGAGTGCAGTTAAAGGGTCATCCCAAGGAAGAGGAAACAGACTGAAAAAACTACTTCTATTCTCATTGTGCCCTAGGATGTTCTTCTGTGTTTGGACCTCTGGTCAGCATCCCCCTGGGGTATGAAGCCCAATGTGGCTGCTCTCAAAAATCACCAGGCATGGCATATGTGCACCTGTACAGTTAAGTGTCTATCTACTCAGGTATTTTCCTGAGCCCTGGGGAACCTCATCCTGAGGCCAAAGCCTTTGCCTATGTATAAATCATAAACTCACTTCATGTATGCACTTAATCTGTCTCACCATTATAATAACACAGCTCAAGATGCAATGAGCTGAAGTGGTCACAGGCAACCCGGGAACATGCCCCATGCCCACTTAGCCATAGCCTACTCTACAGAACAAAATATAGGATGCTCAGCATAAACAAACAGAGTTGGGGCTATTCTACAGGAACAGCTCTTTTTCCATGTGCCGCACTCACAGAATGGCTGACATGGACCAGACACTCTCCCACATTGCAGGTAACTTGTCAAAGAAGTAGGCTAATGTACAGGCAGCAGAAACTATGTAACCGACACGTCCTTCACTAAGTCTATCTTGATATAGCAATACATTGTCCATAAATCTTACTTTCTCTTCAGGTCATTCTGGGTGGTAGGAAAAAAAATAGATATCACTAAACCCTGAATTTCCAGATTGAAAGAATCATATTTCCAAGTCTTGTATGTTGGGAATAAGAGCAAAATTAAAATCTTACCCCCATTGTAACCCTGTTATTTTCTAAATACATGATTAGTGGAATCCATTTTCATACTGACAATTAGAAGTCATGGTTTATGTCAATAATAAAGGAATCTACATTTTTAGTTATAGTAGCACATTAATTTTGAATTGAATAGTGGCCAAATTTAAGCAGAAGAAAAAAAAAAGAATGTGTCCTCTTGCCTAGATGACTCAAAAATGGTGCATTTGGTTATAAATCGATTTAGAAAGCAGGGAAGTCTACAATTAACTGCACTCATTTTAAAAATTTTATTGATTTATTCTCTTGTCTATTATATCCTGACCAAAGTTTCCCCTTCTTCTCCTGTTAACCCTTTCCTCCTCTCCATACCTCCCCTCTCTCCCTCCAAACCACTCCCCCTCCATTTCCCTTCAGAAAAGGGCAGGCCTCCCAGGGATATCAACCAAACAGGACGTATCAAGTTGCGGTAAGACTAGGCACTTACCCTCATATTAAGGCAACCCAGTAGGAGAAAATGTTTCCCCAAAACAGGCAAAAGAGTCAGAGACAGCCCCCACTCACTCTGCTCAGAGTGAAGACCAAGCTACACGAGTCTTAGATGTACAACTACACTCATTTTTGAGCAAGCATGCTCTTTGCATTCTAAATAGCAAATGTCTCCAACGCCTTCCTTTCGAGTATTGTGTGCAATCGTACGCTTCTCCAGATTAAAAACTAGATTCTGTCGGAAACCCCTTTCCTCTTCTGCTCTGCTGTCCCGTGTGGCATTCTATTCTTTACTGAGATGAGCTATTTTGGATATCTCTATCAGCAGGTCCTTTGTATGATGGTGGTGGGAGTGGGGTGGAAATTGATGGGAAAAGAAATTGGGCTGTCAGTTCCTGCACTATGCCTTCAGCTCAGATCAGCTTGCTCTTTCCTCCACATGTCTTCTGCCAGCATATGGCAAACATATCAGTCTGTTTTCTCTCCCCGTCACGAATGAACTGGGGCTATCCCTACGCTACGCGGTCATTATTTGTCAGGATTGTCCTGTCGGATAATTTGATTTCCTATTCTCTTGCCTACTCTTGTTTCTACCTATTTACATCTTATTGATCCTCAGGAATAACATCTTACTCAGCTCCATTCCATCTGCTCAGGTATATAATGAAGATTCTGTCTCTGATGTATTCTATTACTGAATCTGAGATTCATCTCGGCAGCCTCACTTATGGACAGTATGACCTTGGCCAAGGCAATTATCTGCTCACTGGCTCTATCTTCCACCTCTGCACAAAGGGGATAATTATAATTAATTGCTCTGCTACTTAATGTGCTTTGAAAAATCACTGTGGATCCTTACGATGTGTAGATGTGCCATTCCTGGCGAGAGGCCCTTGAATTGGTGGATGTTTGACAGTGGAACCTGAGATAGTCACTTGGTCAGAGCTTCATCTCTTGTAGTGTCCAGTCAACTTGTACCTTGGTCAAGTTTCTTACTGGTGAAGACTCATGCTAAGGGACAAGTACTTTGTTACTTCACTAGGATTTCCGAAGCAAGCCAGCTGTTTGCAATATTGGAAAAGACAAAAATAAAACAGCGAAAGATGATCATTATTACTTAGAAAATTTTAGTTATGAATAAAGAGTAGAACGTTGGATTGAGTAGTGTCTAGACTCTATTATGTACAGGCTTCTGCCATATTTACTCAATATGGAAAGGGAAAAAAGGTGATTGAAGCAATCATTTCAGCAAGTTTTTTAACCAAAACAAATATGGAAATATGCAGGGAAAAACCATGAACAAAAGCAGTTTGCAACTTTCAGGGTTCCAGATGGGTTCAGATGCTTCTCTCTCGAATGCTAAGCACCTGCTATATGAGGCAGTGTGGAAATGCTAATCATGTTATTATTGTCCCATCCACTGAGGTTGTGTTGAGCATATAAGAGTTAGTCTTTAATTTTTTTATTGCTACATAAAAGACTAAGTAATTTTAACACTTTGGAGTTCAGACTTCATACTTTTGACTGGAAAAATAATAAGCAGATTGGATGATTTCTAAGGATTTAACATATCTGCTGACTAGTGGTATTATGGATGCATGAATATCTACAAGCTTTAATTTTTTTCATCTATGAGTGCATCCTAAGAACATAGCCTAAAATATAGAAAAAATTATTTCTGCATTATATTTAACTGCAGTAATTTTTAGGCAGTCAAAAAAATCTTGTCTCCTTTTTAACTAAGAGTTGCTAAGTAAATTGATTTTAGATATAACAGGAAAAATTACACAGCCATTTAGAATGATGTGTACATACATGTTCCTGCATGTGCACATGCAAGAAGGACAAAGGTCAGTTAGCAGAGGCAGGGCCTCTAAATGAATCAGTAGCTCACAGTGATTCCAGGGTGCTTGCTGTCTCCACCTCCGTGGGGCTGAGTTTGTAGTGCCATGCCTGTGGCTGCTGAGACTCTGAACCCACTTCATTACGTTCGTGTGGCAAGGAATCTTCTTCTAGAACCCTCTCTCCAGTCCCCTAAATGATATTAAAAAAAAACTTTAATAAAAATACTGTAACAAACATTAAAAAACATTCAAAATTAAAATATGCTATACTGCTTGAGATCAGCTATATAATGATATATGTACTGGCAGAAGCTTAAAAATAAATATTCCACAATTATTTTGAGCATTGAATTAATGAGTTTTTAAACAATGGGTTTTGAACACTTGCATTAGGATATGTTATAGTTAATATACTTTCCATTAAAATAATACATGCATTCTATATTTATGAAGTTCTCAAAGAGTAAAAAAAATTAAAGAAAAATTTAAATATCCTATTAATTGCAAGACTCTGTCTTTCTAACAATATTTCTGGCAGAAGAATATGCTCCAAATAAATTAATTAATAACTCAATTTCAAAAAATAGATGTTGGCGGTCTACAATACTGTGCCCTTCAGCTATGTAATTAATGTCTTTCACCAAGTGGTTGCTACCTGTGAAATCTGTTTATTTTTTAATTTATGAAATCTGTTTATAACTTTGAATTTTTCCATGCTTATTCAAACAAAAACTAACATAATAAAAAAAATCCAGATGCTGCTTGTTCTTATGTAAAGTAGGTATCATTTACAAATAAATATGTCTCTAATTAAATACTGGCTACTTTATATGTTAGAGACTGGAAAATAACCCAGACTTGGTGATGGAGTTTATAGTCTAAAAGGAAGAGCTAAATAGGGAGCCAATAATTATTTAACCTGAAAGCAGATCAGTGCATATCAGGCCAACTAAACTAACAGGTAAGTTAGGCAGAGGACAATACAGGCCACGGCTCTGGAGACAGCTCAGAATCTAGTGTCACAATAGCCATTTTCCTTCTGCTGCTGACTCACGGACGCCTCTAGTCTCAGCCTCCTTTCACTTGGGCAAAGACACATGACTATTTCTGTCCACTAAAATGCTAGCAAGATCAGCACACACAGTTCCAATTTGAGAAAGTGCTGCTTCCTCTAATCTCTAACTGGGGGAGATTTGAGTATCACAGCTAGGTCACTGGGTCACCATATGGATAGCAGTTGCACTGGACAGTTTTCCTAGGCCTACAGCAAACACTGCATTGGCAATGAATAAATCGCTGCTGTGTTCATCCACAGAGGATTTGGGGTTTTTATTATATATGAGTGTTAACCACCTCAGTCATGGCTGATATCACCAAGGCACAGGCCCTGGAGAGATGCACTCCTTAGCACTATACGTTGCCTTGTGCCATCCTGTTCTCAAATGGCCACATGACACGCTTATGCATGCGTTTTTTTCTCAATCTCATTTGTTTAACTTATGGCCATTCCTCTCAGGTTGCTAATATAAGTGGCCTTCACTACCTATCAGACTGCGACCTGTTCCTGGCTGCCTATTTCTACATCTCCGACTTCGAAGGCCCCCTCAATTCATGTAAAAATTGCATTTTTAATGTCCAGCATGAGGTTTCCTTGCTTTACTTTTCTTGAACCCTGTCATCAGTCTGGTTTCCAAGCATAAACACTATCAAAAGAAGCCACTAAACAAACAAACAAACAAACAAATCTACCATGTTACAGCACAGTCAGTCATATTCAGAACAGTGCAGAGGAGAACATGTGGGTATTCCACAAGAATGTGCACAACTACACATGCACAGATCACAGTCTGCTCAACTGCTCCTCACTGTCTGCATCCATAATAGCATCACAGAGGGCTTACCCTATGCTCGTAGCTTAGAACCAGAACAGACCTCCTCCAACAACCACACAGCCCCAAGAACCAGCACTATTTGTGACATCAATTAGACTATATCAGGATATACAAGACATTTTCTTCTTCATATGGAATGCCACGGTACTGAATCAGTCTTTAAGAAACCGACCAACCCAAAGCCTCTACTGACTTCCCATCTCCCAAGCCCAGCCAATAAAAACTAGACAGTCATTTACCTGCAATGTCTCTTTTGTTTCTGTGAGATTATAAAGTCCACTTATATACAGGTTATATTTATTGAAGAGGGTTTCCACTTTGGAAAACACATCAAGATTCAGCCCTTACTCATCTACTATGTAGAGGACCTTTGAGACAGACAATTCCTGACTAGCTGTTCAAAGCTTTGTTTTTCTTTTCTGATCAACACTCCTGGCCAGTGGTGGAGACTTAACTCATATGCTCGGGTTAAGATTGTTTTCAATGACATCTCTAAGCATTAAAATTGATATTTTTCTAAGAAAAATCATATTTTAGTCACTGATATCTTAGAATTTCTTATATTTTTGTTTTTAAGCCTAGTCTTTAATGACTGAGCCATTTTTCCATATTTTAGACTTTCTAATGAGACTTATATTACTAAAGTTCTTGGTGATTTTATGTTAACTCAACCAATAAAGGGGAAGAGAATGTAGAATGATCAACCAATGAAAGGCCAGTAAGTCTATCTAGAAGACTGAAGAACTTCCAACTATGGCCAAGATGGAGGAAGAGAGATAGTCAAAACTAGTGGATAAAAAAACAGTAAATAATGGATTCTTAATTACTTGGTGTCTAACAATAAGGAATTCTATCAAAAGATAGGGGAATCAAATAAACTTCTATTTGGTATGAAGGCATAAAGCTTATACCTTTGAGAATTTCAAGGCCAAAGCACAAGGAAGGGAGCCCGGGAAGCTACTGCAAACTCCTTAGGCTGGTGATATGGAACTAACAGCTGATGAGAAGGCACGGGTGGGCAGCTGTGGCTAGGATTCATAGGTCAAACTACTGGAGATTACTATTTGGAAAGTGCTGTCCAAATGACTGGTGCTAACCATGTCAGGGACGAACAAGGCCAGGAACAGTGCCTGTTTCCAATTACCATACTGTAAAATCTTGTAATTCACCAAGCATTTGATAAAATGTCTTGCCTCAATAGAGGGAAGTCATTAACTCTAGACAATTGCCCTAGGATTGCTTAACAAATCTGTTGTATTGGCATTTAATATTTGCTATTGATATATCTTTTAGTAAAGCTGTGGTTAATCCTAAACAGCTTTATAACCAAATCACCACACAGAGACTAGGATTTATTTAGTTAACCTAGATCATAATGCTGTGTAATAGTTACTCCATCCTAAACCTCTAAGCCTGCATAGTTCCTACTATTCAGATTTTGCCCATTATACTTGCTTTTAGTGATATCTAGGTCCGGTTCATTCTCCACGTCATTCCAAGACCTCTCCTCCAGCTTCTCTCTCCCAGCTTCTCTCCTGCCGCCTCTCCTCCTCCTCTGCTGCCCACTCCTTCCTCTCCTCTGGCTCCTCCCCTCTCCCTCCTACTCCTTCCTCTCCATTGTTCAACATTGTGGCTGGTTGTTTTATTTTGGCATGTTTACACAAAGTTGAGACAGGTGATGATTAGAATGAGTATCACAATGCAATGTTCGGATTGAAACCAGAGAGTGGGAGAGAGAAATCAGCATTTGAATGAACAAGGGTAAAGTGTGTACATTCCAAAAGAACATTATACCAATGCAAATTTTTTTCATTTTTAAGATTTATTTAGTTGTTTTTTCTGTGTGTCAGTATCTTAACAGTATGTATGTCTATATACCATGTCAATGCTTGGTGCTTGCAGAGGCTGAAAGAGGGCATCAGGTTCCTTGGAACTGGAGTTTCAAATGCTTGTGAGCCACCACGTGGTGTGGTAACTGAACCAGGGACCTCTCCAAGAGCAGCAAATGTTCTTAACTGCTGAGCCTAAAAGACACAAAGGAAGGATAAGTTTCCAAATAACTTAACTGAATCCAGATAATACCTAGAAACTCCCTATGCAGACCATACTGGCCTTGAACGTAAGAGATCTATCTGTCTACCTCTGCCTCCCATGTGCTGGGATTAAAGAAGTGTACCACCACACTTGATTCCCAATAATATTTTTACGACCATTAAAATATTCCACACCAAATTAAAAAAAAAAAAAACCTACAATGCTTAGCATACAAGGTGTGCAAAAAGGCAAAACAAAACAAACAAACAAACAAACAAAAAACCCAAACAGAGTCTTAGTGAAGAAGTCAGTCAGCTGAAAATACTGAATACTGAAAATAGGGAGTTTCTAGGTATTTTCTGTTATTTTTTCTGTCTGATCAAAAGTAAAAATGTGAATGTCATAGAAAAGACAACTCAAACTTCAAATGATAACAACTTTAGTGATAACACAAAAAATACATCGAATAGAACTAAGAGAAAATCAGATGTGTCACAACACTGTCAAATATTCTTAACACTTAGCTATACAGTGTAAAATGGTGAAGTTGGGAAATTTTATGCTATACAGTTTTGTTTTTACCATGATGGGAATTAAATAATACATCAGAAATTTACAGCCAAAAAATATAACATTGTACTTGACACCACAGCAATAGAAACCATCCAAACTAAGAATAGAAAAAATAAAAATAAAATAAAACAAAAATAGAGATTGTGTCAGCCAGAAACTTAAAAATTTCTAGTCTGAGAGAAATTAAAAGAGAGGGTGACAGAATTTATTTTGGGGGAAGTAATAGCCAAATGTTTTCCAAATTCAATGAGAGTATAAGTCCACACATCCAAGATCCAAAAACCCAAGGCATAGAAATATGAGAAAAATATACCAAGTCAGATTTTTCTAAGCCAACGACAAAAAAAAATGTAAAAGCAGAGATAAATATCACATTATATAATTAGTATAGTAGGTTTCTTGTAAGAAAAAAATGATACAAGTGAGAAGATAGTAAAGTATTATCTTTAATATACAGAAAGAAAAGAGCAAGAACAATTAATGTACAGTTTTATATCAAAGTCGGAATTCACAAATTGGGATAACATAAAGACTTTTCACAAAAAGTGTGGAACAAAAAATTACTTACAGATTTCGTTTACAAGAAGTTTACAAGAGCATAAGGAAAAGAGAGAGGACAATGGGAAAAATAGGAGATGAATGAAAAGATGGCAGACTAATATCCAACTGTATTATAATAGATTAAGTGTAAATTTTGATAATTCAAATGGAAATTGTCAAAACTACTCGAAAAATAGAAATCATCAAGTATAAAGAATGACAAGATTGTTGGAGGTTTGTCTAATGCTAATTACTGACACTCAAGATTTGGTTACTGCTGGATACACCCATCCTTGTAAACCTGCTTAAAGCATTATAACTGATTAGTTCATTAAATAGCCTATACCTGGGCAGGCCAGAATGGGGTAGGCATGGCTATGGGCTTTTAAGGATTTAGAAATCACAGGAGGAAGATGGATGGGAAGAGAGAGGGAAGGAGGAGGCCACAATGAGCATGGAGAAGGAACCACATAGGACTGGAGAAAGGACTCCAGTGATGGCATGAAAAGGCTCAGATAAAGAATAAAAGCAAGGGGCTGGAGAGATGGCTCAGTGGTTGGGAGCACTGTCTGCTCTTCCAAAGGACCCAGGTTCAATTCCCAGAAATTCCCACCTGGCAGCTCACTGGTTGGCATTACAAACACAATTCCAAGTAATCTGACACCTTCACACTAATGCACATAAAATAAAATTAGAATACATTATTTAAAAAGAATAAAGCAAGTACCATGGGATTATGGATGAAAGATAGTCCAGATGAGGAGGATTAAGGTGGATGGCATTGAATGGGGCCTGGGAGATAAATGGTGAGGATATTGAGACAGTGTAAGTGAAATACCTGCCCAGCACAAGGTAAATAAGGCAATTTTAAAATCTAACAGGTGTCTGTGTCTTATTTGTGAGAGTGGGTTAAATAACACTGCGGTGATAATCTTCGGGCTAATAATAAACTATATGTAGCCCAACAGTTCACTTATATTTTTATTTACTACAACACAAGATCCAACTATATGTTGTGTGAAAGAAATGTTTTCTTTGTATAAGCCTATACATGGATGTTGATTTGTGAATATGTGTATACAAAAGGTTAAAGGCACATTTCAATAACCCCAGTTAAAAGAAAGAATGATTGTATTAACATCAAATACAACAGATTTCAAAGCAAAAAATATCTTTGAGGAAATATTTCCTTATTTCACATGATTGATTGATAGGATCTTAAGCAAATCAAAATATTTATTTCCCTAATAAGAAAATATTGGAAGCAAAAATGGATAAAACTATAAGAAATGTAGACAAATCAAAATTATATTTAAAGATTTAAATATTCAATACTTTACTGAACAGATAGACACAGAACACATGAAGTTTGTTAAGACAGAAACACAGTATAACCAACTACACAGTGTTGCACCTAGCAAGAGCACAATGAAGATGTTTTCCCAGTGTACACAGAGCGCTTACCAGGCAGGACAGGCTGTAAAACTTAATTTATTTTAAATAATTCAAGATGCAAGATGATCTTTGACCCTGGAATTAAATTTTAATGTCCAGAATATTTCTACAGCATCTTCACATATTTGGAAACCAAATAATATGTTTATAAAACAAAACTATGAATCACATGTGTATGGCAAAGGGGGCAAGCCTGTAACCCCAGCACTTAGGAGGCCAAGGCAAGAGAACTGTGGGTTTAAGGTCATTCTAAAGTACACAAAAAGACTCTTTCTCAAAAATAAAGGAACAAATGAATTAAGATTGAATGAAAGAATGAAGGAAAAAAAAAACTGAAGTAGAAGAGAAACTGAAAACCACTGAAATGGAAAGAAAATGAAAATTGAATAATTTTAAGTGTGTGAGATAGCCTGAATCAACACTTAGAGAAATTTAGAGCATTACAAACTGCTAACCTATGCACAGGCAGCATAGCTTACTGGTAGAGCTCTATCTAGCATTAGTGAGGCCCTGGACTGTTGTTGTAAACAAAATTGAAAATCCCAACCATTCTATTTTACCAATAAAGACTCAGCATCCAGATGCTGAGATGAAAACCTGCTAGCTCAGAGAGGCAGAGAAAACACCCAGCTGACCTTCCTTCTCAGCTTTGGTTGAGATGCAAAACAAACAAACAAAAAACAAACAAACAACAACAACAACAAAAACCCAAAAGGCTCACTAGCTCAACTAACAGCCCAGAAGGAAAAGGCCAAAAATCCCAAGGCCAAAGATTTGTTAGCTCAAAGCCCCCTAAACCAGGAAGCGAAGGAGCTAAGGTGAAGCTAAAGCCAAAGCTTTAGTCCTTTCTACTTCTCCACATGGTTTTAAATACCCCTCAACTCAAAGTCCCTCTTACTCTCTAATCCCTGTCAGCTGGTTCCTTGCTCCACCTCTTGATGTAGGTTTTATTAAATCCAGTGTACAGAAAGCTCTTGGATTAAAGGTGTGTTAGGGCTGGATGAACCACACCATAATCACCTGTTTAGAATAAACAAAGTCTTTAGATTAAAGGTGTGTGATAGGGCTTGACCACACCAACCAAGAAACAAGGTTTTACATTTCACATTTTTGAGGTTCACAAGAGGATCAAATATCCTACAACACTAGACTCAATCTTCAGAACTACATAAGAAAGAAAGGAAAAATATAAGTGATAAAATGGGAAGATCAGATCAAGAAGTAATGAAATAGAAACAAAACCCATAGTTAAATCAATAAAAATTTAAATTTGCTTCTTTGCCTAGATCAGTGAACATGGCAAGCTAGACCCATGGGTGAGAGAAAGAGAGAAATCAATAACTGAAATAGCTTCATACCTATAAAAATTTAAATCTGAAGTTAAGTACCTTTGCCATGTCCATGTTTTCACTGAGAAAAATTTGTCAAACATCTAAGAAAGAAATAATACAAAATTTATACGATAGATTAGAGAAAATTGAAAAAGAAATAATTCTGCTAGCACTGACAAGCGACTTGGCAAAATTCTGGAGGCAAAATCAATCCATAAAAATCAATTGATGTTATAAATACTAGAAACAATCAGAAATTTTGCAAAATAATATGATTTTCCAGGACATCAGCAATATGAGGTAAGGATAAAGCTAGCAAAATATGTGAGAAAAGTCTAAATGCTGATGGAGGCAAAGAGATGGAGGCAAAGATGTAAGGAGAGAAGAAGGTGGTAGCAAAGGTTAACCAAAACTAATGCTGTATGGAAAGTTTATGGAAATCCACTACTTCGTAGGCTAATTAAGCAACATAACTTCTTAAAATGTTTGATGCAAAGTATGCTGTATTATGGATAATGACACTTTCAGTGATTATAGATCATTAAATAAAAATCCAAATGCCAGGCATGGATACCTCTCTATGAAATGTTGATCAGGAAGGCCCTGGAGGGCTTCAAAGACATAAGGCTATTGGCAAAGCTCCTGGTTGTATGCTAGAATTAGATGGTAAAATATTATTGCTAATGATACCACACACTTTGGTTACAGAATATATGGAAGTCAAATTGGAACTGATCTGAAAACTTCGTTCTGCTCACCAGCTTTCACGGTATGAGAAGAAGCTATGCAGATCACTGAGGGAGAAAAATCAGCAATGGTTTAACCTTGCCTGGCACAGTGCTGACATGCCAAGCAAGAAGCGCCCACTGTGCAGCAGGGACATAAACGTTACTGGGTAACCAACAACTTTCCAATTGGATTTCAGGCCCACACCACCTGGGGGATTCATTTCTAGTACAATAAAAAACAAACAAAAACACCAACCAAACAACAAAACCAACCAACTAAACAAACAAAAACCCTTGCCAAAAAGTCCATGGCTTTAGAGGGGGATAGCCAACTGTCATTTTGCTAAATGGACACATTGTCAGACTTCCTTCTAAATAATTATGTTTATACACATAGGCTGTTTTCAATCTTGGCCAGAGAAGCTTATTTTAGTAGTGGTTAGGGGTTAATGGCAACTTATAACTCGTCAAAGTGCTGAGAGTAGCTGACTGCTAAGTTCTGGGGCTTAAATGGGCTCTCTGTATCATCCTTTCCTCTCAAGGCTCAGGGCCTGTCATGGAAGAAGGGTCAGGAAAAATGTCAGAGACAGAGGGTGGGAATGAGTGCTGTGAAACAGAGTTTACTAAACATGGCATGGCTGCTGCACTCAAGCTCACAGCAGCCATAGTTACGTATGTAAGACCTGTGCGAGACAGTCTGCCCTGATCCCAGTGTGGACGGGGGAAGAGTGCATGAGGCCCTCCTCCTAGCTGAGGAGCTCTTGGTAGTTGATGGTCATTTTTCGTCAGGGATGCAGCCATTGTAAAGTTGTTCATGATTTAGTATGTAACTTCACACTCATGCACATGACACTAACCCTAATTAGCATGTCTACATGCTACATATACATATTTATGTATGTACTTTAAACAAGGACGGGAGGACCTCCCCTATCAGTGGACTTGGGAGGGGCAATCGAGAAGAAGTAGAAGGGAGGGTGGGGCTGGGAGGGGAGGACGGTGGGGCTTAGTGGGGGAGACAAAGTGAATAAATTGTAATTAATAAAAAATAAAAAATAAAAAAGATTAAAAAAAAAGACAAAATGGGCTAGTGAAGTGGCTCAGCAGATAAGAATGCTTGCCTTGAAAGCCTGGTACCTCAGTTCAATCTCCAGAACCTACCTAACGGTAGAAACGGAGCATCAAGTCTGTGCTATTGTCCTCTGACTTTTACACATGCACTGTGACATTTGTGCCCACACATACACATCATACATCATATACTCACACACACATGCGTGCATGCACATAATTTAAAAAACAAGAAATAAAAGTAGGAGGAAGACATGCAGATTAAGACTTCCAGAGGAAGTCGGAGAGGGATAAAAAGAGAAATGGAAGATGAATATAATCAAAATACATTATATAAATATATGAAACTGTCAAAGAATAAATTTAAAATAGTAAAATAAATAAAACAAACACGTGAAAGATGTGCTACAAAACGCTGCTAAGGGATATTAAAGAAGTTATAAACACACAAAAGATATAGAGATGATACTATGTTATTGAGTTGGAAGGCTCAATATTGTCAAGGCCATTCCAATCAAAATCCCAGTAGACATATTTGTAGAAATTGAAAAATTGATATAAAAATCCATATGAAGTACAAAGAAACCAGAAGACTCAAATAAATATGAAAAATTGCAAAGTTGCAGGGTTGTTATGATCATATATTAGATTTATTATAATTTTACAGTAACTGAGATCATCTGTCTAGCATAAAGATAGAAAAGTATATTATAGGTAAAGATAAACAAAATTTTTAATGGGCCATAATATAGAGTCCAGGAATATACTGTCTATGTACATAACACTGATTTTAACAAAGATATATAGATACAAAAGAAAAAGAATGTGTTTCCATAAAATGAACACCCAGAGGCAAAAATATAAACTTCAACCTATACTTCTCACCATATTAAAAATTTTCAATTCAAATGGGTCATAGTGCTAAATGTAAGCCTTACAATTATGCAGCTTCCAAGAAAAAATACAGGGAAAATGTTTGATGACCTTAGGCCAGGCAGTGGCTTCCTTCCTTTAAAGTCTAACAGCCACTCCCTCAAGTAAGGAATCATGCTAACCCTCAAGCAGCCCAGGCTCTCATTTTTACTGGTTTGCTTGTTTGTTATCTTTTGTTCTTGCTATGAAGCCCAGGCTCAAGGTCAGCCTGTCTCTACAGTCTCTAACAGCTAACTGTCATCCCTCAATTAAAAAAAAAAAGTTTATAATGTTTACCAATCTGATGTTCACTAGTAGACAGTTTCCTTTGAACCACCAACCTAAACCTCACAAAGTCCTTTTTTGTGTGTGCTTTGTGTTTGTATACCACCAAAGGATAACATGCAGATAGAATCATTAGCATTTCAGCAAGGCAGACTTCCTATTTTATTAACATACCTTAAAAGAGTCCTTCTCTTTAAAACAGTTTTGGTCAAGAAAACCAAATGTTCCTGCCCCAGGGGCATTGCTACCCACTACCCCTGTGACACAAGACAAGCATGCCCAGCAGCATTCCTTGTAGCTGCCTTTCCTTCTTAAACTAAACTGTGAATGCTCAGTGATGCACACTTGAAACGAGCACTGTCAGGAAACGTAGGCCCTGAAAGTCCCTTCCCACACAAATAGGTACAAGCTTCCTGAGTAAAGTCCCTGCTGTTCCGTTGGCATTTCTTTGGTAGTGATAAATCTTTCTCCACATCATCAACTGTTGTAAAGTATGGCCACCCATTGCTTAGGCACAAGAAACAGACAATCAACACATCCACTTACCTGATCAGGATCTTTTCTCCAAGGGCTCTCTCAGTCTGTGTGTACAGTCCTGGCAGGCCAGCCATCTGCTCCTTTGGTGGACTCTTCTCACAGAACGTTACAGTGCCATCAATGATAATTCAGAATTCTAGCACCAGATATTTCCAAAACTGTCCACCCTCCAGTATTCTTGAAGCAAACACTGAATAACAGTGTTCAAAGTGCTTGTTGGCCTTTTGGCTAGTATAAAGAAGATTCTAAACAAATTTCCAGTTCTATAATAGCTTTAATTACAAAGAAATCTCTAGAACCTTCCATAGCTTATTAAAGTCTCTCTTTTGATCCAGTGGCAATGACCTACCTTGCCTCCAGGCCATAGTAGCCACTGCCAACTTTATGGCTCTTCTACCTGCTCAGTTTCATGGTCTTTTTGGAGCTAATACTATGTAATTTGGGCACTTAACAAAGAGTATTCAACATTTCTTGCAAGCTGCCCCAATCTTGTGTGGTAGTCTTACTTAATTCTTTGCAAATCCTTAGCCATTGTTCTAACACCTTATAACTTACTATTTCTATTCTCCAAAAGCGAAGAAATGCATACAACTTTGGCCTACACAGTTCACAATGCCTTCTTGAAGTTAGATGACATTTGGGAAAAACTGAAATTCAAGCAAAGAAGCTTACATTTAATCTGTTCAACCAAGAAAGCTATCTATATATCAAACGAACAGTTTTCTGGCTGGAGAGAATTTGAATTTGAATTGGCAGGAGACAAGCACTAGGAATTTTGAACTGCCTAGACACGATGAGGTGGAAATCAGAGGGAGCCAAAAGGGTGTTTCAACTTGCATTCTCAGCAACTCTGTTTGGTGTTCTTCCCTACAGAAAGCCTGAAGGGCTCTGTTCAGACCAGTTCTAAAGTTGTAGAGGTATGGCCCCGCCTTCAAGAGACTATTACTTCATCTGCTTCTGTTGGGAGATGAGCTCCTAAAACTTCTTGTCAGTGTGTTTTGTTGACAGAGGTTGTATGACAGTGCTAGAGCTATTCAGGAGGCCTTGGGTTCTATCCCAGCCATAAACAAAATGGACTGTTTCTGGATATTATTATTTACTCATTTTCCCCGTAATCAGATTCAATTTCTTTTTATACTTGCCAATATTCAATAATTTTACATTATTTTTTTTTTACCTTGACCAGTTCTTCCAAGCCATTTCCATAGACCATTCTACTTCTGTCCTAACAAAACAAAGTGACAACAACAATAAAACATCTCCAAGGAAGGCATTTTGAGAATATTTTTCTAAGTGCCAAACTTACCCTATGTGCTACAGTCTGAGATTATAAAATCAATACTAATATTTTTCATTTGAGACAGATTTCATCATCACAGCAAGGAAAGAAACAGAAGGTGGTTTTAGTGTTGGTTCTGTGAAGATGGGGATACCTTGGGAGAGGCCTGTTGGATGAAACATGAGTCACATTTGGCAAAGGTTTAAATGAAACAGAGTCTGACGAATCTGTCCAAGGTTTAAGAATATTCTGACATCTTGGCGTCCCCAGAAAGTCCCCATAGACTTCCTCAGGGACAAAGGTTCCAAATGATTCCCACATAACTTCCTGCTGATGCCACCGAAGGGATTTCTTTACTCTTAGTAAGACCATTAGCTAGCTTGCCAGATTTTTCAGCATAACAAAATTATAGACCATTTCTCTCCTGGGCATGCTGAAGTGGTGAAATTGCCCAGAGAAAATTGAAACCCTGATAATTGATTTTCTTGCTGTTTTCAAAGAAGTTAAACCTTTCCACGATTAAATTGAAACTCTCAGGACAAGCACACTAAGAAGCATGGGGAATGCCTCCGCACCCTGAAAGCAAGTTCCCAGCTAAGACTACATGAGGCATTTCTTCATACAAGATTTAGAATTAAACTATTTTTCTAAAATAGAACTTTCCTTTTTGAGCTCATGCAGGATCTGGTAATTGGACTGCATGATTCATTCATTGTTACCTGGGGTCTTGAAACTAAAAATGGGGGTAAAAACACAGAGAAATCCAGGCTATGAAACAAATGCATCATGCTACAAGCTTGCTAAAAAAAAAAAAAAAAAAAAAAAAAAAAAAAAGTTTCTCAATTTTGTCTTCATCAGTGACCTAAGATAAAGTCTTTCAAGTTGACAACAATGACTGAAATGTGGGACTTCTGACTTGTGCACAATGTGATGATTCAGTGTTTTCAAGACATACATGTGGTGCATATATTTTCAAAGTCAACGTATGCTCAAAAGACACAGACCAGGTCCAGAAGCACAGTTAGGCAGATGGATGCTAAAAGCTGAAGGCACTTTATATTTGAAAGCTCTTCTCACAGAAGCACTAGGTGACCTTTGTTTATACTCCCTCAAAATAGTTCAGCTTTTAAGATTAGTTCTTTGAATCATTCATTTCTTTATAAGACTTAATAATTTTAATCAGCATATTGCACCAAGAGGGTGGCTTAACCTAGAGATGCTTGTTTCTTAGTGTTCTAGAACCTAGAAAAAGCCCAAGAACAAAGTTAGCGCATCAGGACCTACTTATGATCACGTTAACTTATAGTCAACCTCCTCCTCCCGGCACACCCCACCCCTCATATCTCATCGTGACAGCATTACTCTCATGGCCAATTCTAACCCTATTAAAAATCTCCTCTCCAAATTCTATCATTTTGGGAATTCTGATTTCACATAGGAATTAAAAAAGAAAGTTTAATCCATGCCAATGACACCGTATCGGATATCCCAATCCATATTTATGTCCTTCTTTCCTGAAGTTCAAGATTAAGAAGAATTTTATAAAGAAGCCTATAAAGTCACTGGCTTCAAATTCTACCAGGAGAACATTTATGCTCTACCTGTGAGTGAATGCATGTTCTTTCTCCCCAGAGCACCCACATCCTTTTATAAACACCACAGCTAATGGACTCCACCCAAGAACCTTCTTCACTCAGCTTTCTGATGTTAATAAGACCTAATTTTTTAATGTTTTCTTATTATTTTTAAATAAGTTTTTATATATTATGTTTTGATCATGTTTCCCCTCCCTAATTTCTCTCAGATCCTTTCAACCTCCCTACCTACCCAACTTTATGCTCTCTCTTTCTCTCAAAAAATACTAGAAACAAAAACAGCAACAATAAAAGAAACACAGCATCTCACAAAAATAAAAATTAAAGCAAGCATGCAAAAGACTATATGTAACACACACCACACACAAACACGCACAAAGGCAAAACAAAACAAAAAGTCTACAAAAACACCAGCATAGGGCCTTCTCTGGAGAGTGGTTGATATACCCAGTGATACTTCATTGGAGAAAACTGAATTTACCTTCACTAGTGGGTATCAGTTGCAGATAGATTCTCCGTTAATGCTGGGACCCCATGTCTACTTCCCCCTGTTAGTTCTGGCACCCCTATCTGACGTGAACCAGTGCAAGTCTTGTGAATACTGCCAAAGGCTCTATGACTTCATACACACATCAGTCCTGTTGTCTTGGTGACATCCACCACCTCAGGCTCTTACACTATTTTCACCTCCTCTTCTACATAGATCCCTGAGCTCCAAGGAGAGGGTCTTGATAAGAATCTCATTTAGAGCTGGGCGTGGTGGTACACATCTGTAACCCCAGCAGTTGGGGAGGCAAAGGCAAGCAGATCTCTGTGAGTTTGAGACCAGCCTGGTTTACAGAGTGAGTTCTAGGTCAGCCAAGGGTACAGAGAGACACCTTGTCTCGGAGGGAAAAAAAAAATCTCATTTCAGACTGAGTGCTGCAAAGTCTCCAACTCTCCATATTAAACATTATGGGTCTCCCTGGTAATTCTCGTGTACTGCAAAAAGCTTTTCTGACAAGGATTGAGCAAGGGACTAATTTATGATATAGCAGAATGTCATTAGGAATAATTTTGTTGCTATCTTTCTTTAGCTTATTAATAATATTAGGTTTCTCTAGGCTCATGACCTATCAGTTCTCAGGTTCTTGTTCTCCTTAGCCTAGGCATGAGCTCACGGTGGAACTTCAATCCAATTTTACAATGCCCTTGGTTACTCCTATGGCCACTGTGCCACTAGTGCTCCAATGTACCTTACTGGCAAGTCTCTGTTGTAGGTCACAGGATTTGCAGCTGGGCAGTACTGATGACTACTATTCTCCTCTGACAGTATACAGAGTATCATCCAATACAAGGAATGCTAGTTAGTGAGTGACAGACTCCAGCTTGACTTCTCTGCGTTCAGTGAGGTGAGCAAGTGTTGTCTTCAGCAATGCCATCAGGTTGTGGAGCACAACCAATAGTCTTGGCAGTAGTCTGTGATGTTTGAAGGATTCCATGGGATACCTTTAGCCAATGTCTCGGCAGAATCCAAATTTTACACTGGAAAACAACTCAGTTCCATTTCTTATACTCTGAAATCTGAATCCACTTTACTGAGTAGTAAGCCCTAAGCTAATAAGTTTCTTTCAGCAGCATCTTTCACACTCTGCAGTGACTGGCTAGAGGACTGGGATGAACGCATTGGCCCAATCTGGAGAGAGTGCATGTAAAATGCAACAATTTCAGGAAGCTACAGAAAGTGATTCTTCCTCTGCGGAGCTTGAAATACCTCTGATAGCAATATGACCATAGTTTGAAGCCTAGGAATAGACCTTGTGACATTGTTTGAACACAGAATTAACCTTCTTACAACTATGTCTATTACTATATGGCATCAATAAATCAAAAGGAACATCCAATACGAAGGCAAAGTTTTATTTTCAAAGAGTGGTTAGCAGTAAAAAAAGAAAATCCTAGATGATATATTGATCATCTCCTTTTTTTCATTATGCAACATATTCATCCAATTTGATATTCTTTGAACTACGTTTTCAAAAGATACTAATGAAAAATAAAGAATACAACTTAAAATATTGATGACTATATTTGTAATTTATAAAGTATATATGTGCCTACCAATTTTGTAGTTAAACTGAAATGTATTAAATTTAACTATTTAATATTCTAAAGGTCCTTGTGGAGCTCCTATCTTTTCCACGTCATACTAACTCACCTTCTTTTATATGATTCCCTGCACTCTGCCGAAGGTTTGGTTATGAGTCTTAGTATCTGCTTTGATACACTGCTAGGTAGAGTCTTTCAGATGCCTTCTGCGGTAGACTCCTGTCATACGTCCAATGCACATCCCATTTGTCTTTCTAAGTGAGGACTGATCATCTTATCCTGTGTCTTTCTTGTTTATCTCCTATATCTGGGCACAGGGGTCTTTTCTGAGACTGACACTCCACCAAGGACCATGTATGGATATAACCTGGAACCTCTGCTCAGATGTAGTCCGTGGTAGCTCAGTAACCAATTGGTTTCCCATAGTAAGGGGAACAGGGACAAGAACTGAATGGCAGGCTCTTTGACCTTCCCACCCCCCAAGGGAGGAGCAGTCCTGCTAGGCCACAGAGGAGGACTTTGCAGCCAGTCCTGGAGATACCTGATAAAACAGAGTCAGATGAAAGGGGAGGAGGTCCTCCCCAAGCAGTGGACTTGGAAAGGGGCAGGGAGGAGATGAGGGATGGAGGGTGGGATTGGGAGAAAATAAGAGAGCGGGATACAGCTGGGATACAGAGTTAATAAAATGTAACTAATAATAAAAAAATTAAATTAAATTAAAAATATTCTAAAGGAAGATGAAAGAACTTGACTATAGCTATCAGGATCAGTGTGTGCAGATTTGGATCATGGTTGCCAAAGAAATAACATTGTGAGATTACACAATCCAAATCTGGCCTGCTTAGCCTGTTCTAAACTTTACAGAGATATTTTTCCATTCTAAATCACCATGCAGTCTTATTGTTCAATAACTCAGCAAATGGGTAAATATTTAGAGTTAATGATGGTGTCCATTAGTCACTTCCAGAGGGACAAGGACTCAAAAGACAATGTTTCCCCTTTAGCATACTTATAAACTTTGTTTATAAGAGCATTTAGAAACTGGGCTTGGTGGCGCAAGCCTTATTTCAGCACTCAGGGAGGGAGAGGCAGATGGATCTCTGAGAGTTCGAGGCCAGTCTGGTCTATAAGGTGAGTTCAGGACAGCCAAGGCTACACGCAGAAACCCTGTCTTGGGCAGGGGCAGGGGGGGGGGAGGAAAAGCATATTTAGGAACAACCCAAATGGTAAGCTTCAGTTGTGGTCAACTATTCCCTCTCCTTGGTATCTTAGTAACAGTTTCTTTAGATAAGGTTAGTGTTCAGCCAATTCTTTTCCTGAGCAGCAAACACTAGTGTATATCAGGTTACACGTCTCCTTTAAGAGTATAGGACAGAGTTCAGATAAAGGATTTGGTTCCTCAATTTGACAGAAGGGAAGGAAAATCCAAACACAATCACCTGACTACTGAACCTGTCAATCATGTAGGTGTTCATTCAACAGATTTTACTGGCTTCCTTTCCCCATCTAGTACCTTGATGTAGAAGCCAGCCTTTAAATTCTATTCCAGCCAGTATACAACATTCAGACAGAATTAAAATGGATAAGAATGGCATTTGGACAGAATTTTCTGTCGCGACCGCCTCGACCAGCAAGGAAGACACAACACTGGACCCTTCTCAATACAGTTTACTCAGGAACCTTGAACAATCTTCTGACTCTCGGGACGCCCAGCCCGCCAATTAAATAGCCTATGGCCAGCCAATCCTGACAAGCTACATGGCGCCTGCAGATTAGTCCACAACTGCGGAAGCGAGCCCGATGCACATACACAAACAATTAAGGAGTTGATTATCGAGAGCTTTTACCTACCAGAGGCAGAAGCCAGCGCCATCTTTAGGACGCGGCAGAGCTTGGCTCTCCACAATTTTCTTTGTAATATATTTTAGAAGTTGGACACACATTAGCTCTTTCAACATAACTGTGTAAAGCAAACACAGAAATCCTACCTCATCATCAGGAAAGACATCTGAATCTTCCAATGGATACTTGAAACTGCCAATAATACTAACCCCTTCATCACTGTTTCTTCCCTATACAGGGACCAATGATAGATTTAATTTACAAATTAGGCACAGTAAGAGGTGAACAGAAACAACTGAAAATAAAATAGAACAACTATAATAATGTTCTTCCCCTCCTCCAATCTTGGCCTGTGAACCAATTTCCAGATTTGAGCCAGTTTGCAGACAAAAAGCAATTTCAGATTGCTGATGACATGGGTACCTGAAGCCATGGGCAAGGAAACATACTATAGTAAGGTTTGGGGGCTCTGAAAGTGTAAGACAGCCTTCAGGGCTAAGTTTATATTCATATTTGACCCTTCTGAGGAGGAAGATATCTTAGTTAAATGTTTTTGGTTATAAAAAAAATAAACTCAAATTGAGCTAACCAAAAGATCGCTTTCACATGTCTGATTCAAAGTTAAAACATTGTCTCCAGGCCAGTATGTCTTTAATTTTATATTTTACAACATATTGTCTTTGTACCTTTTTGGCATCAAGAAAAGATATAAATTTGGGCCTTCCATTCCGTCGGGTTTCGAGAGGAACCGGGACGTTAACATTTTTCTCTAGAAACCAGCACACGCCACCATTCTTTCTTGACTCAGCTTGGTTGAAAATCAGCGAAGCAGTTAGAGAATGGAGCGTGCGTAAGTGTTTATTACAGACTGAGTGAATGACAGAAAGCTGAGCCTTGCTATAAAACTCTATTCTAGGTAATAAAGGTCATCTTCAGTTTTTAAATCCTTGCATAAACATCTGAGTATAGCTAGGAAATAGCTGAATTTACAGCTTAATTAGGATCAGAATAATCAGCTCAGGATCAATCATATATACAAAATATGTTGGATGCTGAAAAATGTTTCACATCAAAGTGGACAAGATGCAAAAACCGTTTTAACATTTTAGTTTATCTGTTCTGCAAGTCTGAGAAGCTTCCTTAGAGTTATCGATAAGAATGCAAAAACTGTCTAAATTAAGGTACTCCTTCTTTTGATTTTTGGGAAATAATTTATTTGGTGATGCAAATAAAATTTTTTACTGACATGAAAAAAAATTTTGTACATGACTTTCAGAATCTAATACAGTAAGATTCAGATTTATAATAATATTCTACTTACCAGGAATACATGATAAGAAATATTGCAGAGGACAGAGGGAATCTATATGCCTGATTTTAGAGGCCAGCATATGGATGATCTTGAAAAGAACATGTTGGCCTCTACTTTCCTCTTTTCTTGAAGAGCCCTGTTCCTCTTGGTTTGCTTCAGCAGAAAGCAACACTCCTTAGCTCCTTGCTGAAATGCCTTTATGATAACTTAATATTCCTCTCTTAAAATCTACCATAGGAGTGGCCATCTACAGACTTTTTTTTGTATTTTCTACAAAATAGTATTTAAGGTATCACTCCCTGTGTTATCATTTGTTCTTATGTTTAATCCTATACAAATAATTCATATTACAGCAATATTCTTGGCTAGAGAGCAATGGCATTCCCCAACCCAACATATGCTTATTTATCTTTGTGTGTCAGAAATATTTATATATTAATTATTATTGATACCGTGCTAGTTTTTCCTGGCTTTCTAATTCTAACCATCCCTGTAAGTTTTATATCCACTAAGTTGTATGTTCTCTGAAAAAAATGTATTAGGAGAAAAAAGTGGTTTCAAATTTTATTTGGAAATTAAGGTAGAATAATACATTTTAAGGTTAACTTCCCAAACTCCATATGGTTAAATTGAAATTGAAATAATACTATGTTAAATCTTTTTTTTTATACTAAAGCCAAAAGATTTATGGAAATGGAGAGTATTAAGGAAGCCCACATGGGACTGAAGAGATGGCTAAGTGGTTGAGAGCACTGTCTGCCATTCCAAAGGACCCAGGTTCAATTCCCAGCACCCACAATGGCAGCTCACAACTGTCTGTAACCCCAATTCCAAGGGATCTGACACCTTCACAGTAACGCACATAAAATAAAATTAAATAAATTATAAAAAGGAGGCCCACAAACCATGAAACAAGTTTTGAAACTTTTTTCTAAGAACAGACAAAAAAATCAAACCTTCCAACTAAGTAGGAAGTAACCTGAAATGAATTTCCAAACCCTTCCTTACACTGACATTTAAAATTTGTTGTAATTCATTCATTGCTTGATTAGCATTTTATTCATACTGCCATAGAAAACAATGTTTTTTCTTTATAGTTTGACATTTTAACATACTCAGAACTGGGAGGGAGGGACGGAATATTCCATCCAATGGTTTATTCATTCTTTTAAGAGCCGCACACCGAGTACCTGCCTGCTATTCAAGAGCAAGGTATCAAACAGAGGGAACAAAAACATTAGATAAATAGATCATTAAAGGGATGAGAACCATGTGGAATTCAAACAAAGAGTGGGAGTGGGACGCACGGGAGATCATTTACAAAAGGGTATCAGAGAGTTCAGTTCTGAGGAGATAACATATATCTTGGCCTCCAAAAGAACAGCAAGTGAGCCACATCAAGGAGGCTAGGACAGAACATTTCAAGCTGGGAGAAATGTGTGAGCTAGAGGCAAGAAAGCCTGTTGCTCCGAGGAACTGAAAAATCTGCTATGCTGCAGCTTGAAGTAAGGGGAAGGCAGCTAAAGCCTGATGCAGAAATGAACACCCATTTAAACTGCCAGAGAATTCAAACACAGCCAAGAGTAGAAGAAAGAACAGTAGATGTTTTGAATAAAGTTGCTCTTTGGCTTTCATTGTTAATTATTGAATTAAAGATTAGCATATGGGTATTCAGGACTGATTTTTTTAAATGGCTGCTTGATTCTAACCCATGCTGTTATTTTCTCATTGTTTGGCAATAGTTTTTGAGCACTACATTATGTTAGGACTTTGTAAGCAAGCACAAACAGGATATATACTGCTCTATCCCTCATGCAATTTACGTGTCTGGGAAAAAAGAAGGAAAATATACAAACATGATAGATCAGAATCGGGGCAGGTAGGTAGCCTTTCCACACCAGAGGCCATTCCACAGAGCAGAAACAGTGGCAACAGGACCATCAAGGGCTAGGCAACGCAACAGAGAATGTGGCATACACATAACAAGGTTCTAGTAGCAGAGGAATACTCCCCCCCCCCCCCGCAAGACGTAAACCTACTCGATCAGCTGGAGTAGGGGACCACTGTGGGAGCACCACAGTAGCACTGGGCAGAGAAAGTTCTATCCTCGTGCTCAGCCTCCAAAAGTATTTGGTTTTCTTCCTCTCACGAAATGGAAGTATTACTGATTTCAAGAATCATGCAGTTTAGAGTTTGGGAAAGTCTTTTTTTTGTTTCACTTTGTTTGAAGAAAGCAATTTATGTTTTAAGAACACAATTATGTTTTATAAGTGTGAGACAGAATATTTGACAAGGGAAAGTCCAATTTTTTGATGCTGATGTTCGAGGTTGTGAGCATGCATGAAACAAACATCCCTTGAAGAATGAGGAAGTGAGTCCTGCACTTAGCGAACTATTTCTTCTCTAACCACAGAAGCAGATACAGACAACAGATTTGATTTGCAAAGTAAATATTATTTTTGCAGTTGGGCTCAGCTTTTTGTTTTTTGTTTTTGTAAAGAAATACATTTTAGTTCTCATTGTGAAAAATTCAGTGTTCTTAAGAGCATTGGGACTCAAGCAGAGTCTTAAAAGCACATAGAAGTGAATTAAATTTATCTTCAAATTTCAAAAACTGTTCAGAATCAAAATGGCATGTGTCTGATGGATGTCAAGGGTATGGACAGCTCTCCTGTTTTCAGCATGTTTCTGTTTTTGTTTTTTTCCATGTTTGTTTCTATGTGACAATAGAAGATGGGACTCTGTTCAGCAGAGGCACAGCCAATGACTCAAGGTGAAGTGATAATATAAGTTTAACAGTTATTGAATCATCTTTTAAAGGTTTATTATTTTATTTACATGAATGAGTGTCTTCCCTGCTTGGATATGCACTGTCCATGCCTGATGCCCAAAGAGCCCAGAAGAGGGCACTGGGTCCCCTGGAACTGGAGTTAAGAATAACTGTTAGCTGCCATGTGGGTACTGAGAATCAAATCTCTGAAAGAACAGCAAGTGCTCTTAACCACTGAGCCACCTCTCCAGTCCAAACCAACATTTATGTGGCACAGGAGCCTTGATACTGAGGACTCCAAAGACCCGGTAAAAACCATCACTTTTATAGTCAGATTTGATGATGAATAGACAGCCCTCTAGAAACTGACTAGGCAAAAGGGTAAATTGGCTGTGTTAATGTGAGAGATGCCAGTGGGGAATCCCAGCATCCTTCTGCTCAGATTCTCCTGGGTGTCTCTGGATGGCACCTGCCCACTTTGGAAGGATCTCTTATCAGACGGTGTGAGAATTCATGATAAGCTGTTATGCCCAAAAATAGAAAAAGGCTAAGGTAATGATTTTAGACTTTAGGAGGTGTTTGAGGTGGGGAAGGGGTTCCAGTTTCAATCACCTGGCTTGGGGACTGGAATTCCTGTCACTATAATTTGCTTCAGAGAGTAAGAGTGACAGATGGGAAGGCAGGAGGTCAGTGAAGCATATCTGAAGTGCCTCTACAGCCTTTCAAAGTCCTTCAGCTCAATTCTCAGCATATTAGAGCTCAGAGCCCATATCATGACACATTGTTTCCTGAGCCCAGATATGAGCAATGGTTCATCTGTGTCATGGATATTCCAGAATTTTCTCTATGGCATCTGATTGAGGTAATATCACCTGAATTTAGAAAATGCTGGCATATATTTGAGTTAAATTTGGAGTTTTATTATTTTTTTATTTCATGTGTTTGTGTGATTTGCCTGCGTGCAAATCACACAGGATAGAAGAGGGCATTGGGTTTCCTGGAACTGGAATTGTAGATGACTATAAGTTGCCATGTGAGATCTGGGAATGAACCCAGATCTCCTGGAAGAGCAGCCACTGTCTCACCTGTTGAGCTATCTCTCCAGCCCTAGGATTTTCTGAAAGTAAGGCCCAATATTAAAAACCAACCAAACAAATCAACTCCACATTCAAAATAAAACAATTTAATAGAAGTCTTCTTTCCTGAAATGATAACGCACAGCGCAATGTATTTTATAAAATGTTGTCACAAACTGGAACAACAACACAATAAGAACTGACACACAGCTCAGGGCATTGGCTTCTGTTCACCATAGGGAAGCTGAAGGAACCTGCTACAAGCTTTGCTCATTGGTTTCTGAAAGCAAAGTTGTACTTAAGTACTAAGGCTGCTTGTTTAGCAGTTGACATTAGGATAAGGCAATCAAGGATGGAAACTATTTCATTTTAACTAACATTTCTGTTTGTTTGTTTGTTTGTTGAGACAGGGTCTCCCTATGTAGTCTTGGCTGTCCCAGAGCTTGCTTTGTAAACCTAGGCTGGCCTCAAACTCACAGAAATCCTTTTGCCTTTGCCACTTGAGTGCTAGGATTAAAGGTGTGTGCAACTACAAAGATGTTAATTTTAAATTAGTAAAGATGTGCCGGAGTTCTTTGTAATGTCAAAAAGGAGTTCTGTGGGTTAAATAGGCCATAATATAAATGATCTGGAACTAGTTTACCTGAAGATGACAATTAAAGGATGAGCCCTATCTATCTGTCCTGCTCACAGCTTTTGGGGCATGTTTCAGTTTGCAAGACATTCTACAAACTTTGACCACACCAGATAAATATGGCATACACTAGCTAGATCACTTTGTGGACTCTTTTCCCATGGGAAATCAATGTTGGCCAAGTTTTTGAGAGAGGCTGAACCATTCAGAAGTTTAGGGGATGGGAACTGACTCAAAAGGAAGCCCTGAGACAGACGATAGCCCTTGCAAACTGAACAGGAAACAGAAATTATGAGTCAGCAGCAGAAGTTGGTAAGTGAGCTCCCAGAGGAAAACAAGCAGATGTGCAAAGATGCTGAGACAAGTTGTGCCTTTTGGTGCTGTGTGGCTTTCCTCTTCATCCCAGCTCCTATCCACATGGGTCCCTATTACTATCTAGGTAAATGAAGAGATGAACACTTGTCTTGGGTTCACTGCAGTAAATCTTTTGGTACTCCCTGTAAAGAGGCTAGCCTTAACCACACACTGGTTTGCAGCTTGTGCCGAATCATCAACACCACAAGAATGACTTCCTGTGTGTTGAGGACAGCTCACTCCTAGAGATTGAGAATACAGTCAAAACTCTTACTGAGGTGTCTCAGAGAAGTCTTAATTCAGCAGCTGAAAATGCAGAAATGTCCAGAAGAAATAGATGAATGGAATAAAAGGAAAATGGACATTAAGAGGTAATTATCAGGGAACACTATTTTGGGACTTAACCAACAAACATTTCTGGAAGATTAAACAGAGGGAAAAATAAAAGGTAAGCCTAACAAAACTGACTGTCTCAACAGAATATACCGTCTAGAGAAAACAGAATGAACAAAACAATTAAGTAAAATGTGCAGTACTGTTTTTCTCCTAAAGAGCAAAATCTAACAATTGGAATACACAGCTGGGCTGGAGGCAGTGACATGGGAGTTGTTAAGGCGTTAGACAGAGAAGCAGTTGCTAAGACAACTTCAACATGAGCAACCAAGAGAAGGACACTGTCCCTACAGGAATTTGAGAGGAAGAACTTTCTCAAAACAGAGCAAACAGAAAGTGAATAACCCACTAGTGATGTTAGCAGAAATGCTTGAAAGGATACAATGCTTGAAAGGAAATGCTTGAAAGGATACAATGCTTGAAAGGAAATGCTTGAAAGGTTGCAGTGGGACACAGAGAACAGAGCTGAGCCAAGCTACAAGTTAGGTTATAAGTCATTTTACAGTCTTTGGCCTTTACACTGAGTCCACAAGAAGCCACTCACATTTTAAATTAAGAGTGACAGGACCAAGGACCATTCATGGAGATAACCTAGAACCCCTGCTCAGATATCCAAGTGGGCTCCCTAGTAAGGGGAACAGGGACTGTTTCTGACAGGAACTCAGTGGTTGGCTCTTTGACCCCTCCCCCCCCCAGGAAGGAGCAGTCTTGCCAGGCCACAGAGGAGGACATTGCAGCCAGTCCTGATGAGACCTGATAAGTTAGGGTCAGATGGAAGAGGAGGAGGAACCTTCCCTATCCGTGGACTTAGAGAGGGGCAGGGAGGAAATGAGGGAGGGAGGGTGGGATTAGGAGGGAATGGGGGAGGGTGCTACGGCTGGGACACAAAGCGAATAAAATGTAATTAATGTAAAAAAAATTAATTAAAAAAAAGAGTGACAGGATCAAACCCACACTTTAAGAAGACCGTGCTGAATGATATGGTGAAAGTGGATGGTGGAGTAAGAGCTGATGCATTAAGAGATCTTAATAATTCCAGGAGAGATAATGGTGATTAGACCAGAATAACACTCATGCACATGGCAAGTGGTTGAATTCTGCTATAGTGTGACAATAGCCCAGGAGACTTCTAAACTATGGATTCTACTTCTCACTGGCCTAGAGAGTTAAGTCAGCACCGGGAAAGAGCCTGCTTCCTGACCCTTAGGCCAGACCTTCTCAGTGTTCTCAAATGTTAGCAGACAGCTTTCTGGACTTCTTATGTGGGCACTGATCTCCCAGAGGGCACCACTCCCGTCACTGATCGCCTACAGAAAAGCCAACTTCCAGTGCCACCCCCTTTGGCATGCGCTTGTAGGCAGGGAAGAGAATCATAGGAGGGTCAACAACTCCTACACTTAGAATTGTGTTTTAATTAAGACCCAATCCAGGCTGGGAAAGGGTCTTAGTTAAAGTTACCTTTAACCACAGCACTAACGAACAAGGCAGAGCCAGGCAGATCTCTGTGACTTGAAGGACAGCCTGGTTTATATAGAGTTACAGGTCAGTCAAGAATACTTGGTGATAACCTGTATCAATAACAAAACAAAAAGAAATTAAAAAAAAAAAAAACAGAAAGAAAAAGAAAAGATTCAACCCATAAGACATGGAAAATGCAAGTAACATTCTGTATAGAACACAGAGGATCCTGCCTCTCCCAACTCCTGGTCCTGTGGCTGTGAGCCAGTTGATGAATGTCTGTTACAGATTTGTCTTTTGAAAATAAGAACAATACAATCTTAGGACAGTGACATTTCAGAAAGCTGAGTTCATGGGCTACAGTTGCACTCAATTGAAATTTGCATTACCTTGAAAGAAATAGTTTCATTCATTATACAAATATTCTTTGTAGTTCCAAAAAGTATTGAAAGCAAAAACCTAAATGAAGACTGAGTTAGTGCTGAAAACCAATGATAATTAAAAAAACTTTGATCTACTTTTAAATGCTAAAGTTTACAAATGAAGACGTGTGTAATAAAGCATTTTAGAGGACACAGGGACTTACTCACCAGCCACAAGGTGTTGCTTAGGCAACTTCTGCTGTTGCTGTTGTTTTGTTTCTGAGACACAGTCTTTCTACTTAGTCCTGGCTGTCCTGGAACTCACTACATAGACCAAGCTGGCCTTGAACTCAGGGAGATCTGCTGTGATTAAAGGCATGAGCCACTGTGTCTGACTTGTACAGGCAATTTTTTATCTTAAAGAAAAAGGAAGTTAGTATTCCGCACTACTGTGTAAAGAGTTAACAATTTAATAGCATTTTAATTGAAAACCAAACACACAAAACACTATATTCAACAACTACTACAAATTATAAGGTACTTTAAGTATGTAAACATAAGGAAAAATAAGTATAAAAATATTTTTAAATGATAAAATTTTGACTTGTTAACCATTTTAGTATGTTGTATATTGTTTAGCCTTTTTATTTTTATTTTGCATTTTCAAATCAACTTTTATTTGAAATTACTCTTCCCTAGGTGATGTTAGGATTCTTTGCTATATAATAAGCCACAAAACCAATTTCCCAATACCAAAATTTCTAACAGCAAGTTATACAATTTTTCTAGGTAATAAATAAATGTTGTCCTTCAGCAATTAAGGGAACACTTAACTTTCCTTAAAGTTAACATAAAAACCACACTTTAATTTTTTAAGATTTAACATGTAACTTCAGATACAACATGTCTTATAGAAATTACAAGCTTTTAATTTCTAAAAGGTGACAATTTTTAGGCTCAAAGTGACATTCCATGGCGCTCCAAACACATCTGACGTGACTGGTCTGCTTAAAGTGTTATTTATCTTCCCTCAAAGGTTTAAAATCAGTTTGCCATACCGTAGATTTCTAACGTGTGCTTCTGTCACAACAGCTTTTAAACGACCATCTTTTCTCATAGTAAGGAGTTAATCTTTTGTAAGGCAAAGAAGAAGGCAAGGTATAACACTGTGTTCCTTTTTACTTCTGTGTTAACTACCCAAAAGACAACGACACCCTAAGAGTATAACAAAGGGCGGAAAACAGCAACACAACAGGCCATACATGGATTAAACAAACCAGGGATTTTTCCCCCCTAGGAAGCATTGGATATCCAGAAACGAAAAACAGAAAAGAGTAAAGTCCTTGGGCACAGTCATTCCATTATCAATAGCGTCTTGGGCTGTAGGAACGAGATCTGGACTATGACCTCCAGCGATTGCAGTGAGGAGAAGGGGACCTTCTTCTGTGCTGGTAATCATAATCTTCATATCAATCATAGCCTCAGTCACATCCTCTGTCATAGTAAGAATCCCGTGGTCCATCGCCACGGCCACCGTGACCGCCACCTCCTTCTCCACCGCTGCCACCACCACTATGAGTTGGACTGCCCATGTAAATGCCCGGTGTAGGTGTGTGCGCTCTCTTGTGACAGAATAATCCACACAAATTCTTCTACAATCCAGCTCCATACCATTTGCTCTTTCCATGGCCTCCTTAGAGTAATCCATCCTCTCAAAATACACAAAAGCAAATCCACGTGACCTCCCAGTTCGCCGATCATAAACCGCACTGACACGACTCAATGGTCCATATTGAGAAAATTCTTCACGAAGAATTTTGTTGTGTACAAACTGGGGCCAGATACTCCCAGGCAAGTGCTGGGATCTGGATTTGGCCTGCTGCCACTATGTCTTCTGCGGTTGGACACCGGACAGGGACTGAGGCTCTGGCTCCTTTGCCGCGGGTAGGACCTACTCACAGATCGTCTGCTGAGGGCAGGGACCTGATCTAATGTAGCAGCTATGAGAATGCCTCCTTGACCTTGACCTGGATTTTGATCTTGATCAAGATGGGCATTCAGAATGTTTGGAAACCCTTGACAGCCTACGCGATCCTCATTTGCTCTCTGATTTTCCACGAGCAGTAGTTTCCGTTGGAGATTTTGACTGAGAGCGAGACTCTCGGCCTTCGAAGTTGCTCTCCTTGACAGTTCTCCTGCTGGCCAGGTGCTCCCGAGAACTAAGAGGGAAGTCTAGGCTCGAGGGCCAAGGCCTTGTCACCCTGCTGCCTGGACTGTGGGGAGGAAGAAGGTGTCGGCTACAAAGGGCCAGTGCGCTCCACACCCACTAGCTTGCAGGGTCAGGCAAAAACCTTGTTTCGCCAATAAAATCTGCCCCACCATTTCCTAGGACCACTGCTAGCCCAGTGCCTTAAGGAGCTTCAAACTCATCAGTTAATGTAAAGTACTCATTCGTAAAGTTTCGTCTGCATGCCGGACCTTTCAAAAGGGAGGAAGACATCCTAATAAATCCCAAACTGTTTTACTTTTTTAAGCTCAAAAAAGGCAACTACTATTAGTGAATTCATTGTTTTAGGTATTAATTTATATAAATTAATATTTGTGTATATCAACATCCATTTGGTATAATGTGGTTTCAATAACAACAAATACCTGCAAAAAACTCATTTTCTTTACCTGCAAAAAACTGTGATTTTTCTTGACTTTTGAAGGCTATTTTTTGACTGCTTACAGAACTCTGAGTTGGCAAGCATTTTCTTACATCATATTAAAACTGTTCTTTCCACCAATTGGAAATAATGTATGATAATAATTGGTGTCTTTTTGTGTTTTAGTCTTTGTTTTAAGCAGTTTTGCTACAGTGTGTGGGTGTGTTAGGGTTTTATAGAAATGATGAACCTTTGTCTTAGCAGTCTCTATCACGTTTGAAAGCTTCGCAGCCTGTCCTTTTTCGAGTACTGCTTACATCTGTTCTTGGCTCCACTTCTTTTGCGGCTCTGGTTGCCATGTATACAAGAACTTTGCATCTCTTCTCATGCAGCTCTTGTTCACTGTGTTTTCCATCTTTTTAGCTCACACCGGTCGGGCAGCAGTTCAACAAGCAAAGCTACTGTTTTCTGCTGTTAAACTCACCTGATAGAATCTGAATTTTGCTTTGTATGTTCAATGATATATATCCAAAGGATTGTTTTATATGTTTTGGATTTCAAGATTCAAATGTCTTTAATCTGTTAGTCACAGTCACTTTAAAGCTCTGTCTGGTAATGTGAATATGCAGATTATTATATTTCTATTATATTTTCCTGTTTCCTGGGAGCCCAGTAATTTTTCATTCAACACCATTCATGGTGTATGATGAATTATAAGGGCTTTGGGTGATATCACCCTTAGAAAGCAACTTTTGCCATTGAAAAGTAAGAGTTCCACACCATCTTGATCCAATCGGGGTGAACCCCTGATAATTGCAGTCCACGAGGGTCTCACAATGTGGAAACTAGTTTTTAAATCTTTCGAACACTGTGGAACTATTGGAAGTTGGTTTTGTTTTCTTACCTCTTAGCTTCCACTTTCTGCTTTATTGTTTATATTTCTACACTGTTAGTTGAAAAATCACCCGAAGGGACAACACTGAAGACCACCAATCTTGCTTCTCTGTATTAAATCCTTGTTCCTAAAACCCTGCGTTAAAGTCATATTGAAAGTCAGATCTGCCTACCCAACTGTGAGTTAAGGGACATCGGGAAGGTCTAATCCTTTTCTGCTGCTTTCTTCTCACCCTGTGAAGTAACAGAGTGACGTTAGGGACCTGGTGACAGACCTACCAGGAAAGAACACTGGCTTACACCAGTGCACTTCTGCTTCCAGGATTTGTCTCGCTGACTGTAGCAAACTTAGTTGTTCTCTGAAGCCCCCCAAGGCTGTTCTTTAATAAATATGCTGACTCGGGGCCAGCAAGATGGCTCAGGGGGTGAAAACACCAGCTTCCAAGTATGATGAACTGAGTTTTATTCCTGGAACCCACACGGTAGAAGGAGAGAACCAACTCCCTCCAGCTGTCTACTAACGTCCATGTGTGTGCCACAGCACTCAGGAACCCACTTGCCCACACACAAACACACACACAGTAAATAAACAGGAAACAATGTTGAGCTACGTGTATATTATCAGGCTTTCCTTAGTGTTGCTTTTGTTCCGAAGAAAAATGTATGCAGTGCTACTTTCAGCACTATTAAGCAGTGTCTGATGAGGACTATCACAACAGGTGCAGGCGTTACTATAGAGAGCCTTGTAATCTGACTCTGGGCTTAACTCCAAATCTAGCATGGGTAAATAGAAATTTATGGTCAAGGAGCCAGGCAGGAACCAGTGACTAGAAAACTGCCAAGAGGAAACAGCAAGAATTAAGAAAATTCTGGTTAAACCAACTGAGCGGGATTCTCTCTAAACACAGCCTGGGGTCATGTGATGTCACCTGGTGGGGGATGGGAGGTGAGGAGCTACCACATATCCTGGTGGCCAGATAGTGGATATTAAGGGTAGAGGGCATCAGCCAACTGTTTTAGCAGAGTTCTTTGATAAAATTATATTTTACAAGAAAACACACACATATATCTAAGTAGGCTCAGAATTCTGAAGCCAAGCAAAGAATCTTAATTAGTTTAATGTAACTTATGGTGAAATAGCTATAAGAAATGTTTTTGTCTTTTTAAATATTTTAAACCATTTCACTTATTACTTAAACTTAATTTAATCTTACATTTATTAGATTGTATAATTTAATTCATACATTGCATCATTCTGAAGTTTATAATATTAATTCTGTTTCTTTTTTAGCTTATAACAAAGCTCAGAATCCAGACTCCCTTTGTAAATCCTATGTCCAAAATAATTCCCTCTGTAATTTTCTTGATTAAGTGGCTTATTTCTAAAATAATTGTGATTTTTCATTGAGAATCTCACATACATTTTATTCAATTTATGTTATTTTTTCTATTACCAATTTTATTGTCTCAGAGAAATTTAAGCCCTGAATATCTCTTCTTACCTTTCACAATTTCATAATATATTCCAGTTTTACAGATAATCTGAATCTCACAGTCCCCTAGGTTGCTATAAATATTCTATTTGTATGAGATTAATATTCAGTTATTTATTACATCTCTCATATGAGTAGTCTTCGCAGTGAGACTTGTGACAAATAATTACATGGGTATAGATCTTTTAAAAAAAATTACTAAGTTCATGAATTTTTCTCAAACTTGAAGATCTTTTATGTCAGTAAAAAAGTATGGGGGAAATTATTTATCATTGATGCAGAAGCTGCTCTGAAGCCTAAATCTCATTTCTTCAAAGGAAATCTTATAACAGAGCAGTGGTGCTGTGCATCACACAGGTGACTTAAATATAATCCCGCTGCTCTGCTGGGATCCAAAATTTACTCTCCTCATGAAAGAGTTTGATAATTTTCGCCAAGAGGAACTCACTGAATGTAACTACTTAAGAGTTCAGCCAACCTGAAGGAAGGAAGAGAAAGGACTGTTTCTTATTCTCTAGCCTAAGGTCTTCCCTTTACTTTTAAATTTTCTTTAATTTTAATTCTTTATTTTAAAATGAAATAGAATTGCACCACATCTTTCCACTCCCTTGCCTCCCTCCAGCATCTTCCAGCTACCCTCTCTAACTCCATGTCTCCTTCTCTCAAGTAGATATCCATTGTTCTATTATTTTATTTATATAAATAATCTATACAATATATCCACACATATATATTGTATAAATACACACACCTGCTGAGTAAATAAAAGCACAACCTGCTGAGTATATTTTGTTGTTTGTGTGTATCCAGATGGCTTCAAGGCTGACCACCTTGCTTTGGCCAACCAATCAGAGGGCTCATTCCTGGAAGAGGGAACTTAATTTTCTAGCAGTCAGTAGTTTCCTGTGATTGCTTGTCCAGGGATGGGGTCCTGTGACTTTTCTCTCCTTCCACATTAGCATCTCTATTCATATTGCTGCTGTTCCAGTCTTGTTCATGCAGCCATTTCTATGAGAGATGGTTTCACAGCAGACTTCCTAGCGTTCTGCCTCCTACAATCTCCTGACTCCTCCTTCGTAATATTCCCTGTGCTATAGATACAGGAGCTGAGATGTAGACATGCTCATTGGGGCTAGGCTTCCCACACGCCATTGATCTCAGCATTACGTCCTGTTCTGGATTTCTGACGTGGCCTTCATTTGCCCTGGAGAAGCTTCTTTGACGAGGGGTTGTAGTTTCACTCATCTGTAGGCCTAAGGGTAAAATTAAGAATATAGTAAGGAATTGTGCTGGTCTAGCAAAGAGGCTATAGTAGATTCTTCTCTAAGAGCCATGACCTAACTAGCCTTGGGAAGGTTTCCAATATCAAGCATGATTTTCCTCCTGTTGAGTGACTTTTTTTGCACCTATATGCATATCTTGCCATCGTGTTAATTGCCATGTTTCATAGGTGTTGAAGCTGGTAGAAGTGTTTAATTGCTTCCTTCCCTTGGCAGTTTGCACAGCATTTTCTGGAACAATAGATGTTAGACCACAGAAAAGAGGCTCTCAGGTCAGATCAAGTCATCTGAGTTAGGTGTCCTACATGTATGGTGTCTTCAGTAATGGGGACCCACCACCAACCCCTCAGAAGGAACCAAGAAAAGTCACTTGGATTACTCTGACCAATCACTGAAATAGAGATTTCTCGTGTCTGGTACTGGGAATTTTGTTGGTCTAATGGTTCTTGTGGTAGCTCCTTTATAGAGAAATGTCTTTTTCCTACGTAAGTATGCCTTTTCTCATAGAAGTGTGTCTTGATTTTGTACCATGACCCCATTAGAATAGTGACACCCAAACACAATAGGGTAGTGCCAATCATCTTGAATTATTCAGAATAGATGGATAAGTAGATAGACACACAGACAGACATATTTTTAGAAGAGGTGTTACTATGTAACGTAGGCTGGCCTTAAATCCTGGTTTCAAGCAACCCTCCTGCCGCTTTAGCTTCTTGAATAATTGGGCATATTGGCCCTACCATCTCAACCAGCTTACATTCCTCCCTTAACTTACAACATGGCTGATGAACTATATGGTTGCATACTTCAGAAATCCATGTGCCAAAACCTGAGCTTGAATTGGATGGCAAGGGTGGATCTGACAAGACGAACATTGTGCCTTTATAAGAAGACAATGAGGCCTAGAGTTGCCTTCCTCTGCCATTGAGAACCCAAATAGAAGTGTCATCTGTAAAGCACAGAAGGCTTTTGCCAAGAGTCTGACAACAGCCTCATCATCTTAGACCCCTAACCCAAGAAGTCTGACAAATAAATGTGTGTTGCTTAAATCAATGTTAGAAGAACTTTGCTGCTAACGCTATAGTAAGACATCCCAACAACAGCCCCCTCCTCCCCCAGGGGGAGTCTGCACCACACCTTGTCTTGCTCTCATGAGTGTTTTCTTCTTCATACAAATAAAAGCTTCTTTCTGAATGTCTTTCCTTCTGCCTTCTCCAGTTCAGTGCACCTCATGTAAAAGCAAAACTAGCAACAGTAAAGTCTATTGCCTAATATAGGCAGCTGTGCAAAAATCTGGAAAAGGTTTTTGAGAAACAGACTAAAAATTCATAATTCCTGCACACACAGAAAGAGAGAGACAGAGACAGAGAATCACAAAGCAAAACCTAGGTAACATGGCCTGGGCTTAAGGCAGTATTCCAACTCATGTCACCAGATACAATATTCTACATTTTTCCTGCAAGTAGATCCTACCACAAACTCTTGATTTACAAATGTATAACTAAATCGTCCATTCTAGAGGTTTATGCATAATATAAAATGATAAGTAGAATCTATTTTGGCAAGCAGAGCTGTTCACCACTTTTTGACATTCCTTTCTCTTCCAGCGACTAAGATTTCAAAATCACTAAGATTTTTTACTTATCAAAAATCAAAATCCCCTGCCCCTAGAGGCTTTGCACGTGTGTCTGTCAGTAAGTGGCAGAGGACAGAGGCTATGTCTATGCTCGGTGATCTGACCTATGAACATCTGAATGATTAGTAGCCTAACATTCCCTGAAAAATGGAGCCTGAGGTGACAACCAGTCTGGCCCAGGATGGGCAACAAGCTGGAGATTAGAGAATCCCTGCCTGGGACTGTGGACCCTGGGCAGGAGTGAGCCTGACAAAGGCAACCTTCACATGGGGCCAAGAGCAAGCCTGAGAAAACCCCCACACCAGTGCCATGGGCCCAGACAAGAAGCTAGCCTGTAAGGGCCACCAATCGAACAGAGCAGGCCTGGAGGGGCAGAGCATGCCAGAGATGACCCCTGTATGAGCAGGGCATAGCATTCCTGAGGCCATTCCAGAGAAGGCCTCAGACACTGAGAGATCCCAGGTGCCACTAAGAGGAGCAAGTAAGTGGTGGGAAAATGGGAGAGAAAGAGAAACAGAAGGGGGTGGCCAAATGAAGAGAGGCAGAACTGGAGACTGGAGGGTAGCGAGGAACAGCCGGATGGGAGTAGACGGTGATGTTACCTAGGAACATGGTGGTGACCTGGCCTGTGCTGCCACTGGGGGCTACATCTGAGTTCATGGCCCTTCAGGAGCAGGGGTCTGTAACTACCAAAGGCCAGGCGATGTCCCTGGTCTGGACCGCTACCCAGGGACATATTGATGTGTGACCTGGGCATTGTTAGAAAGCTGGCCCTGGAGGCCTGAGAGCAGGAGAATTGACCTCTCCCCTAGCCAGCTGCAGGAGAGCGACCCCACACATTGTGGGAGCTGTGGGTGAGTGCAGGACAGCTGGTCCTACCACTCATCTCCCATGTGGTGGTGTGGACAAGGAAGAGATACCTTCCTCTCCCTTTGCTCCTCATCATCTGCAGCAGGTAAGAAACCTGACCCTGGGGTCACGAGAGCATAAGAACTGGCCTTGCTCCTCACCAGCTGCAGGACTCAGGAGAGTAGGCTGAAGCACCTCAACTGGGCAGCACAGTAGAGCTGACTCTAGGGGTGGGGGAATGGGTTAGCCAGCCTCAAGGGCATGAGGATGGCAGATCTGGCCCAGCAACTTCTCTGCTGAGCAGCACAATGGGTGAGTGTGAGACACCCCCCACCTTTGCCCTTTGCCACTTATGGCAGGCAGAAGAGCTGGAGGACTGATGAGCTCAGATACTTGTCAGGCCCAGTTCCAGGGCTTTGAATTGACCCCCCAAACATCTACCCAATCCACGAAATTCTAGAGCACATAAAGGCACCAGTCCTACAGATCCTAAACTACAAGATGACACAGGGCAAGAGCAGGATATCCGTGAGGAGCCCCAGAGAGGTTCCAGTATTGATAGAGCAACAGAAGACAGAGGCCTAGTACCAGACTAAGGAGTCATTGCAACGGATGTGCGCAAGCAAAGAAGTATGGACGAAAGGTATACTGGGGGACACGCTGTGACACTCTACAGCTTCCAAGAGATTATTTTCTCTGTATGGGGAGGGGAAGCTGCTAGAGTAGAGAGCAGGTATGAGGGGAGGAGACATGAGTGGGATTATGGTGAATGATGTGAAATTCACAAAGAACCAATAAAAAGTTACAAAAAAAAATATCAAAACCCATGGTCAGCATTCCCAGTGTTAGGTCCCAAAACTAGGACAAACTGAGGTGACTTTTTAACATATCAAAAAGGATCTGGCCACCAGGTTCTCCCAGCATCCCCTACTCCCTACCTTAAACTCCTTCAGCCCAGGGTCTAGGATGGCCTCCCCACAATCATTCTTCCCTAAATAATCCATCCATTTTGATTACATGGTCCTTTTTAAAAGAAAAAAAAATGTTTTTTAACATTTTCCCCTCTTGGTCTGCTGGTCTTCTGATTTTCCTCTCTGCCTCCTCCCTCTCACATGGCCCATCTCACCATCATCTATTTACTCTGAACTCTCCCAAGTGTCCCTGACTCTGATAGTGCTCTTCATTTCATCTACAACAAACCTTCTCCTCTGCTATACCTAGAGCAGTTATGTCCTTTTTATTTCTTTTTTTGACTCACCTTGTGACATAAAGTGCAGCACAGACAAAAGAAGAGCAGGCTGGCCAGCTCCTCCGCAAGCTAGAAACCAAGTACTTTACTCCAGCTCCAGAGCAATCCATCGTTACTTCTACAGTCCTGATGTGTGGGTGCTTAACCACAAATATAACTGGATTTAACAGCTGTATGCTACTAAAGTTGAATAACATGCTATTGTTAATAACAACAATATTGAAAACTAGCAATAAAGACATATACATGCCACTTTCAATAACTAAAGCAGGGGGATCTTGGAGCTCAATGACAATTCAACCAGGCTGATAAAATTCAAGCTTCCAGATGAGTGAGAGACCATGGTTCAAGGTCAGGTAGCAATGGAGGGAGTTAAGCAATGGCTTGCTTTATTCTTTACATACAGGCACACCACCTGCACAGTGACACGCCTGTAAAACACACACACACATGCACACACACACACACACACACACTCACACACACACTCACACCACAGTTATTGAAGCTGTCTGTAACGTAGGACCACCTTGGCCACTTGTCTTGTCTCTTTTGGTTCTCTTGTTATTAAAATATATAAACTTCCAAATGTATTATACATTTTTGTATTAATGTGTGCATGCACTGTGCACTAAGCACAGTTCAGTTAAAGATGATGCTCTTCTCTCTGTCCGAGCAGGTAAAGGATTTGTTTTTCTATATAAGTTGGTTTGGACCGCCCAACCAAACTTGAAAATAGATTTTATCTGTGCTTTTCAACAGAATGTCATGATAAGTACCTAAGAAATCTGTAGGCAAAGATTTCTTGGCCATGCATAGCTGAGGTTCTGGTTGGAGACATCTTCATGTTTCAGCAAGTCTCAGAGCTGTTCCCGTGTGGAAGGATCAGCAAGTCTCAGAGCTGTTCCCATGTGGAAGGATCAGCAAATCCTGTTACCTGTCCTGTTGGTTCTTCTTGATTTCTTTCTTTCTGTCTGCAGCCAAGATCTTTGGGAGGTCTCCCCTATCAAGTCTTATTTTCCAAAGTTTGGATGGAACACAGAGCTTTTTGCTTTCTGTGGAGACAAAGCACATTCTCCTCCCCAATGTTATATGCTTCCTGTTTTTCATTTTGGAATTATGACTTGATATGCTGATCTAAGATAGCAGTCCTTTCTAAATCCCACTGTCTCTTAGCAGGTGTGCTACTTGTCTCATTTAATAATTTTAAAATCAACAAATCATTATTTAATCTATTTTGGGGAGATATATTTCCCTTCTGTTTTATGACTACCTTTTAAAAATTGTTAGATCATTTCAAAATTGTATGACTTACAGGATTATAAGTTATATCTGTCACAGGTTTCATGTCACAAATCTAAAAACTTGTATTCCAAAGGATATACATACTGAAGTACTATCAGCTCCAGTGTACAAAGACATCTCCAAGACAGTCACCGTCTCTAACAAATGTTTAACCTTGAAATCATGCTCTCCAAAATTTAAGGCAAAGGCCCATTGAAATGTTAACTATGAACTATGGCATGGTGAATATATTTCAGCTCTCTAATCTTCGTAAAATGAAGCACATAAACCACTGTATGATCTTGTTCCAAAGCAACACAAAACAGGATCTGCATTTCTACATTAGTATATAGACCTTCATCTAGTAATTGAACCTTGCTAATACACAAACAATGTCCAGTCTGACAATGTTGGCCTATAACTGAAGACTTTCCCTCCAGCATCTCAATGGGCTGCCATTCTATACTTTCTTCAAGCCTTTGTGGACTTTTACTCGTCTGGAACTACCTCTTTTTGTGTTACTGTAAATTCCAGATTAGATTTCTTTGAAGATTCCTTATTTTGATACAAAAGATTCTTCTGGCCTCTGTTCTATGCTCTTTAATTTAGCATCTTTTTCCCCCAAGTTTGTCTTATCCTGATCTCTCCCAAAGAGAATATACAAAACTGTAATCATCATTGAAAAAAATTGGTTTGCTAAGGGAAACAAACTCAAGTGGAATCCAAAAGCACTGCGTCACTGTGTCTTCCACCATTTCAACATAGAAAATAATCTTCCATTTTAGTCTTAAAACCTCTCCCTGTAAGACCTGGGGTCTCACAGCTCAGGAGTTCAAGATCGCGCCCTTCCCAGAAACTCCCCCAGACCAAGACTTGTTGCAAAGCAAGAGGTTTATTAACCATTGCACAATGGGGTCACCCTTGCCGGTCAGCAAAGAGTGGCACCGGGAGACAAAGGCCTTTAGGTTTTTAAAAGAAAAATTGCGGGAGATTTGAAGTTGCAGTCTTGGCAATTTAGGATTGGATGAGGAAGCTATAAAGTAAGATAATTGGTTAGTCTTAGGTGCTCAAGCTTGGCCAGTCCTGCCAAGTGTGGATGCAGCTGCAATTTAATGTGGGGGTGGTTAGCTCATCCTTGAAGATTAGGGGCTACAGACTTTTGGCTGGAGGTCGAAAGCTACTCAGAAGAAGTCTAGGTTCATTGCTAAGAAATGCTATCTCAAAGGCAAGGGTCTGGTCCTTCTTTTGCTGAGTGAAGGTCATTGCTTGCTTGCCTTTTTTTTTTTATCTGTCCTCACAGATAGGGTCACATTCCTCCATTCTCTGGAAAGGTACTAAGAGGCTTTAGCTTAACCTGGACCTAAAACTCAAAACTATAGGCTTTAGAAGACATATAGGTTACAAAGTTAGCCTAACCCTTTCATCCCTAAGAACTTTACTTGCTTAGACCCAGCTTCTCCTCTAGACCTTACCAGTTCAGACACTCAGGGCTTCTCAATCTGTCTCTGGCTCCTGCTTCCAGGGAGAGGCTTTTTTTTCCCTGCCTCCCTCACTGGATCCTGACTTCTCCCCCACTCTGGGAAGTTACTGGGTCCACAAGTATTTGTTCCTCTGGTCTGCATGAGCCAGGCTAGCAAGGGCCCCTTCTCCAAGGGATTTTAACTCCTTGCTTTAGTTAGGAAAGTCTGGCTTTTACAAGCTTGCTTTTTTTTTTAGTTAAAGAGCCTTTTTCTTTCTTAGCTTGCCGAAGGCACTGCCTCTCTGGTGTTTGTGTCAGTTTTTGTTTTTCCTCTGGGGAGGGTCTGTCTCATCAAGAAGCTGTGACCCTTGCCCTAGAAACTACAACTGCGCTCCTAATGAGCAGAACTAGGGAACTGCTCTGTAGTTTTACTTGCTATGTTAAGTCTGGCCCCATTTGGTACATCAGAATGTTAAGGTTATTTTTATAAAACTGTGTTTGTGTCTCAGTTTCTCTCTTAATCTATCAACAAATAAGTGAGACTCTATTATATTATTTTTGAATAAGGTTCACAGTGCAATAACTGAGCAGTTATTAGTCTGTTCTTAACCATCTAGGCTAATTTGGTTTTCTCTCAGTGCACATCACAAAAATACTTGCACTTTATAGCTTTCGTTGCTGAGCTCTTTCCTGGTCTCTCCTGGACATCTGCCTGTGGCTGAATGCTTTACTTCTTCCCCTAACTCCTCCTTCCCTGGCTGGCTGGAAGTCTAGCCCTATTCTCCACCCTGTGCAGCAACTGGCTGTTAGATGCTGTATTGACCTATCAGGGGACAATGGGGGGAGCAGTGTTCACACAACATTGAGACAGTAGATTCTCAGAACAAGGAGAGCAACCAGATATGAGGGACACAGAAACCATCATTTGATTACACAATAACCTTATGCCTAGAGTGGACTGTCTATGCTCGCAAGGCCAGAACTTACTCCAGATGAAATGAATCATGGGAGAAGGAATTTGAAATTGGGGCAGATAGTGTCTGTCTTAATAGGTAACAAAGTCAAAAATCTAATTATTTCCCTCCAGACAGCCCTGGGCATGACAGAAGCAACTGAATTCAAATGCTTCAGCCTGAGAGCCCTAAGCAAGTTGTGTAATGTTAAAGATTGCTCTGTGAAAAGTAGTACATCTCTGATGAAGGATGTTCTTATTCTAAGGGAGTTGTCAATTCTCTAGGACTACTCAGGTCAGGGAAAGTAGAAGGCCTGGAGCCGAGAACAGAAATGCCAAGGATGCATCTGCCTTTCTTCTGCCTGACCACTCTGCAGATGGCACCATCCCAGATGGCTTCAAGATTTCCAAAGCCAGTCAGTTTGACCCTGGAGGTCCTCCTAGTTAGGGGATGCAAGGGACAACAAACTGTAAAAAGTCCTATTTAGGCTGTAAATTTATAATTTCAGTTTTTATATGTATCAAATATTCACTTCTTTTATAAAAATCCTCAGAAAACAGGAAACAGGACAGGAGCCTATCACAGAGGGCCTCTGAAAGACTCTACCCAGCACTGTATCAAAGCAGTTGCTGAGGCTCATAACCAAACTTTGGGCAGAGTGCAGGGGTATTTTATGAAAGAAGGAGGAGATAGAAAGACCTGGAGGGGACAGGAGCTCCACAAGGAGAACAACAGAACCAAGAAATCTGGGCCCAGGAGTCTTCTTGAGACTGATACTCCAACCAAGGACCATGCATGGAGACAACCTAGAATCCCTGCACAGATGTAGCCCATGGAGCTCAGTGTCCAAGTGGGTTCCCTGGTAATAGGAACAGGGGCTGTCTCTGACATGAACTCAGTGGCTGGCTCTTTGAGCACCTCCCCCTGAGGAGGGAGCATCCTTACCAGGCCACAGAGGAAGACAATGCAAGCAGTCCTGATGAGACCTGATAGGCTAGGGTCAGATGGAAAGGGAGGAGGACCTCCCCTATCAGTAGACTTGGAGAGGGGCAGGGAGGAGAGGAGAGAGGGAGGGTGGGGTGGGGTGGGGAGGGAATGAGAGAGGGGGCTACAGCTAGGATATAAAGTGAATAAACTGTAATTAATATAAAACATTAAAATTACAAAATAAAAATCCTCCAATTTTATACTGAGTGAAATTTTTAGAACAATAGAGATTTTCTCTACAGATTACAAGGTGTGTCAACCTTAAATCCTGAACTTGTGTTTGTTATTGTTGATGTTGCCAAATAAATCTCATTTACTTGTATCCACTTTTGAATTGCTCTCTCTGACTATGTGACCAGGTTTTCAGAAATGGAACATCACTAAGTGATGTAAGAAGCCTAATACATAGACTTTGCATGAAAGAGGCTTTCTTGCTTCTGTTGACATGTGCTGAAGTCTGAATAGCCATCTGAAAGATGAAACTGAGTAGAGGAAGAAACTCAGCCATTTTACTTGTCTTAAGTGAGCCAAACACTTAAATGAACCCTCTCAAGTACAGCCACATGAGTGAGCCCAGGCAATTCCAAGAGGACTACTGACTTAACTGTCACAAATAAGTTGTCAGTGTTGTAAGACTCCTAAGTTTTGTGCCAGGGAAATGGCTCGGTTGATAATGTGCTTGCCATGTAACCAAGAGAAAATGAGTTTGTATACGCAACCCCAACACTAAAAAACAAAAAAACAAACAAACAAAAAAACTAGGCATGGCAGTTCATGCCTGTAATTCTAGTGTTAGAGTAAATAAGAAACAGAAAGCTCCCTAGGGCTTGTGGCTAGCAAGTATGGCCAATCAGTGGCCTCCAGGTTCAGTGCATGGTTCTGTATCCACAAATGAGGTAAAGAACAATAAAGATAGACAATTCTGGCCCCAGGTACATGCACATGTGTTTTTGGGGGTTACAAAACATCAGATGTTTTATAAAGACATTGTGTGGTATTAGTACTGGGTTAAAAAAAAAAAAAAACACTGGGAGGCTGAGACAGACAGATCTCTATGAGTTTGAGGCTAGCCATAGCAAGCTCTAGGTCAACCAAGGCTACATAGTGGGTCTACAAAACAAACTAACTAAAAAATAAATAGAGTATTTTAAGAATGGAGTAACATTGTGTCGGAAAAATCTAGAAAGCCGAGACACAAATACCCACTACATAAAAATTTAAAAATAAATGAAAAAGCTCTACACAAAGACAGCGTAAAACAAAGCACAAAAACCTGAGGTAGCTGCAAGTAGAGAGACAAGAGTGTGATGGAGGTGCCGGCCCAATGATGCCACCTCAGCTGCAGTGGAAATGCCTTTCCCTGAGGATCTACAGCAATGTTCTCTGCTTTGTTCAGGTTACAGACACATTCTGTACTCACATCTTGTATCTACAACAATATTATTGTAGACAAACAAATACAACCTAGAGGAAGAAAGACAGATTGGAACAAGGTGTGGAGACGGTAGGATATTTCTGAACTGCCTTTGTCCATTGTGATCAAAGCCCTCACAAAAAAACCATTTAAACAAGGAGTGACTTATTTTGTCTTACAGTTGCAGTTCATCAGAGCAGCAAGAGGGTGTGGCACAGACTATTTACATCAAAGAGGACCTGGAAATAAAGAGAGAAGGCCAGCTACCTAGTCCCTCTTGTGTATGCCCAGAAGTATGTCTTGATCTTCTAGATGATTCTGAATCTAGTCAAGTTGACATTGGAGATGAACCCATCACATCACACAGGAACAAATGAATTGAATGAATGATTGGACAGAAGCCCACATGGCTTTCAAACACCAGAAAGCCCAGTACAAAGAAACAGCTGAGGGCTTCTTATCTGTGGCTGCTACTAAGTAATGGTTAGCCAGAGTCTTTTTTTTTTTAACTTTTATTAGTTACACTTTATTCACTTTGTATCCCCCATAAACTCCTCCTTCCTCCCCTCCTAATCTCACCTTCTTTCCCCCTTCTTCACGCATGCCCCTCCCCAAGTCCACTGATAGGGGAGGTCCCCCTCTCCTTCCTTCTGATCTTAGTCTATCAGATCTCATTGGGAGTTAGCCAGAGTCTTAAAGGAAAATTGTCTTCAGCTCAAGCGCTGTTGCTGTCAGGCACATTTTGTACAGCACATTCTTTCACAGAAAATGTTGAGGGCTGTGTCTCTGGAGCATTCCAAAAATTTGGCCCTTTCCATCTGTAAGCATGACCTAGACCACACATTAAAAAAAAAAAAATCAGAGGGATGCTCTAAGATGTGCTGAGATGGCTACAGAAAGAAAGTTCAGAGAGCCACTCAGTGGTACGGGGAAGAGACAAATTTTCTCTGATCTCCCCAGAAGGAGCAACTGATGAGAACCAAATCTCACTACAACTTTAAGAACCTCTCCCAATCATTTGTTATTATTTACAGAACACTGACTTGGGGCCAGGGACTGTAATAAGAAAGCTGAGTTGAAAAATATCATTATTGTTTTCAAAGCACTTAGTCTCAAAGGGAGATAGAAGCAATAGATCATGTAACCGAAACTTGGTGGAATGCTAGTTGGGGTATTTGCTTAAGCACATTGTATCCTCCCCTACTCGACACAACATCAATAGATTGTTTTTGATTCTTGAACCTTTATCTATACTTAATTCCAAATCTTCTGGGGTTTAAAAGATGCATACTTATTAAGAAGACGAATGCCTTCCTAATTAATTGGGATTATTTACTATTAGAGGCAGATGGAGGATCTGGATTCTTTCCCAGCACTGATGACACATGCAAAGCTCTACTTACAGTTACTATGTTAACAATCTACAACTCTGGTAGAAATTACCCCACAACCCACTTCCATAAGTTTGCATTATACACAACACTTAATTATTCCAACTTCTTAGAGAAATCCATACCTCCTTCCCAGGATTAACCATTCAGTGTGACTGAGATTTACATATATGAAATGTTTTCCACTCTAAGCATTAATGACATAATGAAATATACAGATGACTTTCAACTTAACTGTTATTTTTTATACTTGAGATTTTCCAATGTTCAGTCCATGTTACTCAACCTATAAACATTCCTAATAGAATACCTTAAAAATTTAAATGTATGTAGTAATAATGAATACACATATATACAATCCACTGTAAAATTTCTACTGACTTTCCCTTACTATTTGTCAGAAAATTGTCATTAACCATGTTCTGTAAATATAAATATTTAAAATATTAATATTATTCATAATATCTCTCCAATTTATTATACAATACAGATATATATCACATATTAAATTTTTACTGAAAAATTTTACATATAATATATTCTAATCACATCTTTTTTTTCTCTCAACACTCCTCAGGTCCTCAACACCTCCCTACCTACCCAACTCCATATCCTTTCTTTCTTTAGAAAACAAACAAACAAACAAAAAAACTCAGCTTCAAAAAAACACAAAATCTAAAATCAAAATATACAAGCAAAAGACCAGTAAGACAAAAAAAATCCCAAATAAAGTAATATGAGACAAAAGGTCTACAAAAATACCAGGGACCTTGCTTTATGTTGGACATCTCCTGCTTGAACATGGGGCCTGCGCTGACATGTGGTTAATATACCAGTAAGATTTCACTGGAGAAGATTTAATTTCTCCACTGCAAGTGGATACCAATTGCACATAGCTTCTCAGTTAGGGGTGGACCCCATGGTCACTTCCTCCTCTCAGTTCTGGGACCCTGCATGGCTTCAATCTGGGAAGACCTGGTAGATGCTTCTACAGTCTGTGTGAGTTCATATGTGCACCAGTATTAGTCTGTCTGCAGAATATTGCTTGGAGTCTTCTATCACCTTTGGCTTTTACAATCTTTCTACCTCTTCTTCTGCTTAGTTTCCTGAGTCCTAAGGGGAGAGTTTTGATAAAGACATCCCATTTAGAGCTTAGTATGCCTATGTCTCTAATCTTCTGCACATTGTCCAACTGTGGGTTTCTGTGTTAGTTACCATCTACTACAAGAAGAAGCTTCTTTGAAGCTGGCTGAGGGAGGCAGTGATCTATGGGGACAGCAGTATGTCACTAGGGTATTTTTGTTGCTCTGTTCCATCAACAGAACAGCAATATTTGGTTTTCCCATAGACCCGTGGCCCATCCATTCTCAGGTTCTTGGCTGTTCTTGCAATGTCAGGCCTTATTCCATCTCACAGAGTGGATCTTGTCAGGCCTTATTCCATCTCACAGAGTGGATCTTGTCAGGCCTTATTCCATCTCACAGAGTGGATCTTTACTATTATTATTATTATTATTATTATTATTATTATTTACATTTTATTAGCTCTGTATCCTGCTCCCTCATTCGCTCCGAATCCCACTCTTCCTCCCTCAGCTCCTCTCTGCCCCTTTCCAAGTCCACTGATTGGGGAGGACCTCTTCCCCTTTCGTCTGGCCCTGTTTTATCAGGTATCTTCAGGACTGGCTGCAAAGTCCTCCTCTGTGGCCTAGCAGGACTGCTCCTCCCTTGGGGGTGGGGAGGTCATTGAGTTCCTGTCACAGAGTGGATCTTAAAGTTAATTAGAAAGTGATTGGTGGCTCCCGCAATGTTTGTGCTACTATTGCACCATTGTATCTCGCAGCAGGTCATCATTGTAGGTCACAGGATTTGTAGCTGGGTTGATGATTCTTTTCCCTCTGGTATATGCAGATTTCCTTCTAATACCAAGAACTCTTTAGTTGGTAGGGGGAAAGACTATTTAGGCATCAGCTCCACTTCTTTATGTTTCATGAGATATGTAAATATTGTCTTTAGCAATAGGGCCTTACCATCAATTTGTCGAAGACAACCAATACTCTTAGGAACAGCCTGAGATGTTTTAGGGTATCCATGGTGACCCTTTGGTCAACAACTCAATCAGATGTAACACATTTCTGGAACTGGAGGTTTCATTTGGTGGCATAAAATGTCTAGCCGGGGCTTTCTCTACCCTGTTGTTTGTTGTTACCCCATTCTTTTATAGCATACTTAGTTTTGTTTTGTTTTTTTAAGATTGTGACTGTGGCAATAGCTTAGTTGGTAAAGTGTTTGTACAGCATACATAAAGACTTGTGTCCAATCCTTAATGACTTACACACACACACACACACACACACACACACACCATACTTTATAAAACTCAGTGTCTTATTACACACCAATAAATATGGAAAATTAGATTAACCCTGCCAAAAGCTGGATGTGGAGTGGTGAGTTCTATTTAACAGTGAGCGTAAGAGTGAGCACTCAAATACTCGCATTTCCAGTAATAGGTATCATTACTTTAAATAATAGCTTTGTTTTTCTTCATGGTTTTATTGTTTGTGATGTGATTGGGGTCTCAATAAGGAAAGCAATTAGGAGTTTGTGTTTCTGTCTGGCTACTGTTCATAGAATAAGGTTTCAGGTTGAGTCTAGAACTGCCATGTTACCCAAATTCAGGATGAGCCACATCTATTCTTCTTAAATAGTAACCCATGGCATTAGGCAATAACTAACTCAGCCATACTTCACCTACAGTTTGAAACCACAAACTGTAATTGGAGCAATTACACACACACACACACACACACACACACACACACACACACATACACGACCATAGAATGGTTTGATGATATTTCCTTCTGAGGCTGTGAACTGGAACAAGGAGCAACATGATAAGTTAATCTAATTTAATGATGAACCCATCACAGAAGAAATAGTAGGGACAGAAAAGGTTTTAAAATAGACAGGCAGATAGAATGCTAATGATCTGCTTCCAAGACAACAGAAACTACTAACGGACAGCATTGGCCTCAGCATGCCCTCATGACAGAGGAAAGGCAAATAAAAGGTATAATGAACTAAGACACGAGGGCATAAATATTTGCTTACATAGTCCACATTCTGGTGACCACCTGTTATATTGTCAGGGCCTATCTTGTTTGAGCCTATCAAAACTATACCAAAATTATTGAATAGTAAAAACAATACCCTGGGATTTTTAAAATAGATGAATGCTTTTTAGTATAACTCATTGCAATAAGGAAAAGAATCTCATCAGCTCACAAGTAGGTAGCCACCACACTCCTGATTTTCAAGACACCTCAGTGATAGGCCTTCCTTTAAACAATAAGTTCAACAGACTCCTTTGGAGAATTGCCTTGTGATTACTAGGAGAGAAAGGGACTCACGAGATACTCAAGGAGGGGATGGAAGGATTTGGGATCATTGTGGAAGAAAACCAAAAGAACTATGATACCACATAGATAAATCTGTCATGCAGTTGGACATCCTCAGAATTCCTGTTTGAATCCTTGGAAAAGAGCCCCAGATCTCCTATGGCACACACTGTGGCTCATTCAGTTTGGGGGACTTTACTTTGTTACCTTACTACCCAAAGAGTACTGTTTCACTGGGTAGGGGTGGGTTCTTCCCACCAAGTATCATCTGCCCAGAATGCATCAGGTGTCTGTGGACAGAACCCTAGATTATGTTAAGAATGTACAAATGCCAGTAGGTCTTTCCTACCATCTGTATAAACAAGTAGATCCACGCCCAGTGAAGTAGCCAGAGAATTCCTGAACAAGCCACTGACATGTTTCTAAAGAGACTAAGAGAAGAAATTGCTTCGTCCTTCCATGATGTGACCTTGGAGCCCTCTGTATACAGGGGTTGAATAGGGGACGCCGAACACTGCAGCGCACAGCACCTGTCAAAGGCCGTGGCTTATAGACACCGCTGACCACAGTGCAGTGCTCCTGAATCTCCATAGCATCCCGCAGCAGTGAGGGTGCTCCAAACTGGAAACCCAGCATTGCTGCACTGTGTATGCTTTCATTCTGCTCTTGCAAGAAAATATGAACATGTGCCTACCCTCCTGTGGAGGCTGTTAGCAGCAAAATCTTCTTAACTCTGATTAAACAAAGAATCAATGAAAAAGCTTAAGCCAAAGCTTACCTGCATTATTTATCAGATGCCTATGATCAATTTGTTACCATGAAAAAGTTTAAATGTAATTTAATAAGGCTGCTTAAGAAGTGGAGATCTGTCCAGGTACATGCAATTACACAGCAAATTGATGCAAATTTCAAACAGTTTATTTCACTCATGAAAGCTAGTCCACTTTACTCTTTATTGGAAATAATCTTTGCTTGCAAAATTGCAGCTTAAAAGTAATAAAACCAAATTGTTTTCACATCTGGAGATTGGTTGCACACAACTAGTACCAATTAAACAGTTATAATCATAGGAAATAAATATTGTAATTCAGAGCATGGTTTGTATTTAAACTAATAAAAAAAATCTATGCTTGGTCACAAGAGCACTGTTAGCCTCATTTCAGAAAAAGCAGAGATGCTGTTTGCCAAGCAGGTATAAAGTATTCAAAGATTTGCACTCCTGGGCCAACAAGACGACACAGCCTGTTAGAGGTACTTGCTCACAGGCCAGACAGTCAGAGTCTGAGCTCCAAGCCCCACACGGTGGAAAGAGAATCTACCGATTTCCACAAGTTGTCTTATGACCTCTACACACAGATACTATGGCACATGTGTGCTCGTGCATGCCTGTGTAAAATTATTTATATTTATTTTATATGTATTGGTGTTTTGTCTGCATGTTTCTGTGTGAGGAACTAGAGTTACAGACATTTGTGAGTTGCCATGTGGTTGCTGGGAATTGAACTCTGGTCCTCTGGAAGAGCAGCCAGTGCTTTTAACCACTGAACCATCTCTCAGGCCCCTAATTTATTTATTTTTAATTAAGCAGCCGAAAGAAACTCCTTCACTGGGTTTTGGTGACCCTTGCTGAGTTCCTTCCTATCTTGACCTTCCAGTCTTTACTGATGATGATTCCATTCTACTCCTCCATGAGATTCCATTAGTTTCCACAAATGAGTGAATAAATAAATGAACCATACAAATGTCTGGTTTATTTCACTTAGCATAACAAACTCCAGTTCCACTCCACACTGCTGCGAATGACAGAATTTTGTTCATTTCTATGAGCAAATGATATCACATTGAGCACAGACTGTATTCCTGTGTCCTATCACCCACAAATGTCTTTTTAACATAAGGATCTAGTCTCCTTCCAATATAGACCTAGTAGTGAATTTCAAGGTTAAGTGCTGGTTATGTTAAGAGTGTTACGTTTAATTTTATTCTGTAATCATGGGTATGTATGGTATGTGCCCATGGAGGCCAGAGGCGGTGGATGCCCTGGAGTTGGAGTGACAGGGAGTTGTGAGCCATCCAACATGGACGTTAGGCGCTGAATTCAGGGCCTCTTGCAAGAACAGTACATGTTCTCAGCTGTGGGGCCACCATATCAGCTCCAGGTTTTATTCTTTTAAAGTCACTGTATTTGGTTTTACTAATTTATGTTCCCGCAAACATTGTATAAAAGTGTTTCTTCTTCTAAATCCTTGCCAGCATTTATCTTTTGTCTTTTTCATTATTTTTTATTACATTTATTTGTTTATTATTTGTGTGTGTGGGGGGGAGATGGAAGGGTGTGCATGTCGAAGTCAATGGATGGCTTTCGGAGATCAGTTCTCTTCTTCCACCGCTTAGGTCCCGTGGGTGGGACTCACTTTATACACCAAGTCATCTCAGCCCGCCCAGGCTTATAATCTTAATTGTCAATCCTATCAATATAATATAGTCATAAAAAATACATAGTTTATAGCCATCTTTAAATGGATCATTTATCTACCTGCCCCTCTTTCCAGCAGGCTCCATGTAGAAACCTTGCCCTCTGTAGCCCTGGAGCATTCACCGCTGAAGTTTACTATTTTGTAGGACAGTTCATTTTATTACTGAGCTACTAAAATGGTTAAACAGAACATTCTGACCCCAAAATGGCAAGGTAATGATGTTTGCAACCTCTTTCTCCACTAAAATTTACCACAAACCAGCAAGAAGCAGAAAAAAAAAAAAAAAACTATAACATCAGGAAAAAGAGAGAAATTTGAATTTGAATCTGGAAACCCCAAGCCACAGTGGGCAAGAACTAGAAGACTGAGTGGTAAATGATTCAACAGGAAAAAGAGAAGAAAAGAAAAGAAAAGAAAAGAAAAGAAAAGAAAAGAAAAGAAAAGAAAAGAAAAGAAAAGAAAAGAAAAGAAAAGAAAAGAAAAGAAAAGAAAAGGGCAAGCTCACAGTAATGAACTGGCCGCAGCAGAGAGGCTACATATGAAAGGACATTGGACATGGTGATAAACTGAAAGGTTAATGACTGAAATTAACACAAAAAGATACAGAAAATGATAAGATGTAAGAGTACTGTTTGATGTCTGTCAGTTTGTTTTTTATCTACTTTAATAAAAAGAAGAATGTTATACTGCTAAAGTAGCCAAGAAACTGAAACTGGATAGGTCATGGGCCTATGAGAAACCTAATACAATTATCCTGTTAAAGGAACACAGCAATAAAATGACCCCTAATGATACTCTTTTATATTCATAATTCAGGGCCCTGCTCACCCATCATCAGAGAAACTTCTTGAGGAAGACAGTAAGATTTATGTGAAGAAGTTGGCCAACATAAATGAACTCAATTGTTTTTTGTGTGTACTTTTTGTTTGGCCTTTTTTTGTTGTTGTTGTTGTATTGTTCTTTTGTTTTATGTTTCTGTGTTTATCTTTTTAGCTTTTAATTCTTTTGAGAGAGTAAAATTGGGTGGGAAAAGAGGCAGATGGAGTCTGGGAGAAGTTGGGAGAAAGAAAAATTATAAAAATATATTGTATAAAATATTTTTAATTAAAAAAAGAAATATTAGAAATTAGGAGTCAAAGGCCCACAATCTCATATCACAAAAAGAAGTATCTTTCAGGGAACGTAAGGATAGTTCTCTATAGAAATGTAGGCAGAGGGGCCCAGAAGATGACACACATAAACAACAATGACAAAGGGGGAAAATTAAAAGATGAGAATCTAGATAGAAAACACACACACACACAAACAAAACAAAACTGCATCTAAAACAAATGAATCAAAGAAAGTTCACATCAAATCCTATTATTGTTTAACTCCAGAAACTCAGACAGAAAAAAAGGTACTAAAAGGTTCAGAAAGGGGGAAAGAAATAGACCACATGCAAAGAAACAAGGATAAAAATGTCCTCATACTTCCAAGAGAAAAAAAGAAGAAAGAAAGAAAACTAAGAAACTGGCGTTTTCACTTTTTTAAAAATTTGAGAAATTATTTTCAATCTAAAAGTTATTATTTAGCCAAGAAATCAATCAAGTGTAAGGCTAGAAAGTGGCCTTTCAGTCTTGCATAAATGCCATCTCAAAAAGCAAGTTGAGCAGTGGTTCTCAGCCTTCCTAACCCTTTAATGGTTCCTCATGACATGGTGATCCTCAACCATAAAATTCCTTTCGGTATTACTTCATCACTGTAATTTTTCTGCTGTTACAAATCATGATGTAAAGATCCGTGCTTTCCAATCATGGTCTTAGGCAACTCCGCCGAAAGGGTCATTTTAGATCTGCTGAGAAAGTCTGCTCTAGAAGCTGTGCTCCACCAAATGAGGAAGCAAAGCCGAGAAAGAGGAAGAAGGGGAGACCCATAAACGAGAGATGCAAAGAAAATTCCAAGAATGGCAGCAGGGGAAAGCCAGCCCAGCTGTGAGCAGGACCGAGAGCTACCTGACCAGCAGGCAAAGATCAAAGCTCAGAGGCTAGCCGGGTGTGGAGATGGACTTGCCGCAGAAATACCAGGATGTGTAAATTATCTAACACTTTTGATCTCAGGGGACATTGTATGGAGGTGTAATTCACAGGGCTCTCAGGAAGTTTGGGAAGATAGAGAAGTCCCGAAGTTATCAATGAACACAGTCAGGCGTGGTGGTGCACAACGCTCTACCCCAGTAAGTAGAAAGTGACATTTATTTCCTTTTTTCATTTCTTTCTTTTTATTGAAAAGAATTTTCATACACTGTATTTTGACCACAGTTTCCCCTCCCCCAACTCCGCCCAGATCCCACCCACCCAACTCATACCCTCACTCCTCCCCTCTCTCTTTTGGATTTGTTTTTTTGTTTGTTTGTTTTGTTTTGTTTTTGTTGTTGTTTTTTTTGAGTCAGGATCACTCTGTATAGCTCTGATTGTCCTGGAACTCACTCTGTAGACCAGGCTGGCCTTAAACTCGGAGAGCTGATCTGCCTGCTTCTGCATCCTGAGTGCTGGGATTAAAGTATGATCCACACTTTTTCTCTCTCTTTAAAAAAGAAGCAGGCCAATACACAGAAATCCATCAATGTAATCCACCATATAAACAAACTGAAGGAGAAAAACCACATGATCATCTCCTTAGATGCCAAAAAGCATTTGACAAAGTCCAACATACATTCATGTTTAAAGTCTTAGAGAAATCAGGGATATAAGACACATACCTAAATATAGTAAAGGCAATATACAGCAAGCCTATCCCTAACATCAAACTCAATGGAGAGAAACTTAAATGAATACCACTGAAATCAGGGACAAGGCAAGGCTGCCCACTCTCTCCATATCAATTCAACATAGTACTGGAAGTCCTAGCTAGAGCAATAAGACAAGTAAAAGAGATCAAGGGGATACAAATCGGAAAAGAAGAGGTCAAAGTTTCTCTATTCGCAGATGACATGATAGTATACATGAGTGACCCCAAAAATTCAACCATAGAATAATTTGAGAAATTATTTTCTTCAGCTGATAAACACCTTCAGCAAAGTGGCTGAATACAAAATTAATTCAAAAAAACCGAGAAGCTCTCCTGTATACCCAAGACAAAAGGGCCAAGAAAGAAATCAGGGAAACAACACCCTTCACAATAGCCACTAATAACATAAAGTACCTTGGGGTGACCTTTCTAACCAAGCATGTAAAAGACCTGTTTGAAAAAAACTTCAAGTCTCTGAAGAAAGAAATTGAAGAAGACATCAGAAGATGGAAAGATTTCCCGTGCTCATGGATTGCTAGGATTAACATAGTGAAAATGGCCATCCTGCCAAAAGCAATCTACAGGTTCAATGCAATTCCCATCAAAATACCAATACAATTCTTTACAGACCTTGAAAGAAAAATTCTCAACTTCATATGGAGAAACAAAAAACCCAGAATTTTCAAAACGATCCTGTACAACGACAGATCATCTGGAGGTATCTCCATCTCTGATCTCAAGCTGTACTACAGAGCAATAGTGATAAAAACGGCATGGTATTGGCATAGAAGCAGAAAAGTAGATCAATGGAAGCAAATAGAAGACCCAGAAATAAATCCAAACACCTATGAATACTTGATTTTCGACAAAGAAGCCAAAACTATTCAATGGAAAAAAAGACAGCATCTTCAACAAATGGTGCTGATCCAACTGGTTGTCTACATGCAGAAAAATGAAAACAGATCCATACATATCACCCTGCACAAAACTAAAGTCCAAGTGGATCAAAGACCTCAACATAAAATCAGATACACTAAATCGGTTAGAAGAAAAAGTGGGCAAGACCTTGGAATTCATTGGCACAGGAGACAACTTCCTGAACCAACAGCACAGGCTCTAAAACAACAATTGATAAATGGGACCTCATGAAACTGAAAAGCTTCTGTAAAGCAAAAGACATTGTCATCAGAACAAAATGACAGCCTACAGACTGGGAAAGGGTCTTCACAAATCCTACATATGACAGGGGGCTAATATCCAGTATATATAAAGAACTAAAGAAATTTAAAAGCAATAAACCAAGCAATCCAATTAAAAAATGGGGTACAGAGCTAAACAGAGAATTCTCTGTAGAGGAATATAGAATGGCAGAGAAACACCTAAAGAGATGCTCAACGTCCTTAGCCACCAGAGAGATGCAAATCAAAACGACCCTGAGATTTCACCTTACACCTGTCAGAATGACAAAGGTTAAAAACTCAAGGGACAACACATGCTGGAGAGGTTGTGGAGAAAGGGGAACCCTCCTCCATTGCTGGTGGGAATGTAAACTTGTACAACCAGTTTGGAAATCAATCTGTTGCTTTCTCAGACAATTAGGAATAGCACTTCCTCGGGATCCAGCTATACCGCTCCTAGGCATATATCCAAAAGAGGCTCAAGTACACAACAAGGACATTTGCTCAACCATGTTTGTAGCAGCTTTATTTGTAATAGCCAGAAGCTGGAAACAACCCAGATGTCCCTCAACGGAGGAATGGATACAGAAATTGTGGTATATATATATATATATATATATATATATATATATATATACAATGGAATACTACTCAGCAATTAAAAACAAGGGAAATCATGACATTTGCAGGCAAATGGTGGGATCTAGAAAAGATCATCCTGACTGAGGTATCCCAGGAGCAGAAAGACACACACAGTATATACTCACTTATATAGACCTATAAGATAGGATAAACATACTAAAATCTGTACAGCTAAAGAAGATAAACAAGAAAGAGGACCTGGGGTAAGATGATCAATCCTCACTTAGAAAGACAAGTGGGATGAACATAGGAAGTAGGAGAAGACAAGAAACAGGACAGGAGCATACCGCAGAGGGCCTCTGAAGGACTCTACCTAGCAGCTTATCAAAGCATATGCTGAGACTCATAACCAAACCTTCTGTAGAATGCAGGGAATCACATGATAGGGAGTTAGTATGACTGGGAGAGGATAGGAGCTCCACAAGGACAAAATATATCAGAGCATAGGGGTCCTCTATGAGACTGTTCCTCCAACCAAGGACCATGTATGGATATAACCTAGAACCCCTGCTCAGATATAGCCCATGGTAGTTCAGTATCCAAGTGGGTTCCCTAGTAAGGGGAACAGGAACTATTTCTGACATGAACTCAATGACTGGCTCCTTTACCTTCCCTTCCTCCCCCCAAGGGAGGAACAGCCTTGCTAGGCCACAGAAGAGGACATTGCAGTCAGTCCTGAAGATAAGCTAGGGTCAGATGGAAAGGGAGGATGACCTCCACTAGTAGTGGACTTGGAAAGGGACAGGGTGGAGATGAGGGAGGGAGGATGGGATTGGGAGGGAAAGAGGGAAGGGGCTAAGGCTGGGATACAAAGTAAATAACCTGTGATTAATATTAAAAAAATAAACATTAAGAAAATAAATGAGTTTGCAAGATAAAAAAAAAAGAAAAGGAGCAGGCAATTAAAAGAATCCCAAACAAACCATCAAATACACAGACATGCATACAAATTCATAAAAACACAAAACTGGAATATAATATGTAATAATATAAGCAAAAGGACAGTAAGATAAAACAAACAACAACAGCAACAAAGACCAAACAAAGCAATAAGAGAAAAATGTCTACAAAAATACCATTGAGTTCATTTTGTGTGGTCACCTACTAGTGAGCATGGACCTACCCTTACGTGTGGTTTGCATGCCCAGCGGGACTCGATTGGAGAAAACTAATTTTTTCTTTGCAAGCAGTGCCAATTACAGATAGCTTCTTGCTTAGAGTCAGAAGCCTGTGTCTGCTTCCTCCTCTCAGCACTGGAAAAATAAACTGTAAATCAAGAACTGAGATTCAATTTTATTGGGAAAATGAACAAGAAGGGAGTGCAAATAACAAACACCTTTATTGTTATGGAAACACAAAAGATAAAGTCCAAAATAGACAGCTGGCCACAATAACGTTAGGGTTCTGCCTTCCCATTCCAGATCCACAGAGTCAGTCAATCTATTACAGATCAAAGACATTTAAATATGCAGAAGGCTGAAAGTATAAATTACGGCAGTGTACTTACACAAGGCGGGTTTGATCCCTAACACCTCAGAGAAAGAAGAAGAAGAAGAAGAAGAAGAAGAAGAAGAAGAAGAAGAAGAAGAAGAAGAAGAAGAAGAAGAAACTACCTGTACTGAATATGTACAGCTTGATTTTCCCCCTTGTCTTTACTCCTAAACAATATGCTGTAACAGCCATTTGTGTGCCATGTATATTCTACTAGGCATGATAATAATCCAGAAATGCATTAAAACACATACGAGACTGTATCTATAAAATATGTAAACACTGCACCATTTCATATGAGGGTCTTGAAACATCTGCAGAGGTTGGCATGGGAGGAAGTGTTCAGAAATCACGCACAAAAGGACATTAACAGGTGAGCGTGTGAGCATTTCACTTACAAATGAAAAAGTGTGTCCCACAGGAAATATCTACCACAGTTTAGAATCTGTGCCTCTGGAGTGTAATGGTCAGGCTGGAGGAACGGTATGAGAACATAAAAACATTGTTTCTTATGACAAACTTTGTAACTTTATTTGACCATATAACCTATTTACCTAAAATATTTGCATAAAATTAAAATGCTCTTTCTGAAACTTAAATTTACTTCTACAATCTTTCAAAGGCTAGACTTATAATTTGAGTACTCTTGAGGTTGATTTCATAGTAAACGGGGTCATACTAAGTTACTTCCTTCATCTGTTAACCGAGCCAACACTCTGGGCCACAGGTGGGTTCTTAGTGTCACACCTTTATGGATATGAACACATCCTGAATGTTGTGGATAGCTATGGCTGTTTTTGTTTCCCCTCATCTACTTACCTAACACCATTAAGATACCGCACGTTCTACAATTTAGTAGTCTTGGAAGTCCAAGACTTCCAAGTGTAGGCAGATTCCATCTGTGATAAGGACTCAAAGATGGCCATCTTGCTAATAGAATCTCATGAGAGGAGGTGTTTTTCTCAATCCCCTATAGAAGGGCGTTTCTAACCGAAACTGTATGATCTCCATCCAAATTGCCTAATGACTTCCCAGAGGCCTAATCTTCCACTGCCACCCTGGAGGAAATAGAAACACTGGAAGGACAGTGAGCAGAGACACATATCTGTCCAAAGAAATGACGACAAGTTATGTGAAGAAAACTTATGCAATAATTTGAATGGATCAAGTGTTGAGGAAATTGAACCATTTCCCACAGTGCCCTGGAGAAAAATATGAGGAGCTCAAAATGACTAGCAGTTGACACTATTATTCATGCTCTTCATTGCAATTTGGATTTAGCAAACATTATCTGGCACTCTGGAGGCAAAGGAGCCAGTAGATCTCTGTGAGTTCGAGGCTACCATGGTCTGCAAAGTGAGTTTCCAGGACATCCAAGGCTACACAAAAAAACCTTGTCCAAAAAAAAAAAAAACATATAAGAAAGCTATGCCTATTGTATTAGAACCTACTGATACACACAACAACAAAATACAGTTCAATCATTACATTTCCTATTTCAATTAGTGTCAATTTATTTTGTTAAACAAATCTGTGCCTCATTTAAATTTGATTACTACTGATTTGTCATTTGTGTTTACTTGGAGATCTGATTGGGTTGGTTGTGCCAATCCAAGATGTGCTGTCTTATGACTTCTGGTGTTTACCAAGTATCCATTAATTTAGGGGAGAATATTGTTTTCCTTCATGAGCTTTGTTGTGTTCATTACTGCAACGTCTTCGTCACTTCTTTTTGTTAGGTTGGCTCTTCTCTTTGCGTCCTTCCTTCGCCCTTTATTTGTGATTTACCTCACCCTGAGCTCGGAGGCAAGCAGGGAAGCACTTGGGGTAGGATACATTAGCTTCTTCCTGTTCTCTTTATCAATCTGCCACCAAGATAGAGCTTTAAAACAGCATGAACTTACTACTTTGCAGTGCCGGAGCTTGAAAGTCCAGAGTTGCATGGGGTCTGACATGAAGCTGTCAGCAGGACTGCGTCTCCCAGGAGGCTCCAGGGACTAGTGGGGCTGCCTTCCCTGGCTTCATCTGTTGCCTGGTGCAGGACCATACCCCATCACACGTTCCGCTCAGATAAACAGATCTGCTGTTCTGATCCTCAGCATGCCTGGCTCTTTTGTAAGGACTCTGCTTAGTGAGCCCACTCAGACCATTGTAGATGACTCTCCATCTTACAGTTCTTAATCGCATCTGTACGTCCCTTGCTCGTGTGAAGTAACAGATTGAAGAGCAGCCCCCATGAGAACATGGGCATCTTTGGGGTGACTTATTCTTAGAGATGCTGTGCCCAGACTATACCCAGGGCAGAAACATTGACAGAAAAAAAATCTGCTTTGGTAAAGCATGGGAGTACATCCTCCAGAAGAATCAAGAAACCTGGAGCTGGCTGTGAGCTTCTGTTAGACAGGATATTACCACTTTCCTCTGGCTGTTCTGAAACTCCCCACGTTGACCAGGCTGGCCTCGAACTCACAAAGAGCTACCTGCCTCTGGCTCCAGGCCAGACAAAAGCATTTTTAGGATGAGTGGGCTCGTGGAGGTGTCAGCTGTGGACACACCACACTTGTCACCACACTTGCGAAGACAACGTAAACCACATTTCTAAAACAGCCACCTAAATGTGCATTTCAAACTTTCCAGTAGTAACACCAAGAAGAAAGCGGTGGCCTCTGATGCAAGGTCTCTGCCTCTTTGCAGCATTTCATCTTCAGTGATCCTTAAAAGAAACCTGACGCTAGTCCCAGTCCAAGGCACAGGGACAGAGTCACAACCAATAAATTAAAACAAATACAAAAACAAAAGCAAAAACCTAATGTGTCCAAAATACAACAGTGGTGGAAAACTGCACCAGGAGGCTGTTCACCTGGGTTTGAATTTTGAAAAGGAGTAAATATAGAGAGCCTCACAACCTACCAGATGCTTTTCTTTCAAAGGATACTCCCCTGGCGACACCTACTGAAGCATGGGCGGACTTCTCTCTTGTGATGTTCCCTGCCCCACCTCCTCCTTTTGTGGGCATGTGTGTGTGTGTGTGTGTGTGTGTGTGTGTGCAGTTTCTTGCTCTCTGTAAGAACACAGCCCTGCCGCCTGTTCCTGCTGCTGCTGCTCTGACTCTCTGCCACCTCTTTCCTCTCTTTTCTCTTCCTGCTAACCTCCTTTTCTTCTGGTAAGTGTGACAAACTGGCCCCCAAGCCCGGTGGGGTGCAGCCTGTAGTCTGTAGTGTTCAAAATTTGCAGATACCAGTGAATGGTAGAAGGGCTTTCTTTCCATTGTTCAACTTCTAAGGACGCGTCTGTCAGGAAGGGCCGTGTGCCTGAGCAGCTGCGGGGAGCAGGGAAGCATTCCTCCTCACTGGAGGGCACAGAGCCAGCAAAGTTTGTAGAAGACAGATTTTAGTTTCCTTGCTAGAAAATAAATTTCTATAAAAGGGATAATTTAAAGTTCTTTGGCTTTGTTTATATTTGTTTGTTTTTCCTTCTTGTTAATTTGTTCTGAGGCTTTTTTTTTTTTTTTTGAAGTAAATTGTCCTGTGAACAAAAACAGAATTCTCTGTTTTAAAGAAAGTTAGGGTTTGGGGATATAGTACAATAGTGGAACGTTATAAGCCCTGGGATTGATCCCCAGTGCCACACACACACGTCAATTAATGTGAAACAGAAATTTAAAGAATATCCATAGACCTAAGTATAAAAAAGCAACAACTGTAGCGTCCAATGGCTGCATAGATCATAAGAGCCCTTTCATGCAGTCTAACCACAGTGAAATGCCTGTAGACTGTTTGAAATAACTGCTTTGAAGCTTGATTGACTCTAGATTTCGCCCAACGATAATCTACACTTAAAAGTTCACATGTGGATTCAGACCAGCAAATGCTCACTATTGTCAGTCTGACTTAGAATCTATTCTCTTGACTTCAGGGATGGAAAGCTAAATGTCAGAACTCATTTTAGAAGAACTTAAAATAACTTCTGGCTGGACAGCAGGTGACACATGTCCTTCTCTGCTTGGGAGAGGAAGAGTTATATTTAGATGAGAACATAGTAAGTGGGGGTCAGGCTAGAGACTGCAGTGATGGAGACATTGCCACATTACGTGATCTCCAAGTTGATGAACTACTTGGTGGACTTCCTTCTAAGTCAGCGAAGGCTGGGTGAGCACCACAGGTGGCTACATTTTCCCACTCTCGTGCTGGCATTCAAGCGTTCAACATCCAGGACATTCACGTGCTCGACACGTGCCCTAAAAATGGGACAAGGAAGCTGTGCAGTTTGGAGAACAGTATGTTTTTGTTTTCGCTTTCATGCCAACACAACAGCAGAACCTGTGAAGCTTCAGCATTTAGCCAGATTTTTATGCTGTTAATTAGCAGCGTAATTATTAAGTTCTGTTTGCAAACAAAATGTACCAGAACTTAAAAACCTAAGCAAAATCTATCTGCCCCTCAAAGGAAGAGCAAAGTCTTTAATGCAGTTTGTTGTATGGTTCCCCTGTGTTGTTGCCTTTGCCGCTGAGGAACAGGACTGACTAGGGGAGACAGACCTGGGACTCACTGCGTCGCTGAGGACAAGCCTGAACTTCTGACCCTCCTGCCTCTATGAAGAGTATGTCCCGCCACGCCTCGTTTGAGTCCATATTGTATTTGAATTATTTCTCTAGTTGATATCCCTATTTATTATACGTTGCTACTTCTTAAAATTCTTATGCTTTCCTAGAACTTTATGACTTAGAGAATTGTAATCTCTTTTCTTCTGAGATAAAGTCAGTTCTTAGAGTAGAAGAATAGTATAAACATTTAAAGAATTAGCATTATGAGCAGGTTAGAGAGATGGCTCGGTGGGTAAGCGTGCTTTGTGTACAAGCACAAGGCTTTGAGTTCCGATCCTAACAACCATGTAAAACCTCAGGGGTAGCTGAATGAGCCTGTAATCGCAGTACTCCCAGGGAAAGAGACAGGAGGACAGCCGGGGCTTCCTGGCTGCCAGGCTAGGGCAGGCTCAGTGACAGACTCTGTCCCAGAGGAGTAAGGCGGCTGTGATAGAGCAGACGTCCTCTTCCGGCCTCCACTCGTGCACCCACACATGTATGAACACGCTACACTCATACACACACACACGAAAACACCGTTACGAAGAGCATCATTCATCCTTTATTGGATTATTTATATGTTCCCTCATTACCTGTTTTAATTTAAAAAATGAAGCTCAAAAAAGTGTTTTTGCTGAATGATAATTGCATGTTGTTCATTATAAGGGAGAAAATACTAGAAAAGGGATTTTACCTGATAATGTGTTTATATTAAATTACACAAATTAAAATTTTACTTAAAGATTTAAAAATAGTTTAGAGATGTAACTATTATGAATAAGTTTTAGTTAGCACAGTGGTTCTTATATTAAATATAATATTTTAACTTTGAAAGAAAACATCTTTGTGCATATACTTCTAAGGACAATGAAGTCTCCATATGAAAATCTTAAAACGAATTTACAAATATATTCATAAAAAACAATGCTATGAATTAACTCAACTTCAGGAAAAAAAAGGATACTAAAATGTGAAGATTACACTCAAAATAAAATAGTAATATGATGTGAATTTTAGTGTCAGTGGTATGTGCTGGTACCTGTTTGAGAGCTATCCTTATCATTAATATGTAAGCGAATCCTTTACACAAAAGTAACTGTGCTTCCCCCCACCCCCCAGACACTCCCTATGGACACAAATTGCCCTGAACAGCTCTCGGCAGAGCAGTCAAACCCCCTAGACGACAGTGTGTCCCTCAATCAAAATGGCCCGGGAAAGCAAGACGGCCAGCAGTCCTCCACCTCAGTCCAAGCACCAGAGCCAGAGACAAGTGTGCATCCTGAGAAGGGAGCCCAGGATGTCTCTGAAGAGCTGAGCCGGCAACTGGAAGACATCATTAGCATGTACGGGTCTGCAGCTAGTCCCCCAGGGAAAGCAGGCGCCCCTGAAACTAGGGAGCAGCTCCCAAACACGGAGGCAGCGGACAACGAGGATGCGGACTGTGAAGAAACCACCGAAGAGACAGACAGAGAACTCACTGCTGCTGAAGAGCCAGCCGCAGCCAAAGAGCCTGTCAGCAATAAAGAGCAAAAGCTGGAAAAGAAAATCCTGAAAGGATTAGGCAAGTATTATGCTCTAATATGTGACTTTTCTCTTTATTCCATTTGCTTTAACATTACTAAAAGCCGTATCTAATATAATTGGATTAGCATCGTAGCTTCCTCTTGGGCTTCCCTAAATTTTCTATTGATATATTTTACTCCAGCCCATTGCTTTTAATAGAATGAAAATGAAAGTTTTAACACGATGCCCATCTACTCTACCCACATAGCTACCCATTGCTCTTAGAAAGAAAACCAAAATTATTATTATTATTAAAGATTTCATTTATTATTTATATAGTACACTGCCTGCATGTGTGCCTGCAGGCCAGACGAGGGCACCAGATCTCATAGATGGTTACAAGCCACCATGTGGTTGTCGGGAATTGAACTAGGGACCTCTGGAAGAACAGCCTCTGAGCCATCTCTCCAAACCCAGAAAACCAAAATTCTTAAGGCATTTTTTAGTCCCTGTGGTCTAACTCTAACCAGTTGATCTCATTTCACTCCGTCTCCCAGCACCTTTCTTTTCCGTTCGATCCCTGACGCCACCATTACCGCCGCCATTCTCATCTTTTATTTTCGTTCTTTGAATTTCATTGTTCCATTCTCCAATGGCCTGTGAACATTCCACCTAGAAACCTCTGCCCATTTCCTACTGCCGCCCTTTCAGCCTTTGAGCATAAAACTCCTACTTACCATTTAGCTCATAACCAAATGGCATTTTCTTAGCCCAATCCTAATGTAACTTCCTTGATCTGTGTTGTCACATGTGTTGTAGTACTAACCAGCATTTTTGAATTAGATATTTTGGGGACAGTATTTGGTTAATGTATCTAATTCAAAAATGGATTTGCTTTTCAATCTTTAGAACGGTGTGTGTGTGTGCGTGTGTGTGTGTGTGTGTGTGTGTGTGTGTGACATCATTGGATGCCTGTGGTATAAAATAGGAGATGATACAATAAAAGTTCAATTGATATTTGCTGTAAGAATCAACAAAGGAATGACAAATTTAAAGCAAACTCAGTAAATGAGCAAAATATAAAAAATAGGAATACATTTGCTGATAAAATAATTGTCATTAGATCACTCATAAAATATTTTTTATTAATCTCAGATCACAAAAAAATGTGGTTACATCTGTCAAGAACTGCAGAAGAACTGTGCTCATCTATTCATTAGTTTCATGACTATTTGTTATGACTGGTCATGAAGCTCCTGGGCACCACACACACACACACACACACACACACACACAAAGAGATGACCCTTTGGTTAAGGGGTTCTTGGTGCAGAGAAAGGCAAACATGAACCGCTTTTCAGCAGAAACAGGCAGAGGAGGAAACGTTGTGAAAGAGCACAGGGACTGGTAGTACCAACAATAACTGTGGATGAGGGAAAGAATGATAATTTTGTATCAGTGGCTGAAACCATATTACTGCCCACAGGAAAGCCTCTCTGTTGGTCCCCACTAGTGACTAACACTAGAGCCCTCACTTCAAAGAGTCTCCCATGTGAGACTTTGTTAGCCTTGCCTTTCTCACGCCTCCATTAAGTTTTCTTAATGGACAAGCTAGATGGCTAAGTTCTCAAGGGCAGTAACCACATCTTGTTCATTTGTGCAGTTTGACAGAATGAAATACTAAGGACATTGAATCAGAACTGCATTCCAGTAACAGATTTCTGTCTGTAAACCCAAGTAATCTACACTAGAGTAGGGTACCACCGTGTGCGTAAAACTCGCTGTGAAAGGCTTCCCGGCAGGGTTAAATGACACAGGCTAGCCATACGCCTGGCCCCACAACATAAAGATAACATCTACTATACTTTCACATTCCAAAACCTCAAGTCTGAGTCATGCAGGAACACTGGGAGTCATAACAATGTTCCTTGGGGTTAAAGAGCATTTCTTTTCCAACCAAATATTATGGATGTGTTCCTCAGCACTGTCAGAGTAAAGCTCCAGAATGCTTCGAATCCTTGAGTACATCATCCTAAACCAGTCATGTAGGAATCTCTGTGTATCTGCTCTAGTGAGGGACAAGTCATGAAAAAGAAAAAAAAGAAAATTAAAGACAACCAGTTGGAACTTCTACATTCTCTCCTACGAGTTGTTTTATGAATTTGTATAATGCTTATAATTACCAAATAATTAGGGCAGTTTTTCAGAATGAGAAAAAATGATACTTTTTTTGTCTGCCATTCCCTACAAATTACCAAGCTCCAGCTGTATGTGTTTGGCTAGAATTTCGGATTGTGCACCAGAGGCCGGCTGTCAGCATGTGTGGACTGGTAGCCTTTCTGTGCTGTCCCACTCTATCTCTAACACATTCTTCTACACACAGTACATTCAGCTACACTCTGTTTTAACATTTTCAGGCAAGTCTACACGTAAGACCCCACTCCAACGCTGTTGCCCACAGTGGCTTTAGGAACCTGCTTGGTCACTTGTTAACTAAATGGTGCTGCAATATTGTCTACAAACTTAGCTGCGTGTTTAAATCAAATCCGGAACTTGTCCAACTCTGAAATGCACAGAATTCAGAACTGGTGTGCACATGTCAGGCCAAGCCACTCTGGGAACTTGGCAGAGAGCTAGCTGTGGAAGAAAAGGGTGCTGTGGCTTCAGAAACCGTTTCTTCCAACCTTAGAATAATAAAGTTCAGTCTGTGGGCTTCTTCCTGGGGAAGAACTTTCTTGGGAGAAAGAGGTTACCAGAAGAGATAAGGCTCGGCCTGCATCTGCTGTTTGCTAAAGCAGGTACTTGTAATTGTGTTTTTACAAAAGAAAGCTTGTCAGAGGCATCCCTGTCACTGGTGCGGCTCTGTCATTTTCTGAATAATAATTCTAAATATGCCAGAAATGTAGGTTTGTTGTGGGATATTTTATAACCTTCACAGACTACAGGTAAGTTTCAATATATACACCGAGAAATGCATGACCAGGACTGTGAATTGTGTAACATCTTCAGACATCCTCTACCACTCCTCATCTTCCCTAGAACAGTTACACACACAGACACAGACACAGACACACACACACACACACACAGCAGATGGTCTGATCCATTTCTGGATGAGGTGTACATATTCAGAGAGGGCAACAACAAGCAGGTCTGATGTAAACTCTGAATGTTCCTGAAGAAGAATTAGAGACCAAAGGAACTCAAGGAAAAGAAGAATTGGTGGGACTTTAAATTGTATACAATTGAAATAGCTGTAGAAATGTGAACCAAGCTTTTTCTTGAGCAATTAGCAGTCATGTTTGCTTCTCCTAGATGCTCTATTGCTTACATAAATGTAATATATCAGCCACAAAGGGCAGTACAAAGAGCAAGGGCTTTGGAGGAGAGCTAAGGACTGGGTGGAGCTCACTCATGGCTACCTTCTCTCTATCTTGGGCCAGCCTCAGATCTGAACTGACTCACTGAGCCAAGACAGACCAGACGTCAGGAATGAGGTCATTTTCATCTAAAGACATCCTCCTTTGTTTTGCTAGATCGTTCTGCTACCAAAATTCCACAAGAGAGCTTAGAGCAAGTCACCTTGGATTAAAGTCTTTGCAATGCCAGCAGTAATTATGTAATGCTGTTTTTTTCTGGGCTTTGGGTATTTCATCTGGAAAATTAAATTGGCTAACCTGGATGTCTTTGACGATCCTGCTATATCTAAAATTTTGTAATCCCATGTAAGCTTGCTATATTAAATAAATAAGAATAACAGATGTCCACTTTGAATCTCAAGCAAACAATGAATATAACTGTATACAAGTATGCTCCATGCTGTCTTTCAAAAGCGACCGTAATTCCTGACAGAACTGCCTCTTCAGGATGAAAGCAAGTATTCTAGCCCAGGGGAAATATTGGTTCTTAGTAAAAATGTTGCAAAGTTTCTCACATTTTCCAGCAAGTTTATACATGTCAGAAAACACGGGCTCTTCTCAGTGGTTTGAACTTATTGTGAGTAGACAGAGTGGTTGCCACAGATAGGTGAGAATGGGAAAAATCCTCCACCTCGGCAGGATGGCTTGCAAGGATGTCATCAGTAAGTATGGGCCTAAGCATCCCAGATATTCCCCCAGACACTGACCAGATGGTGAAGTAGCACCACAGAGAAGCAAAGGTAAAGACACAGACGGAAGAAGGCAGGGGAGAACCTAAATCTCTCTGTTAAATACTCAGGAACCTATGAGGGTTGTTTTTCTATAAATGGAACTTGTTTATTTATTGACAAGAATAGTTTAATTATTTAGGATATACTCCATAAGAGCTAAAATGGAGGGTTAACGTGACAAAACAATTAAATTGAAAAAATAATAAAACAAGACAACATGAAAAGAAATGAACCTGATTGCAATCTTAATAAAGAAGCAATAAATATTGATATAGGAATGAGAGATAAATAACACCAAGGTTGTCTGATAAATCCTCAAAATATTAATATAGATAGATAGATAGATAGATAGATAGATAGATAGTCTTGGTTTATTATTTTGTAATTTCTCTGTGTTCAAGTTATCTCTATCTTTCTTTTTTTCCCTTTTATTTATTTATTACAACTTATTCACTTTGTACTCCAGCTGTAGCCCCCTCCCTCATGCCCTCCCAAGTCCTCCCTTCCTCCCTCTTCTCCTCCCATGCCCTTCCCCAGTCCACTTATAGGGGAGGTCCTCCTCCCTTTCTATCTGACCCTAGCCTCATGAGACCCTGGTCTCATCAGGACTGGCTGCATTGTCTTCCTCTGTGGCCTGATAAGGCTGCCTCCGCCCTCAGGGGGAGGTGATCATAGAGCCAGACACTGAGTTCATGTCAGAGACAGTCCCTGTTCCCATCACTAGGGAACCCACTTGGAGACTGAGCTGCCATGGGCTACATCTGTGAAAGGGTTCTAGGTTATCTCCATGAATGGTCCTTGTTTGGAGTATCAGTTTTAGAAAAGACCCCTGGGCCCAGGTTTTTTGGTTCTGTTGCTCTCCTTGTGGAGCTCCAGTCCCCTCAAGGTCTTCTTATCTCCCCTTTCTTTCATAAGATTCCCTGCATTCTGCTCAAAGTTTGGCTATGAGTCTCAGCATCTGCTTTGATATATTGCTGGGTAGAATCTTTCAGAGCGCTCTGTGGTAGGCTCCTATCTTGTTCCCTGTTTTCTCCCTCTTCCGATATCTATCCCATTTGCCTTTCTGAATGAGGATTGAGCATCTTACCCAGGGTCCTCCTTCTTGCTTAACTTCTTTAGATGTACGGATTTTAGTATGTTTATCCTATATTATATGTCTAATATCTACTTTTAAGTGAGTATATACTATGTGTGTCTTTCTACTTCTGGGATAGCCCAGAATGATAACTCAGGATGATTTCCTGATTTTTAATTGCTTAAATCCTTTCATGATTTTCTGGTTTTTAATTGCTGAGTAGTATTCCATTGTGTAAATGTACCACAATTTCTGTCTCCATTCCTCAGTTGAGGGATTTCTGGGTTGTTTCCAGATTCTGGTTATTAAGAACAAAATTGCTATGAGCATGGTTGAGCAAATATGCTTGTTATATACTTGAGCATATTTTGGATATATGCCTAGGATGATATAGCTGGATCTTGACGTAGCACTATTCCTAATTGTCTGAGAAAGTACCAGATTGATTTCCAAAGTAGTTGTCCAAGTTTACATTCCCACCAGCAATGGAGGAGGGTTCCCCTTTCTCCACATCCTCTCCAGCATGTGTTTTCTCTTGAATTATTCATCTTAGCCATTCTGATGGGTGTAAGGTAAAATCTCAGTGTCCTTTTGATTGTCATTTTCCGGATGACTAAGGACGCTGAGCATTTCTTTAAGTGTTTCTCTGCCTTTCAATATTCCTCTATTGAGAATTCCCTGTTTAGCTCTGTACACCATTTTTTAAATTGGATTACTGATATGTTGGTGTTTAACTTCTTAAGTTCTTTATAGATTCTAGATATTAGCCCTCTGTCAGATATAAGATTGGGGAAGATCCTTTTCCAGTCTGTGGATCATTTTGTTCTGATGAAGGGACATATGAGTTTTAAAATATAGCTTGATATCTAGATGGGAAGGGAAAAAAACTCTCTTCTGCCAGTGGAGATTAAGGCTTGGGTAGAAAAAACAACTACCTGAGAAAGCTGATTCCAAGTTCATGAAACACACTCGCGCGCACACGCGCACCTTTGAAACATCTCCCAGGTTTGAATCTTTTCCCTTTAATTTTCTGGTAGGCAATATGATTAGAGTTATTCCCATCCAAACCTGAAGAATAGGCTTAAACAAAGATAAGAAGACTGGTTCAAAAGGAGGTACCAAAACTATGGGGAAAACAGGCCGCCAGGCTGTCAAGGCTCTGCCTTGGGCTGAAGTTCAGGCAGGATCATGTACTAAATGGCTGTTTCTTGCCCACCAGTAATTCTGATTATCTGTTCCCTTCTGTCTTCCTTCTTTCCTTCCTTTTTTTTTTTTTTTTGTTTACAAGTTAACATAGGAAATAAGAGAATTTATCATTTCATAAAGTCAGTGTTGTGACATACTTACCTTTCAAATATTAAGGATACACAAAGGGAAATAATGAGAATAGAGAAGAAAATTTGGGGACTTTTGTTTTAGCAAGCACTTACTGACATTTTACTGTGAATTTGACCCTGCACCACATTGGCGAATCCTCACTGTAAAAGGCAGAGGCCATCTTTTCGTATAGAAAGAGAAAATTGTATCTGAGGCTCAGGGACGTTAGTGGTTTGGCTGAAGTTTGTTCTAATTTGCAAGGCTTTGATTCTAATTTGCAAGCGATCAATCTGAACTACCAGCCCCTACCACCTGACTACACACTCAACACTCATTTTTAAATGATTTTTTTTTAAGGGAAAGAAGCTAACTTGCTAATGCAAAATCTGAACAAGCTGCAAACACCGGAAGAAAAGCTTGATTTTTTACTCAAGAAGTATGCTGAATTGGTAAGCTCTTTGATCAGCTCTTTCTGTCAGAAAGCGCACAGCTCTAGTCAGTGCTGAGAAGAGGAGAATGTGGATTCTTGTGGATATCATTATAGAACATAGCTAGTCACTACAAACAAGCCAATGCTAGATTCACAGAATGCTAGAAGTATTTTTCCATTTTTATTTTAATTTTTATTAATTACACTTTATTCACTTTGTATCCCCCTGGGACCCCCACCCTCCTCCCCTCCCAATCCCACCCTTCCTTCTCTTTCTCCACGCATGCCCCTCCCCAAGTCCACTGATAGGGGAGGTCTTCCTCTCCTTCCTTCTGATCCTGGTCTATCAGGTCTCATCAGGAATGGCTGCATTGTCTTCTTCTGTGGCCCTCAGGCTGCTCCCCCTCAGGGGGAGATGATCAGAGAGCAGGCCAATCAGTTCATGTCAGAGGCAGTCTCTGTTCCCATTACTAGGAACCCACTTGTATACTGAACTGCCATAAAGTATTTTCAAGGTAACAGGAAAGCTGATGTGTAACAATAGACAGGGCAAATAAGTAATGGGTTCTGTGTTCAATTATGTGTATAAATTTTGGGGGCAAGAGAGAGTACAGATAACTGAAATTTGTGGGAACTTTATAAAGTCCCTGTTAACTTTAAAAACAAAACTATCCTCTCTATAAAGTTGAACAAATATTAGATTTTCATTCAGCTTCTAACTCACTTTTCTCAAGGGCTATGAGGGAAAATTCAGCGTGGACTTATTGCCACCCCACAGGTGATGGCACATTCTTGTCATGCCTGCCTCATTTCTTCAGATTTCTTCTTTGATATGATAAAGTCCTTATGGCTTATTTGGTCCCTGACTCTAAGTCCTCCACAGACAGCCTCACCCCCATTCTCATATCCTGGGAACTAGGGAAGCCACTGCAAACCATCTAAATTCCAGGAGGCCATTGTCTTCCAAACTGGCCAGTGGAGAAAAGGGAAGGGCTTGGTGAGAGGCCAGTACGAGGTATCAAGCCTCAAGAAAACCTGCTTCGATAAGTGGGAAATATCTGAAGTCTATATAGCACTCCCCTCTTTCACCCCCAGAAATGAGATATAATGAGCTGTGTTTTACTGTGTGCGTGTGTGTGTGTGTGTGTGTGTGTGCTCTTTACTTTAAGAAAGCCACTGACTTATTTCTCCAGGAGAAGCAGCAACAGGCAAATGAAAGGTGAGGAGCACAGAACTTCCTCCAGGCAGGAGTTGAGCCACCTCCCCTCCAGAGGTGGATGCATTTACAACTGAGGACACTCCAGTTGGGAGCCTCCCACTAGCAGCTCTCCCCTCCCCCAGTCCTACACAGAATCCACCAGGAGGCCCTGGGCCTAACTTCGTTTTCTTTCTTTCTTTTTTAATATTAATTATAGTTTATTAACTTTGTATCCCAGCTGTATCCTGCTCCCTCATTCCCTCCCAATCCCACCCTCCCTCCCTCATCTGCTCCCTGCCCCTTTCCAAGTCCACTGATAGGGGAGGATCTCCTTCCCTTTCATCTGACCCTGGTTTATCAGGTATGTTCAGGACTGGCTATAAAGTCTAACTTCATTTTCTTAATTATATATTTAGCAGAGCTTCAGCCCTACAAAACTCAATGCCAAAAAAACAAAACAAACAAACAAACAAAAACACCTCAATTCCTGCTGACAGCTTGTTTTTCACCGACTATAGTCCTGTAATCCCTATGTGTTCTTTTCTTCCTTCTGCCTTGACACACTTTGTTATGCTGAACTGTGAGGCCATGCACACAATACAATTCTGAAACCCTGAGTGCCAGGCTGATTGCTTAACTTTCAGTAATTTTTAATCACACAGACCACATCATGATGACATAAGAGTTCCAAATACACAAAATGGTATTTCTAATCCATCATCTAAAACACAAACTCTGTTTTATGCATGTTCCTTTCCAGCTCTCTGAAGCCAGAAGCAGAGAAGCTGCTACCATACGGCATATGAGTTGATATTTTCTTCTCTTGGCTCATGTGGCATTTTCTCATGTACTTCAGTCTATGTACGCATATTTTGTTAAAGTTGTGCCATATTCCGTTAAGTGGCTCTATTTTTACTGATTCACTAATTCTGGAGACCATGTCCTTCCATTGCAGAAAATAATGCTGTTGTTAAAACCATTATTTCTTAGATTTGGTCCTTTTCCATTATGATTTTAAGAAAAAAAATCTATAAATAGGATTACTGGATCAAACAAAATGAATGCTTCTTTGTTTTTGAGTTTTATGGCCAAAATAAGGGTAGAAATTTACAAAGCAATTTAACATTGACTATTAGCAATTTAAATTAGCATAACGTTAAGTTGTAAGTCAAAGATATTTTTCTCAAATCTGAGCCTCTTTCTCTCATGTACGTCACATCACTCTCACTCACTCACCTTTGTTCTTTCCTCAGCATTTTCTGTACTTTCTGTCCATCATTCCTTCAGTTTAGCTCCTACTTACCAAGGCCATTCTTGTTCATTTTCTAGAAACATCTGCTACACTTGGCAGGACTAGGAAGTATTCTTGACTGGCACCCGACACGATTGCTACAGCAGTACACTGAGGAAGAATTTCTTCTCCAGTAAGAGCCAGGGCTACTTCCTCTGGTGCCAGGAAGTTCCCTGTGCCTTCTTACCATTCCACCCCATCGGAGATGAGCCAGTACAAGCTTTCCTACACTCACCATTTGTCTTCTCCCCTCTAACAAACTCTAAGAGTGACACAAAAGACCAATTACATTTCTTTATCAGGGAAGAAAAATTATTAAGAAATTTAATAAGTCACATGGAGATAAAAATCTATTTCCTTGCTCAGTGATTAGAATATCAGTATGGAAATGTCTGAAATATAACGGAAAATATGGAGTGTTTTGTCAACTCCAATACTGTAAGTCAAACTGCCACTATAGTTCCAGTCATGCTTACAGAGCCTGAAGCATGTAATATTATCTGCCTTTGTGTTCATCAATAAATAAGGCTATGTTCATTAATAAGTAAAGATACTTCATGACTACATTGAGAAATGGCCTTAGAAAAATATTTTCCAGAAATTTCCTCAATGACTAAATACTTAAAAAGAATCACAAATACAATTCTCATTTAGCCATTGACACAAATTGTGCTTTTGTTTTTTTAACTTAATGAAGAAGAAATAATAAGAAATTTCAAATACAATTCTACATACTTATTGCAAATTTCCAGAACTATGCCTATGTGAATTGTTAAACCTCAAAGGCCAACACTAGGCTGAGGATGACTCAGTTGCAATGTGTTCACCTTCATTCATTAAAGAAACCCATACATTCATACAAAAGCACAAAAGTCTGAACTGTTTGAGAAAAATCATCCAGACACTAAAAACTTTGAAAGTTCAGAGTCTTGTATTGTAAAGCTAAGGAAGTTAGATCTGGCTAAAATATAAATGTGCATGATCTTATAACACAGCCAAACATTAAATATGGAAACGCATAAATCATCTGTCTTCCAACATATAAAGCTCATAAAGTATATTTTCTTTCTGACACACAAAGACAGCTGCACAGACAGAGGCGGTCTGGTTCACCAAGGAGCAATAGTTGTCCTTGCCTGGATCTATTTCTGCATGTCACAATTAGATGATGTTACCGCTATACAAGAGATAGACGGGTCCGGGTTGGTGTCAAATAGGCCATAATACAGAGGATTTTGCACAATTCAAAAATATGTCCCATTGTATCAACTGTGATGAACCTGATAAGTTTTGACATATGGCTTAATTCTCAAAAGTAAAACTGAATCTATAAAGGCAACAACAATATAATAATTTCCAGGAAGAAAAATCCTGCTATAATCATGGGAAATTTTACCTTGTCTAATCACGATGGTACAAAATGAAAAGAGCACAACTATCTTCTGAGCACGAGTTTAGCATGAGAAATAATGGAGGGTGACTGGCCTTTCAAGAAGGTTGTTAATGCCAACCCATATTTCTAGTAAGATGGCCCTCTTTTTCCAATCTTAACTGCTAAAAAGTAGAAACTGCACATGGGTATAAACTTAGAATATCAAATGTGCATAATCTTGGCTTAATCTGAAAAGGACTTATAATGGTTATTCAACATGGTAGAAGAAAAATAATAAAGCAAGATATTAATTGAAGAAAGTATGACAGTCTTTAAATAGTTCAGAAAAAAAAAAAAACCCAATGGGCTTTTAAAACAGGGAAACTAAGATGTGGTCAAGATTCATGAGGAATGTACATCCATTTCCTGTGAGGCACTGGAACACTTGGCCTCTAGAGGCACCCAGTGGCTCCCCAGAGAATTTCTTTGCTCTTAGTTAAGATGGCTATTAATAGAACCAATCCCTTCCTGGCTTAACAACACCCAGGCACTAAAGAGACCAAGTCCAGTGGGGTGAACAATAGACCCAGACTCTGCTCTGTGCATGTGGCCCCTCAAGTGTTCAGACTGACATTGGCACTGCTAGAATTTACCGGTCTCTCTCTGGTGGCTTCTGGAGGCTGTTTCTCATGATTCCTCCATTAGAACTAAGATCTCATGATAACATTACCAGATTTAGCAAATAAAAACACAAGAGATCAGGTCAACTTTACATTTTAAATAATGAAAAAGTTTTGGTAAAAAGAATATGGCACATTCAAATATTTGGACTATACACAAACTAAAATTATTCTTTAAAATCTGAAATTTATGTTTATCTAGGTGTTCTGTATGATATCTGGCAATCTTACACTCAAATTTTAGCATCCCAACATGCAGAGTATGGGAGTAAAGTAGTTTCATGCATCTAGATTGCCAGAAACAAGGACCATGATGTCTTTGCTGTGGGCACAGCGAGGTTAGGGATAGAATTGATGAGCAGCAGGGAACGTTAAAAATATTTGCCTGTCATGCCACTCTATTGTACTATGGCTGTTTTTAATAATTTAGGAAAAAAATCATTAAGGCTTGGGTGTTTGGAGGGATACTTTCTCTTACTTTCCTTTACCCAAAGAATCCATATCTAAAACTCAAATTATAAAGAAGATAACTTCATTTTATTTTTTACCAGGAAGCTGTTTTTTCTCTTTCCTATTTTTAAAAATGTCACTTATTTTCAGAAAGAATTATGAGAGTGATGTAAGCCAAGCAAACAAATTGTTGGCCATGATCTGAACACAAGATATTGCCATGGATTCCAGCAGTTTCCAGATTCTCAGGCTCATCTCTCTTTTTTTTGGATAGCACTAGATGATATCATTAAACAAAAACAAGAAAAATGTTTCTAGACATCCAAAAAAAAATCAAAAAAAGAGGAGACTATAGACACAATAGTTAAGTAAAAACCATATATATATATATTATGATCTATAAACTTTGCATTATGGGGTGGCATTTATGAAGTTCATGAGCTGCCAGAGAGGCAGCTAATGATGAATAATAGCTCCAAACAACCACGCAGAGAGTCCTTAGGCTTTGCTTCTTTTCTGTGAACTGCAAAGACATTTCTGACAATTTCTTTGCTGCTTGCACCCCCTGTGTCTAGCTGGATGAACATCGCACTGAGCAAAAGAAACTAAAGCTCCTACTGAAGCAGCAGGCACAAACCCAGAGAGAGAAGGACCAATTGCAGAGTGAGCACAACAGAGCCATCCTTGCCCGGAGCAAACTTGAGAGTCTGTGTCGTGAGCTGCAGAGGCATAACAAGACACTGAAGGTATGTGGCACCCTTGCTTAGAATCTTAGCAGGCCTCATAGACATGCGCCTCCGCTGTCTGGAGGAAACACCAGCTACAACCAGAGAGCAGTGAAGTCAAATACTGGTTCTGCCATGTGTTCATTTGTGATCTGCAAGTTATTTTTGTCTCCCTGAATGACTCCCCCATCATCTGACTATGTGGTCATAAGGGAGAAAACTAAACGAGATTCCACGTGGAAGTTCATACACAGTGACAACAGTGCAGGCCCAGAGTAAAAATAAAAGTATGTCCCTTCCTTTCTTGCTAAATTGAGTTTTATTTTTTTGTTTCGTTTTCGGTTTGGTTTGGTGGGTTGATTGTTTTTCATAGTCCTTAGTTACCATGTAATTTTTTTTTTTTTTTTTTTTTACTTTATGTGTTTGGGTGTTTTGCCAGCATACACATCTGTGCATTTCATGCATTCTTGGTACCCAAGGAAGCCAGAAGAAGGCACAGGAAGTAGCATTACAGATGGCCTGCTATGTGGATGCTGGGAATTGAACGCACGCCATCTGGAAGAGCAGCCAATGCTCGTAACCCTTGAGCCATCACCCCATACCTTAGTTTTCTCTTAAACTTTTTGTTAAAATTTAACATTTTATATTTAAAATGAATTTTATGTGACATGACATACAAGTTAAGCTAATTAATATGATAAAGTGAGGTAGAGAGTCAAAATATCAGTAGTTTTCTGAGAAAAGAGCAACTTTAAAAACACTGAAGAGCTCTTTAAGACTTAATTATTTAGTCTGAAGATAATAGACTGATCACTTCATTATGTCTATGGGTTCCAATAATCCCAGCTTGGGTCCCTTGCAGAGTATCTACTTTGATTACCAACTCCATTCAAAAGTAAGATGTAGGGTTCTTTTAAGTCAGTCGGAATCCATGGTCACTTTTCCAGTGGTAGATCCTGAAGCTTCAGACACAGCAACGAATCAGACAATACTCCTATAAGGAAGTTATTACTATATGTGTTTGCAAGAAGATACTTAAAAAAACAAAACAAAACAAAACAAAACAGACGCTAACATCATTAACTAAATTATCCTGTCCTGCTTGGAAAATGGGAAGCCAGTATGCTGAACTGTGACCGTCACATCGCAAACTGGAGAGGCTCAGAATCTGGGGCTTTTTCTCAGTGACTGTTCTAGGAACCTCAGTTGTCCAGGTTAGAAGGAGACCTGGAGAAGGGTGTAGCACCTTCAACTCAAGGGGTAATGTTCTGCGTTTACAAAAGATTCTTGTCTTTCTACAACATCAAATGGTAAATAAATGAAAATTAAATCAGACAGGTGGGAAATGTATCACTGAAAAGACCCAAACAGAGGAGAGTGTGGCTTGACCCTTTAGGACTTTGCATGCTAGGTCATGTGCTCTGCACAAATGACCTTCAAGATCATACATCTACCAAAGAGGAAACTCATCAGTATTAATCAGGCATTTTAAAGCCACAAATATTTGACATGTCAAGATAAGGATTCAAATCCAAAATACTAATTTATCTTTGATTATTCACCCATGGGCTAGGGCATGTTTACTCTGTCTAGCCCATCATGTGTGTTCTCTCTTGATGCACACCCAGTGTGTGCGTGGCGGGCGTGCTGCTCAGATGATCACACAACATTCCATAAGCAACAGCTTTGGGATTGACCTTCGTACAATCCCAGTATTACCTGTAGAACAATCTGCTTTATTTCAAAAACATCAATTTTTGCTCTTGAAAGCGCGGATGTTAGTTTTATTCATATTCACCTTCTGTCTTTTGGAATACGTGATGATTTTCATCATCGTGAACATCTCCTGGCAATGCTTATCTTGATATTTGCATTATCTGACGCCAACACAGCCCCTTAAGTTTTCTTACCTTTTGTTTGTGAGTCTGCTCAGTATATCTCTTTTCCTCTGTTCATTTTCTACCTGGGTCTACAGAATACAACCCACAAGGACAGGATAAAGCTACACATTGATTCGTTTTATATGCATAGTATCTGCCTTTAACTGGGGAGCCAGTCCATCAACACGTAAAGTAATGACTGGTAGGACAGTATTAAACAGTAGACACCATGTTTGCTGGTTGACAACATGCTTTTCACCTCTCTCTCTTCTGTTCCTCTATTCTTTTTCCTGCCTCTCAAGTTGAAGAGTCTTTAAATCATATTTTAAATTGGATTTTTAAGTGATGCCTCTTTGTATTATTTACAGTGGTTAATCTATGGTTACAGTCATCATTTTTAACTGTTCCTAGTCTATGTAGAGTTAATGTTATCCACACTTCATATGTAGAAACACTGAAGCTAAGTAAGTTCTCCTATCTTTATTTCTATCTTTAAGCTAGAATTTTCCATGTATAAAGTTATATACATTTATAAAGCCCATGAGATGACAATGTTATCTTTTTGTTTTTACTATCATCTGCATTTCTTGAAAAATGTAAAGAGAAACTGCATTTTTCTCATTTCACAGATACTTGAATTTCCTGATGCTTTTTTTTTTTCCCTTCCTGAGACAAGGTTTCTCTGTGTAGCTTTGGCTGTCCTGTCACTTTGTAGGCTAAGCTGGCCTCGAACTCACAAGGATCCATGTGCTTCTGCCTCCCCGAGTGCTGGGATTACAGGTGTGTGCCACCATGCCCAGCTTCCCCGTACTTCTTTAATATGGTCTACGGCTTCAGTGACCTGTCTGGCACCACTTCCTCTCAGCCTAGAGGTCCCCACGAGGATCTGCTGAACTCTAGTTGTGCTGGCCTTCAGTCCTCTTAGTTGTCCTCTATCGGTAAAGTGTTTTTTATGTGCTGATTCACTTGCTCATCCTATTGAGAACTGTAATTATTGGATGTTGAAATTGTTCACTGATGGAACTTCATGAATCTTCCATTTATTTTGACCTCCATAATTCTGATGACAATAGTGGCAATAACTTGGACTATTACTCCTCCTCATCTGACATTTGATTCTTTGATGGTGATTTTCAAGGTATTTCTAGTGATTTTTTAGTTTTTACTTTTAGAACCTTTTTAATTACTAGTGATTTCCTTTATTTTTTACTTTTAAAAAGTATCATGTGTGTGAGTGTTTTTCCTGCACCTATTTAAGTGCATCACATGTGTGCAGTACCCATGGAGGCCAGAAAAGGGTCATGGATCCCTGAAGCTGCAATTACAGATGGTTGTGAACTGCCATGTAGGTACTGGGAACCAAACTCAGAAACTATCTATGAGAGAACAGCCTGTGCTCTTAACCACTAAGCCATCTTTCCAATTCCTAAACATTTTCTTTCTATATATTCCACTTGGTATTTGCTAAGCTTATATATCTCTAGGTATTCACCAAACAGAATTTTTCAAGTGTTATTTTTTCAAATATATTTATTAATTCATGTTCTTCTTCTTTCCCTCTCCTGAAATTCTAGTTGCATGCATATTAACCTGTGACAATGTCCCATAGCTCAATCTTCCTCAATTTTCTGATCAAGTCATTTCATAGTCCTATCTCTGCTATGCTCTTAAAAAATCCAAGTGATTTTTTTTTTAATTTATAGTTACACAGTTTTAAATTCCAGGATTTGACTTGTTTAACAAGTTGTTTTTCTTTTCTGAGACTTCCTGGTTTTAGTTCATTAAGATAATATTTTCCTTTACATCATTGAATAGAATTATAATACATGTTTTGTAATTCTTTCCTGCTTTTGTCACATTTGGGTCATTGTAGAATAAGTTGTTTATTTATTAACTGTATTTTGTTTGTTTGTTCGTTTTTATAATGTGTTGTTTTTGTTGGGTTTTCATTGCCAATTATATCATAGATGTTATGGCAGTGTAGAGCTCTAAATTCTATTATTATTGTAGTTGACCTTCCAATGTTGTAATAAAATATCTTACAGAAATCACCTTAAAGGAAGAAAAGGTTATTTTGGCTCACAGTTTCAGGGACTTCAGTCCACAGTAACTTGACTCTTGTTTCTGGGCCATCATGAAGAAGAATATCATTGTCAGGAGCATACAATAAAGAAAGTTGCCACCTTAAGGAGGCACAGAAAGACTAAAAAATGGTTCCAGAGACAAGATAGAGCATTCAGACCATACGCTGGGAGTCTACTTCCTCCAAATAAGCTCCGCTTCTGAACAACTGATTCAGCTATGAGCCATCAGCAGATCAGTCTATTGATGCAATTAGCACCATCATGGTAAACTCTCCTTTCAAAAACACAACCTCAGATGCAAACAAGCTTTCTGGAGTATGCACTACCTATCTAAACCATAACTATACCCTTCTAAAACACTGACTCTTTTTAATTCAATTACTATGGTTAGCTTCAAACAATAACCTTTTGTCTCTTGGACAGCAGTCCAAATGTCCATTCAATTTATTTTTCCTTAGCTGGACTGATAGTGTAGATCAGTGTCACTCAGATTTTGAAGTATTTTCTTCAGAGTTCAGATTTTCTTTCTCTCTGACTCTTTTTTTGAAACTTCCTCTCATCTTTCAGTGGTTACAGTTTCCCAAATTTTCACTCTTCTTTTTATCTGAAAAATGGAAGATTTCCTAGAGAAATTTAACACATCTCATTTTATTTCAAAGTCTTCCTACAAACTAAAATATGTTTAAAAGGGGAAAGGGTGAGAAACTTACATTACATTATATCAAGTGCCAATTGGCCTTCAGAGTTTACAGATGTTAGCTGTAGAAAATTAAACTTGGCATGACCTTCTTTGTCCATGATAACTTATCCTTACTGGATAACTTGAGCAGATACAGAAAGTACATAATCAGGTGTCTCCAACACCATGCATTTTAACTTTCACATTCCTTATAAAGTTTTTTCTTCAGTGAGTTAAACACAAATACCAACCCTGACAATCTGGGATAATTTAGATAAAGGCCAGTGAAGGTTTGAGGCATGTGCTTGTCCCAGCAACTTCTGCAGATACTTAAAGGAGTAAATTTGAGCCTGAAACTATATTGACAAACAACTCTCTAGTACAATGTGGGCAGCTGACTTAAGGAACATGGTTTTGGTAAGGAAATAAGTAGTACTTGTTATCAAAATATCACAGAATTTTAATGTGGAAAAGACTATAGAAATCATCCAGCCAAAGCTTCTCATGTGTCTGTACACAAGTTAATAATGTATTAATCATTAAATAAACATTTCCTGAATACCTATGGATTATGTGCCAGGCAGGGCATCAGTTCCAAGGTATATGATGATGCTTGCAAAGTTGTTTTCAGCGTTTGTTTCTCAGTCTTCTTTGCATTAGTAATTTCCACTTTGCATAATATACTTGATTAGTTTAAAAAGTTGCCTCAGACATTGTCCAAGACATAGAAAATTCTTTATCGATGAATTCAATGTAATAACATTTGGCAAGACTTATTTTTGTCGAGTTGAAAAGCAACATACTAATGTTAGTATTTGGCAGGATGAAGGAGGAGGATGACAAGTTCAAAGACGGTCTGGGGTACTTCACAAGACCTGTATTCTTTCTCTTACTAAAACAGGGGTAATACAATACAGAACTCAAGCTGCCATTTAATAAGCCAGAATTGAGTGGCTCAAAATATATTTAATAAGTTGCTAAAATCTAGAAAAGCTCAGACTTTCTCAGAAGCATGGCATAGTTTTTTACTCACACATAGAATCTTTAGAAATTAAAATGAAATGAAGATCATTCTCTATAAAGATATAACTCATAATTTGGGAACTTCTAAGTATATCAGGAGCAATGAGGTGATAATCACTATCACACAGATGTCTAGTTATTCTTTAGCTGATAGTTGGAATCCTTTTTAGTGATACATGTAGTAAGTGTCGGTATACAAAGATAACTATAATCTCAAATAGTCTTTAATGAGAAAGTTTCTTATAACGTCTCTGAGAAGCTACAGGATGATGAAATTGTAATTTTGATGGCCAATAAGTTAGATAATGTGTTAATAATTGTATAAGAAAAATAAAAATGAGTAATAAATTAAAATACTTCCAGATCATATATTTTTCAGATCAGTTTTTGTTTTGATCACATTGTTCTATCCTAATAAAGACTTGTGCAATTACTTCTGCTAAAATAATTCTCTCCTTTGAAATCCTGTTACATAATTTGAAATTGGTAACAACTAAATGCAGTGTAATTTTACTTGCCAACATTGAAGCAAGTGTTCCTATTAATAATTAACTAGGACTGAAAGGAATCCGAAAATGTGTGTATCATCTGTCAGCAGTGTAAACGTATCTATCTTTGGGATAATATAGGGAGAGCAAGCTCTTTATTCTAAAAGAATGAAAGGAACAATTACCACACAGATAATTCTTGGTATAGATAGAGGAATCTGGGTACATTATTAGTGGTTGGTGATGAATGTGGAGTTTTGATGTAAAAGAGAAAGAGAACAAAAATAATATAAAAGCAAGCTTTCAATTCCTCGATGGTAAGAAATTATAAGGGGGTGGTGATAAATGTTTCATTGTTTTATTTTATAGTTAAAGAGATTTCAAACTTAACTTCTAATTCAAAATTTACATTGCAAATATTTTAGTTATCACAGGTGACACATAAAATGATTGCTCTGCCCAAAAATAAAATAACCAGTGTATTTGGAAACATTTCCTTTTATATTTTTGAATAGCTTGTCTTAAAGCTTCCTGATCAGATATTTTCTTACTAAGGCCACTTGCTGCTCTTGCAGACTGCCCAAGCTCAGTTCTCAGCACCCACATGAGGTACTCACAATCAACTGTAACTTCAGTTCCAGACGATCTGAATCTGGCCTCTGTCTTCTCTGGGTGCCTAAAAATGTGACACACATAAAACATAAACACAAACAAAAATAAAACTTTAAAGAAAGAAAGAAGGCTTATATTGTGATCACTTATGAAATCTGGGTATTACAATTATGTGATAATACTCCATGGTTTTACAGAGTAATATTATACCTATTGGTCTCCACCACATACCAAACCCAAGACCCCTCCTCCAAACACACAACAACTTCTGTCCTGTGTCCCATTCCTCAGTGAATCCCAGTGGCCTTTTTTCCAGGCCACAACTTAGAGATCAAAGTTGTGTAACTGTGTGACTGCCGGAACTGATTACAGGTCATTCACTCAGCGGGAGGCTTGTCATCTTTAAAGAAACCCTGCTCCTCAGGGAACACAGCCCCTGCCCCTAGTGACTGCAATAAGGGATGAGTGGGGGGATTTGGCAATGTTATCTCTAGAGAACTGAAACACCTCACATACTCGGCACACTGCTCCTTTCAGTGACCTTATCCTGAGTTCCCTAAACCACGGGCACATCTACAGCATCACAAAATGTCTTGCTGTTCATCCACAGGAGGAAACCCTCCAACGGGCACGTGAGGAAGAGGAGAAGAGAAAAGAGATCACAAGTCATTTTCAGACTACCCTGACAGATATCCAGACTCAGATAGAGCAACAGAGTGAGAGAAATATGAAGCTCTGCCAGGAAAACACAGAGCTTGCAGAAAAACTGAAAAGCATCATCGACCAGTATGAGCTCAGAGAGGAGGTGAGAGCCACATCAAAGAGCTTGCAGAACTGTCCTCAGGCCCAGATCTGGGCTGCGAAAGTGAGGGGCTTGGGTAAGAAGAAATTCATGACCAGACCTTTCAACCGATGGATAGCTAAGATTGGATTTCTTTTACTAACCAAAATAAAAACAGACGGTCCTACAAAACACGTGGCTGAACCCACTTCAAAATAAAAGCAGTAAACAGAAAGTGGCAGGCTGTGGGAACGGTTTGTCTACACAGTATCTTGGTCCTTTAGAAATCCTTTCTATGTAGACAAGAGATAACTCCGCTCTCTTTATTAGGTTTACCGTGTCATCTCAGTTAACAAGCATTAATAATGATACTAGCATTAATAATGTAGTAATTATAATATCACTTATTTAGTGCTTAGTTCATGTCAAGCAGTGTATTAGGTAATATACTTTGCACACAATATGTCATTTGTCTCAACCTTATTGTCAAACAAAAAAGCAATCTATGTAAGTTATTTTATGTGTTTCTGTGACAGCACAAGAAGCAATATAAGGAAGGAAGGGTCAATTCTGGCTTATAGTTTTGGAGGATTATTCCATTGTGGTATGGAAAGCATGGGAGCAGGAGGGGAAGCAGTGGTGACAAGAACAGGCAGCCAGTTGGTGACTCACAGACAGAAAACAGAACGGAGGAATCCCATGCTCGGCTCACTTTCTTATTTTTATTCAGTTCAGGGTCCCAGGCCATGAAATGGCATCACCCACAATTAAGGTGCTCTCCCCACTTCAGTTAACCTAGTCTAGCCAGATAATCCCTCACCAGCAAGCCCAGAGTTTAACTTAATGTAGACAGCCCCTCATCGCCATGCCCGAGACTTCTCCCTAGGGATTCGGGATCGCATCAAATAATTAGCCAGTGCGCTATCTTTTCCATGTTTTATGTATGGAAGCCGCAGCCTACAGATAATACCACTTACAGTCACAGAGATCTTCATTTTCAGCATTTCACACTAATGAGACAGCAAGCAGCTGGGTTGGTAACACGCTAAGATTTTTATCAAGAGAATATTTGAGTCAGTAGCACATGGTCATGTGAGTTAGGTAAATCAGGAAACTCCCCACAAGCCATAACACCTAGCTACCATCTTCTCTTGTCACAAAGTTCAATCCCATCCAGGATAGAAGAGTAAAGAGAGAAAGAACGAAAGGGAAAGTGTCTGCTCTCCTCAGAGAGAGCCCAGACAGGAATGGCCTTGAATGCTAGTTGCATATCCCCAGCACTCGTCCTGTGGAAAGCCCAATATTACATTTCATACATTCCCGTTCTGATGGGTCATCCTAACAGTCAAGACATCCTTCAAACAGAGGTAGACCAGAGGTCAAGATGTGGACGACAGACAACTGCTTCTTAGTTCGTGGATGAGGTTGGGTCATGCTATCTCTCTGTGTTAGTCAGCTTTCCTTTACTATAAGAAATACTTAGAAGGACACTCAGCTTATTGAGAGAAAAGGTTTGTTCTGGCTCACAGACTTGAAGGTTTCTGTCCGGAAGCAAGGGACCTCATTACTTTCGGGCCTTTGGCAAGGCATCATGGTGAGAAAGGTGTGGTGGAGCTGAGATGCTCACTTGATGGCGATTGGGAAGGGAGGGTACTAACTGCCAAAGGCGAGACGGTCTCCTGGCAAACTCCACCCATTGGAGTTTCTCCCACATTCCGATAGCATCAAGCAGATATCAAACAATTAACAACTGGGCCTTCGAGGGAAACAGTCAGACCCAAACTACAGCAGCGCATCAGAACAACCGAGTAAGCATTCATGGGTCTGGGCACAGTTCCACACATCGACATGCTGGCACTCCAGGGCTGAGGATTCACTGTGATAGGTTATATTCATTTTATGGTTAAAAGAAGTTCTACAGTCATTCAAAGGGCCATAATACCAAGCCAGAGTACAGTGTCTGGGAGGTCTAACACGATGAATAGCATTATTATCAACTGGCTTCCAAATTGAGAAAAATCATGTTGGTACTTTTAGGCAATAATATTGCTGACCTGTGGAACCTCTACTTTTTTAATCTATCTCTAAATAGTACAAAGTTGGGGGCTTTCACCAATTTATGGCTTTAATATAAAGCCTTCAGAGACCATGGTGTTTATTCCTTAGAATTTTGAAGACTAGGAAATTTGTATCTGTGTGAATTGTTTTTCAATTTTACATTTCTAGTCACTGATCACAGGCCTGGATTTTATGCCTTCTTTTTCCTTAGCATCTGGACAAAATATTTAAACACAGAGAACTGCAGCAGAAGCTGGTGGATGCGAAACTTGAACAGGCTCAAGAAATGATGCAGGAAGCAGAGGAGCGGCACAGACGGGAAAAGGAATATGTATTTATCCTTTTAGTCGGTGTTCATGTGAAATTCATCTCTTTGTCAAAGGCTCTCTAGGAAAGCTGTCTGACAATGGCAAATGATCGTTTTACTCACATAAAAGCCCGTGCATCTCTGGAGAAGTAAACGAGCTAGCCCAGTAGGAAACACTGGGCTTGTACCATTATTCACACAAAACAGTCATTCAACATACTCAACAAGTGTTTTTCAAGTGTCTATTATCTGCTGAGAGCATTTTATGTGCTAGATTATAGCTGTGAATAAGGCAGACGGACCATCTCCTACCAGACAGATTAAAGGCTGAGTCTCAAGAGATGAGCATTTGCAAGCAAGAAGGGAGGGCGTCTAGATAATAGCAGGTTATTAGGCAAACAAGGAAGAACTGAGATGGGAGTGAAGGAGGCTACTTACTTAGACTGAGTCATCAAGACAGGCGGGAGGACGGAAGAACCATACTCGCCTCTTAAGGAACTGTGCTGTGGGAGTCTTCTCTAGCAGATGGTGTCTTGTCAGAAACAAGGCTCAGTGGTAAACCTCGCATGGCATGCTCTGCACTCTGGGAAAGGCCAGGCAAGGAAGTCAAGGTGGAGCAGGTGGAGAAATGTTCAAGATATGGGGAAAACATGAGCCAAATGTGCATCTTATAGGCCTTATAGGAGAGGTGGTTGGATTTTATTCCAAATACAATGGGAAATAACTGAGTAGGTTTAGAAAAAGAGGTGACATGATTGGCTTCCCATATGTAAAAGAAATTAGTATGGCTCCTGGATGACAGAAAGAGAGAAGACAGGAGGATTCCAAAACAATCCACATGAAATGTGATGATGATGTGGTTTAGAAGTGCTGTGTCAAGAACTGGAAAGAAAGAAGGAATGTATTCTTAAGGCATCATGTGTCTGTGGTAGAGGATAACTACATGCTAATATAGTTGTGGGCAGTCACACTCAGGTTGGAAAAGTCTGGACATGTTCAAGTAGGGTCGATGACAGTGGTGGGAGAGGATTGCTTGGGAATCTTCTAAACAACAGGACTGGTGAGAGGTTAGATTTAGTGTGATTTATACTAGATTCAGACACTTAATTTTTAAATTAAATCTACTAGTTTCCTTGAAAGTAAATGTATTAAACTAATTTTTTCTTACTTTAACTTCATCAACTTATGTTTTGCAAAATCCCTCCTCTCAAAAATATATTTAAGGGAGAGGGGTATAAAAAGAAAGTTAGTGCTATATATATGGTATACAAATGGCAATTTAAAAAATGCATTCTCTTTTCTCTTAGTTGCTGAACCAGGCAGCAGAATGGAAACTTCAGGCCAAAGTGCTGAAGGAACAGGAGACAGTGCTGCAGGCTCAGGTGAAGGGAGAAGACCCACACATGGAGGGTTGGGGTAGCCTCCTTCCGGTACCAAGGTCTGGGACCCCAAATTCTCTGCACAAAGCTTAACAGGTGTTAGGGGATGGAGAACGAGAAGTGAACAGCATGTTTGTTATATTTAAGAATGTAGAGAGTATTATGTCTATGCAAAATAAATGATGTGTAGCAACATTATGTAGCCAAGAGGTCTGCAGACAAACGATGCCATTAAAGTGGTCGGCCACAGCAAGCTGATTTCTGGCTTCCCACTTCTCTATCATGTTTCTTCTGTGTCACCTGATCCATTGCCCAACTAAGGTGAGAAGGAATGTAAAACTGCTCAGAAGCACCATGTATAACTGTCAATCCTAAACAGTCTTTACATTTTGATACTGTCTACAATATAAAGATAGTGAGAAAAAATGGAGACCAAAATATTGACCAAGAGTTACCTGGTCAATAATGAATGGTTAGGAGTGCTGGGAAAATCAGGAGTCTTTCTGATTTGGCTTCATGTGTCATTGGCATTTTTTGTTTTTTAAATCAGACTACTAGAGGTCCCACTTCAGGCTCAAAAAAGTAGCCTCCTGCCACAGCTGGCTTCTTGCAAAAGCCAGGCCTATCTATCTTCTCTATAGCTATTAGGCTATGGCCTTCTTGGGAAACATGCCTTGTCACAGGCCAGAGAGGAACTCTGGGCCTACTCTAAACTCTAAAGGGATTATGAGTTCACAGAGGTGATTGATAGAAGGTGAGGACATCAGAAGCCTTCCACATGGGGCAGAATTAAGACTGGAAATGCTTATGTGCTGACTAAAAAAAAATCCTATTTATTATTTTTAAAGGGTACATTCTTACTGTGTGAAAGAGCATTCCAATAAGTACTCTTTTCACTATAGAATTCATCAAGACTAAATTAAAATATCAATTACAGCAAACACACATACAGGTGACATTGTCACAGACAGCCTTCCTAAAGCATATTTATGCAATGTATACACACAATGCAGTGGAAAATTGTTTTTCCCAGTATAATCGATTTGATAACATTCAAGAAAAGTTTTCAAATTAATTATATAGAGGTTTGAAATATAATGTCTCTAGATTTTCACAAAATCACAGGGTTCAGAGCTACAAACTCAGGAGCACGCTTTGAGTCAGCTGTAGCACCTATTGTATTGTAGTATCAGAGGCAGCATGTGGTGGTGGGTCTCTAACCTGCGGACAGTGGGAAAGAGCTGTGACGCCACTGTCTAGGATAGAGAAAGTCCCGGGAATCAAGCCAGAGCTCTGGTCCTTCTCTGTTTGCTAACAGCATAGAGCTTAACAGACACAGGGGACACTGCTTGACCCTAGGCCTTGTTCTTGGTGTCTACTACAGGAAATGACTTAGCTAAAAGAGGGGAGTGACACTGAAAAGAGTAGGTTAATATTAGATGCTAGCCTAGAGAAAGACTTAGTCAGCTTCCATCAGAGTCCAGGGTGTCTACGTGGTACGCTCCTGTCCACCTCTGTTCAAGTGTGCATAGTTGCTCATGTGCACGTGGAGGTCAACAGTCAACATGAAGTCTATTCCTCGCTCCTCATCCACCTTCTTTTTGAGACACATCTCCAAACAAAATTGGAGATCTTCAATCTGGCCAGACTAGCTGGCCAGCAAGCCCCAATCGTGATCCTCCTGTGTCCACTCCTTTAGTGCTTAGACCACAGAAGCACACGACTATGCCTGGCTCTGTTAATTTGAGTGCTGTGGATCTAAATCAGATCCTCATGCTGGCATAGCAAGCACTTTACTGACTGAACCACCTCATGGAACCAAGATTCTAGGAGCTTTGTGGTATGGGAAATATAAAGATGTGATCCAATTTCTCAGTTATACCCATTAAAACTGGAGAAGTATCTACCAGGTGGCCCTGATTCCCCACTCACCCACTCTTCTGGAATGAGTCCAGACATTAAGATCAGAGTTCTGGCTCCTTACACAGAGATGCTGTGTGACCCTCTCCACTTTACATAAACTTGAAAACTGAATTCTACTCAGAGAGTTCCCTTGTTTCTAATCATCCTTAAAGAAATAGGAATAGCATGAAGTCAAGGACTTACTTGATGGTCATTTCTAAGATCTGAGCAAGAAAAATACCAAGGGCCGTTTGCATGTTTTTCAAGAGCAGCGGTTCTTAATCTTCCTTTACTGCAGTTTCTCACGCCGTGGACCTGTGGTGCTATGGTTGGACCTCCCCATAAAATTATTTCACTACTACTTCATAACTGTACTTTTGCTCCTGTTATGAATCATAATGTAAATATCTGATATGCAGCCCTCAAAAGTCACAACCGTAGGTTAAGAACCACTATCCTAGACTGAAGTCAATTTCAGTCATAAGTCAACCCTGGTGAGTTGGGAACGTGTTTCTCGCTTAGGAAAGCAGTGTCTGGCTTTCAGTTACCTAAACCAAGGCAATAGAACAGCTGTCATGATGATCAGTGGGATTCAACTGTCATGACTAATGAAGTGCCATCAGATCAGTAAGAATGAAGACAGTAGCAAACGTGGAATGTCAGCAATATCTGACAGCACAGACACAAAATACCACTTAAGGGGAAAGATCACGGAGTAAATTGTTGAAAAAGGATAATCACAGTCTTTAGACTCAGATATCCTCTCCTTATCCATAGTCTAGGGGAGGGCCCTCTCCAGGGACTCTGGAAACAGGGCTTGCTTCCACATCAACTCACAGACCATATCTAGACACAGTTCCTTCCATTTCCTACTCTAATTAGGACTCTGTGTTCGGTTAAAGAAATACTTGAGCACCGGCTTGATATGGCTTTATGAGTCCAGGCACTTGTTGCCAGGCCTAATGCCTCCCAGGTCCCGTATGGAAGGTAGAACTGACCAGCATAACTCTGGGAAGCTATGCTCTGTCCTCCACACATCCATCTGGCATGCATGTAACCCCAAACACACATTATTAAATGTAAAACTAAGAAAAGGGAGCCTTTAGGCCCACTTTAAGGGGATGTATTGTAGCAATTTTTGTTACTTTTAACCATAGGATAGTTTGTTTCAATTTTTGTCTCTGTCCTTGACTTCTGGATGGCCTTTCCATGCTTCTCTGAAATCCCAAAGTGAAAGTGGAAACAGCTCCTGTCAAATCAAACACTCATTATATCAAAATGCCAACCAGAGGCCAATGCTGCAGCACAAATATCCACTAATAAAATAAGACCATAAAATTTTAGCTAGAATGGATGATGTTGGTGCAACAACATGAGGGATAAGCCACTCAAATTGTACCACCTATGACCAATAGGAAAAAAAGGAGAATACCAAAGCCTGAGCACTTGAAGGAGGGCCTGAGGGGTTGTTTTCCTGTCTGTGGGGTTGTTTTCTGTGTATGATGTTTCCATCTGACAACATGAAAATATTCTGGAGATTGGCTGTACAATACTCTGAGCACAGCAGTACTGATCTGTATACTTCAAATGGTTAGGGGGCTTAGTTTTATGGGTATTTTAACACAATTTAATTTTGAACATAGCAAATCAAAATGGTCAATTGTAATAACCTAGTAAAAATAAGAGATGATGAAGCAAAACCCAATTCTTGGCACACGTGTGACAACCAGTTTGATCCAGAACACTCTTCCACAAGGTGGCAGGAGAGAACCAGCTCCTGAGAGGGTTGTTGTGCCCACCACATGTGCTCTATGGCTCAAGCAGGCCGTGGCACAAGCACATGCACTTCCATGGCTCTGACCCAAGAGTAATGCACGTGTGTTTGTACATGTTATGATATCCATTTGTTGAAAGCAGCAAATAGAGATCAAAACTAACCTTATAAATGAATATCTCCCATAAATGTTGAAAGGGGCATTTGTATCTTGCTTGATAGTGTTTGTTTGTATGTCAGGGGTAAATTGGGGTCATCTGGAGACAGTGACTTGTAAGACTCTTCCCCATGTGATGCTTTCTGTGCTGTTCAATAAAGACAGAGAAAAGTCCTTCATTAGGGGCAGAAACAGGCACAGGGTAGAGCCATAAGACAGTCTTCAGGCAGGCAACAGGTTCAGGCTCATCAACAGACAGACCATGACAGAAGACACAGGGAAAGTGAAGCAGAGACTTAAAACCCGTGATCACTCTTGGTTAAACAATAGCAGGGGAAGTACTTTGATTTCTTTACTTCCTGGGACACTAATGACTCAGTTTATTAGTATTGTATTCAAACCAAAGCACTTAGACACAATAGTAAAACAAATATTTAATATGTGGTGATCAACAGAACTTAAGATTACAGCTATTAGCTTAAGTTGAGTACAGGGTAATGCCAAGGCAAACAGGGTGCTGACTTGTTAATTTGTGTTGGTCATCCCGTAGTCAGGTTGTCATTGCATCTGTCTTTCCATTAGGAGTGCAAGTCCCTCAAAAGTAGGACCCATGTGTTAAATAAATATATTTACATATGTGGTGCATGCATATGTTCAGAGACCAATAAACATTTGTAAAACTTACGATACAATAAAGCTGTAATATATTTTATCATTTTATTTTTCTTTAAAAACATTTTAGGAAACACTAAGTGAACTCAATAGATTTTTGGTGCAGACATCCAATCTGCAGAGCGTACTACAGCCCAGAACTCCTGGACTCAAGTGATCAGACTGTTTCAGCCTCCTCGTAGCTAGGACTATAGGTGTGTGTCACCATGCCTGGAACTCAGTAGGTTTTTAAAGGATGATAGAGAACAAGAAGTTGAAAGAAAAAAGTTGTGGAGGGGGATAAGGGAGAAACTGGTGTGGAGGGGATGGCAGCGGATTTGATCAGAATACATTATATACGTGTATAAAATTCTCAAAGAAAAAGAAAGAAAGAAAGAAAGAAAGAAAGAAAGAAAGAAAGAAAGAAAGAAAAGAGACACATCAGGGCTGCAAACATGCCATAAAAGTATAACGACCTGAATTTGAATCCCTAGCATCCATTGTAAAAGACAAGTATGGTGCCGGTAGCTACAGCACTAAGGGCTAGAAGGGGACAGGAAGATCCCTGGGCTAGAGGAGACAAGAAGGTCCCTGGGCCTTACTTGCCAGCCAGTGCGGCTGAAAAGTCAAGCTCTACGTTCACTGAGGAGAGACCTTCTTTCGAATGGTAAGGTGGAGAGCTATAGAAGAAGTCTAAAGACACACAGATGACAGACAGACAGACAGACAGACACAATTTGTACATGAAGAATTTTAATCATGTTCACCAACCTAGGTTGACCTTGCAGTACATAAACTGACAAAACATATGACTAGCCCTGGACTCAAAATATCTCTAAATAATTTTTCTCCTCAAATAATGAACAATGACATGCTGGCTTTTTTTCTGGAGGCACTCTGAAAGCAGCCCTAAACTAGATGGACTTTTTCCTCTGTTTACAGCTCACTCTCTACTCGGGAAGGTTTGAGGAGTTCCAGAGTACACTGACAAAAAGCAATGAAGTGTTTGCCACTTTCAAGCAGGAAATGGATAAAGTGAGTATCACATACCCATGAATATTGACTTTTTGTTTTGGCAAGTCATTCTTTGAATTCATTTTTCTCTGGCTAAGAAACTTCAGTGTATTTAATGATGCAACGCAATTTTTATAGGCAGGAATGAGACTTTCAGTAGGGTCTTTATGTTTTTTTAAAAAATTTAATAAATGAATCTGATCAATAGTCATAAAATACTAGGATACATTTTCACTAGGACAAATGATATTTTCCTTCTTGATAGCTACCTTTAAAAGAAGCTAGCATTAATTTTAAAACTCTGGCCTTCTAATGGTTAAAAAGTTTAAATACCTAAAAATACAACATTAAAGTTGATAGACTCCTTCTCATAATTGTAATATAATTGATGGAGCCCTGAGTAAAAAGATGAAAGAGTAAGTTCAAATTCTCCATTTGCAACTATCCTCCAAGTACTGCTGGACCATTTATTTACCTCTCTTGAGTTTTTTTAATCTATAAACTGATTTATTTGCATAACTTACAAAACTGTAAAGCTCAAATAAATTAATGCATTAAAGGTTTTGTGAGACTTTTACAAATAAAAGGTAAAATATTACCAATGGACATAGCATTAATATTTTATCCAGTATCTTCCTAATAGAAACTCAGTACCAACATTCTGTCTCTGTGGGTAGAGTGTGAACGCATTCGCCATGCAAGCCTGAGGACCCAAGTTTAGATCCCTGGAACCATGTGAAAAGCTGGATGAGGTGGGGAATGTCTGAGATTTTAGTACTGTTCTGGCAACATGGAAAGCACAATAGTCTGGAAGCTCATGGGCCAGCTGGCCTAGCACAGGAAGGACAGTGACAGGCTAAGAGAGATGCTGCCTCAAAACAAGATGGCTAAAGATAACTGATCCCTAAAGGTTGTCCTCTGACTTTCACGAGTACAGCACAGCATGGGCGTGTTCACGTATGGACATTCACGCACAGACACACACATGCACACACACACACACAAATCATGTTTCTGAACAGGCACTGGTATTAGTTATAAGTGTAGGAAGCATTTTTCAAAATATGTTTTGGTGAGATAATGTAACTTTTACACAGTATTTGTTAAGTTAGTTTTCTTGGTTCTGAAGAGGCATAAGTGAATGGCTATAGAGTTAAAAGATTTAAATTTTATTTCAAAATTGCATATTTTGAGACTGGGATATTAAATCAAGTATTCTTAATGTGAAATTCATTCATGGATATTAGCTAACTCAAGAATTTCCTGATAATAAACAACAACAAAAACCTGGCATGCATGTTTCTATTAACTTTGAATATACCCAGAGTTACTGATTTGAATATATCAAGTCTTTAAAGTTAACCTCTTAAACTCTACAAATGTCTAATTTGGCTAACATGCAATCCCGCCCAAAAACATCCATTCAAGGCCCATCTAGCTTCTTTCTGAGCAAGAGCTGATAGGCTGGGCTCTGCTGGAGAAGAAAGCACATAGCCAAGCAGAAAAGTACGTACCTTTAATCCCAGCACTCGGGAGGCCGAGGTAGGCAGGCCTCTGTGCGTTCCAAGCCAGGCTAAAACTCACAAAGAAATTCTCTGAACTTACCTTCACCATATAAACATACATAAAAAGAAAGTAACAAGTAGCTTTTGTATGTACAAAAATTATTATCTACAGTTTAATGCCTAAAAGCAATGCTAGATTTCTCACCGTGATAGCCTTCTACTCAATAAAGGAAATGATCTAAATTGCAAGCTTTTTTGTGGGTCTCAGTAAAAAAAATTTTTTATTTTAAATAAAAGAAAAGTCAACAACAACACAATCCACTCCTAAGTAGTTTCCTCCCTCCTGAATCGGCTCTGATGCAAATAAGTTTGTTCATTACTGATCTACAGGACTCAGAAATAAATCATTCCTCTTCTGCAGTCTTCATTGCTGACATTGAGCATTTGTTTGCTTCAACAGCTGGTAGCAAAAGGATTGCCCTTGGTGTCACATGTTGAACTAATTGCTTCCTTGATACATTAATGCTTCAGGATTAACACTAAAACATTCTAATTTCTGTAGACGACTAAGAAAATGAAGAAGCTGGAGAAGGATACAGCCACATGGAAAGCACGATTTGAGAATTGCAACAAAGCTCTGTTGGACATGATAGAAGAGGTGAGGAAGTTCTTTGCTTAGCTTTTATCTCCTTTTTCCCAATCCTGTCAAAATAATCAAATTTTATGTTTGAAATTAATCAATATGATTATGTTTGAAAACAGGCTGAATTTCAAGGGAGATGTGACATATCAAAATCTAGTAAAAGTAATAAGATCAAAAGTCATATAAAAATCTAAGGAAAAGTCACAGATCCTTGTAAAGCTTAGTGGTAGGATTATTGAGTAGAACGCTGTCCCCAGAGTGGCGCTATGCCCACTGTAAAGGTTTTGATAAAGGTCTCACTTGACCTGGAATTTCTACTGCTTAGCACCCAGCAAGTACAATTAATACATGGGTGTGACCGTGGTGACAGGAGACACCAGCCCCGGCAGCCCACATATAGACTATTTTCTAGACAGATATGAAGAAATCTTAAACGTTCCCAGCGGGTACTGCATTGCTGATGATAGGCCAGGACTGCAAGTTTTGCAACTCTAAAAGCAGAGGCACATAAGCTCTGACTTGAGTGGCAGGTCATGGCCCTTCATGTTAACAAGTAAAAAGGATCTTATAGGTACGAAGTAGCTAGGGTAGAAGGAAGAAGAGAGACAATTAGGAGCAGGTCCATACTCAGACTCGCACCACTATTACCAGAGAAAAGAAGAATTGAACAGTTTAAGTAGCCAGCTTCGTGAATTAGCATGTGGTGAGTTCTTTGGTTATAATTACCACTTTAACTATTCATCCCAAGTTGCAACCAATTTCCAAGACGTGTTCAAGACTCATCAACACGAACCAAACGGCTCTGAGCTTAGCATATAGCAGTTTTATCAAGAAGATATATTTCCTAGAATACATGAAGGACCGCCGAGGGTGAAGTCTCCGTCCGTCTTCACCGAAGCTCTTGTTTATCCTCTCCATTTCTTAGAAACAGAGGATTCATGTAGGTTAGGATTTGAGAGGCTCTTCACTGAAGTGGAAAGAAGGCTTCTCGGGTTTCTTTCCCAAAGAACAGGCAATAGTGATTAAAATTCTGTCAGCCTAACAATCAGCGCAAAAACAAAACAAAACAAAATTCAAAAAACCCAAAACAATGGAAAAAGTGATGTCCCCCAATGTTTGTTCAAAAGTAGGAGACAAATTCTGGGATGATTTTTTTTCTTTGGACAGCATACTGGAAAAGTCACTGCTCATGTTGTTTGTGTGTGTTTTTATGTCACAGAAAGCCCTGAGAGCTAAGGAATACGAGTGTTTTGTGATGAAAATTCAAAGGCTGGAGAACCTGTGTCGCGCTTTACAAGAAGAGAGAAAGGAACTCTACAAAAAAATCAGAGAAGCAAAAATGTCCGAAAAGGAAGAGCAGGATCGGCACACCTCTGATGAAGAGCCAGAGTCAAATGTCTCTGAAGATAAAGAAATGGATACAGAGGAAGTTAATAGTGTTCAAAACGCTGTGGAAAACCTGGCCACAGCTTTTACCATTCGTCATCACCCAGAGTCCACCCCAGACCAATCAGAGGAAAGACTAAAGGCAGTGAATTGTCCTCAGAGCATAAGAAACATCACCGCCCAGCAGTCCGAACTAGCCCATGTGACCCATCTGAACCCTCCTACTGCTTCAGGGAGTCCTCAGCCTCCTCTGGGTTCTCAGGCTGGGGCCGAAGGGGTCTGTGAGGCCGCCCCTGCCCCCACAGGCGGCGGTACCCCTGCAGGGGCAGAGCTCCAGAGCCAGGGCCTCTCTGATGGGAACCCCCCTGACTTGAAGCCCCAGGAGCCAGAGTCAAAAGCTTCTGGTGTGGCTCCACTGTGCCCAGCCCAGGGCTCCCTAGCCATAGCGGAGGCAAAATATGCTCCTCCACCATCACCAGAGAGTGAGGGAAATCCCGCTGTGGAGCCTGGCTGTGAGCCTAGGGACCAGCCTGCACCAGCAGTCAAAGCCATCCCCCTAAGTCCCACCGAGCTCCCCATAGAGGCTGAAGCCTGTCTGCATGGAGTAGATTAAGCCTCATTGAGTCCTCTGGCTGTTCACTGCATCTTCCTCAGAGCTGAATGTCTGTGAAAGAAATTTCCAGGCCTAGGAAGAGAGTTTGGGTCAAGACATTTTTAACATTGTACAGAAAGAACACTGAGCCTTTGCTGCTGTTCACAATTTATAACTAGTGTGGAAGTTCTCTGTAGTTGCATACTTTTCCCATTGACAGCCCAACACACAAATAGCAAATATATATTTCTTTTTCCATTAAGCTGGCGCTTTACTCCAGTTACTTAGCAGTAAGATTTGGTATTTGAAGACTCCCACTACAACACAAATACACCGAGATGTTACATTTATTTCCACAAATAATAAGATCTGTAACGGACATCCAGGTTCCATTTAAATAACACAATATACATTGTGCTTATGTGTGTATACGCTACACATATGTGTGGACACTTGTGGGCAAATACATTTATGCCTACATATACACATCTATTTTCATACATGTATGTAAAATCATCATACATTAAAAGTATATTTGATTCCTTACAAATTTTTTCTATTGCAAGATATTTATATGCTAATCAAAAGTTCTCTCTTTCCTGCACTCTGGACTACAGTAGACTAATGCTCTATGGATTGGAAATAGGTTCAGAACACAAATAAGTAGACCATCACTAGAGTGGCAATAAAAAAGAATCCCAACCTGAGATAAATAAACTCAACCAACTGATCAAATGACAGAAACAGCAGGTGTGTTAAAAATCCCTGTGCAGATGCCAAGTACACAAAGAGAACCACAAAAGACCTCTGAGCAGCAAAAGGAATAATCAATCACAAGGAGGTGGTTCTATTCTTTTAATGCTTCTCTTGATATTCTGAGCCAGCTTCCTCCCGACTTCCCAGCATCACTTCCCTGAGATGAAGCAACCTCTTCCTGGCTATCTGTGAGCAAATGATTGGAAATAGGGAAAGAATCTAGGATGTGAAAGGTTAGGGTCCTCAGCCTAGAGGAGGCTGGCCCTGGTACCTGCCTCTTTGGCTGCTGATATCTTAAGAAAATACTTCTTGCTGTCTCTAACCTTGTCTTTGTTTCAAAGCATCTGTTCCTTCCAAATTTTCTTCTCTGTATCAAGTAACTATGCCTGGCCCACATCTCAATGTTAAGTACAATGTATTTTTCCAAAGCCGAAATCCACACAAGCTCTCAATAGGAGGGATAAGGCTTACAAAGCCAACACATTTTCTGCTCTAAGGATTTTTGTACAAGCAGAAGTACAAAATTTTAAAGGCAGGGTCCCTACTCATATTTCAAAAATAACACATAAGGACTCCATAGATGTCAAATGTTAGAAGAGCTTGGGATTGTTACAGAAGTTTTACATTCTCAATGTTGACAACAGCCTCTAATAACATTGACAGCATAAATTGCTCTTCTTGGGTTAAAAAAAAAAAAAAAGACTATACTAACAAAGCAGGAAAAGGTGGGAAGGAGGGAGACAGAAGGAGGTACTAGAGAGGACTGTCTAATCTAACTCTATGTTAAGAAGTTGAACTCAGGTAGTAAAATGGATACAGGAAGATTCTTGAAAACTCATCCAGGAAATCATTCTTCAGTTGTGCATGTGGCTGTTTGCCAAGGCACACAAGGAGCTGGTAGGCAGTAGCCATATGTTAAAAGAATTATGAAACTGTAGAAAATTTGTTTGAAGTAGACAGTAAGGGAAAGAACAATAATACCATTTGAAAAAAGAATCAGGGGGAAAAGCATGCCATTGTTTGAGAGCCCATGTGTTTTCAGAGGCTTTGCATATTATAACCACATGGGTATCCAGCCAAGTTCAGCGCTACTGGAAATTAGACATTCAATTAATTCAAAGCCAGATATTCTCTGTAATAATTCCTTCTTTCTGTTTACAGGAGTTGAGCTTCAAAGAATGGAGTAGGATCATCACAGTTAGGTCTCAAACCAAAAGCTTAGGAAGACAAACAGGCAGAAGACACTGACATCCAATGGATTAAGGATTCTAACACCCAAAGTTTATTATTTTCATCTAAAAGTGTTTCACAGGAACACAACAGTCACAACTATGTGTGTCTTTGGCACAGTTTCAGAGGCTATAACCTCCCTGAAATCTGTAAAGCTTTAATGAAGGCTTTGGGAGAATTATTTTAATAGCCAAAGAACGTTTTATTATAGTTATTTCTGTTCAAACTTGGCCTTACTAATCATAACAACTCATAAGATCTGAAAGGAGAAAATATGTATCTTCTTTATCAAGTTCATGTAACTATTTTTAGAGATGCCAAGTCCTTCTAGAAAAACTGGAATTATTGCTTTCCAAATGTAATAACATAATGTTTATACCAATTAAAAAGGCATTTCTTCCAAGTTCTCTAGTAGGTTTCTTTTAATTTTTAATTTTTTGTGTGTTTTATTCTTGCATAATTCAATAATACCTAGCTAAAATATGGCTTTATTCTATTTTTAGTTGAGTTTGGGCTTTCTAAGTAAAATGCATATGTAGTAAATCTTTTGGGAACATAAAGGAGAGAGGAGCTAAGGAATAGAGGGAGAGGGAGAAATCACAGCAATAAATAAGGCTATAGTGAAAAACACTGAGATCTGTGAAAGAAGAGCTGCAAACAGGATGTCCACACGAATAGCTTGACCTCATTCCCTGCAAACACAAGGGCTAAAAGCTTAATCTCCAAACTCACATGGGTTTGGAGATAAGACCTTTGGAAAACAATGAAGATTAGAAATCGTGACTAGGACATTAGTGGCTTCTGTAGGGAAAGAGAAACATGAGCTAGCCCTGCTTTCTCATCATTTGATATATGCTGTCATACCACCATACAGCAAGTAGACCTCTTCATTGCTGAGCAGATATGGCACCCTGTTCTTCATTACATTGCATTTATTTATTTATGTCGGGGTCAGGTACATGCCATAGAATGGCACCATCTTCTTCTTCTTCTTCTTCTTCTTCTTCTTCTTCTTCTTCTTCTTCTTCTTCTTCTTTCTATTATTTTTTTTAACTCTTGAAAAAAATCTATTGGAGATATTCTGAAATATGTTTGAGTTAGACTTTATTCCAGAAAGGTAAATTTGGATTTAAATTCTTTTTTTAAATTCTTTATTAATTACACTTTATTCACTTTGTATCCCCCCTGTGGTTCCCTTCCTCCTCCCATCCCAATACAGCCCTTCCTCCCCGCTCTGCACGCATGTCCCTGCTCAAGTCCACTGATAGGAGAGGCCTTCTTTTCCTTCCTTCTGATCCTAGTCAATTAGGTCTCATCAGGAGTGGCTGCATTGTCTTCTTCTGTGGCCTGGTAAGGCTGCTCCTCCCTCAGAGAGAGGTGATTAAAGAGCAGGCCAATCAGTTCATGTCAGAGACAGTCCCTGTTCCTATTACTATGAAACCCACTTGTACACTGAACTGCCATGGGCTACATCTCTGTAGGGGTCCTAGGTTATCTCCATGCATGGTCCTTGGTTGGAATATCAGTCTCAGCAAAGACCCCTGTGCTCATATATTTTGGTTCTGTTGCTCTCTTATGGAGCTCCTGTCCTCTCCAGATCTTACTGTTTCCCACTTCTTTCATAAGATTCCAAGAAACTCTGCCCAAAGGTTGGCCATAAGTCTTCTGGAAAGGGATTGAGCACTTTAGCAAGAGTCCTCCCTCTTGATTAGTTTCTTTAGCTGTAAGATTTTAGTAGGGGCACCATCTTCTTAAGCCTTAAGAACTGTAAATCGAATAAACCTATACTCCATAAATTACTTCATCTCAGATATTTTGTTACAGGCTTAAAATGACTTATTTAATGAAAAACAAAACCAAACAAACAAAGAAACAATAACAACAAAACCCCAACAGACTCCTCTGCCTGGCCACGCAGCTGCTGATGGACAGTTTTCATGAGGCTAGCATGATTTTCTTCAGTACCTATCTCCCAGGAGACCATGTTTCCACTTTCTTTGGCAAATGTTCTCTGGGCAAATAAAGAATATCTAACTTCTTCTATGTTCAGTCCTTGCGACTGCTCCAAGAATTTTCTCTAACAAGACTTGAAAAGGTTGAGTTATTCTGCCTCTTGATTATTTTTTACTCAGTTCACAATGATCTGAAAGGGACTTTTTGAGCCCAGAATTCCCTGGTATGGTTTGTAAAAATTAGCAAGGGTTAGACTCACCCTTTCTATGTCTGTGTATCTATCTGTTTTGCTAGACACATGATAGTCAAATATTCTATCATTGAGTTACATCCAGAGCCCCTGGCCTTTTTCTTTTTTTTAAGATACATTCTCACTATATAAACATGCCTGACTTGGAACTCACAGAGATCCACATACCTAGGCTTCCTGAGCACTGAGCTAAAAGCACGCACCACCACCAGCTGACATTTTAAAAATAGATATCTCCAAGTCTCTGTCTCTCCTCTCTCTCTCTCTCAGATTACAGAAGTAACTTATGCTAATTTCAAAAACTGAGGCTGCTCTCAACAAGACTAAGAAGAACCAGGATAGTCCTTGTGAAAGCTCCTCAGTCCACTCTTTTGTAATCAGTAGTTTTATCTAATATTTAATAAATACAAAATAACTTAAAATATAAGTAATTCACTAAAAATCATGCCTCTAGCTTCTAAATTTGTTCCCATGATAAAATGAGAAGTATGGTTTATGAGACAAGTAGTGAGTTCAAATTAGTTTTTCACAAGGCCTCAATGATTTCCATTTCTGTATCTTAGTACCCAAAAATAAATAATCAACAACAAGGATACTCCATTACAATAAAAAAACAGGTTTTTTTGAGACACGGTTTTAGGCTGTCCTTGAGGTCCTCCTCCCTTTGCCTCCCAAGTGCTGGGATTAAAGGTGTGCACCACCACACCGGAATAGTCATCTTATTTTTGTTGTGGTTGTTAATTTTATTCTTTCGTTTGTTGTTGTTATGCTTGTATATGACATTGGTGTGGATGTGCAATGCCACCGTATGCATGCAGATGTCAGAGGACAATATTATAAAGTAATTTTTCCACCTTTCCATAGGATCTGAGATCAGACTCAGTCATAAGGCTTGCAGAGCAAGTGTTTTTACCCGCTGAGCCATCTCACCAGCCCTTCACCTTATTTTCTAAACTAGTGTCTCTCACCCTATATTGAGTTTGTCATAGCAAGCCTGTAGAGCCTCTTGTGTCTGCTCCCCAGCACTAGGGATGCATGCACACTCCACTGTGCCCAGATTTTATACAAGTGTTGGGGACCTAAACTCAGATCCTCGACACAAACTATAGTCTTCTGAGAGGAAGAGACATCTGTTGAGAAAATGCCTGTAAGATTGGGTTGTAGGCCAGCCTGTAGAGCATTTTCTTAATTAGTGATTGCTAGAGGAGGGTCCAGCTCACTGTTGGTGGTGCTACCCCTGGCCTGGTGATCCTGGGTTCTTTAAGAAAGCAGGCGAAGCAAGCCATATGGAGCCAGGCCTTAAGCAGCATCCCTCCTGTGGCTTCTGCATCAGCTCCTGCCTCCAGGTTCCTGCCCTGCTGGAGTTCCTGCCCTCATTGCTTTTGATGATAAACTGGGATATGGAATTGTGAGTGAAATAAACTCTTTCCTCCCAAGCTGCTTCAGTCATGGTGTTTTACCACAGCAATAGCAACCCTAACTAAGACACACAGCAAACACTTCCCACTGAGTCATCTATCCAGCCCAGAGCGGGAGATTTTATGTGATGACAGTGATGACTTCTGTCAACTCTGTTGTTCCATGCTTCATATGTGCAGTTGTCTCCTTGGTGGGCTCCTCTGATGGACCTTCTACAAGTGCTAGGTGCTGTCGTTATCCAAACACACACACAAACACAAATACATAAAAAAATCTGAACGAAGTTTACTTATTTTCCAGCATGTAAGTAAGAGTTTATACCTGGTCAGTTTTGTCTCCTGTGTACTAGGCACATACTCTACTGTTGAGCTATGTCACCAGTTCTACAGTGCTTTTTCTCAAACAGCTTTTGGTATTACTTTTCCTATCAAAGACAAACTATAAAACATGATTACTTCCTATGTGAAGAAAGACATTTGAAAGGTCCTGATGGCACAGAAATTACCCACAGAAGTTATTTCACTCTACCAAGAATAAGACAAATAAATCATTTCAGTAGCACTGGAGGAGACAAAGGAGGGGGCTGCAGAGGGGATACAAAGTAAATAAATTATAATAAATAAATATATAAATAAAATAAAATTTTAAAAATGTTAGGCTCTGCTAAATCCAAAATCACATCCTGCTTCATGCTGAATTTTATACTGAGATTTCAGTGGACATCAGTGAGTCTCCCACTTTAACTTTGACTTATTTAAATGTTTATTGTGGAGTTTAATTCCTTCGTGTCACAACTAAAATATAACTACATATAAATTAATTTTTTCAGAATAGTTATGTGATAATATACTATGAAAACACACCCCCCCATCATCACCACCATAGAAGTCAAAGGAGTTATATTAAAAGGAAAGAAAAAGAATGATTGATAATTATCATATTAAGTATATCAACCTAATAATTATTATATACAAAGATAAAGATAAAACTTAGAGAATGCTAAAAGAAAAATACACATACACTGGTGGAGCCATTTATGAAAGCCAGCTGACTAACCAGGGTAAAGCAATAATGGTATAATACCCTCGACACTGTCTCCCAGGCTGGGGAGTTCCCACAAACGTGTTTTACTGTCACTGCCTTGTTATCCTTATTCTTGCTTTCATCCCTTTAAAATAACAACTGCATTCTTTTCTAGTAAAAATGAAAGTACATTGTAAAGCATTTAAAAGACGGAAAAATTACCCACAGTTCCATCATTCTAACTTAACCCCCAGATCTGAGTGCTTTCATTGTATATTCAAATTTCATACCCTCTGCCATATATGCCTGTTACATTATTTATAGAATACAATGACTATGTGATGACAAGTATGAAGCACACATGCACATCATTTGACAAAGGAGCACCATACACTGCAGTTAAACATCGAAGTATGCACACAGGCCCATTCCACACACTTCAGATTTTCTTACTGGACACTGGGGAGCTGATTTGTTTACACTCAACACAGCTGAACTGGGTGTGGTGCCTTCGCCTTTAATCCAAGCACTTGGGAGGCAGAGACAGAAGGATCTCCATGAAGTCAAGGCCAGCCTGACCTACGTAGTGAGTTCCAGGACAGCCTTACTACATAGAGAAACCTTGTCTCAAAACAAAACAAACAACACACAAATACTTGCGATGGCTCAAAAAAAAATCATTTCTAGAAACATACAATATAACGAAAGAAGTTAAACTCCTCTTTATGAGATAATTCCAAAAATTATAGCATTGGCTAAGTAGAGACACAATTCTGAGAGAGAGAGAGAGAGAGAGAGAGAGAGAGAGAGAGAGAATGCAAGTATGTTAGTTCACTTCGCATTTTAACCATGGAGTTACCAGAGCACAGCATTGCCAGAGTTTAATAGAGGACACTACTCCAAGAATCACTATTGAATGCCTTCCTAGTTCTTGGTCTGCTGACAGCTAGCTGGATTGCTTTGTAGAAATGTCTAATATTTCTGGGCATCAGTTCATTTATCCCTAAAATGAGAACCTTGGTGTTATGGTTTAAGGAATACCTTTGTATGAAGCTTACTTACAAAGAGAAGAATTAGTGATGGCTGACCTTGACTGTCATCTTGACTGGATGGAAGAAGCATCAATCAAATTGGTTAGTGAAGCATGCCATGGGCTGAGGCTGAGAGAGCCTTTTTAGGGAGGATTAAGTAAATCAGGAAGACTGACCAGCCCTAAACATTTGTGTCACCATCTCATAGGCTAGAGGTCTGGATGGAATAAAAAGGGAAAAGAGAGAAAATGAGGCACTGAAGGCATTCTCTCTGTGTCTGCTTCCTGGCCACCGTGATGTGAAGATTTTCATTATCCCAGCCCTGCTGTGATGGACTGATACCTCTAAAACCACAACAAAATAAGCTCCTCTTTCCCTTCAGTTCATACCTTAGGTACCTGTACACAGCAGCAGTTGGCTTTACCATCTCTTGCACTGAAGATCTTTGAGGATTTGGGTATTTCTGATTAAATCTTCAAAAACATAAAAGTAGGTCAAGTTTCCTAGTGTCTGAGGTGTGTTTCCCTCTAAGGGATGGATGTATGGCCTTGACATTTCTATCATGGGCCAGGCAAGGAAAAGGAGACAAGAAATCACCAACTTTTTAATTTTAAAACTCAACAACAGAAAGATTAAGGATATTCCAACATATCAAGGTCCTCCTACATTTAAGTTTCTGTGCCATCTCATGATGATAGTAGAAACAAGGCTAAAGGAAATATTTCAGGCCTGAGGACTCCCACCACCTGCCTTTTGAGCTCAAAAACAAAGGGAAAGTCTTGAAAATATGAGCCTTCCTAGACCTACAGTGTTCAGAAATGAAAAAAAAATGCAAAGATGAATTTTGAAACACTTTTATTACAGATGGGATACTCAAATCTCCAAGTGAAGAACATTCTCCTGAGGATGAATGCTTTCTAACAGTACAGCACTATTTGTGTGTGTGCATAAGGATATGTATGAGTGTGTAGTGTGTGTATGTAGTTTTATGGCAGGATGGTGTATGTATATTGTTATTCATGTATGTTTATTGCCCAGATATGGCCTTATGTATGCATAATAAATTAACGTGAGCTTATGAAAGTATGTGTAGTTATATTTTTGCATACAATGTGTACGAGTGTGTGTGTGTGTGTGTGTGTGTGTGTGTGTGTTGGGAAACACAACTCTGAAGATGTGATTTTGATCATATGGTTAACAGGTTTTTCAAAGGATCACATCTTGCTACACTTCAGTTTGCTCAATAAATCCTCCTTGGCTTACAGTTTCCCAAAGCTTACTGGTTTGGTTTGGTTTGGTTTGGTTGCTTTGTTGTTTTGTTGGCTATCTGCCTTGTCAACAAACAAGAAGTGGGTGAGGCTGCAAGTGCAGTGCCAGCTGGCCGTTAAATCATCGCACAGGCCTCCAATCCAAGGTGACAGCTACCCCTGACTCACAGCTCTCATCCCCAGGCAGGCAAAGAGAATGTCTTGAGAAATTCTTTATGCCATTCCTCATGGAGACATACAGCTGGAGGAAGAAGCAGGGGACTGCTGGCAAACAAGCTGTCTTCATTCCTGTCTTCCTAGGGGAGAGAGGAACATCGCCTCTTACAGTCTTTCATCGTAGTGACAATGTTAAAGGCAGAATTAGAGTCTCCTCAGCCTCAGTCTCACTACCCTGCAGTTATAACCAACCCCTAAATATTAAGAATGTTTTCCTAAACTAAAATCCAAGAAGAAATGGCTTATAATCCATTTATGCTTTAATCAGTGAGTCAGAAGGTGGCAAGGCAGAGTTTATTGCAAATAGTACCAGCCAATCTGTCATGTCCATGACTCATTCTTTCTGTGGGGAACGTTTTTTTTTTTTTTTTCCCTGTGATACAATTCATCTTCTAAAAATATCCAGTATTGACTCTCTGTGCTGTCACAGCTGGATCATCGGGCTGCTCTTCTGACATTATTAGGAGACTGATACAAGAATCCTAAAACTTAATCAGGCAGTAATTTAAAGCAATGTCTATTGCCTGCCATTCAAAAGTTATAAGGAAGGATCTAAATAAACAGTAAACAAAATTAAAAGACAATAACAAAGGCAGTCAGCAAAAAAAGACGTGAGAAGACTTTGATGTCCAGGATACATATTAAAAAACCCTACAGAGCACTAAGCAAAGCAAACGACTCAGAAAGGAATGCAGACAATGGGCCCACACACAGGTGATGCATTGTCTGTAGACAATTAAAACAGTAATAAGCCAGGGTACCAGCCTGCCTGCCGGGACTGTTCCTCTTTACCTCAATCCTAAATCATGCCAGTGGCGAAGCTGCCCCTCCTTACCAGAGGCCATCATGTTTGCTGGTGCCCTCAGCACCATTTGTAAGCTTCCTGCTACATTGGACAAGGTGTAGAAGAAATATAAATGAGTAAAACAGGCCTGATACTATCATCTCACTTTTATTCACTAAACTAACCAAACTTTAAATGTTGATAACACCTAATACGAGCAAGGATGATGGCAAATGGCTGCACTCATTAATCATTAGGAGTTGGTTCTTCTCTCAGTTGCTTGTGCAAAACTGAAAATTACTTAGCACACACTGCACATGCAGTGGTTGCATCCCATCCTCAAAGAAAGTTTCTGCCCAAGTTATCTTCAGTGTGAATGGGGCTTTGAGTCCCAAAGCCCCTGCTGTCAGCCATTCCATGGAGCTATACATGACAGGGACTACTCCTCTAAATTCTGCCTCGGGGCTGTGGTTGCTACAGCAGAGCACCTGATGTGGTATTTCACTCAGAGACAGTGGCAGCTACAGAATTCTCACAGAAAAGGTTCTTAGGAGCTCAACTCAGGAACTGGAGGGATGGCTCAGTGGTTAAGAGCACTTACTGATCTGGCAGAGGGCCAGCGATTGGTGACTTACAACAGGACCTAAGTCCAGTTACAAGAAATATGGTACCACCTATGCCTCCTTCCCTGGGCACCAGGAACACACACAAAAGCAGGCAAAACACTCATAACCACAAAATAAAAATAAATAAATCTTTTTTTAAAGCTCAACCTATTTGAAAAAGAGGCAGAGGGCTCTTTGGCCTTTCATGAAGTTGCATTTGCTTCAAGATAACACATTGTTTTCATACATTCATATGTTATTTATGGGAGTTGTGGGCCCTCAAGGTCCTCTAACCCAGTGTACCCAAATAGACCAAGCAACTTCCAGACTTCTCTAACTGCTGTTTTTCTCTGCAGGAATTCTATCTGCCAAAAGGAAATGCTAGCCTGCATGCAACATAGAATTGAAGAGAGGGGTGAGTGGAGCTGAGAGGGGTGAGTGGAGCTGTGAGACCGGAGGAAGAGAAATGCAGCCTTGATGATCATATTTGAGAAGCCAGGTCCAGTTGGGGCTTTCAGACAAAAAGCTTTGTCTTTTGAAGAGCTTGTGAGGTGGGCTGCCATCACGTGGAACTGGCAGTTTCCAGGAAACGGAAACAAGAATTACCAACAGCCAGTGTTTAGTGTGGTATCTTTCCAGAGCACCCCCCCACACAAAAAACCTGACATTTGCTTTGACAGCTCTATCTATCCTTTTATTTATTTATTTATTTATTTATTTATTTATTTATTTTTCATTTATCTTTAAAACTTTACAAGGTATGATCTGAGTTAAGAAGTGAAATATCCGGGATTGGGGATTTAGCTCAGTGGTGGAGTGCTTGCCTAGCAAGCTCAGTGCCTTAGGTTTGGTTCACATCTCTGGGGCGCTGGGTGGGAGAAGTAAAGCATCCCACAAGCATCTTAGGTTTCTCTTCCTCTTCTCCAGAGGGGACTCACCTTCCTGGCTGCTTTCTTTGCCTCTATATGCATGCATGTGAAGATGTGTTTGGTATTTTGTGCCTTGCTAATAACTATATATATATATATATAATGTTCACCTATATTTTTTCTTATAGAAGTAGTTTATTCATTGTCACATAGTAATCTATACCACAATTTATCCATTCAAATATTGGTGTTTAAATACATTCAACAACCCTCTATTTAAGATGTTTCCAAAGAAAGGGAAGTAATGGTCTATAGAAGGTCTCTATTCAACTACAATAGATAGAAGCAAGGAAACTGTGTCGATCGGTTCAGCTACTAGTGTGTGTGAGAGCTCTCATTGCTTCCTGTCTTCCCCAACATAAAATGCCATCCATTGCACTCATTTGAATCTTTACACATGTGTAGTAATGCTCACTGTGGTCCTGATTAGCCTTTCTCTCATGACCAGTGAGGTGCAGTGCCACTTTGGGCCTGTCTGGCCACACAGAGGTCCTGTCCATGGCATTCAAGACCCGTCCTTTCTTCACCTGCAGGACAGTCCTTTCCTTTCCAACTTGAGGAAACAGTGCTGCTGGAAAGCATACTTAATTGCTTGATACTGTTGTCAGTGAATTCTCTGGTTTCCCTTTTTTAGCTCCTCAATGAAAATTTGATAAGCAAATTTTTCAGTTTTAATGTTATCGAGTCTTTTGTGTGTCATTTAAGAGGTCTTTTCCCCTTCATAATTGTGACGATGTCTTGTTATCTTCTGGAAGCTCTATGATTTTATCTCTTACATTTAGATTTATGATCTCCCTGACATTGATTTGGGGGTTAATGTGACAGAGGATGTTATCAAATTTAATTTCTTATATGATGAAGCAACTGATCAAGCACCATCTATTTAAAACATTTTCCTCTGCTACTTTTTAGTGGAATCGTTCTCATAAATTGAATGTCATACGTAAGCAGGTCTTTTTCTAGACTCTACTCTGTTTGACTGGTCTGTTTGTTCTTATACCACATTACTTTAGTTATTGCTACTTTACAATCTTTATAGCTGATATTGTTTGTCTTCCTACTGTAACATGGTATGCCATTTTAAATACAGTATTCCTCAATATAGTACTAGTTATCTATAAAATATTTAAGGTAGTATTATATGCTTAATTTCTTTATTTCTAAATGTTATTTAGAATCAACTGCCAGTTTATATATCATGCAGTGGAGCTTTCATGAAGAATGAATTTAACCTATAAACAAATTTGAGGAGAATTTATATTTTACAATACTGAGTTTTTCAATCATGAATATAATATGTCCATTTCAGTTTTTTATATTTTTCAATAACATTTTACAATTTTAGAGGAATCTGTTCAGTTTTGGTTAGTTTTAATTCTAATTGTTTGCTATTCTGTGATGTTATTAAAATTATGTAATTATTTAAGTTTCACTTCCAATTTGTTGCTAAAATATAGGCCCAGAGTTGAATATTTTATAGGTTAATTTTATTGCTAGCAATATTATAAAATTTGCTATAGAATTCTAATGTCTACCCATAGATACTTTGGGACTTACTAGGCAGACAACCATGTTATCTACAGACAATAACTTAATTTCTCATTTTTAAAAAAATTCTTCTCTAATATAATGCATCCCAGATGCAGTTCCCCACCCTTCATTCCTCCCAGCACTGACCTCCCACCTCCCTCAGACCCGCTTCTCCTCTGTTTCCCTTCAGAATAGAGACAGCCTTCCAGGAATAACAATGGAACATAGCATAACAAGATACAATATGACTAGACACAAATCCTCATATCAAGGCTGGAAGAGGCAACCTGGTAGGAGGAAAAGGGTCCCAAGAACAGACAAAAGAGTCAGAGACACTCCTACTCCCACTATCAGGAGTCTCACAGGAGTACCGAGCTATGCAATCATAACATGTATGTAAAGGACTTAGGCCAGACCCATGCAGGGTCACTGATTGCCGCTTTGGTCTCCGTAAGGCCCTATAAGCCCTGCCTAGCTGATCCTAAGTCATGTTCTCCTGGTGTCCTCAACTCCTCTGGCTCCTAGAATCCTTCCACGCACTCTTTCTTGGTGTTCCCCAAACTCTACCTCCCCTTATCTTTTAAAACTTGTCTTGCATAAGATAAGGGTTTTTGATGAGAGTATGATAACATAGGCAATGGCAAGCCTCTGTTTATTCCTAATTCCAAGCGAAACTTTATATTTTACTATTAGATGTAATATTGAAATGTTTGTTGAACAAGTTCTATAAATATATTCTATCAAATTAAGGATATAACTTTCTGTTCTTAGTATTTTTTCATGATCAGACATGATTTCATGATTTTTTTTAAAGAAAATTCTTTCTGTTTCCTCTTCGATTATATTTTTTCTGTGATATATTTTAGTGATTGATTTTCAATTATTCATCTAATTTTACATCTTTGGAATGCAGTCAACTTGGTCATGAAGTAATATCCTTCTTATGCAACTAGCTTGCTAATATTTTGCTTAGTAACCTTGTATCTCTGTTCAAGGGACATAACCTATAATTTTCTTTTCTTAGAATGCCTTTGTCATTACAAGTTAGAAAGCATGTCTTGTTTTGTATTTTAGAGGGAAGGTTTGTTTATGTAAGTGTTCCTTTTTTCCCAAAATACTTAGAAGAATTCTTTAGTTAAGCTCTTTGGGCCTGGAGTAGTATAGAAAGGATTTACATTAGGGATTTTTCCTTCCTTCCTTCCTTCCTTCCTTCCTTCCTTCCTTCCTTCCTTTCTTTCTTTCTTTCTTTCTTTCTTTCTTTCTTTCGTTCTTTCTTTCTGTGTGTGCCCTTTGTTATTTGTTATGTTTCTAAGGAAATTAAACCATTGCATTTCAATTTTCATGTTTACTAGCACAAATGGTTTATACTATGCTCTTAATTTTTAAAATTCAGTGTATCTACATTTGCCCCATTTCACACAGTAATATTTGCCTCTTCCTGGACTTTTATCACTGTCAGAGGATCATCAACCATAGAACATTGTTCCCCAAACCAACTATTAACGGTTAGTTTTCTGTGTTCATTTCTTCTATTGTACATTTACTTTCAACCTCATCAATTTGTGTTTGTATCCTGATGTGTAATTAGTTTCTCAGTGCTATGGACTGATATCAAGGCCTTATCCAAGATAGATGCAGGCTAGCTGATAACATGCTATGACCAAGTCAACTTATAGAAGAGAAGAGTCTATTGGGAGCTTACAGTTTCAGAGGATAAATCCATGACCATCAAGGCAGGGAACATGATGGGAGGCAGGCCATGAGTTTATATCTTGATCCACAAGCACAAGGCAGAGAAAGCCGCACTAAGAATGGTGTGCGATTTATTTTTATTTTTATTTTTTCACTATTTATTCATTATATATCCAGATTGTAGCCCCCTCCTTCAACTCCTCCCAGTGCCACTTTGCCACTTTCCTTCCCTCTTCCCCCTACCCCCTTTCCCTACCCCACTGCAAGGGGGAGTTCTCCACCATTGCCATCTGCCCCTAGCTTATCAAGTCTCATCAGGACTGCACACTCCTTGTGATACACTGCCTTCAAGAAGGTGATGCTTCCTAATTCTTCCCAAACAGTTCCAACAATTGGGGACTGAGCATATACGGGCCTATGAAGACATTCAAACTGTCACACTTTGTAAGTCTTCTTCCATGGCACTAAAGTCTCATTTCTGGTTTTCAACGTCATTGATTTTTTCCCCCTTTCCTCCTTCCTAGCACGGGCATTTAAGGCTCCTAAAGGATGGCTTTAAGTATAAGCCAGCACTTTTAATCAATATGTTATCATATAACTTAAAAATATTTTTATTTATCTTTTCTTTAACATATTTTATTAATTAATACATAAACATCTGAAATGTTTATATATTAACTTTGAAGTAACGAATTAACGCTGCTACAATCATCAACCATACAATATATGATTTAAATCATGTGGAATATGTTGAAGCTTCCCAGTCCAGCACATGGTCATTTTGGCAACTGCGCCATGTGCAGCTCTGTATGGAGAGGACTCTCTAAGCCAGTGGTTCTCTACCTTCCTGATGCTCAACACTTTAATACAGATCCTCATGTTGTGGTGACCTTCAATCATAAAATTATTTTCGTTGTTACTTACTTCATAACTTTAATTTGCTACTAATCATAATGTAAATATCTGATATGCAGTATATTTGATACACAACCCCTGGGGAAGGGCCGTTCAACCACCCTCAGGTTGAGAACCACTGCTCTAAACTCTGCCATTCAAATCTTCAACCTCATTAATCCATTTGGCCACTTGTTCTATGAGTCAAAGTTCCTACTCTCATTTCAGATGTTCATAGTTATCTATTTGTTCTATTAAATATTATCTTATAGGAGTATATGAATACATATTGTGGTAACTTTGCATTACAATGAGCATTTTATTATGAAATATCCTTTCCTAAAAGTACTAGTTTGTTGCCTGATATATATGTAAGTGAATTTCTCATGGCTAATATTTTCACGCTTAATATTGCCTACTCTTCTGCCTTCAGTTTTTCTGAATTTTTTTAGTTGCAACATTGACTTCTATAATACATAAAATGGAAAATTTTTCCTGCTTTATATAGTACAACAATCTCTGTCTTTTTATTCATTTATGTATAATATAATTAATATATAATTTAACTTATTATCTTATTTATTTTATAGCTATCCCACCTAATTTGCGCTTCAACTTATATTATTTTCATTCCTTCTCTGAAAACTATTTTTAGTCAGAGATTTTCATTATGTTTTTGTGGTTACCACAGGGATTTCAACATTCATCTTTGACTTAATAATGTCTAATGAGCAGCAAGTTCCTGTTTCAAATAAGGCGTTAGGGCGTTTAAATTCCACTTAATACCTTTTCTACTATCTTCTGATTCATCCAATTAATTTAGGGTCCACCAGTCTTTATTATGTAAAGACTGTTATACATTGTTATACAATTCTTTGAACCCTTAATTTTATTTATCGCAGTTTCTAGTTATAGATATTTCACATGACTTATGTTCTAGTTTTCTTGTTTAACTATCTAATTAATGTATTGAGCACAATTATTTAAAAGCCATGCCTAATTATTACAGCATCTGAATGCTTGAGAAATTTTATATTGACTTTTCAATAATTTTGCCTACAAGTATACCAGAAAAAAATATTTGATTTCAGGGCATTTCACATTAAAAACAAAAAAACTAAACAACAGCAACAACAACAAAACACTTGGTGAGTGTGAACCAAAGGACTGTTAAGGTGAGTAGCTGACCCTGCCCAATCCTAAATTGAGGTTCCTGAAGCTAGGCTCCAGCCTTTTTCAGAGCTGTCTGACTCGTGTGGTAAAATCATTTTCAGGTCTCAGTTAAGAGCATGGAACTTTTCTAACCAGCTCCTAAACCACTGGCTGTCTCTAAACTCCAATTTTTTGTTCTTGATGCTGCATGAAACTGTAGAAAGCCTTGATTAGCTCCTCAGCCTCTTTGTCAAGTGCCTTTAAGGAGAAAAAGAAAACTACTCTGAAGGTCACATTATTTCTCTTTTTTCATCAACCAGTTCCACCTACAAAAGAAGTAACCACAGAATTCCAAACCAGTGTGTCTCTTTTTCTGCTTTCCTTTCTTTCCTTTCTTTCCTTTCCTTTTTTTTCTTACCTTTCTTTTTCTTCTTTCTTTCTTTCTTTCTTTCTTTCTTTTTCTCTTTTTTCCGTTTCTTGAATGTATAGGCTTATGTGCTTTGCCATAATGGAATATTTTTCATTCATTACTTATTCTTCTGCCTCACCCAGATTTTTTTTTAATTTATATTACATATTAGTGATGTATATGCAGGTCACATGTATGCCAGAATAGAGCATCAGATCCCAGTATAGATGGTTATGAGTCACCATGTGGTTGCTGGGAGTTGAACTTAGGACCTCTGGAATAGCAGTGTTCTTAATCTCTGAGTCCCACTTTTCTTTCTTTCTTTCTTTCTTTCTTTCTTTCTTTCTTTCTTTCTACAGTGTTAACTGTGTAGTGTAAGCTGGATTGTACCTTACCATTATGAAGACCAGGCTGGCCTCAAATTTATAGTTATCCTCTCAGTTTTGTCTTCCCAGGTGTTAAAGATTTCATGGGAGCACCACCAAGCTTGTCTTTTGAACATCACTTTCATCATCCTAAAATTCTGATAACCCATGATGTTTTCTTTGAACTGAAATTAAATAGTTACCCATTAAATTAGCAGGAGTTCCTATTTTTCTAAGAAGCAACTATGGATTATGTGTTTTATTAATTTAGTTATGATTTTGATCCTCATCATAACCTATTACAGTGGAAATAGCGTCATTAGTGAAGCAAGGCAATGAGTCTGAAGCCACAGGTTGTTTAGGAGGAAAGTATACCCTAATACGTTAACAGTGCCTGTTCAGAGAAAGAAAGGCGGCAACAGCGTGCATGCCAAGCGTTTGTCAAATTCAGCTGCAACGACTGACAGCGAGAGCATCTCAGCAGTTGTTTGTATTCGCTTAAGCCTAAAGAAACCTATCTGCTAATAAGGCAAATAATTATTCCGTTAACTAAATTATTAGCAAAACTCATTTCATTGACTGGTACTTTTCTATTATTTTACATATGAGTTTGATAAAAGTTTGAGTCAGGTAGGGGGAGAAAAGCATACTGTTGATTGTCTTTGTCTCTTGCGGGGTTACCCTAACAAAAATACCAGTGACTGTGTGTGTTATAAACTGACAGAAAATATTGCTCACAATTATGGAATCCAGTAAGCCCATGAACCATGTTACGGAAGATTTGCTGTATAGTAATAGCTCACCAAAAGCCATCAATAAGAATACTAACCCCAGTTACAAAAGAGCCATCTTCATGATCTAATTTCTTCTCAAATGCCACATCCTCCTGTGCCATCATTTTGGAGGTAAAGATTTCAATGTAGAAATTTGGCAGGGAACCAAGAATTTAGTGCAAAGCATCAAGACGTGGTGGCTGTCAGGAAATAAAGAATTAATTATAGTAACTAAATGCCTAGGCCTGATACTCTTTTTTTTTTTTTTTTTTTTTTTTTGTTCTTCTCAATGCAGTTTATTCAGGAACCTTGAACAATCTTCTGACCCTGGGGAAAGCCAGCCCACAGCTTAAATAGCCTCTGGGTAGCCAACCCCAGCGTGCCACGTGGGCAATGCAGATAGGTCCACATACATGGAAGCAAGCCAGATCCTCAGCCTTAGCCAAATGTGGAGTTGTTCCGTGACAGAGAGCACTCACCATCGGGAAGGTGGAAGGCAGAAACCAGCTCCATCTTTAAGGCGCGGCATTACACAGCTCTCTACAGTTCCCCCTTTTTGTTTTAGACGCATCAGGCAAGAGTAGAGGTCTGATCTCTGATATTAGAAATAAATTGGGGCTTTGTACCGATGTTCATTTAGGTGTCATCCACCCAAAGAGCATCAGACCCGTCGGATACCTTTTTCTCAGAGGCGGGACCTGGGGCAATCAACCCGCATGCAATCAGACATGATCTTCTCTGGGTCGAAAGTGGCTGACCCTGAGTGCAGTGCTTAGCCTCGCATCCTGAGCGTATCATTTTAGCTTTTTATGGTATCCAACCATGCTTGGGGAGAATGTCCTGCTTCAATGGCTGTAAGGCCTGAATGATTATGGCTGCATTACGCTGTTGTGAGACTCTAATCTTGCATATACACCACGGCCTGATACTCTTATATCAGCAAGAAAACAAAACACTAGAGATGAAAGCAATCAACAAGACAGAATTTTGAACCAATTCAAGACAGTCAAAAGACTTTTTACTATCTTGGCTACAAGATGAGACTGAGACTTTTCAAGGGAGGAGCCTGTGTGCTTGCCCAGCTTCCCAGCTACTTCCCAGGAGCGTGCAGAGAACCAGACATCTGATGTATAACCTGCTTATTTTAGTCTCCTAAGGTCCCTTCATGTTTTGACATTGCCAACCTCGCTGTCAGACTCCACGGCCAGTCCTAGAAAACTTCCTGAAAGCAGAGGCAAGTGACATTGATAGTGTGTATGCTGCCAGTTGCCTTAAAAGGCTTGCTCTGAGTTGGCTTCCACTCCTGCCTGCCCAAACACAGCCTCTGCAAGGCGGCCACCTTCAGCACACAGAGAGAGCAGCAGTGCCACCTACTGAGCCACTAGAGGCAGAGCCGGCTTTGAAGCCAACTCCAGACGCATTGTCTGGCAAGAAAGCTGTTTTCAGTCCAGCTACAGGACTGAAAACCACCTTTGTGCAGCAATTAAGTAGGTCTTCTCTTCTGCCAGCGTTAGTAATTATGGAATGGTGCCACACTGAAGAGGCTTGCAGGAAGTGTTTTCTGCCCTGAACAAATGCAACCCTATTGTTGAGACCGAGGCTATATCCCAGGTGAGAATGTGAGCAAGTAAGCAAATGCACCGTCAAATAGCGAATGGACTCATAACTAGTTAGCCTGTGCTGGGCACGGTGTGAAGCACAAAAGCACAAGTATAAATGCCTGCAGCAGAAAGGCTAAGAAAGGAGACAGGCAGATATCTGTGCCCCACAGTAACAGGCTACACTTAGAGAACTCAGCTGCATGCAGTCATGTCCAGACTTTTGACCCATGTCACCTAGAGTTCATAATGGAGAATTGCACAACACACACACACACACACACACACACACACCTCATCAATGTTTTAAGTAATTTTACAGCTATTCTGGGGCTGAACATATACTTCAACGGATGGAATGTGGGAGATCTGGATTTTCTATTTTTTACAGGGTTGAATTGCTCCTGGCACCAAGTTTAGATTAAGAAGTCATGATGAGTCCCTCAATGGTTCATTATAATTTGTTTTGTTTTTAAATGGCCAATTAACAAATAGTATATTTGGAATTTTATTCTCAGAACAGCATATACCCTGTGGAAAAATTTACCAGGACAACATTTGAAGTACCTAAACCTTTTCCTGTATTCACAAACTCCTAATAGCTCATTTATGATGAGGATTAACACAATATATTTTACTGTTTTGAGTGCTTAATGTAGAAAAAAAAACCCTTACCTGAGTAAGCACATGTATGCACACATGCATACTTCCATAAGCAAATGCCCAACTAGGCCAAAGAACACACACACAATACCTATTCACATCTTTCCAGCTCTACAGCAAACTCAGAATGCACTGAATGCCACCCGCACCCCAGGAGAGATACTAGGGCTCCAGGCCACTCAGCTCAGCTGCCATTCAAACATACAAATGAGCTCTTTGTGTGGGATTGTCCTCTATGAGGAGACCAAGTCAAGGCACACGGTGAGAAAACAGCTAAGCCACGTCGCCTTGGACAATGGATTCATAGATTTGAAGCAGATGGCAGTAGGACACACAAAACTGTCTTAAATTGACACTGTGACACAGGAGGCAGGATGAGGTTATGATTGTCCCTTCTGAAGTTTTACTTTTAAGTAGGGTGGTGGTTTTAGTGAGAAACATCCCCCATAGGCTCAGGAGTTTCCATATGTGGTCCCCAGTGGGAGGCAGTGCTTGAGGAGATTTAGAAGGAGCGGTTTTCTCCTCCATTGCTGATGGGAATTTAAACTTGTACAACCACTTTGGAAATCAGTCTGGTGCTTTCTTAGGAACAGTGCTACCTCAAGATCCAGCTATACCACTCCTAGGCATACATCGAAAAGATGCTCAAGCATACAACAAGCACATTTGCTCAACCATGTTCATAGCAGTTTTGTTCTTAATAACCAGAATCTGGAAACAACCCAGATGTCCTTCAACTGAGAAATGGATACAGAAATCGTGGTACATTTACACAATGGAATACTACTCAGGAATTAAGAACAAGGAAAATCATGAAATTTGCAGGCAAATGGTAGGATCTAGAAAAGATCATCCTGTGTGAGGTATCCCAGAAGCAGAAAGACACACACAATATATATTCACTTATAAGTGGATACTAGACATATAAGATAGGATAAACATACTATGTGAATAAGTGAATAAATTGTAATAAATAAAAAATTTAAAAAGTAAGAATAAATAATGAGATAAAAAACAAAAGTATGAATTATAAATATATTGTCAAAACAGCTTTGCACAGAAACTTGCAAGAAGAGCAGAGCAGGGAGGAGTAGGAAACGTGAATCTCACAGGTGTAAATAAGAGCCAACAAAAATAGTTAAAACTGAACCCTGAAGTTGTTTACTACCTGGGCCATATTTGTATGCTGTGATAAAACACTATGACCAAAACAACTTATAGAAGAAAGAGTGTTTGGGGCTTATGTATGTTTGGGGCTTATGTAGAAGAGATACGGAGAGAGTGGACAGCCTTGCCTTGCCCCTGATTTCAGTGGGATTGATTTAAGTTTTTCTCTGTTTATTTTGATTTTGTCTATAGGCTTGCTGTATATTGCCTTTAGTATATTTAGGTAAGTGCCTTGTATCCCTGATCTCTCCAGGACTTTAAACATAAACAAATGTTAGATTTTATCAAATGCTTTTTCAGCATCTAAGGAGATTATCTTGTGTTTGTTTGTTTGTTTTTTCTTTCAGTTTGTTCATATGGTGGACATTGATGGATTTCCGTATCTTGAACCACCCTTGCATACCTGGGATGAAGCCTACTTGGTCATGGTGGATGATATCTTTGATGTATTCTTGGATTTGGTTTGTGAGTATTTGTTGAGTATTTTTCATCAATGTTCATAAGAGAGACTGGCCTGAAATTCTCTTTCTTTGTTGGATCTTTGTGTGGTTTAGGTATCAAGGTGACTGTGGCTGGCTTCATAGAATGAGTTTGGTAATGTTCCTTCTGTTTCTATTTTGTGGAATAGTTTAAAGAGAATGGGAGTTAGCTCTTCTTTGAAGGTCTGGTAGAATTCTGCGCTGAAACCATCTGGCCCTGGGCTTTTTTGGAAGGGAGACTTTTGATGATTGTTTTTATTTCCTTGGGGGATATAGAACTATTTAATCTATTTACTTGATCTTGATTTAATTTTGGTAAATGAAATATGTCAAGAGAATTGGCCATTACTTTTAGATTTTCAAATTTGTGGCCTATAGGCTTATGTAGTAAAACCTAATGATTGTTTGGATTTCTTCAGTGTCTGTCATTATGTCCCCCTTTTCATTTCTGATTTTGCTGATTTGGACAGTGCCTCTCTGCCTTTTAATTAGTTTAGCTAAGGGTTTGTCTATCTTGTTGATTTTCTCAAAGAACCAGCTCTTGGTTTCATTGATTCTTTGAATTATTTTTTTTGTTTCTAATTCATTGATTTTCAGCTCTGAGTTTGATTATTTCCAATCATCTACTGTTCTTGGGTGTGTCTGCTCTTCCCCCCCACCCCGGGCTTTTAAGTATGCAGTTAAGCTGCTTGTATGAGATATCTCAAACTTCTTTCTGGAGGCACTTAGTGCTATGAACTTTCCTCTTAACACTGCTTTCATTGTGTCTCATAGGTTTGGGTAAGCTGTGCTTTCATTTTCATTGAATTTTAGGAAGTCTCTAATTTCTTTTTTCATTTCTTCCCTCACCAAGCTGTCACTGAGTTGAGAGTTGTTTAGTTTCCATGTGTATGTAGGATTTTTGTTATTTTTCTTGTTGTTGAGGTCCAGCTTTAGTCCATGGTGGTCAGATAGAATACAAAGGATTATTTCAATTTTCTTGTATCTGTTAAGGCTTGCTTTGTGCCTGACTATATGGTCAATTTTTGAGAAGGTTCCGTGAGGTGCTGAAAAGAAGGTATACTCTTTTGAGTTTGGGTGAAAAGTTCTGTAGACATCTATTGGGCACATTTGATTTAGGACCTCTGTAAGTGTCATTATTTCCCTATTTAGCGTCTGTCTAGATGATCTGTCTCTTGGTGAGAGTGAAGTGTTGAAGTCTCCCACTATTAAGGTATTGGGATCGATGTATGCTTTAAGCGTTAATAATGTTTCATTTCCAAATGCAGGTGCTCTTGTATTTGAGGCATAGATGTTCAGGATTATGATGTCCTCCTGGTGAATTTTTCCTTTGATGAGAATGAAATGTCCCTCCTCATCTTTCTTGATCAATTTTGGTTGAAAGTCTATTTTGTTAGATATTAGGATAGCTACTTCAGCTTGTTTTCTGGGTCCATTTGCTTGAAAAACATTTTTCCAGCCCTTTACTCTGAGGTAGTGTTTATCTTTGTTGCATAGGTGTGTTTCTTGAATATAGCAGAATGTTGGATCCTATTTCTGCACCCAATCTGTTAGTCTGTGTCTCTTTATTGGAGAGTTGATGATAGATAATTGTGACCAATGGATGTTAGTTCCTTTTATTGTGGACTTGGTGGTGCTACTTTGTTTCTATGCTTGTTTTATTTTTTTGTAGTGAAGTGTCTGCATCATGTGTTTTCTTGGGTGTAGTTGATTTCGTTAGATTGGAGTTTTCCTTCTAGTATCTTCTGTAGGGCTGGGTTGCTGGGTAGATATTGTTTAAGTTTAGTTTTGTCATGGAATATTTTGTTTTCTCTATCTATGTTGATTGAAAGCTTTGCTGGGTATAGTAGTCTGAGTTGGCATCTATGGTCTCTTAGAGTCTGCATGGCATCTGCCCAGGTCCTTCTGACTTTCATAGTTTCTGTTGAGAAGTCTGGTGAGATTCTGATAGGTCTACATATGTTACTTGGCCTTTTTCCCTTGCTGCTTTTAATATTTTTCTTTGTTCTGTAGATTTAGTGTTTGACTATTATGCCACATGAGGAGTTTCTTTTCCTTTTTTTTTCTTTTAAAAGGAAGATTTATTTGACAAAGTTCCCTTAGCGAAATATACATAAGAGAAAATCACAGTACAATGAAAGACCTAAATCAAAGCCTCAGAATTTCATACAAACACCAAGACAAAAAAATCCTAAGGTAGTGCTAGTGCATCTCAAATCTATCCATTCACTTAAATTAAAAAAGCTTTAAACTCACTTGCCTTACAGGTTACCAAATAAAATTAGAATTAACAAACATGCCAACTGTTTCACTTTTAATTGTAAACACAGCTCCTATACTGAGTTAAAAAAAAAAAACATGCCTTTTCAACAGGTATCAACAGTGTTCAATGTAACGTATGTATAGGAGCAACATTTAACATAATTCAACTGCTTTAACCTAAATACCCTTGCTAGGAAGGATGTCTAGCATGTCCAGTATGAATGGTGGATCAGGAACGTAATTGATTTTCATCACTGACTCTTGGTCAAATTTTTTTAAGAAAAAAACAAAAACAAAAACAAAAAAAACCTTCAGTTTAACAGTTTTTGCAGCCTAGCCTTATGAAATTCCCTTTCTTTGTTGGGTCTTTGTATGGTTTAGGTATTAGGGTGACTGTGGCCTCAAAATGAGTTTGACAATGTTCCTTCAGTTTGTGGAACTGTCAGTTTGTGGAATAGTCAGAGGAGTGTTGGTATTAGTTCTTCTCTGAAAGTCTGGTAGAATTCTGTGCTAAACCCATCTGACCCAGAGCTTCTTTTGGTTGGGAGGCTTTGATGACGGCTTCTATTTCCTTAGGGATTATAGGTCTATTTAAATTGTTAGCCTGGTGTTGGTTTTACTTTGGTAAATGGTATCTGTCAAGAAAACTATCCACTTTATTTAGATTTTCGAATTTTGTGGCATACAGGTTTTTGAAGTATGATCTAATGATTCTTTGGATTTCCTTGGTATCTGTTGTTATATCCCCCTTTTCATTTGTGATTTTTTAACTTGGATACTCTCCCCCTGTCTTTTAGTTAGTTTGGCTAAGGGTTTGTATATCTTGCTGATTTTCTAAAAGTACCAGCTCTTAGTTTTGTTGATTCTTTATATTGTTCTCTTTGTTTCTAGGTTATTTATTTCATCCCTGACTTTGATTATTTCCTGCCATTGACTCCTCTTGGGTGTGTTTGCTTCCTTCTTTTCTAGAGTTTTTAGGTGAGCTGTTAAGTTGCTAGTATGAGCTTTCTCTACTTTCTTTTTGAAGGCACTTAGTGCTATAAACTTTGCTCTTAGAACTGTTTTCCTTGTGTCCCATAAGTTTGGGTATGTTGTGCCTTCATTTTCATTGAATTCTATAAAGTTTTTAATTTCTTTATTTTTTTCCTCTTTGACCCAGTGGTTATTAAATGGAGAGTGGTTCAGTGTTCATGAGTTTGTAAGCATTCTATTGTTTCTGTTGTTGTTGAAGTCTAGCCTTAATCCATAGTGGTCTGATAAAATACAAGGTGTTATTTCAGTTTTCTTGTATTTTTAAGGCTTGCTTTGTGTCTAAGTATGTAGTCAGTTTTGGAGAAGGTTCCATGAGGTGCTTAGAAGAAGGTATACTCTTGTGTTTGGATGAAATGTTCTGTAGATATCTGTTATTCATTCATAACTTCAGTTTTGTTATTTCTCTGTTTAGTTTCTGTCTCAATGATCTGTCCATTGGTGAGAGAGGAGTATTGAAGTCTCCTACTATTAACTTGTGGGGTTCTATGTGTGATTTAAGCTTTAGTAATATTTCTTTTACAAATGTAGGTGCCCTTGCATTTGGGGCATATATGTTCAGAATTGAGATGTCATCTTGGGTGATTTTTCCTTTGATGAGTATATAGTGCTCCTCAGGGCTTGCTATGGCAGGATAGCTGGGGTTTGGTGTGATCATATGGCCCTGCGATTTATTGCTGTTGTTCTTGCACTGACCTTTAGCCATTTGGTTGATTTTGGTATTAGTAAACCTGGTGTTCTCGAATGGTAGTAGTCTCTGGGGTTGAAGGTAGAGATCTTGGTCCCAGATAACCTCAGTTCTCTGTTTTTCCTTCTGCTCCCTGATCCACACTACTGTTCACTGATCCATGCTGATCTCCAGGGCCACAGATTGGGGTGGGTCCTGAGAAATGGTGCAGGTCCGGGAACTGAGGTATGGGATGTACAGGGGAAGTGGAGCACAGAGGGCCCTGGTCAGACCAAGCCACTGCTGCTGGCAGGCTGTGGCAGGTCAGTAGATGGTGGAGGGCAGTGTCTCACCTGCTGCTCTCTGATCCCAGCTAGTCTTCAGGGCCACAGATTGTGATGGGTCCTAGAAAATGGCACAGGCTCCAGAACTGGGATGTGGAGTTCACAGGGAAAGTAGAGCACCATAAAAATATTTTTTAAAGATTCTTTTGTACAACAGGATAACAATTTAAAATTTATTTTGAATCACCCCAATTCCATCTAAAGTCTCAAAGCTGAGTTTCACATGTGTTGAGGTACCAACCCCAATTTTAAAGGGCAGAGTTACAATATCTTCACAGAACTTTTTTAGGTGTCCTTAAATGACAATCCGAAGTCTATTAAACACCTTTAGCCTGCATGTGAGGAAAAGAGAATTATAAAGAGGTGACCTTGATTGGCGAAAATGTTCTGGACTGAATTAAAAAGGGGAAATGAGAAAGCCAGCTGAATGCCTGCATTTTGTTTGTTAAGTTTCCTTATCTATTCAGATTTAAGCAAGCAGCCTCTCACACTTGCAGATATGCCCTTCCCGGTGCCATAATGGACCATGACATCATAGTCATAGTCCATTAATGATGAGAAAAGTAACTAATCCAGTATACCAGGATCCACTCTTCCTAGCCAACCTTCTAGTCACCTAAATTTTCCAAGTATTTGCATCCTTATAATGAATGTGCCATGAAGTCACCCCTCACCCAGGGGCTGTATCGATTAATTTCAGCCTGCTTGGTTTTTTATTGTTCCTTGCTATCAGGCCCCCAGAGTAGCTCAGTCTTAAACAATAGACTTCCTCTCAAATGGCACCAAATCATAGCTTTTTCATGCATGGTGAGTGCCAAAAGGAACTTCCCTCCACTGGAGGACTCACTGTCTAACTAGAATTCCCAGTAGTGTTCTAACCTTACAAGAATGTTGAGCTTACTCCATTAGCAGGCTTGCCATTCTCTTTTCACTAGAGCCACTGGCTTACCCTTTGGATGAAACTTCATCTTCTTCTCCCACCAAAAGTAAGTAGAGGCTGTGGCTAGGGGATGCTTGCTGGGTGTTTCAGGATTGCCTTTCTGTTTCATGTTTTCAGTTGTCCGGTGACTCTCCTTGTGAGTTAAGTGTTCTTTGATTCTGTCTCTCTTTGGAAGATTGATTCTTTGCTATCCGAACTCTTGTCATTCACTCTATCACAGCACAGATGGTAATCTGCATTTGTCTCAAGAGCTTGCTTGACCTTGATCAAATTTTATACTGTGCTATAAACTAGCTATAATTGAGAAACATTCAAATGCAAACTTTATGTTATATGCCATTTTTATATCCAAAAATAAAATAAAGAAAGCATGTCACTGTTGGAATATAAAACAGTGGCTATGATGTGTGCACTATTGGAAATGGCAAGTTTCACTGAGAAAGACAAGCATAGTTTGCTTTGGTAGTCTCAGGTCTAAGGTCAGGCTGACACTTCTTTTTAGTATGCTTATCCTGCAATAACCCCAATGACTTTGAGTTAGCCAGCATAAGCAGGGACTCCAGCTTTGTCTTCTATTTCTTCTCTAACATACTCAATAACATACTCAATAACTAGTTAATGAGTAGGTAAACAAGCAAAAACAAAAACAAACAAAAACAACCAAGCTCTATGGAGCCAGTAGAGGGAACTATGGAAGAGTCGAGACAAACAGAATCTGACACAGCAGGGCACAGGTGATAGAGAAACAACACTTCAACAAATTTAGTTAAATGAAGTGATTTGCTTTTGTTTTATGACATGTGAATCAGGCAGTATCTCATCTAAAAATAGAGAGGTGCTGGGGAGGAACGAACAGCAGCCCCTATAAAGCTTGAGTGTGAACAAGAAAACAGAGCAATAGAAGCATTCCTCAGCATTGCAGGTCTAGGTTCAGACACCAGAAGTAAGGTGAATAGTGTGATGAAGTGAGTCAGGTGAGTTTCTTGCTTTCCCAATCTCCACAATAGTGTTATTTAGTCTATGTTGTAACTTACTAAATGTGCAATAGTTTTGTATATCAAAAATGGATGTATCGCTGGGCATGGTGGTACATGCTTTAATCTCAGCACTCAGGGAGGCATAGGCAAGAGGATCTCTGTGATTTCGAGGCCAGCCTGGTCTACAAAGTGATTCCAGGGCAGCCAAAGCTATGTATGCAAAGAAATCCTGTCTTGGAAAAAAAATACCTTAATTTAAAAACACTGGATGTCATAGAGAGACATAAAGTAAACATATGCTGTTGGAAAAATGAAACCAGTAGACTTTGGTTGCCTTTCAATTTGAAAAAGAGAAAATTCTGTGGTAACTACAAAGGAACTAGAGCAAAGTTCAATAAAGTATGTTTGTACAAAAGACAGAGTAGTTGACACTGGGTTACATGCCATATAAGGGCAACAGCACTAAAGACACCATTTCCTGATGGATGGAACAGGCCTACTTAGACATTTGGCTATCATCATCCTTTGATTTCTCAGAAGACCAGACATGTTCTGTGTGGCAACTTAGAGTTTAGCAATGAGTGACTCCAGCTAGTTTGATCTATTCTACTGAAAGGTATTGTCAATACCCAGCCCAAACAATGACCTACCTACATTTCACTTAACAAAACAACGTGAACAAGTCTTAAAAAAAAAAAAAGACCAAATGAATTTCTAGATACTGCAACATTTGGTAACTTGTGGCAATGAGTTGCAGGATTTTTATTTACTGAAAGTTATCTCCAGTGAATGAGTGGAGAGACTGGCAGATTATGCTTAAAGTGAATAGAAAGGGTTAAAAAAAAAAGACAAAACAGGCTGCAAAGAGCCTAACTGAAGGAGATGAATGAAGGAAAATGTGTTACATATACACAAAGGAATTTTGTTCAGTTATAAATAAAATTGAGATCATGACAGTTACAAGAAAATGAATTCAACTGGAGATCATTACATTAAACAAAATACAGAAAGACAAACCACATTTCCTTTCATATGCAGATACATTATTTAGATCTGTGAATATTTGTTTGTGTGTGGGGGTATACGCGTACACTGTGTGCAGGTCATAGAACAGAAGGGACCATAAGACAGGTGGGAAGATATCTTAAGGAAGAGGGAAGGTATAGAGAATGTGATATAAAAGCAGGAAAGACATATATTTGGGTGAAGTCAGGAGACTAGCAACAGGGAGGAATGACAAATGAAAATAACACACACAGCACTGCTACCACCACCATCACCATTAAATCCATTATTTTGCATGTTCACTTAAACATAAAATATTTTTAAAAGAATATGGGATTGTAGACAGGGACCTGAAAGGTAAATAGGTCCCGAGATACACAGTGTAGGGTGTTTCTCCTGCACCATCTGCTCATGACTATGTAGGCACCAGGACAAGTGGGCTGGGGATAGAGTACTGGCACTTGTGTTACAAAGACTATTGTTGAGATAGCAGTTGAAGATTAAGGTACAAGTCACTCAATACATCCCTTTGAACAGGAAATCCAAGAAAACCAGAAATTAGAAACTCAATAGAAACATTACCAATCTGCTACCTGAGCCTTAATGACTTATATCTTAACTATCTCCTCATTATCTCTGCCTTTCTCATTTTTTTCTATCTGATTATCAGCATTCTTTATCTTCTAACAGATCTTCTTATATCCTTCATTTTTCCTTAAACACCCAAACCTCTGTTGCTTTTGCCTACTCTAAATCTTTCCATGCTATGTCAGAATGGTTAGCTAAGCACTGAAGTCCTTCAAACACAATCTTAAGGACATGCTTTTTACTTCTATTACTCTTCAGGACCACTTATCTAACATGCTCAAGTAAAAATGTCTCTCTTAAAATGTATTAGCCAAATCCTGGACACCAAAACATGATTAAATATTCAAGGACACTGCTAGAAAAAAAAAATCTCAGACACACACACACACACGTACACACACAAAGGGAGGGGGTGCTGGAAGAGGCTAGGACAGTTGTCAGCCTATGGCAGAGAGGGAAGGAAGATGAGTAAAAGTACCCTGAGATTTTGCAAGGTCAAGGGAAAATGGGCTGAGGTCACAGGGAAGCCCTTGAAATAAAGATGACCTTCCAAGGAGGACTTTGTCCTGTCTCCCAGGGATGGGTCTCCTTAGTAACGTCACTGGCTACAGCTTCTCTGCAAGCCTTAGAGAAAATAGGTATGATTCTGAAAGTAGCTGCTTGGCTCTGAGATGACTAATTTCATTCCTTATCGCTAGATATTGGAATGGTACAGTTCTATGGTTATCACACAGCGGTCCTCATAGCTCTTTGCTAAAGTCTGAGATCCTCGGAGTCTTATCAACCTTATAAATCTGCCCCCACTATACAACTTCAGCCTTATTATAGCCAATTTTTTTTCTGTTCCAAAATTATCACAATTCTTTTAATACCCAAAACAAATCATGCTCAATTTCTGCTACAAGGCTTTTCATGCTGCAGCCCCTACTAGAAAAACTCACCCAGATCCCATCTTAATCTTGGCCTACTTTTTAACTCAGCTTTAATGCCTTTCTCAAATCTCCTATCTGTATTCAGTTCTTCATTTAGAACAGGTCACACAAGTAAAGACTTACCTGGTGTATGACTTCCCTATCAAATGAGTTAGTGCCCTTAGGGAAGAGCCTGTCTTTCTCTGGATTCCAGGGCCTAACACAGGATTATGAGAGTAACAGAGAGGGAGAAATTTCACTAAACCATGTCATATGCATGTATAGAAACATCAGAATTAAACTCATTATGCTGTACTCTATACTGTTAATAAACACTATTACTACTGTTCTAATGTCCTCACTCGAAGTTCAATAGCCCATTTTGATTGAGTAGTAAACAGGTATCAGATAGAAGGTGGTTGGGGGCAAGAAATTAGCTTCTTAACTAGTCCCCCATAGCTGCAGGTTAGTGATTAAGAAGAAAAATCCTGAGAGACACTTAGAACAACTAATCAAGAGGGAGGACTCTGGCTGTAATGCTCAATTCCCATCCTGAAAGGCAGAGGCTAGACATCAGAAGAAGGAGAAAACAGGGAACAAGTTAGGAGCCTGCCACAGAGGGCCTCTGCAAGGCTCTGCCCTGAAGACTATCAATGTAGATGCTGAGACTTATGGCCAACTGTTGGGCAGAGAGCATGGAATCTTATGAAAGAAGTAGGAAATAGTAAGATCTGGAGAGGACAAGAGCTCCACAAGGAGAGCAACAGAAGCAAAAAATCTGAGCACAGGTGTCTTTCCTGAGATTCATACTCCAACCAAGTACCATTCATGGAGATAACCTAGAACCCCAGTACAGATATAGCCTATGGCAGTTCAGTGTCCAAGTGGGTTCCATAGTAATGGAAACAGGGACTGTCTCTGACATGAACTGATTGGCCTGCTTTTTAATCACCTCTCCCTGAGGGGGGAGCAGCCTTACCAGGCTGCAGAGGAAGACAATGCAACCACTCCTGATGAGATCTGATAGACTAGGATTAGAAGGAAGGAGAGGAAGACCTCTCCTCCAGGTGGACTTGAGGAGGGGCATGTGTGGAGAAGGGGGAGGGAAGGTGGGATTGGGAGGGGAGGAGGGAAGGGTTTATGGGGGAATACAAAGTGAATAAAGTGTAATTAATAAAAATTATAATATATATAATAAAATTTTAATTAAAATGGAAAAAAGAGATTTGAAACCCTTTTTAAACTCTCCTTTAGTTTGTGAAGAAAAAAATTAAGGCAAAGATCATACTCAAAAAGTGATCATTCTGTGAACTATGTGTAAATCTAAAGTCTAAATATAGTTATTTTTCAAACCACTTCGCTCCTGTAGGCAGTCACAGTTAAGATTAAATTTAGCACATAGCACAGAGAACCTAAATACAAAGCTCTATCGGCAGGAGATCCCAGCATGAAGCATATGACACATCAAAAGGGTTTAAAGGACAAAGTATGAAGATGCCACTATTTTTAGATGTAAATGATGCTAAAGAAAGCAAGGCAGAACAGTTAAGCTCCCTGGAATTGACCAGCAGGAAGCCATTGCCCCCATACCCAGGCTGAAGGGACATAAGCATATCCTACCTAGAACCCATCATGACCTGAAGACTTGGAGGAGGGGACTGGGTAGGTACTGTGACCACCAGAAGAACTGGGCTTCTGATAGGCCAGAAATTACACATTCAGAGAAAATAAGGGAAATAATCATCTTCCCTTCCCACTCTGATCCCTGTCAGGTGCCTCATTTGGTCAAATGCAGCTGCCAAACAGCAAGGTAACAGTGTAGGAGATAGGTAATTAAAGAGAGAGTGGAGAATGGATCTTTGGCAGAGGGTACAAAAGGAAAATAATTAAAGCAATGGGGTTTTGACTCACATTACAGCAAGTCTAGAGGTAGGCACCTCAGAATAAGATGTTGTTATATATCAGTTCCTTATTTACAGTTTTCTCTCATTCCAGGATGGACCCTGGAGGCCATGGCCTCCAAATTTTATTCTAGCACAAAGGAGCAAAGAAAAATCTCTTGAAGGAGCTATCCTGTAACCCTGCATGTGATTAGTCCCTCACAGCTGCAGGAGAAGTCAGAAAATAGCCTCCTCTGTGATATTTTCCTGAGTATGTTGTTTTCCAGAATCAAATTATAGCGTGAGAGTTTTTGTTTATATTGTGAAGAAAGTTTAGAATGTATACTGGCTGGGCCTTCCTGGAACAAATGCTTAATGAAATATTGTAAGACACGGCCTCAACACAAGATGGCATCCATTTCTCTCAGGGAAATTTCTTTTTTCTTTTTTTCCTCATACTGACTGCTATAATTTGAATGTCTATCGCCTTAAAAATTGTTCTTGAGTGCCATAAAGACGGTTCAGAATTCAACATCTTAGGAGTTGTCTTCCTTCAGCAGACACCAGACACACTTGCTCCTTTACTTAGGGTCTCCTGGCCACAATTATCAGCTAATTTCTGCTATAATTAACACAGATAGACCAAGATATCGCTATTATCAGCTGGTGTCTATTTACACTACACAAGTTCCTGCGACACCTTTGAGTAGTCTTTTTAACCTACAACAGCCTTTACATCTTGTGTTATATCTTCTCAGATACATATTTCTCATGGGAGAATTATCAACCAAGATTAACTACTATCCTTAGTTGATTGTAATGTTTCTTATCTTCAACTGATAAAAGATGATCATCACAAATACATATTGAGTATTTCCTTTGTGGTAAGTATTGTTCTAGAAGTAGGTCATAGAGCACTAATTTAAAAAAAAAAAGAAGACAGAAATGGTATAGACAGAACAGTGCTTGCATTTTAGTAGAGAAAACAGATAATAACATGACATGTTAATACAATATATTGTGTGTAGTTGGTCCCAGGTGCCTTGGAAAAAACACTGGAGATGTAGTTCAGTTGACAGCATGATTGCCTCACATGCATGATGTCCTGGCTTGGATCCCCAGCACCACATTAACTGGGTGTACTGGAGTTTACCTGTCATTCCAGATTGTAGAGGTAAAGGCTGGAGAATCAAGAATTTAAGGTCAGCCTCAACCCCACAGCAAATCTGAGGCCAGCCTGGAATTACATGAGACCCTTTAGCAAAGAAAGAAAAATAAAAACTGGAACTAGGATAAGGAGGATAGGTAGTAGTCGTGATTTTCAATAGTCATTAGACATTTTGGTTTATGCCTTCAAGAGGGCATGGGCTAGTATAGAGATCACTGAGGCAGGGTGGGCCTGACAAAGAGCTATGGTAAGTGTTCTGAAGCAGCATAATAGACAAAATACTACACACACACACACACACACACACACCCATACACACAAAGGTTGTTGTACCTTAAACCCAACACATGTGAGACCTATTGGCATCTCCTAACCCTAGAGACTTCCCCAAGTGCTAGTTAGATAAATCAGAGGCAAAAACTAACAGTCATTCTCTACTTATTTTATTTTCATATTGAAAATAATCTGATCAGCATTGTAATAAATCTGAACCACTCAACAAGGAAAAGTGACCTTAGGTTTAGTTCAACAGGTACAAAAAGGACAACTTTAAAATGAATAATATTATAATATTAAAAGTTGGATTAATGGTATGGTCAAAACTTTGTAGAAAGAGCACTTATGTTTAAAGTTCTATACTTACAGAATGAGGGAGTTACTTTTGCTTGACACAGACCTGAAATCAACTTTCTATTTCTCGCAAGGTAAACAAGGACCAAATTAAACCCTTTCCATTCTGCATGAAAATCTAGTATTATGATCACTCAGTTAAAGTTATTAATGTCTGAAACAACTAGACACCTTCATAAGTGTACTAGGACTTGTGTTTGTTTCCTTTCTACGCATTCTAGTAAGAGGATTGAGAAATGAATTGTCAAGGTGTTTTCTATCTGATTTTAATCTTAACTAAGATAACCCATCCATAATCTAGATGTTTGTGTGCTCCTCAAATTCATATGTTAGAAGATAACCCCAATGGTGATGATATTAAAAGAAGAGACCAGCCCAACTGAGACCCACCACATGGAAGAAAGCTACCCTCTGACACTACTAATGATATTCTGCTACGCTCAAAGACAGGAGTCTAGAAGAGCTGTCCTCTGAGAGGCTTCATCCAGCAGTGGATCAAAACAGATGCTGAGACTCACACCAAACACTGGGTGAAGTGTAGGGACTCTTTTGGAAAAATGGGAGGAAAGATAGAAGACCTGGAGGTGCCAGGAGCTCTACAACAAGACCAACAGAGCCAACTAACCAGGGCCCAGAGGGGCTTGTGGAGACAGACAGAAGCACCAACCAGGACCACGCATGGACTGGACCTAGGCCCCCTACACAGATGTAGCAGATGGGAAGCTCAGGCTTCAGGTGGGTTTCCTAGTAAGGGGAACAGGGACTGTCTCTGACATGAACTCTATTGCCTTTTTTCTGATCGCTCTCTCCTGGCAGGGTTGCCTTGCCAGGCCACAAGTGAAGAGGACAAGCTCAGTCCTGATGAGACTTGATGAGCTGGGGTGGGTGGGTAGTGGTGGACTCCCCTTATCTGAGCGATAGGGGATAGGGATGAGGAAAGAGGAAAAGGGTGGGGTCAAGAGGAGAACAGGGAGGGGGTTATGACCAGGATGTAAAGTGAATAAATTAATTTATTTATAAAAATAAGAGACTGTCAGGATATTAGGAAAGATAGGCAGAACCTTCATGAGTGGAATTAGGGCCTTTACAATGAGGTCCAAGAGAACTTGCGGAGTCCTTCTGCCATCTGTGGAGAACTGATCCCTATCAGACAACACATCTAATAGCAGCTTGATATTAGGTTTCCCAAGCTCTTAGAATGTAAGCAATGTCTTTTTGTTGATAAGTCACACAGTCTAGGGATGTAGAGATGGCTCAGGAGTTAAAAGTATTTGTTATTCTTCCAAAGAGCCAGTTCCAAAGAGTTCAGTTCCCAGAATCCACACAGCACCTCACAACTGTCTATAAGTCCAGTTCCAGCAATTCTGACACCCTCTTCTGGGCCTCATGAGCACCAGGTATGTGTATACTTCACATACAGATATATAGGCAAACACTCTTAGACATAAAATTTAAAAATATTTTAAAGCAAAATACTAAGCATCCTTTTTAATACATTGTTTAATACCAAGATAATCACCCATTTTAAGAGGGTAATAATTGAAATGATTTTTACCAGTCTCCAAGAATAGTACTTAGGTCTTATGATTCAGATGTTTTCTCTCCTGTTAGTTGCCATTTGGGCACTGGATTTTCTAAAAGAAATCCCCAAAGGAGATTGATGAAGAAGAAATCCTAAAGGGAATGATGGCTACAGCTGTGACAAGTGAGGACAGTGGGAAGAATTGCCCTCCAGAGAAAAGCAAACCACTCCTGAAGGTACAACGGGCCTTCAGCTCTACTGATGGCTATGCTTCAACATAGGGGATGCTCAACTTTCCTAGGGAACACCCCTCAAGTGACTGCAGTAACCATCTAGGCTTCAGCTAACCCTCGATGTGACAGGTGAATACAGGCCTACCCAAGCCAGACTCAAGAGTTTGCAAAAGAGGCATAAATTTGGATGCAACTGTGTACCAGCTTCTCTGCACACCAGCTTCTCATCCTCACCCCCCACACAAAATTGCAAAGACAGTACAGTCAGCCATCTATAGCCATACATTCTACATCCACAGATTCAACCAACCACATTTTGAAAATATTCAGGGGGGAAAAGGTGTCTGTATTGAACTCATGAAGTTTTTCTCACCTATTATTTACTCTTACCTCAGTAATAAAGGAATGGCTTCTATTTTCATAGCACTTGCATTGGGCATGTTAAGTAACTGAGAAATGATCTCAAGTGTGCAGAAAGAAGCTAGAGAGACTGCTCAGCAACTGAGTGCTGTTGCTCCAGCAGAAGACCAGAGTTAGTTCCCAGAACCCACACCAGATGGCTCATGATCACTTGTAACTCCAGCTCCCTGGGATCTGATTCCCTTTTTTGGCTTTGGCAGACAACTGAAGCTCTGAGCATATGTGTATTATTGACAAAGACCCCACGGACCACAATGCCTCATACCCATAGGTAATTCCAAGCCTTCCATGGATCTGGCTCAGAATTAACAAAGCCTCATCTAGTCAGTGTATGGATAATGACTGTGTATGTGAAAGCTTGGAGCTACAGAATTTTTCTCCAGGAAGACTGCAACCTGAGATTGTTCTTCCAGAGACTTCTTACAGAATCTAGTTTACTCCTTCTTGTGCTGTACATAATGAACATGGCCAAGATTTGAGGTTGTTTTCTGATGTGTCTACACAAGAACATGCACAGCCCACCTAATCCAAGCTATTCAGCACATGTCCGTGTGTCTATCATCTATTTCTTCATCACCTCAGTCTGTTTCCAGAGCCAAGCCAAGCTGAACACAGTACCTATGCACACACACATACTCATAATTTAAATGATAAAATAAATATGTAAAGCACACAGAAGGAGGATGTAGATCACAGCCACATACTATGTGATTTTGTAAGGACTGTGAGCATTTGTTGGCGTGGGTATCCACAAGAAGTTCTGGAACCAACCCTCCAAGATACAGAAGCATGATTGTATTGTCTTTGAAGAGGTGAAATATTATTCCTTTGATGCACACAGAAATTTGACCTGGAAGTTTGTATTTTCAAGAGGTAAATCTCTATAGGCTTAGAATTCCATTAATTTAAAGACCTTTCTGATTTCCTTTATTTGATGTCTAATAGTACATTCTGAAATCTTCAGATTTATTTTGTTATTTAAAAATTGTAAAAAATAAAATAAAATAAAAATTGTATGTAATCCAAAATTTAATGCCAAAGTACTTGTTCCAACTTCAAAATAAAGGTAATGCTAATAATAAAAAAATAATTTGTCTATTTTAAACATTATTTTTCTTAGAGGAAAATAATCACTTAAATTCTAATGCTAAGTAATTTTGAATGAGCTTCCTTGTACAGCTTATGATGGCTTGCTAGTGATATTTATTTAAAACTTTTAACCAATGCAACACAAATGCACAGTATAAAAAGTATCATGTTTAAAAATAGATCAGCATTTTCAGCAATAAAATATGCTTCTCACCTCCACTGCAACATTTTTACTGTAAAACCTATACTAAAATATTAGTATTTCTTACAAGAAATATCAAATGAATGTTTAATGTTCAAATCTCAATTTCAAAAGACTATTTATACATTCTTCACAGGTCATGTTCCATCAACATAGAAGATCAAAGACATCTGAAAAAGATACTCGCTCACAACTCTGGCAGAAGCTTACTACTCTACCAGAGACCATGCTGGTACCTGGAACCCCAGGTAAAACCATGCCTGCACACATTCAGTGCCTCCTCAGAGACCTCCCACCTTCTACAACAGCAACCCCATCTCTATATCCTAGCCTAAAACCTTAGCAGAAGCCCAATACCAGAGGCCACTCCAGTACCGTGAACCTGACCCATAGCCCACAAACTAGCCTGCATAGTTTCCCCAAACAGCACTCCTAACACTTGTCTCCATATCCCAGCCCACAACTTCAACAGAAGCCCACTGCTCTACCAGAGACCATACTGGTACCTTGAATGCCAAGTAAGACCCCACCTGCAAACATCCAATGCTTCCTTAGAGCCCACCGAGCTTCCCCATCAGTACCCTCCTCCCTTGGTCTCCAAACCTTGGCCCACAACTCCAGTAGAAGCCCACTGCTGATACCTTGAATCCCAGAGGCCACACCAGCTCTCAGACCACCAAACACAACACTGGCACCCAAAACCAAGAAGTCACACAGGCCACCAAAACCCCAGTGGAGACACATTATTGGACATAGGGACTTGCTGGTCACCAGAACCACAGGGCACTCAGGCCAAAAGACCATAAAGGAAACAGAAACCAAAGGAAAACAGTCATCCAATAAAGATAAATGCAAAAATTGGAGGCTATAATTACCAAAACCAGATGCATAGAAATCAGCACAAGAACACAATGAACAACAACCAGGAAAATACAATCAAACTGGTGACTGAGTAAATCCCTTAAAGAAATACAAAGAAATACAACCAAATGAGAAAAAAAAAAAAAAACAACCCCTACAAACTAAAGCAGTCCTGGAGATGGAAAACCTAGGGAAGGGAATAGGAACTACAGACACAAGCATCAATAACAGAATACAAGCGATGGAAGAAAGAATCACAGACATAGAAGAAATTGATATATATATCAAAGAAAATGTTAAATCTAAAAAATTCCTGACAGAAAACGTGGAAAATTTGCAACACTGTGAAAAGACCAAACATAAGAATAATGGGGACAGAAGAAGGAGAAGAATCCCAGCTCAAAGACGCAGAAATATTTTTAACAATATCGAAGAAAAAAAATTCCTAACTTTAATGATATGCCTATAAAGGTACAATAAGCTAACAGAACACCAAAAATATTAGACTAGAAAAGAAAGTTTGCCCTCTTCAGAACAAATAAAGAATATTAAAAGCCACAAAAGGGAAGAAAAAGCTACAAAGGGAAAAGGCCAAGTAACATATAAAGCAGACCTATTAGAATTATAGCCTACTTCCCAATGGAGACTCTAAAAGACTGAAGAGACTGAACAGATGTGCTGCAGACTCTAAGAAACCTCAAGTCCCAGCCCAGACTACTATACCCAGCAAAACTTTGATTCATTATATATATAGAAAATAAGATAATCCATGATAAACCAATTTTAAGTAATATTTATCTACAAATCCAGCACTACAGAAGGTACTAGAAGAAAAAATCCATTCCAAGGAGGCTAAATACACCCATGGAAAAAAAAAAAAAGAAAATAATCTCACACCAGCAAAAGCAAATGAAGGGAAACACACACACACACACACCACCACCACCATCAACAACAACAAACAGAAATTAACAATCATTATTCATTAATGTCTCTTAATATCAATAAACTCAATCCCTCCCCATCTTCAAAACATATAGTTTAACAGAATGGATGTAAAAACAGAATCCATCCTTATATTGTATATAAGAAACACACATCAACATAAAAAATATACATTATCTCACAGTAAAGTGTTGGAAAAAGATTTTCCAAGTAAATGGACTGAAGAAGTAAGTTGGTGTAGCCATTCTAATATCTAACAAAATAGACTTCCAACCAAAATAAATCAAAAGCAATGGGGAAGGATGCTTCATACTCATCAAAGGAAGGAGCCACCAAGATAAAATCTCAGTTGTGAACACCTATGCCCCAAATGCAAGGGCAACCACATATAAAAGAAACATTACTAAAGCTTAAATCACACATCGAACCCCACACATTAACAGTGAGAGATTTCAATACCCCACTCTCACCGACACACAGGTCATCAAAGTAAAAATTAAACAGAAATAATGGAACTTGGGCTGGAGAGATGGCTCAGTGGTTAAGAGCGCTGTCTGCTCTTCCAAAGGACCCGGGTTCAATTCCAAGCACCCACATGGCAGCCCACAACTGTCTGTAATGCTAATTCCAAGGGATCTGACATCTTTACACTAATGCACATAAAATAAAAATTATATATATATATATATATATATATATATATATACTATAGAAATAATGGAACTAACAAATATTACCACTGAAACTGACCTAGCTGATATCTACAGAACATTTCACCGAAACACAAAAGAATATTCCATCTTCTCAGCATCTCATAGAGTCAAAATGAGTCACATACTCTGTCTCAAAGCAAATCTCAACAGATAAAAGAAAATTGAAACCCCCTGTATCCTATTGGGTTAAAGCTGGATTTCAAAAGCAGAAACAACAGAAAAACTACAAATTCATGGAAACTAAACAACTCTATACTGAATAGCTACTGTGTTCAGGCAAACATAAACAAATTAAAGACTTCCTAGAATTCAATGAAAATGAACGTACAACATACCCAATTTATGGGACACAATGCACGTGATGTTACAGGAAAGTTCATCACCCTGAGTGCCTTCATAAAGAACTTAGAGAAATCTCACACTAGCAACTTAACAACACAAATAAATGGTTTATTTTTAAAAAGCAAACACACCCAAGAACAGTAGATGACATAAAATAATCAAACTGGGGACTAGCTGCCAGCAACAGTGGCAAGGTCTTCCTACGACCCTCTGTGTTCCACTTCCTCTGTGTGCCCCACAACCCAGTTTCCCAGACCTGCACCATTCCTTGGGACCCACCCTCATCTGAGGCACTGGAAACCAGCAGGGATCAGAGAATGGCAGGAAAACCAGAGGACTGAGGCCATCTGGGTCCATGAGCTCTACCTATAACCCCAGAAACATACTACCATCAGAGACCACCAGGCCTACTAATAAAAGAGTCAACCAAATGGCTAGATGTCAGCACAAGAACACTAACAACAAAACCCAGGGCCATATAACCACCAATACCCAGCTATCCTACCACAGCAAGCCCTGAGGACATTATCACACCACAAGCGCAAGAAAACATTCTTAAATATGAGGTTATAAAAATGACTGAGGTTTAAAAAGAAGAAAATAAATACCTTAAAGAACTGCAGGAAAATACAACCAAACATGTAAAGGAACTGAATAAATCCCTTAAAGAAATACACGAAAATAGAAACAAACAGGTGAAGGAACCAAGTAAATCCCTTAAAGAAATACAAGAAAATACAACCAAAAGGAAGAAGGAAATTAATAAAACTGTCTGGGACCTAAAAATGGAAATAGAGTCAATAAAGAAAACACAACCTGAGGCAATCCTGGAGATGGAAAACCTAGGGAAGAGAACAGGAACTACAGATAAGCATCAGTAACAGAATACAAGAGATGGAAGAGAGAATCTCAGGTGTAGAAGATACAATTGAAGAAACTGATACATCAGTCAAAGAAAATGTTAAATCTAAAAAGTTCCTGGTTAAAAAAAAAAAATCCAAGAAATCTGGAACAATATGAAAAGACCAAACCTAAGAATAACAGGAAAAGAAGGAGGAGGAGGAGGAGGAGGAGGAGGAGGAGGAGGAGGAGGACTCCAACCTCTAAGGCCCATACAATATTTTGAACAAAATCATAGAATACTTCCCCAACCTAAAGAAAGACATGCCTAAAAACATATAAAAAAGCCTACAAAATACCAAATAGATTGTACCAGAAAAGAAAATCCTCTTGTCACATAATAATCAAAACACTAAATGTACAAAACAAAAAAATATTAAAAGCTACAAGGCAAAAAGGCCAAGTCATGTATAAAGGCAAACTTATCCTAATTACACCTGACTTTTTAACGGAGACTATGAAAGCCTGCTCACATGTCATACAGACACACATGTCATACAGAACACAGATGTCAAAACCTTTGATCACCATAGATGGAAAAAAAACAAAATATTCCATGACAAAAACAAATTTAACCAGCACCTAGCCACAAACCAAGCCCTACAGAAGATACTAGAAGGAAGACTCCATCCCAAGGAGGTTAACTACACCCAGGAAAGCTCAGAAAATAAATAACCCCACAATAGCAAAACCAAAAGAAAGGAAACATGCACACACACTCTACCACCACCAACATAAAATAATAGGAAGTAATAACTGGTCATTAATATCTCTCAGCCTCAATGGCCTCAACTCCCTAATAAAAAAAAGACACAGGTTAACAGAATGGATGTGTAAACAGGACCCACCATTCTGTTGCATACAAGAAACACACCTCAGCAACAATGATAGATATTACCTCGGAATAAAAAGCTCGAAAAAGGTTTTCAAGCAAACAGACACAAGAAGCAAGCTGGAGTGGCTAATAAAACAAACTTTCAACGAAAATTAATCAAAAGAGATGGGGAAGAGCACTTTATACTCATCAAAGGAAAAATCACCCAAGCTGACATCTCAATTCTGAATATATTTGCCAAAATGCAAAGACACCCACATTTGTAAAAGAAATATTACTAAAGCTTAAATCACACATGTTAATAGTAGGAGACGTCAACACACCTCTTTCACCAATGATCATTGAGACAGAAACTAAATAGAGAAATAGTAAAACAAACTGCTGTTATGAGTGAACCGGACCTAACAGATATCTAAGAACATTTCATCTAAACACACACACATACACACACACACACACACACACACACACACACACTACCTTCTTCTCATCACCTCATGGAACCTTCTCCCAAATTGACCACATACTTGGACATAAAGCAAGCCTCAACAAATACAAGAAAATTAAAATAAAACCTTGTATTCTATCAGACCACCATGGATTAAAGCTAGACTTCAACAACAGAAACAATAAAATGCCTACAAACTCATGGAAACTGAACAACTCTCTACTTAATGACCATTGGGTCAGTGAGGAAATAAACAAAGAAATTAAAGACTTTCTAGAATTCAATGAAAATGAAGGCACTTGCTAGGCCACAGAGGAGGACATGGCAGCCAGTCCTGAAGATACCTGATAAGCTAGGGTCAGATGGAAGGGGAGGAGGACCTCCCCTAGCAGTGGACTTGGAAAGGGGCAGGGAGGATATGAGGGAGGGAGGGTGGGCATGGGAGGGGATGAGAGAGGAGGCTATGGCTGGGATACAAAGTAAATAACCTGTGATTAATATAAAAAAATAAAAATTATTTAAAAAAAGAAATAAAATGCAGGCACAACCTACCCAAACTTATGGGACACAATGAAAGCAGTTCTAAGAGCAAATTTCATAACACTAAGTGCCTTCATAAAGAAAGTGGAGGAGGCTCATACCAGCAACTTAACAGCTCAGCTAAAAGATCTAGAAAAGAAGGAAGCAAACACCCTCAAGAGGAGTAGACAGTAGGAAACAATCAAACACAAGGCTAAAATCAATGAATTAGAAAAAAGAGAACAATACAGAGAATCAACAAAACCAAGACCTGCTGACATGGACTCAGTAACAGGCTCTTTGATCACCTCCCCCAGGTGAAGCAGCCTGACTAGGCCACAGAGAAAGAGGATCCAGATGGTCCTGATAGGCTAGAGTCAGATAGTAGGGGATGAGAATCTCCCCTATCAGTGGACTACCGGTAAAAGTGTGAAGAGGAAAGAAGGGTGGGACTGGGAAGAGATGAAGGAGGGGGCTACAGATGAGATAGAAAGTGAATAAATTGAACAAATAATAATAATAATAATTTAAAAAAAAAACAACAAGAGCTGGTTCTTTGAGAAAATCAGTAAGATAGACAAACCGTTAGCCAAACTAAAAGACAGAGGGAAAATCTCCATTGAGAAAATCAGAGAGGGACAAGATGGTGGCGCCAGGAGAACACTGCCTCTGAGGAGCAGGACAATATTTTCGATACAGTGACCAAAAGACTGAACCCTGGGCCCTAAAACAACAGCGATCGTGTTTCCCAGGTGAGAGGAAACCCCTATGGCATGGGAATCAGTTGGGTCCACTCTCCAGTCCACCCAGCCAGAACCCAGAAGAGATCCCTGTCCCAGAGGCACTAGGTCGCCAGACCAGAGCCACACACCTGCTTGTCTTGATCACCTTCCCAGGCTGAACAGTGGACACAAAAACACCAGAGACTGGGAGTTCCCAGTCAGGAGAAAAAACCCACAGGGAAGGAAGAAAACGGGACTGGCCACGGGCACCCAGTCTTTCCCTGGAAAAGGTCCCGCAGAATGGCAGGTGCACGCCGCCATCATTGAACTGGGCTCCAGCTGCGAGCACAGAGACTTGCTCCACGCCCAGCTCTCTGGCACAGACAGAGCTGTGCACCCCAGGGCAACAGAGACTGGGAGTCCCTGTTGGGCGTAAAACCCACAGGGAAGGAAGGATACGGGAACCAAATTAGGTCATCCAGTATATCGCTGGAAAAGGTCCCACAGACCGATGGGCATGTGCACCGCAAGCCCAGAGACTTGCTTTGCACCAACTATTTGTCACAGACAGAACTGTGCGCCCCAGGGCACCAGAGACTTAGAGTCCCTGTTGGGAGAAATCCTCACAGGGAACTAAGCAAAGGGGACAGACTTAGGCCAGCCAGTATATCCCTGGAAAAGGTCCCACAGACTGGCCCAACCCAGGGACCTGCTGTGCACCAGCTAGCCTACTGCTACCAGGAGAACAGTACTTACCTGCCACAGATTACCGCTTGGGTACTGGGGCACAGAGCCCTAACCTCAGACCAACAGAAGCCTGGGATCCCCGATACTGCTCCAAGGGGCAACCAGTTATCTCTAACAAAACTGACCAAACCACAAGACACCCGGGTTACAGCAGCAGCTCACTAAATTTACAGCAAGAAACCCGGAAGCAAGGCAGCTGTCTCCAGGACTTCTCCGGGTGAGAGGAGAGCCCTCTTGACTAACAAGGACCACAGTTACCATTCAGGTCTGTAGGCCTGAGGTGAGCTGTGGCAATTCCTGAAAAACACCAGCCATTCAGTGACCATTCTCAAAAAGCTGAGGAGGCTTCCTTTAGGAAAAATCATCTTCCTGCCAAGGGGATTCTCTCCACCACAGGATTCCAGAAACCACCAGAAACTAACACCCAACAGCTAAGATATCCCAATGGGTAGAGGCCAGCGTAAAAGCTCAACCAACAAAAGACAGAGCAATATGGCATCTCCAGAACCCAGTTATCCAGGGGCAAGTAGCCCTGGACACCCCAGCATAATTGAAATTCAAGAAGATGACCTAACATCTATGCTCATGAAGAGGTTAACAGAGGAAACAATAAAATGTGTAAAGACCTAGAGGAAGATAAACTCAAACAGACTATGGCCATCCATAAAGAAATAGAGGAAAATAAAAACAGATTATGGCCATCCGTAAAGAAATAGAAGAAGATAAAGAAAAACAGATTATGGCCATCCATAAAGAAATATGGGAAGTTTCAGCCAAACAGTTTGTGGCCTTTAGAGAGGAAATACTTAAATCACTGAAAGATATAAAAGAAACAGAGGATTGTTCAAACAAACAGCTTAAGGAATTGAAGGAAAAACAGGAAAATACAGTCAGACAGGTGAAAGAAATCAACAAAAGGGCTCAAGATCTGAAGATAGAATAGGAAAAATTAAAGGAAACACAAATGGAGGAAATTGTGGAGAGAAAGAACTTAGGGAAGAAAACAGGAACTACAGAGGTAAGCATAACCAACAGACTACAAAAGATGGAAGAAAGAATCCTTTCCATGCATGGTCCTTGGTTGGAGTATCAGTCTCTGCAGGCCCCTCTAGACCCAGGTTTTTTTGTTTGTTTGTTTGTTTTGTTTTTTTGGCTCTGTTCAACTCCTTGTGGAGTTCCTGTCCCCTCCAGGTCTTTCTATCTCCCTTTTCTTCCATAAGATTTCCTGCACTCTGCCCAAAGTTTGGCCATGAGACTCAGTATCTCCTTCGATGCCCTAAAGGGTAGAGTCTTTCAGAGGCCCCCTGAGGAAGGTTCTTGTCCTGTTCCTTGTGAAAACAAGTTCTTAAAATGCAGGATGCTAATAGAGAGGTGAATAAGTAGAATATTTTAAGAAAGTATGTTAAAAGGTAAAAAGGAAGTAAAACAGCAGGCTGTTCTAAGGATGAATCTCTTTAAAATATGTAATATTCTGAGTGAGATTCAAGCATCTTCCCTTGGGTTCTTCTTAGGTTCTTTGGGTCTGTGGATTGTAGTATGGTTATCCTGTACTATATGGCTATATAGTACTATATTCACTTATAAAGGAGTACATACCAAGTTTGTTTTTCTGGGTCTGTGTTACCTCACTCAGGGTGATCATTTCTAGTTCCATTTTCCTGCAAATTTCATGATTTCCTTGTATTTAATAGCTGAGTGGTATTCCATTGTGTAAATGTACCACATTTTCTTTATTCATTCTTCAGTTGAGAGGCATCTAGGTTGCTTCCAGTTTCTGGCTATTATGAACAAGGCTGCAATAAACATAGTCAAGCAATTGTCCTTGTGTTAAGGTGGAGTATCTTTTGACATCCAAAGTAGATGGAGAGAGGGAACTGGATGGGATAGCCAGTAGAATAGAAGAGTCAAATGAAACCATAATATAAGTATACTTGAATATTCAGAGAGAAAAACATATTTTAAAGTAAAGGAGCATAGTTTTTTAAACAATGAATGAGTTGAAAGAATAGTCTTGAAAGAAAAAAAGATGGAGGGAGAGAAGTGGGTGGGAGATAGGGTGGGAAGGATAGTAGTGTAGGGATCAGGTGAGTGGAGAGAGGAGGTGTTAAGCAGCATAAAGTCAGCACCTCCTGTAGCCAGGTCGGATTCCTAGCAGAGGGGGACAACAACCCATACACAAAACCTTTGACCCAAAATGGGTCTTGTCTACAAGAACTGTAGGGGCAAAGATGAAGCAGTGATTGAGGGAGTGGCAAACCAGTGACTGGCCCAACTTGATACCCATCCCACCGGAGAGGGCTGACCACTGTCACTATTAATGATACTCTGTTATGCTTGCAGAGGAGTCTAGAAAAACTGTCTTCTGAAAAACTCCAAACTTTGTTTGGAAGCTGATAGAGACAGATGCAGAGGTCCAAGGCCAAGCAATGGGCCGAGTTCAGGGAGCACTATGGAGGAGTGGGAGGAAGAATGGAGGTCAAGGACACCACAAGAAGATTCAGAGGAAACTAACTTGGGCCCATGGGGGCTCAGAGACTGAACCACCAACCACAGTGCATGAATAGACTAAACCTAGAGCCACCCCCCCAACATATGTAGCAGATAAATAGTTTAGTCAACATGTGGATCCCCTAACAATAGAAGTAGGGGCCATCTCTGACTCTTGTTGCCTGCTGCTGGGTAACTTTCCCCTTACTAGGCTGCCTTGTCATTCCCTCATGGAAGAGGATGTGCTTAGTCCTGCTGTGACTTGAGATACCAGGTTGGATTGGTACCATTTGGGGGTCTCCACTAGAGAAAGGAGGAAGGAGAGAGGGGAATAGAAGAAGGGGAGTATGGAGGAGGAACTGGAGGATAGGAGGGCCCTGGGATAGGGATGTAAGGTGATTAAATAAATGGGAAAAATAAATATAAGTGTCACACTAAAAACTGTGATATTTACAGTGAGGTTAAAACAACAAAATATTCTAAAGAGGGGTGAAACAATCTACTCTCTAGGGAAGTTCCTTAAGATCAGAAGTAAACAACTCAGGAACTTCAGGAAGTTCCTGAAACTGACCAGATTCATTAGGCCCTTCTTCACCCAAGCATATATAAATAAGGACTGATTGCGAAGAGATACTCTCAGACAAGACAAACTATCTAGAAGAGTACATCTGAGCCGTCTGAAAGAGACCCAGACCAACTAAACTATTTGGAACAAATACCCTCGAATCTGTGCCGGCGCCAGCCAGGCAGAGTCGAACGGTTCTTGAGTTGGGTGTGAGGATTAAAATTAATAAAATAAACACACAGCACACAGGAAACTTTTTAAAGGTCCAGACTCAACAGCCACAGCAAAAGGCACAGCAAAAGGCAGGTTGCTTACAGCAAGCAGTGCCAGCAGCAAAATCTCCCTTCTCTGCTCCTCCTAAGCCTCCTCGTGCTCTCTGCTCCTCCAGCTCCTCCTCCTTCTCGCCCTTTCCTGTCCTCTGGCTCCTACTTGGGTCCTGTTTACACAAGAGTTGAGACAGGATGCTTGGAGCATCATCTTCAGCCTTCTGCAGTAACTGTCAGCCTGTCTTTTTATTGTAGAGTTTCTAAGCCAGAGTAGAAACATCTCAGAACAATGGTTAATTTGCACAAGGAGCCTGAAGAAGTGGTGCAACCCTCACAAGCTATCCCACCTGTTGTCACAAACAAAAGGAGATGGACTTGCAAGTTCTCCTCTGCCATTAGTAAAGGGCCTCCTAAAAGCCATCTCTCCGCCGAGATTTAAATATCAAAGCAGGCTGTTGAGTCGAGGCTCCCGACATGTCCCCCTTTTTTATATTATTAAAATTGGCCATAACTTAATAGTTATGGAGCAGAAGATTGTGCCTGTCTTAGGTTGTTTCTCTCGAAAGGTATATATATATATATTTTTTTTTTCATGTCCCCATTTTTGGGTCAAATATTTGTACATGAATTTTCATACACCCCAGAGAAAACTTACCCATCTTTGACTACCAACCTCTGCTAGGGTGGACACTGTGATATGATCTTGTGCAGATCAGCTCAGCTTTGACACACCAAAAGGCCTTCAGGCAGATTTTAGTTGTCACTGATAGGAGCACAAGCCAAATCCAAAGTAACACTCCAAAAGTGACTAGCAGGTGACTCCCTGTGCAAATTACCAAGTCTGAGAAACATTTAGAGGAACCACAGTAAAAGGCTGTCGAACAAACAGAACCATTAGAAAGCTTAAGATCTTCAAAGATCTTAAGATCAGCAAAACAAAAGGAGAATTAACATAGGCAGTTACAGGGCCCCCCAATAGTTCCTGAAGCAAGTCTGTTTTGCTCTTTTGAAAACCAGAGCCAGATTAAAGTTTTACAGTTAGTTCTCTTTTGATTTTGTTGAAGTTTGTCCTTATTAACAAAACAGTCAAGTCCAGTTTATTATAAGAGGTTTTTCTTCATGATGTCTTCTCCCAGGAGCAGAATGAAACAAAGGCGGGTCAGGAGCTCAGGTATAACGCAGCTTTTCAGTCTAGGTCAGGGCAGAGTTTACGGTCGTCTGCAGCGGGAACATCTTTCTGGGGAACAACTGCAAACCGTCCCAGCCTCTCTGGGATCCACCTGGCTCCCTCTGCGTCCTGTGGAAAACCACAAACATGCCCTCTTCCCCATATTAATACAGGGCCGGGGCCCTGCCATAATCCAGTAATTGGATCTTTTTATTTTACTTGGGCAAAATTATCTTTGGTATTAGGATACCACAATCGATCAGCCGCAGAATGGCCTTGTATATCCACATTTAAAAAATTTAAAATAAAGAGAGCATGATTAATATTTGGGGACATGACTCCCCCCTTTTTTATTTTTTGCAATTGGTTATTAAGAGATCCATGGACTCATTTTATAATATTTTGGCCCTGGAAATTACATGGAATGCCCGTTTTATGACTTATATTAATGGAAGGTATACCAATTGCAGCAAAACACTTTAAGCAATGACTTATAACATGTTTGGTGGCTTCTCTGGTAATATTAAATTGTTTTCTTAAGCTCTTGCTATTTTGATGATGTAATGTATGAGAATTTTGAGCCAATTTTTGTTGAGTTAATCCAACCAAACGTGTGGCTAGACCTGTTAAATTATTTCCTAAAGTTAAAGGTCCAGGAAGCCCTGAATGAGCTCTAATATGCCCTATGTAACAAGGCTGCACACGGCTCCAAATACTTTGTTGAATCTCTCTAAATAGATCTTGTATTTGTTTATCAGCTGCATTAACAGCTAATAAACAAATACAAGATCCATTTATCTAGGACTTATAAAGCTTTAGCTATATAATGGCTATCAGTATACAAGTTGAAAGATGTAGAAGCCAAATTTTTAAAGACTGCAGCAGCAGCTCGTAATTTTACAACTTGAGCTGAGGCTGGCAATGTTTGCAAAACAAGTTTGTTCCTCTAGTACATAAGCAGCTTTTCTATTTGAAGATCCATCAGTGAATACTGTTGGAACTTGAGGTAATGGCTTTTGTTTAATTATTTTAGGAAATACAAAAGCGTGCTCATTGGCAAATTGAAGTAATTTATCTTTTGGATAATGATTTATTAATATGTCCTAAATAATGAGCAAAAGCTATCACTCAAAAATCTACATTTTGAAATAACCAATCTACTTGCTGTTTGGTAAAAGGGACTCCAATTAAGGAGGGCTCTCTACCAAAATATTTATGAGATTCTGTGCGAGCCATTTGAACTAAAATAGCCACTGCTTCATAATATGGTGTCAGAACTCGAACAGGAGACACAGGCAGGTGCAACCATAGTAATGGTCCTTCTTGCCACAATACAGCAGTTGGAGTATGAACAGTAGCCAAAATATATGCGCCCCATTCTTTTGAATAATCAATATATTGAACATGCTGCTTTTCAATAGCTAATTCTATCTTTTGCAAAGCATCACGAGCTTCTTTGGTAAGTTTCCTTTTTGACAAAGGATTAGCCTCTCCTTTTAAAATGTCAAAAAGTGGTTTTAGTTCTCCTGTTGTTAATTTTAAATGAGGTCTTAGCCAATTTACACTGTAACAAACAAAGCCCAGTTGGTTATTTTAGTTGGTTTCAATAAATTGGCGGACCCTTACCAGAAAGAACTGACAAATATCTTGCAGCCAGAGAGCTTTGAATTTTAGCTGTTATTAACCTAATTATTTGGATGAGTACTATTGTCTGTGAAAGAATAAAGCCCTAGCATAATGCTGGCAACACTATTTTGCAAGACTGGAACAGTGCTAGGTCAGAAGCAAAGCAAGGCAGGACAGGTGTCCAGCAACAGGATATCTGCGGTTGGGCACCTGGCCTATGAGGGGAAACGGAAGGTACCCGAGATAAGGGCCGGGTACGTGACTCGGCTCACAGTCTGCCTTCCCACCTTCCCTGTTCTGGGTACGTGACTGGGCTCACAATCTGCCTTCCCGCCTTCCCTGTTCTGGGTACGTGACTGGGCTCACAATCTGCCTTCCCGCCTTCCCTGTTCTGGGTACGTGACTCGGCTCACAATCTGCCTTCCCGCCTTCCCGGTTCCGGGTACGTGACTCGGCTCACAATCTGCCTTCCCGCCTATCCTGTTCTGGGTACGTGACTTAACTACGGCTTTGTTCAAACCACCCAATCAGACCCCTGTAACTATGCTTCTCGCTTCTGTAACGGCGCTTCCTGCTCCCGAGCCCTATAAAAACCCGTCACCCCAACCGAGAGGCACGCAAGTCCTCCGATAGGCTTGGTCGCCCCGGGTACCCGTGTATCAAAATAAACCTCTTGCGGCTTGCATCCGAAGGCTGGTCTCGCTGTTCCTTGGGAAGCGGGGTCTCCCCATCTAGATAGGCTCCTGGGAGTCTTTCATTTGGAGGTCCCACCGAGATCTGAGACCCCCGCCCAGGGACCACCGACCCAGCATCGGGAGGTAAGACCTGCCGGCTTTTTGTTCTGTGAGTCTTGTGTATCGTTGTGTTAAACGGTCTGTCTTTGTGAGTTCGTTTCCAGGGGGTTCAAGTCCCCCTGTAGTCTGAGACTTGGCCAGGTCATCTGTATCAGACAGAAACTAGAAGGAGCCGACGGGCTCGGACTTCTTTTCCGTGCCTCCTGGGAGACGTCTCAGGAGTGCCTGGTAGGGGAATCATTTGCTTCCCCGTCTGAAAGGTAACCCTTCTTGGGTTCCCTCCTGTCTGGAAACACGAGCGGAGTGGGACTCTTTGGGGCGACGCCCCTGAGAGAAGGCTTCGTGCTTCATCTGGGAGACGGAGGAACCGGACCTCCGACACGGTCTCCATCTGAATTTTTGTGTTCGCTTTGGCACCGATCTCATACCGCGTGGTTTGTGTTGTCTTCTGTCTGCCTGATTTTTGTCATAAGTGTAGTGAGTGTTGTTTGTCTGTCTACCTTTTGTTTTCTGTTCTGAAAGGTCTCCCGAAACTTGTTTAAAATGTGTGCCTATGCGCTTTATTAAATCCATAAGCGCATATTGTATAGGTTGCCACGCGGTCTAAAGTGTCTCAGTGTCTCGCCGCCATCTTGACTTCACCATGTGATTTTATAATGTAACTGCCATCTTGGTATGGGTAAAAAACAAAACAAAACAAAAACAAAAACAAAAAAAACCTTGGTCAAATCTCATTTCCTTCTAGGTTAAAAGGATAGCTTATTTTAAATTGGTATTGGTTTTAAAAATTAAATTGCTTGCACTGGTAAATTCTGGTTTTAAAATCTGGTTTTAATTTTAAAGATTATGTTTATGCCTTGTGACTTCTACAAAAGGGGTACTTTGTTTTAATATTGCAAAAATGGGTTTTAAAAAATTGTTTAAAGTTTATCAGACATTTGGGTATGACAATGACTTAGAAAATTGCAGTTTTTAAAATGTATCTTATGGAGAGCTGTTTGTTTGATAAGCTGCTTTGTTTATAAAAAAACATGTTTACACCCTGTTCTTTATCTTGAGACAAAGAAAAGGGGAAGTTTCACCAAGTTCCTTAAAGCTTGTTCTAAGTCCCTTAGAGTTTGGTTGTTACCTTTATGTTATCAGATACAGGAAAGTTATTTTAAAAAAATTTGGCAGTTTCAGAACTCCTCTTTATAGTAATGTAACTTGCTTTTGCTTTGCCTATAAAAAGCAAATCGTACGTAGACTCTGGGCTTCAGCAGGATCATGTCAGAATGGAAAGGATTTTAGTGAGAGTTTTTATGTTGTCTGAAAAGCAAGAAAGAGAGCAAAAAAGTAAGCATGTCTGGTTAAGCCAGAAAAGAAAAGCTAGAAATCTGAAGGTATATAGCGTGTTGCAGAAGGTTAGTGGATGTGTTCTAAAAAGCCAGAGAGTTAATATGATTTAAAGAAAAACTGTATTTTAAAATGTTATACTTCATTTAAAAGGCTGGTGATTCCTCATTACAAAATGTTTTTTATGCTCTTTTAAGGAAAAAATTCTAGCTGATAGGTTTGGTATGGCTAAAATAATTACAGTTTAAAATTGTTCTGTTATGCAATTGGTTCTAAAGCTTGTTCGATTACTGGGAACTTTTGGTTGTGGGGGATTATGGAAGCTCCGAAGTGTTTGCTGTATCATCAGCACCTAATGGCCATGTTTGGTATTGTCAGTCACAGCCTGTGCTAATGCTAGCACATGGCCAGCCGCCATGATGGTTCAGCAATAGAGAGCGCGTAAAGCTGTAGTTTGGCTGCCATGTTTGTTTAGGGATTCCAGCTCAGTTTGGTTACACGTGGCCAGCCGCCATGCTGGTCCGGAGATATGTTTAGTCATTAGTGCTAAATGCAAAGCATTTTACTGTTCAATTTTAATGCAAGTGGTAGGAGCAGCAAGATTAGCTAGCCTCTCTATAAACTGTATCCGATTAAAAGGTTTGCTTTGATTTTAGTTCAGAAAGAACAGATTTAAAGTCATGCTAAATACTGCAGTTGAGCCTTACCTAGTCTCTTGTCTATTTGTCTTAAAATATATACTTCTAGGACATGCATCTCGAAAATATGCTAGAATCAGAGATAATAGCATTCTGCTTTATAGGACACAGTTTAGAGCAGATGATAAAAACAGAGTAACTCGGATATGCTGGCCCTCAAGCTTGTCAGAAATCTGAATTAGGCGTTTTAACATGTGTAAGCTTATTGTGACAGGAAGTCCCGCAATCCTGGCAGTAGGTCCCCCAAGGTCTCCGAGAAGATTTGGGCACAACGACAGATGAATGCTACTCTGGATTGTGGTATGCTAACCACTGGGCAATATTGCCTCAACTGGCCCACTGCTAAGGCCCAGCCAAAACTGTGGACACCTGGAGTCAATGTTTCACGTTGCTAAGGGCGAGGTGAGGCCATTCTCTCGTTTCTTTCTCCACAGAAACAGTCTCTTATCTTCTGTGCCTGGAAGAACTGCATCTGTTCAGGATGCTGAAACACAGGAGCCAGGGACACTGCCTAGGAAATGGGCTAACTAGTCATCCCTGTCATTTTGATTGGCACATGGATTGGTATTTATTTAGCTTATAATTTATCCTTCTCAGGTCTCTGAACACCTTGACGGCTATGCTAAGCTTACGGTAGCTTTGCAGCTAGAGAAAAGACAATTAGATCGACTGTTAGCTCATTGATCAGCTCATTAGCTAGAACCACAGAGTACTAGATCTCTTACTTAGAAAAAAGACAGGTTTGCCTTGCTCACAGTACTCATGTTAGTTGCCTGTGTCTTAAGATAAATAAGTGGAGCTTATATAGGGTCTGAGAATATAGGAGTTTAGGTTGTAAAAATCTAGAGTGTTATTATTTAGTTTAAAAAAATGTTTCAGGGTTGATAAATACAAAAGATTGGAGAGTCTAAGTAGTTTTTTTTTGGTATATAATTATAAATTATAAAGAGATAAAAATATTTTAAAGCAGATTAAAAATGGGAAATATTTTAAATTTCTCCCCCCTTTGCTACTGTTGTGCTTATGTTATAAAATATTAAAAGTTCAGAGTGTTGGCATTGATCAATAGAGTTCTGATAAGTTGATGGAGCAATAACTGCTTATTATTCAGTCACCAGGTTAAGATTTTAATTTCCTTTGTTGGCTTCTAAAGATAGACTAAAGGTGCTTCTCGTTATTTTAAAAACATCTGTTTAATGTGTGTATCTGACCCAAAAGTCATAGCTTTTAGTATGGTATTCTTAATATCTGCCATTTCTGGGGTAGATTTTGACACAGAAATATACTAAACCTATTCCTTCTAGTTGCTTTGTTAAGGAAAGTCCAAGCATCCAGGGTTTAGCACTAAAAGCCAGTAATGTATTTCTGCCTAACTTTCCAGTGTAAACATAAAAGTGAAAGTGAAAACTAAAAGTATATGCTGAGTGTATAAAGATGGCCAAGCTTCATTCGTGACTAATTACAAACAGCTATGCCCACAGAAAAAGAATGTTACTGTGGACACACTTAGGTTGTGTATAAAGGTTATAAAACAAACAGCTAACTGATATTCATTCAGTGGGATGCAGTTTTACCTGTTACTCTCAAAATGTTTGATTTGCTGATATGTTACTTTTCTGAGTATTTAAAATTATGTATATTTCCTTTTGTGTACTAAAATTTCATATGAGTTTCAGGATGTGACCTGGATCTGGCATAGCTCAAAAGGATCGCAGATGAGATTTTCCCTGATCTTTCCCATTTAATAGACAAATTTTAACTTCTGTCTCCAGTCTGAATTTGTCTCAGCAGATCTTCACCTGTTTAACTCTGTCCGGGATCAGCTGTGGACCGCAAGCTGAAATCTGGACTTCCTGGAAACTGACATGATTGCTCCCTGCCTCTTCGGGTGGATCAACGAACCAGATGCTTGGGACTTACCCATTGCCCAGCATTTGACTGGCATTTCAGCCTCCCTAGCCCCTGATGCCTACAGTCCAACGGTCAGCTCGAAGAAGGTCCAGAAGACGGATCTACACCCAAATCCCCCCTAGCAGGCTGAAATGCTAAGTCAAAAGGGGCTCCCTGGCATTAGCTATTATCTTAGACATCTGCTTAGCTGAAATGGACACTAATATTGTAGCAACTGGGCTAAAAGCCTAGAGAGATCCTGTAATAGTTCTCCTTGGCTTACTACCCCTATATCCACCCTGAAGGGACCCCAGATCCCATTATAAAAAAAATAAATCTATAAGATACAAGGGGTCATATCTGGAAGACCCAACATTGGGTCTTCACCTGATTCTACTAGTTGGGCCTTGTATCCTAAATCGACTAGTTCAGTTTATAAAGGACTGGCTCTCCGTCATACAGACGTTAGTGCTAACCCAGCAGTATCATCAACTCAAGCAGCTGGAGACGGAGATTGACTCTCCCTAGATCAGTAGAATGAAGGATTCCATTCTAAGCTAAAAAAAAAAAAAAAAATGGGGGAATGAAAGAATAAAGCCCTAGCATAATGCTGGCAACACTATTTTGCAAGACTGGAACAGTGCTAGGTCAGAAGCAAAGCAAGGCAGGACAGGTGTCCAGCAACAGGATATCTGCGGTTGGGCACCTGGCCTATGAGGGGAAACGGAAGGTACCCGAGATAAGGGCCGGGTACGTGACTCGGCTCACAATCTGCCTTCCCGCCTTCCCTGTTCTGGGTACGTGACTTAACTACGGCTTTGTTCAAACCACCCAATCAGACCCCTGTAACTATGCTTCTCGCTTCTGTAACGGCGCTTCCTGCTCCCGAGCCCTATAAAAACCCGTCACCCCAACCGAGAGGGGCGCAAGTCCTCCGATAGGCTTGGTCGCCCCGGGTACCCGTGTATCAAAATAAACCTCTTGCGGCTTGCATCCGAAGGCTGGTCTCGCTGTTCCTTGGGAAGCGGGGTCTCCCCGTCTAGATAGGCTCTTGGGAGTCTTTCAGTCTGTAACTTAGTACCCCAATCCTTGGCCTTTTCCCCAGTTTCTCCTTTCTTTCTAACAGGTCTCAAGGCTGCTTGGCAAGCACTGTTAGCATTCTCATAAGTCAATTGTTTTACTAATAACAATCCAGACTTTTCATCACCTATAAGTCTGTTTGCTGCTTGCATTAATCTTGCTACAAAATCTTGAAATAACTCATCAGGTCCCTTACAGATTTTAGACAAATCCTCCACCTGTCTACCTGCTTGTGGAAGCTTATTCCAGGACCTCCGGGCAGCAGTATTGACCTGAGCATAAACGGCCACATCAAAATCCAATTGTTGTCCTATTTCCCTGTAGATTCCTTCTCCAGCAAGCATGTCATAAGTTATAGGAATTTGCTGAGCTCGATTAAGTTCAGCTGTAGCTTGACAATGCTCTGCAAAATCTGACTTCCATAATAAATTATCTCCTCCTGATAAGCATGCTCTTGCTAACTGTTTCCAGTCCCCTGGGCAGAGAGCCTCAGTAGACATGGATTCCAGCAGAGCCAGGGTGAAAGGCGCTGTAGGACCGTATTGGCAGCATGCAGATTTTAATTCTCTTATCTGTTTAAAAGGTATAGGAGCATGGACTCTCACCATATTACCATGTCCATCGGGTTGCTCTAGAACTAGAAAACTATAAAACTCAGATACGTCTTCTCCATTCTGCCTGGCTTCTTGTAAAGAAGCTTGTAAAGCAGATACAGATGTTCGTACAGTGGACAAAGGGAAAGGTCCCCTTGCCTTCTGGGCCATTGAAACTGTAGCATTCCCAGAAGGAGGGCCTAAGCCTTCCACCAATGAAGGAGTTGGAGTGGGAGATTGAGCTTTATTTTCCCTAGTAGTTAATGCTCCAATTTTTTTTGTTTATTTCCTCCAAACCATACTCCAGTCTTTTAATTTCTTTTTGCCAAGGCTTACGCTTTTTAACATGCATAGCCTGAATTGGAGGGTATCTCTCAGAATAGTGCTGATCTGGTTCTTCCTCCAGCTCTGCAACCTCATTAGGTTGCAAGTCTTCCTCAAAGTCTCCTTCTGGCAAGAAATTATTGTCATCAGAAGGACAATACAACTCCTCTGGAGGAGCTGATGGTATAATAACATTTTCTCTTGAAGCCTGCCATCTTTCTAACCTCCTTCTCTCTGAGCCTGAAAGTTTAGCTTTCTCAGTTTCCTGTTGCTTATACAGACTACCTTTAATTAAGTTCCATAAAGAAAACACTAGGCTAATGCCTTGTCCCATTTTTATTCTGGGATTTACTCACCGCAACCTTTCTATTTAATGCGAGCTCGCCAGCCAAACAGTGGTGTCCTTCACTGAATCCCTGTATCTCAAGTCCCATGTCCGGGTGCCAATCTGCCGGGGCCAGCCGGGCAGAGTCGAACGGTTCTTGAGTTGGGTGTGAGGATTAAAATTAATAAAATAAACACACAGCACACAGGAAACTTTTTAAAGGTCCAGACTCAACAGCCACAGCAAAAGGCACAGCAAAAGGCTGCTTACAGCAAGCAGTGCCAGCAGCAAAATCTCCCTTCTCTGCTCTTCCTAAGCCTCCTCGTGCTCTCTGCTCCTCCAGCTCCTTCTCGCCCCTTCCTGTCCTCTGGCTCCTACTTGGGTCCTGTTTACACAAGAGTTGAGACAGGATGCTTGGAGCATCATCTTCAGCCTTCTGCAGTAACTGTCAGCCTGTCTTTTTATTGTAGAGTTTCTAAGCCAGAGTAGAAACATCTCAGAACAATGGTTAATTTGCACAAGGAGCCTGAGGAAGTGGTGCAACCCTCACAAGCTATCCCACCTGTTGTCACAAACAAAAGGAGATGGACTTGCAAGTTCTCCTCTGCCATTAGTAAAGGGCCTCCTAAAAGCCATCTCAAAGCTGGCCGTTGAGTCATGGCTCCCTACAAATCTGTTCAGCTGCCTGCAGATTGTGCCATGTGCTCCAGGTTTCTAGATTATGTGAGTTGTCACTTATGCTGAGGTGAGGTTTTGGTGATACAGGTGTCTTTGCATCATTTCTGTTCTGTAACTCTAATACAAACTCATTACTTCACTAAGTTAGGTTTTGGTAGCATCTGTACTTTGGTCTGCAACTTTTTCCATACCTGGGGTGAACAGCTGTTTTTTCATGCTTCTCTAGGAATAGTGTCACTCAAGAGCTTATCTGGGAGCTTTTACTGTATCCTGATGGTTAGGAAACTTGACAAGGAGGAAAGACAGGAAAGAGAAAGATGGCAGGCAAGGAAAACGTATGACAAACATTTTAATAAATGAAAGGGACTAGAAAAAGTGGCTGGCATTTTAATGGCATTTGTCAACTCTGTCATAATCAAAACTATCCTTTCACTCAACCTATCACTTTCATATACTGAAAGATGTCTACAAAATTATCAGTAATCATTCATAGTTTATATTCTTATATATTATCCATCAAACCACATACTACTGCTAGTGTATCTGTACTATCAGAGACAGCCATGATTGCTATAATCCTTGCACAAAGTAAAATGACCTTTGAGACATTCTGTGGAGGCCTGTGATAATGTTATGATTTCTACTAAGTTCTCTGAAATATTTAGTCATCTCAAGGACTCCTTCACTAATGGGGTTCTAAGGCATCAAAGAAACACTACTCCATGGCCTTCCTCTGTCCTTGTTTTTCTAATCAACTTGCTAAAATATCAGAGCTTCAGAACAACTGGACTAGTTAATATGATGAACAAGATGTGCAATACTAATTACCACCCCAGTTTTGCAGTTACTAATTACCCTGTTGGGGTTTGAATGAGAAATGTCTGCCATAGGTGCATGTATTTGAGCACTTGATTACTAGCTGGTGGCACTATTTGGTTGTTATGGAAACTTCAGGAGATGCAGCCACAGTGGTGGAAGTAAATTACTGAAGGAGAGGCAGACTTTGAGACTTTGTACCTTATACCCCCATCCTAATCCCTAATTACTCTTAACTTGTCTGTGTGCCTAAATGTGACCAGCTTCCTGCTCCTATCTACATGCCTTGCCTTCCCCACCATTACGGATGTTAGAACTCTGGAACCATAAGCAAGACTTTCTTCCTTAAGTTCTTTTAGTCATGGCATTTTAACCACAGCAACAGAAAAAGAATTAATATAGCCCCCAAAGCATGAAAAATATTGGCTAAAAAATGTGTACCCATTACTTTTTTTTTTCTCATAAGGCTGAAAGAAACTCAAATACAGTAACCCCCTATTGGGATACCAACATTTCAGATATGACAATGAGAAACTGAAAAGGGAACATAGGTATAAAAACTGTTTAAAAACCTGATAAAAAAGCAAAAGCCTTAACCAGGCATGATGATGTATGCCTGTAAATCCCAGCACTTGGGGTGGCAGAGGCAGGCGGATCTCTGTAGGCCAGCTAGGTATATACAAAGTGAGTTCAGGACAGGCAAGGCTACACAGAGAAACCCTGTCTCAAAACAAAAAACCAAACAAACAACAAAACAAATCATCAACAACCAAAGAGTTGCTATGGTCAACAGATCATTGACTATGGCATTGTCACTTCCCTGGATCCTGGATTTGTTACCCTTATCTTCAGAAAATAACTGAATCCACAAAAAAAAAAAAAAAAAAAAATGAAGGGGGGAAAAACAGAACCAAAATAAATAAAACTCCTGTTCTGAATAGTCTTGTCAGGCAGCAAATATCTAAATACAACACTATACTAAAAGTAGTTTGTATGTAAATGGTTTAAAAAAAAACAGCAGGCAAAATAGAAGAAACTATCCATTAACTATGCCATGTAGATGTATGTGAACTTTAAAATGAACACAAAGTCCTTTAAAAAACACTGTGTGCAAATGAAAAGCACAGCCCTTGCTCTGAAGTCTCACATCTCATTCCTACAGTTATTGACTTTTCCACATCAATAGCAAGTGGCTTATGAATATAAGATAGTTCTAAACTTGATTTTTAAGTTACTATCAACACTTTAAGTCAAGTCTCATTAGACACTTGGCATGGAACCCATAGAGAAATGGGGCCTTCAGATGGAGTGCCATTTAACAGTTAAGTGTGACCAGTTTCCAGCTGAACTCCACGAAACAAAGTCCTTTATTTTTGACATTCTCATGGCTTCCCAATACTGCTCAAGTATACTTATGCTCAAAATTAGCATAAGTATACATACATCTATGTAGTACTGTCTTTATGCACATTTCATATTCACCAGCTTCCCCCAACAGCAATGTGAAAAGCTGAGCAACAGAAAAAGAATGAATGCTCAAGACAAGCTTTTTCCTTCTAAAATTTAACTCTTTACTAAACCACCCATATAATAAGCAATCTAAGTACTTACAGAATTTGTCAAAATTTAAATCAAAACAGAAAGCAAGATTTAAAGTGGAAACCACTAAGAACAGTGTTCTACTACTAAACTATCATGCTGTATAAGAGCTTTTCCCCACTCTAGTAGTAAGAACTGAGCTTTCCCCATGGTGCAATGGAACTCTGCTGACATCAGTTACACAGTAGAAACCACAGCACCTGAAATCTGGAAAAGCTCACAGATATGAAGTGTAGGAAGGCTGTTCACAGCATCCTTCAGAAAATAAAGATTTTGCCTTCTTGTATTACTGGCTGTTACAGATTCTGAGACAGCTGAGTTAATTTCACCAAATCATGTTGATGAGGCCATAAATCCTGTTTTATGGTTACAACTAGCATTAGGGAAAAAAAAAACAAAAGTTTTAACTACGTGTCTGTGTTGGTTTAAATAAAAATAGCACAAATTTGCTTGGTCACCAGAGTGTGGAACTGTTTGAAAAAATTAGATTAGGTGTGGCTTTGTTGAAGGTTGTCACTGGGGGTGGGCTTTGAGGTTTCAAAAGCCCATGCTAGGACCAGTATTTTTCTCTCTGCCTGCTGCCGAAAGATCAGGATGTAGCTCTCAGCTACAGCTCCAGTGTCTGCCTATGTGCCGCCATGCTCCCTGCCATAATGATAATAAACTAAGCCTTTGAAACTTTCAAGCCCATAATTAAATGTTTTCCTTTATAAGAGTTGCCTTGGTCAAGGTGTCTCTTCACAGCAATAGGCTAAGACAGTGTCTATAGGGGGCTCGTCTGGGATGTTTCAAAACCATGCTTTTAATTCTTTAACACTCTTTATACTGTAGAATTCTTTATAACCAGAACACTAATTTTATATTACCTATGTGAAACAAGGGGAAGGCTGACTTGCTAGTCTATTGCTGTAAAGGAAGCTTACATGTGATACACCCTTGAGAGTAGTGAAGAATTTCTAATTGTGGGTCTTTTCCTCCTTTTCTCTCTTTTTCCATTTATCATGTATGCATGCACCAGAACATTTACATTCTGTTCTGGTCAGAGGCAAATTCTAGAGTTGTTTCTTTCAATCCACCATGTGGGTTCTGGGATCAAACTCTGGTTGTTAAGTTTGGTAACAAGTACCTTTACGTGCTGAGTCATCTTGCTAGACTAGAATCTGTAGTTTTGATTAGTTATAGTACTTACCTCTAGAATAGTGTTCTGGACATATTTTTAACTCTGAGAATATCCTCCTACTTCTCTACTATCTTTTCTTACCAACCAACCTCACTTCTGAAAAAACTCCAACAAAATCTAGTAACACATTAAAGCAAAGTTCAATATTTTCTAAAATTTTATTATTCTGAATACACACCTTTCACATACAGAAACCCTCTAACATCACACATGATTCCATAACCCAAATGCTTCAACTTTATCAACATTCTTTAAATATTTACATTGGCTTCCCTCAACAAAAGTGCAATCTAAGACATCTTGACAAGAAATCTTTATAAACAACATATTTTTGAGCTGGTTTTCATGGTGTCCATTCATTGTATTTTCTTTCAATTAGCTGGAAAAATAATAAAGTCAACAAGGTATGACGATGAACTAGGTTAGAAGCATCCTGTTATGGGAATCACACCCTAAACAAAAGTGCTTTCTCCTCACCGCTTCCCCAATTTCCCAACTAAAATTACTAAAGAACTCCTTTAAGGATTTGAACAGAAAATCAAACAGGTTAGAAAATAGGCACAGAGCAGACTGCACAATCAGCATTGGTATTGTAGAAAGACATTAAGAACTCAGAAAGGTAGTCTTGGTAGTCCAGCAAGTTAGGGATCAATCTGTTAAGTTTTAGCATTTAAACATATAGAATTTTTTCTTCATAAGTTAATTTTCCCAAAAACAGGTATAAAATTTTCTTCTCCTTAGAAAAATGAACCCCTTTTACCAAAAAAAAAAAAAAAAAAGGAAATTACAGGATGTTGGAGAAGCTTCTTTGCAATAGAAAACCATCTGCTTATGCTTCCATTTCATGGCACAAAGTCGACCTTTAAAGGTAGAAGCCCAGTGTTACCGAGTGCTTCCCATGTGATCAGATGAAAGCGGAGAGCTGAAATGGCCTGAAGAGAAAATAATCAGAAATTAGCTTCTCTCAAAATTGAAGTAGTTTTAATTGCTCAAAGCATGGAACTCTTTAAAAAGAAATGACTAAAAATGTTAAAGTAGATAAAAATCACTTTAAATTAGTAGTCAGTCTGGAAAAAAATGAGTTTGAACACTACTCATCAGAAAAACACAAGTTATATCTCCTGGATGACTGATACCCTTTAATATCCCAACTACAACAAAAATGATGATCGTTCTTGACATATTCCAATTATAATCAAGGTGTTCAGGCAAAGTTTGGTGAAAACATTAAGGTCAGCAGATTTCCAGAGTAAGATTTACCTTCATAGCAAGTATTGTATATTCAATTGTATTTTATTCTCAAATATGTCAAAATTTCCTTTCCAGACAAAAATGCATTTAATGCACTAAAAGGCAAATGGTAAATATTATTGTACAGGGATCATGCTTCTCTTTATAAGACTATATACATCTATAGTCTTTATTATTAACATAACATCAAAAGCAAATGTTATCCAATTATAGTGAAAAACCACTTCATTTTGAGGGCAGACAATAATCTAAGTAACAAGAATAGAATGTTGCTTATAGTCCCACAGTGGTTTTATGTTAACCTAAAGAACTCACTGGGCACAATGAATAGACTGACTTCAGAACAATAATATAATGAAGTTTTACTAGAAAATGTCAGTATGTTAAAGAACAGCATTACAACAGTTTATTTATTTTAAAAATCATAAACAAATGCAAAGACAAATATGGAATCTGAATAGAAACTTAACAAAAATTTAAACTTGAGTGCACAACAGGTTCATAGGGAAACAGCTAGTTCATAATTACAGCTTTGTGCATCAAAAACAAGTTTGTAAGTATCATGTCATTTAGACCTCACATAGTTGCATTAAAAACCATCTGACCAATAATGATTTCTGCCTATTCTAGGCAATTTGAACATTTCTTGCAGAAGTAAAAGTTTTCAGATCATCAAACACTAAACCAGAAGCAACAAACCAACTGATGAAGAATATTCATCCAAATATGAAGAGTTTTAGTTGATATACAGGTTCTTTAATGCTATTGTTTCAAACAAAACACCAAGCACTTCAGCAGTAGAACTTAAAATTCATTGGCAATAATGCTGAGACAATTTTGAAAAGAAACCCCCCTTTAGTAGGATGTGGGATAAACCAAGTAAGTGATATAAAATATTTACACAAACCCCAAATTTGCCTGTTTGTAAAATGATTATTTTTAGTAGTCTTTTAAAATATAGTTTTGTATCATACTTGCAGTTACCTAATTCTTTCCTAAGAAGTAATTCTCTAATTCTAATTCTACAAGGGAGGTCTTGAGCACATTTAAGTCTCCACTTTCTAGTGAACAGAGGCTGGTTTTGGGGATACTTGGTGTTCTGTATGTGACTTTTTTTTTTTTTTTTACCCAACAGTAAGGGATCATGGGAATCTTTAGAATGATCTGTTTTCAGATATGCTGTTTGAATTACTGCTTCCAAAAATGAATGTACTTTTAAAAGAATAAACACTAATTTTCATCATTCTAACAAATTTCCCCTTCCTTCCTCAGGTCAACTCTAATTTTGGAAACCCAGTATTAAATGAGTCAATGTGGCAACAGATATAATGAGAAGGAAGTGTGGCATGGTTGGTTCTACAACACAGCAGCTAGGCTAGACGTTTACCTTTGAAAAACTGCATACCAAGCAGTACTTTAGCAATGCACTCTGTAAATGATGCCCACCAAAACCACAGAATGTGCAGATGTTCTGTAGATTCCGAAATTAAACCTCTAGAGACACAATCCAAATAACCAAGTCCTATCTTTCTGTCCTCTTGATTCAGTGTGTGTCATTTCCAAATTCATATCACAAGACCTGTTAGATTCAGCTCACCTAAAACATCTGCAATAGCTTTCAAGTGTCACATAAAATTTGGATGTTCTTTCCAGTATGAAACTGTTAAATTACACAAATAGTCAAGGACTATTTGTTATACTCTTAGATCATCTGTCAGTGGAGTAAATTATACCTCAGCTTGTGTTGAAAAACAGTGTCCAGATAGCCTAACACAGTACTGGCTCTCCAGGCTCACTTACATTCACTTGTCACTTATTTTTCCAAGGCCCAGAGATGTAACAATGCGTCTCAAGAAAGCTAACATATTAGTAATAGCTCCCTCTCACCTCCTACCTCATCTTTAGTTTAGCACAGAATCCCACCCTTAAATGGTACCCATCCTTCCTACTACCCTAGAACTCCATCAGATACTCTGCATGAGACCAAAATCTGCACAAATTCCCACCTGGGCTCCAGTCTTAACCACATACTGATATTTGGGGATCAAGACAGGGCAAGGGGAAGCCCTCATTTTAGTGGCACAAATATACAAAGTAAACTCTGCTTTAAATTAGAAAAGAAATTAATGTCACAGAATGTTCCCCTATAAAAGATATGTAGTAAAGTAATAATATCAATAAAATAGCTATTACTAAAGCAAAGCTTTCATCAATAAGCTTCGAGAACTTTGAAGGAGGAGAATGGCTTCACGAAATGGTAGTCCAGGTTCCCACAATGTGGACACTGCTGGACATTGCTGTACTCAGAGAAGTACTGCATCCCGATCCGCACGTCGATCACAGGCTTGCCACAGTGCTTGCAATTCAGACGAGCCTAGGGAGACAGACAGCATGAACCTCCAAAGCCATCTCATCAAAATGCTGGGAACTGACTGACTTCCAGTGAAACATATCCTTTATTGGCAGAATCAAAGTATGCATATCTAAGATACACATTCTGGCATCATCTTCATCTTTCTAAGGATTACAGTCTCCCAGCTTCTTTCTTAATATGAGGCACTTATCAATGAGAAAATTCTCAACTGTACTAACTAAACATCTCCACCAAAGTTACCTAACAGCAACCACCTAGCCACAGGATTTTATGCAAGTGGCTGAAAACTGGCTCCCTGTAACCCAATTCTACATTAAAAAAAAAAAAAAAAAAAAGAGTTCCTGAAGAGTCCAGGTTTATTTCAATAGCTCTTATACACTTTCATTTGACCCTACGTAACAATCGTTTTCTTTGATGTAAAAAAATAAAATTTCCCTAAAAGATCCAAACAAAATTAGCAATCTAAGCAGGAATGCTGTGTGTATCTTGAGACTTCTGGCATTCACTAGCATATGACATCTTTACCTGTGCCCTGCCTCTAATGGCACAATCCTGGAGCCCTTCAGCAATAGATCTGGGAGTGAAGTGGATAGGCAGAAATTACAGAAGTTACAAATCGTTTTTTTTTTCTTTTTCTAATCGTTTAGTAACTACACTTTCTTCATTTTGTATCCCCCCCCCCCGTCGTTCCCTCCCTCCTCCACAGGGGTCTTTTCTGAGACTGACACTCTACCAAGGACCATGTATGGATATAACCTAGAACTTCTGCTCAGATGTAGCTCGTGGTATCTGAGTAACCAATTGGTTTTCCATATTAAGGGGAAAAGGGACTATTTCTGACAGGAACTCAATGGCAGGCTCTTTGACCTCCCCACCCCCCAAGGGAGGAGCAGTCCTGCTGGGCCACAGAGGAGGACTTTGCAGCCAGTCCTGAAGATACCTGATAAACCAGGGTCAGATGAAAGGGAGGAGGTCTTCCCCAATCAGTGGACTTGGAAAGGGGCAGGGAGAAGAGGGAGGGAGGTTGGGATTGGGAGGGAATAAGGGAGCGGGATACAGCTGGGATTCAGAGTTAATAAAATGTAACTAATAATAAAAACAAAATCAGTCTTAATTTAGATACTTCCTAAAAATTGCTAACAAAATTGTCATCCAAGCACTCCTCTGAGGGAGTATAATCTGCATTTCAGAGGATCAAAAGGGTACAGAGTGATAAATACCATGCCCAAGAACAGCTGGGCTGTAAGCCACATGTGCTTCAGAGTGCACATTTCACCTACATATGAACCAGCTCTCTATAACCCAAAATGAACTCCCCTTTAACTACTTCATCCCTGAGTCCAGAGGAAAGTTCTCCCTAACCTGTTATTCCTTCCTGATAACCAATTACTGCTTATTTTTGGCTCAGACTTATTTGAAGACTTTTTTGAATTCCTTAGTGCCTACAAGCTATATTCTCACAGTGAATACTTTCAATTGGTTAACAATAATTAACAATAAATAGCATTCAAATAGGTTTTCCGTTTCAGTTGGGGGCCAGAAATTATGTTTGTGGCACATATCAGTTTAAAGAATAAATGTACTGTAGACCAAAGGGCTGGTGGGCAGGACACACTGCCTATTTCTCTCTGAGGACATAGAAATCTCATGACCTTTCAACATGTAGTAGAGAGAACACTAGAATAGGAATTACATGTTTTAGTCACTGTGACAAAATTTGTGTAGACTTGGGAAAACATTAAAAAACTTGAATCATTCATTATAAGCATCCATTCAGAAGACCTCTGCAAGGTCCCATGCAATCTGAGGTGCCATGAGTTTAAAAAAAAAAACTCTATTCACTTCCTCACTTCCGTAATTAAAAGGCTAACCCTCCTGCTACATCATATATGTGCAGAGAAAGGCATCACTTTCTTTGATTTTTCTCATTTTAGGAATGCACACTTGGGCACAGTAGTAACCATAAAACATGACAGTGAGTAATAGAGGATTATGTGCCTTGAATCTGGCAATGTGGTCAGAATACTACAAGAGCAGAAAACTAGTCAACCTTATTCCAAACAAACAAACAACAACAAAAATAGGCTGTCCACCTCACTTAAGAGCAGATTTCTTTTCCAGAAAATACTAGAATGAGGGTGGGGGAAACTGTCTCTGCCTGCCTCTGAACTAAAAAGAAAAAGGTCCACTAAGCAAACTGATGCTAGAAAAATATTTTTTAAAAGTCAAATTACAATGGTAATGATACAAACCCCTGTTGTAACTGAATGTAATATTCATTATTTGTAATGGATACAGGTTAACACAACACCAGCAAAACCATCTCTGCTGCCCAGGAGCGCCCCCCAGGGAATTAGGTAACAAGTTCTCCCTCAGGCATATGCAATAATAAACTCAGGTATTCCTTAGGATTTTTTATCTTCTTGGTTTCTACATCTTACTTAATAGGGTTTTTGTCAGCACCTCCCTCCTTTCCTTCTGACAACTACACTTTAGGTGCTCCTAAGAGTCAAAGAAGAATGCTGCTGCTTCTAGCACTTTAGGAATTAAAAATCTTTCTGGTCAATCTCACACAAGTTAAATGCAAGATGCTAGGGTTTTGGCTTTAGCAACATCTCACAGAAAGTATAAAGAAGAAAATTTTGTCTTTATTCTAAAAAGAAAACTTTCCTTTATGGTTTAAATTATAACCTTTTGCTACAAATGCAGTACAAACTAGTTACACAAATGAGAAAATTACAAGCAAACAAAATGGAAACTAAAGAAACCATGCACAGAAATCTAACTCCCAGGCTACCTGACCTGCTGCAGAGCTCAGCAGAGCACTTTCCATGTTTCAAATGAAGCAAGGTGTTCTGCTGTTTTGTAATATTTTTTGACTTAACAAGTAAAAAATACTGTGTCTTCTATTGTATATATCCCCTTCACTACATAGTGTCTTACCTCAAGGTGACAACTCAAGCGTCTGAATTCTTTACTCTCAGCCCTCATTCCTCCCTCAAAGTAACCACAAGGCAGCAGCCTTTAACTCTCTAAGTTAACTTGGTGACAGCAGCCTGATGCCATCCACTGTACCCTCACTTCAGTTGATACCAACCTGACAGCAGGGAGAGGCAGCCAAGATGTCATAGGTGTACATGGTACCCAGCTGGTGCCAGCTGCCATCCCATCGTGACTTGCATTTGATGCAAATGATCTTGTGAACCCCTTCCAGGCAGTCCACACACACTGCATACAGATGCATGAGTCTCCCTGCACAGAGAAAACACAAGGCTGAGGACGGCTACGGTGGAAAGCAACTTTATCTCCAGTAGTGCTAAAAAGCACCTCAGGATTAACAAAAAGCAAACATTTTATCATCTGAATAAATATAAAAAGCAAGATATGTACTGTATATCCTTAAGCTGTCCTGTTAGAATAATAGCAAATGATTGCTATCACTATAACAAACTCAAATTTATTCAAAACAGACATTTGCTTCAATTTACTTTTCTAAAATGTGTTGCCCGGATTATTACACTGTCTGTCCATCCAAATCCAAACAACAAACTGATATGCTTATAACCAGCCAGTAACCACCAGGATTCTCTAGAGTCTATGTGTTACATACAGTGAACCAACATGTACCAACAACATTGTTCTGATGAGCTGTAACCCAAAAATGTCTGTCTTGGTATTGGCAGCCCAGAATTTTACAACAGCCACAATTACTATGTTAACTGTCCTCATTCCCAAAACTGCCCAGCTATCACCACAGCTAATTTAGGAACTATAATTATATATTACTTGTGATATGTTAGAAGTCAAATATATTATTTACTGAGTGTTTACAAATCACAACCTTATTCCTTCACTGTTTATCCAGGACTAAATATTCAGAGTTCATCCCAATATATGAAAGACCAGGGGGTTAAATTATTAGTCAGCATGTCCAATATCTTCGTGGGCAATATGTAACAGCAATACTGCTGAGAAGAGGGAGCACTCTACAACACTGCATGGTGGCTTCTTCTCCAGAATGTGCTGCTACCTGCCAAAAGTCAAACTTAGGGTTTTTACCATTTACTGATTTACTGACAAAGACCGGCTCTCTCTTCCATTTCCACTGCAAAGGCATCTAATAGCCCTTGGAGGGAACCTTTTTATTGTACTTGTTTACATGGCCCTCTTCTTCCTTGAGAGCAGAAGCCACACTTCAGTCATCCTTGTTAACTCAGTACCTAGCACAGTGTCAGCAACATGAAAAGCTCTGTGTGCTGAGTGAATGGATAGTGTGTGGTATCTACCATAAACACTATAAACTGTGGAATGGGAGCTCTGCCAAAACCAGGAAGACTGGGAAGAACTTCTTGCAATGTCACCCACCTATGTCCTAAAACAGTGAAAACAAGGTCTCTCATGCCATACCGACTGAGCGCTGGGACCATATCCAGAAGTCAATTCAATTATCGATGAGGCACTGGAACACTTCCATTCTCTTCCTTCGTCCTACTCAACACAATGCTCAATGATGCATCAGTGCTGCTAGCGGAAGTTACCAGGCACAGAAGGTGCTGGTAACAATGGCTCTGATGATGAAGACAAAGAATATTCACTGTGCACTTATCAAGGGCTGCCCTGTCTGTGAGTGCTCCGTCCATATGTTATTTAACTCTCACTGCAATGCTACAAAGGATTCATGATTGTTATTCCCATTTCAAACAGGAGGGACAGAAGCTTATACAGCCTGGGCACCTTATGAAAGCTTACAAAGAAAATAAGGAGCCAAAGTCAAACTCAGTTCATGTCTATCTTGTCTCTTAACCTTGCAGGAAACAAACTCTGGGGAAGCCTGAGTCCAAACTTAGTTTCTGAATTTTTTTTCCATAACTATTCCACAATGTCTTTTACAGAAAATTTCTGAGCCATAGAAAAAAAAAATTCTATTGCTCTAGCTAGGACTTCAAGTACTATGTTGAAGAGATATGGATAGAGTGGACAGTTTTGCCTTGTTCCTGAGATCAGTGGGATTAGTTTAAGTTTCTCTCCATTTAGTTTTATGCAATTTTACTTAAGCATAAAACATATATTTGATTGATAGATTTGTTGATTTTATGTAATACATCCCAGAGATTCTTATGTAACTATAAATAACTAATATTTAATCATTACAATATAAATAAAAACTTAATAGGCCATTATTAACTTCATGTCTTATTATATGTAAGTTAAGTTGAAGAATTCTGTAGATAAGTCCTTTCCTGGCAAATGCCTAATATTTCATAAGACTGTGCTTGTTAGTCATGAAAATGCACGTATATACTTTCCACTAGTCCTACTAGTACAATCACATATGACACACAGTAGTAAAGAAATCCAACAAGTCCCTTTTAACTTGATCAAACAAAACCATTTTCTGAATCAGAGAGCAGGGGCCAGAAGCAGAGCTGGGGAGGGCCAGAAGAATTAAGGGGTAGAGCAAGAGAATAGCAATCCAATGAGCACAGTAAACATCTCAGCAACATATTATCAACTGGGAACTGTGGAATACCATGGCCTAGAATGTGACCATCCTGTTGGAATTGGAAATTCTTTAAAAGTACGGTTGTGATAAGAACATACTATAAATAAGTTCACCCAAACTTCTGCGGTACAGCACCAGAAACACTGACCCATGACTAACGCCTCATTTGTGGTACTGGTGACTTCTCTAGGATTCATTAAACCCCTTGACCAGATTCTAATACCAGCAGTTAGTTCTTGGTACCACTCCATTATCTCTGTGTACGCTTACATACAAGTGTGTGTGCAAGCATACAAGTAATTCAGGCCTATCTAATTTATGTCTTTCTCCACCCTTTTCCTGATCAACACCTTCAAGATTTAGTCTTGAGCTCTATCACAGCTGCTGCTTCTTCTCTTCCCATTTCAAAGCTTTTTTTCCCCCAAGATTTATCCACCAACGTTAAAAATAAACTCCCATGTGTTCACCCTAAATGCTTATTTCTAACTGTGCTTGTGAGATACCTTCACAGAAAGTTAACTAAACATACACAAATGACCTCTGCTCCTTTCCCATAAAATCATGTATTTTTCCCAACCTTGCTTAATTGTGCCTGTAAAAACATCATTTATCTGGTTTGGAATCGAAGTAAACTAAAGAAGATCCTTCATTTTTACAGTCAAAGAGTCTCCAATTCTGGCATTTTCCTTAAGTCTCCTGCAGATATCCACTCCTATTAGTCTCCACTATCTCCAGGCAGTAGTTTCTTATCTTCATGTGAAAAAGCTTCAACTCTGTCTCTAGATCCCAAACCTTTCAAGCAACTTTTGGGGTATATTAATATAGGGTTGTTTGTTTTGTTTGTTTTAATGCTGAAAAAACCTCTAAATTTATACTCACAAGGACATGGCAGGTTTCTTTGGCTTGAAAGAAACAGCCCCTGCCCCAATCTACTCTCGACATCTCCTACTCATTTTTTACTCTATAACATTTCTAACCAAGCAGTTCTGCTCATCTTCTGATCACAACTTTGTTGGTTTTTCTTAATTATCATCCCTCATATCATCATCAAGTCTTCATCTTGCCTCCTGAAGAACCAAGCCCAAGAACTGGACCTTTTTTCTTGGAAATCTCAGAATACTCAATGTACAGGATGTAGATAATATATGTTACTTACTAATTCCATTTGTGATGCTATTATTTACAGCGTTAGGCTTAGGACAGTTAAGTTACATTTTAAATACTAAGATTATACATTGATGACTCCACCTAGCACATGTGCAAAGTTTGACTTATGATGGACATAAAAATAAAGGTGTCCATCACAAGTCTCCTAATTTATTCCCATAAAAGATGTGCAAGTTTTAAAGTGTAGAAATAAAGGTGTTTCTATGCATTTCCCTTTAAAACTACCAACAGTTAAGCTAAATAAGAGACAAAACCACAAATTCCACCTCTAAAAAACTAACTGTAGTTCTCACCCTGGGAAGGGTGTTCCCTACCCTTCCCAGCTTTAGCTATTCTTTCTACACTTCTGAGATCAGTTGTTGTTGACTCTGTGTGGAATAGGGTCATACAGTATTTGACTTATGTGCCTGGCTTATTTCATTTAGTAATTACATCTTCCAGCTTCATCCATTTGAGTGAGTTCACAAATCCTCATGTACTACCAATGGGATGTAGTAGAGCTATTAGAGAAAACAGTAAAAAGTTCCTCTAAAAAAAATTAATAATTAAGCCAGTCATGGTGGCTCACACTTTTAATCCTTGCACTCTCAAGGCAGAGCCAGGCTGATCCCTAAGGTTGAGGCCAGCCTGATCTATATATCAAATTCTAGGCCAGCCAAGGCTACAAAGTAGACTGTTTCAAAAATAAAAACATAAACAAAAAATTATGAATTACCTAATAATAACAGAACATGGATGACCCGTATAAAAATTTTTAATTAGAATTACCATATGATCCAGTATATACTACTGGGTATATAGCTAATGGAAAGAAATCAAGTGTGTCAGAAGTACTTGTACTCTCACATTCACTGAAGCCTTACTCACATTAGCTATAGAATCAAACTGAGTCCATCAGAAGATGAATAGAGAAAATATTTTGTTTATGTGCGTATACACACAAATTCAGGCACAAAAGAAATTTAATCATACTGCTATTAAATGGATAAACCTAAAGTACATTAAATATTAAGAACTATGCCAGGCACGGAAAGACTAACACCCTGTGGTCCACAGAGTTGTAGAATGTAGAGGTACAGAGTAAGCACAGTGGTTACCCTAGAGCTAGGTAAGGAAGAAGGGGTGGGGTGGGTGGGAAGAGTCTAGTTAATGGGCAAACAACTATGTTCAGTTGGGAGGAGTAAAAGTTCTACTGTCTCACTGAACTGGAATGGCTACAGTTATCTATTGTTTTTCAAATAACCAGGGCTTTGAATGTTTTATGACACAGATTATAAATATCAACACATAATATAAACAGGCGTTAAAACATTACACTACGATCCTTAAATATATACAACTGTGTTTTAATTAAAACCACAACTTTAAAAAAAATCTCAACCTCATCCTCTAACCTAGTAAAGGATGACAGTGAACAAAGATAATAGAGAATCCATTCCAGCTAGGGTACTAGAAGCCAACCAGTCTATCACTTATTGGATATACATGAGAAATCATCCTACCCAAGACTGCCACGGAACTGTGAGAGGGATTTAAATCCCATGAGGTCACTAGGCTTTGGAGTGTTCCACCTCATAACAAAAACTACGTCAGAAAATCAAGCAATACACCCAAACAAGACTACTCTCTAACTTCAGCTCTTTTTTCTTACTCGGAAATATAATAAAAAAAAAAATCACATCTGAGAAACAAAAATGTGGTATTATTTTAAAAGCCCCTGAAGCTAGGCTTAATGGCACACAGCTTTACTTCCAGCATTTAGGAGGCAAAGGCAAGAATATCCTTTCTAGACCCACCTGATATACACAGTGAGTGTCTCAAAAAACAAAAGGCCCCTGAAAATTCAAAATATTAGAAGAGAAATCCAAGGAAATGTTTCATTTCCAGAAAGTATAACACAGTAGGGGAAACAAATAACAGATAAACTCAAAGATTTTTCTCTCCCATCAAATGGGGGTCAGGAATGTCACTCTAAGAGGTATGATGTCACATGAACAGGAGATCCAGTAAGTAAAAAAAGATGAATTTATTAAAGAAATAATACAAAAGCAAAGTTTCTCCAAAGTAAGGATATAAGTTTATATACTCACTGATCTAACACAGCCCAATGAAGAGAGAGGGACTAAGAAACCACATTGTGGTAGGATTTCAGAACACTAGATATAAGTAAGAGAAAAACTGAACCCTTTAGAGAGGATAAAGACATAGAGAGAAGGGAATAAAAATATCATCAGACTTCAAGACACTAACAATGTCAGGTAGGAGATAGTGAAAAAACAATTTCTAAGTTTCCAAAAGAAAATATGTATAATTTAAAGTACTACATTACCCAGAGAGGTGACAATCAAAAGCAATTTACAGATTCAATGCAATGCCCATCAAATTATCAAACAATTCTTTACAGACCTTGAAAGAAAAATTCTCAACTTCATATGGAATAGCAAGAAACCCACAACTGCTAAAACAATCCTCTACAATAAAAGATCTTCTGGAGGTATATCCATCCCTGATCTCAAGCTGTACTATAGACCAACAGTAATAAAAAGTGCATGGTACTGGCATAGAAACAAAATGGTGGATCAATGGAATCGAATAGAAGACCCAGAAATAAACCCATACACACTTATGGACACCTGATTTTTGACAAAGATGCCAAAACCATACAATGCAAAAAAGATAGCATCTTCAATAAATGGTGCTAGTCTAACTGGATGTCTCCATGTAGAAAAATGCAAATAGATCCATACTTATCACCCTGCACAAAACTAAAGTCCAAGTGGATCAAAGACCTCAACATAAATCCAGACACATTAAATTGGTTAGAAGAAAAAGTGGGGAAGAGCCTTGAACTCATTGGCACAGGAGACAACTTCCTGAACAGAACACCAACAGCACAGGCTCTAAGAGCAACAATCAGTAAACGCGACCTCACGAAACTGAAAAGCTTCTATAAAATAAAGGACAATGCCTTCAGAACAAAACGACAGCCTACAGATTGGGAAAAGATCTTCACCAACCCTATATCTGACAGAGGGCTAATATCCAGTATATATAAAGAACTCAAAAAGTTGAAAAGCATCAAATCAAGCAATCCAATTAAAACATGGAGAAGAGAGCTAAACAGAGAATTCTCGATAGAGGACTATCGAATGGCAAAAAACACTTAAAAAATGTTTAACGTCATTAGCCATCAGAGAAATGCAAATCAAAACGACCCTGAGATTTCACCTTACACCCATCAGAATAGCTAAGATCAAAAACTCAAGTGACAACACATGCTGGAGAGGTTGTGGAGAAAGGAGAACCCTCCTCCACTGCTGGTGGGAATATAAACTTGTACAACCACTTTGGAAATCAATCTGGCGCTTTCTCAGACAACTAGGAATAGCACTTCCTACGCACATATCCAAAAGAGGCTCAAGTACACAATAAGGACATTTGCTCAACCATGTTTGTAGCTTTATTTGTAATAGCCAGAAGCTGGAAACAACCCAGATGCCCCTCAACTGAAGAATGGATGCAGAAATTATGGTACACCTACACAATGCAATATTACTCAGCAATAAAAAACAAGGAAATCATGAAATTTGCAGGTAAATGGGATCTAGGAAAGATCATCCTGAGTAAGTTATCCCAGAAGCAGAAAGACACACACGGTATATACTCACTCATATAGACATATAATATAGGATAAACCTACTAAAATCTGTACACCTAAAGAAACTAATCAAGAGGGAAGACTCTGGCTATAATGCTCAATACCCATCCTGAAAGGCAAAGAGGATGGACATCAGAAGAAGAAGAAAACAGGGAACAAGTTAGGAGCCTGCCACAGAGGGCCTCTGAAAGGCTCTGCCCTGCAGACTATCAAAGCAGATGCTGAGACTTATGGCCAACTGTTGGGCAGAGAGCATAGAATCTTATGAAAGAAGTGGGAAATAGTAAGATCTGGAGAGGACAAGAGCTCCACAAGGAGAGCAACAGAAGCAAAAAATCTGAGCACAGGTGTCTTTCCTGAGACTCATACTCCAACCAAGTACCATGCATGGAGATAACCTAAAACCCCTGCACAGATACAGCTCATGGCAGTTCAGTGTCCAAGTAGGTTCCATAGTAATGGGAACAGGGACTTTCTCTGACATGAACTGATTGGCCTGCTCTTTGATCACTTTCCCCTGATGGGGGAGCAGCCTTACCAGGCCACAGAGGAAGACAATATAGCCACTCCTGATGAGATCTGATAGACTAGGATCAGAAGAAAGGAGAGGAAGACCTCCCTCTCAATGGACTTGGGGAGGGGCAGGGTTGGAGAAGGGGGAGGGAAGGTTTGATAGGGAGGGGAGGAAGGTGGGGTTTATGGGAGTGATACAAAGTGAATAAAGTGTAATTAATAAAAATTAAAATAAAAAATATTTTAAAAAAAAGAATAAACAAAGGAGCCAGGCGAGGTGGTGCATGCCTGTAATCCTAGTACTCAGAAGACAGTGGCAGGCAGATCTCTTTAAGGTAGAGAACTGCCTGGCTTACAAAGTGAGTCCAGGATAGTCAAGGTTACACAGAGAAACTCTGTTTTGTTTTGTTTTGTTTTGTTTTTAAAAAAATCTTTTTAAAGAAATGAACAAAGGCATTCTCAAACTTCCAATGTCTTAGCTTCTGAGAATGTCTGAGAGAAAAAAAAATTAGAAAAGAAAAAGAGAAAAGAAAAGAAAAGAAAAGAAAAGAAAAGAAAAGAAAAGAAAAGAAAAGAAAAGAAAAGAAAAAGAACTTAAATCATGGCAAGTAAACAAAGGCTTTCCTTCAACTCCAACAGATCCTGAGTTCTCCTGGGCAGAATAGAGCATGCAGATGAAAGACTTCAGAAGAGATGTTTACAGAAGAAAAAAAACTTCAAAAAATGTTAAGTGCGTAGGAATACTTTAGGAAAGTGGTTTACAATGCTGCTAGATGAGAGCAACTGCCCAAAGTTAAAACAAAAAATAAGTACACCACTCACAGGCACTTGAACCTTCAAATGCTAAACCAACAGTTAGTTCTCAATAATCACTCAGCACCAAGACTGTGATTCTGCACCACGCCACCAAAAAATACAAGGCAACAGAAACATGAAAAAAACGAACTCTAATTTTAAAAAGTATCCCTGCAAGATTGTTCCTATAATGAGAATATATGTTTTGGTTCAACACTGCTAACATGCAGCAGAAACACTGGGTATTCATCCCTAAAGGAGAGAGAGATGTAGTCATCCATCTAAAATACCAGTCTTTTCAAAAGATAGTACTGAAAACTGGAGAATAAGGATTTAAAATCCTGATGTCAAAAACCTTGAAGACTCCCTTAGAATTTTGAAGTGTTTGGCTCTAGAGGTGGTGACAGGAGGGTTTCGTGGGAAGAAGACTCTCGGTGGTCGTTTTAATCTGATGCTATAGATACCATTTAGGCTATGAACGGCTATGTACCATGCATCTCTTCTTTGAAAGTTCAACAGCGTTCATTTCACATCTCACTGCCCAACTCTTTGCCATCAAGTTATAGCTAAAATGTGCCCCTGGTTCATACATATAAGGTCTTTATCATACATATAATCTGACCACTACTATCCCCTAACCAAGATCATGCCTGGGCTTTCAATTATTCCCCACTTTCCTTTTGATGTTATCAACAGTCTTGTCTTTCACAACTTTAAAATTAATTCAGCTCATATGAAGTCATAGCCCTTGTTTCCTGCTTTCTCTGTTTACAAGGATCACAGCCTGCTAGGCATATTAAAGGTTTCATACTTTTTCACAGCAAAGAGAATAATGTAATTTCTTCTCTAAATTTTTACCTAGTTAGGAAAAGATAAACATCATTTATCCTTCAAATTACCACAGGACAAGAACATAAAATTAATGTCCAAGCCAACTGTACCCGGTACAGTGACATCAGAGTACAAAAACTACCAGCTACTGGGAGAACCTGAAATACTCATGTTACCTAATTCCTGGCTAGAACAAAAACACACCAGTTACAATTTTTTAAAAAAAGTGCAATTTCATCTTGTTTGCTTTTTCAGTTTTAACAAACACAAAGCAGGCAAGGTGAATCAACACCTATACCTTGAAGGTGACAAGGAACATCGTATTCAATCTCATCATGTCTTGAGGGGCTTAAGAACAGAGTTCCATCTACCAGTGGGAACTGTTCAAACACAGGGAGTGCCCGGTGGCACAAAGCACAGTTTACAACATTTCTGTGGCTGGCACTGAGGGCTGCAAGAATGAACTTCCGTAGATCCTCCCCTTGGCCCACTTGGGCGTCGTCTTCCATCCGCACATGGAAAGTGTTCAGCTTATGCCTGGGGATGTGAGTGAGGAGTTCAGAGAGGTCCAGTCGCCGCAGGAACTGCACAGGGGTGTCAAAGTGCCCTGCTCTATGCACAGACAGACCAGCCGAACTGTAATCAAAGTGGGCATTTCTGAACACATGGCCCCCAGGCATGGCCTTTTTGTGAGGTTCAAGATGAATGGCGTTCTTTAAGAATTCCCCAAGATATCTGGAGGAGCGGGGACCACTAAAGTGAGCTGGGGAAAGGATAGAGTAGCCAGTAGGTGGGGACTGGCCAGGGGAGCCACAGGGGGAGCGGGCCCCATAGGCTGTAGCACTGACTGGCTTTTCCTGGGAGTTCTGCCTGTCCATGGAATGCCTCCGGGGAAGGTCATGGTTCAGGCCTTTCTGGGGCTTGTTCAGGGGCCTGCATTTTTTTGCCTCCTCCCCAGCCTCCCCTGGAGGCCTTGCTGTATTCTTCTCTGACCCAGACTTCTTCTTTTTTTCATCTTGCATCCTCTTTACCTGGTACCAGTCTGTGTCCTTTTTTAAGTGGCCCTGCCCACAGCGGCAGGAACAGAAGCGGAAGGCCAGGTCATATCCCTTCTTGGTCCACATGTTCTGGCGACACTGCTTCTCATTCCAGCTGCGGGCCCTGCCAATGCAGTTGAACTGCACCAGGATGCTGCTCTCCCACTCGTAGAAGCACTGAAGATGCATCCAGGTGCTGCAGGGGCAGTGCTCATTGTTACACACCACCTTCTGGTAGTCATCCTTCTCCAGGTCCACAGGCCTCCCAAAGCTACAGATTAGGGGTGTGGCACAAGGAGCTTCTGAAAGAAGAATAAAGAGAGATTCAGTACACAGGACAAGAGGACTCCAGGGGGCAATCATCCATTCCCATTATCTCAGTTATACCAAGTCTGGAACAAACACCAAGCAGATTTAGAAACATTCATCATTTTCTTCTGATATAATGTTGTTCCAAAGAAATTTATTTCCTATTATTATTTGCTGAAAAACATACTGTTAAGTTTCAAGAAGCCCAAATCCTTCACAGTTCAGTTGTGTGTCAGGCCTCATGACAGTGCAGTATAAAGTTTTCTCAAGACATGGGTATAACACCAGGCAGTACCAGAGTTCCCTTCAAAATGAGTCAATGCAGGGCAACTTAGGAAGTAATATGAAGCTATTGAACCAACCAGTTCTGGTGGCATCTTCTAAAGGGCTATCAAAATGCTGTATCACTAGGGCTTTTAAATTGCCCTGATTAGCAAAACAGCAATGAGAAAATAGAGCAGCCTCATCTTAACTTTTCTTCTAGGGTCATTAGATACTAATGGAAGGATATCTGCTCAGACTAACTGTTGGCCTATAGAACTCCAGTTATGAAAGAAAACAACCATTCTCTTAAAGCATATAGACAGAAAGCAACACGGTAGTATTTCTTCAGTCTTACTCGTTATGCAGGATCTAAACAGCTAAGCAGATTCCCAGAAATGAGGAAGACATAATAGCACAAAGCAGGCCCATCTCTGAAAAGGTAAATATATGCATGGACACAGGTGGGTACCAGATTCTTACAGATTTTCAACATTAACCTAGTATCTGGGCTTAGAATGTGTGCTGTAAAAATGTACAGAAGACCTGTAATAAAGACACTAATCACGATCAGTGGGTACCAGGAAAGGTTAGAAGAGAAGGATGAAAAGTTTCTAGGAAAAGGGCAGCTATTCTGTAGGATACTGTGACAGAAGTTACGTATCATTACACGCTTGTCAAAAATCCACAGCACATAAACACCAGCAGTGAACTCTAAAGGTTAGCTATAGAACTGAGAGCTACTCTATCAACATAGGTTCAGGACCCAATTTGTACAGAACCTGCTGACAGTGGGGCAAGAGGCTCCATTTGGGGTGGAATAGGGATTACATATAAATTCATTGTACTTTCAATTTTTCTCCAACCTGGTCTAAAAAATAGTATCTTTATTTCTTAAAGTTGGGGAAGAAGAGAACAGATGTCAATTCCAAGGAATACTAGCCCTGAGAAAGTAGGATGGTTATTTCATTTTTATAAATGTGTATAATACATATTAATATTTAAATAATTGGTAGGTTATAATTTTTAGTGAGAATACAAACATGCTTAGACATACATGCTTAGAGACTTCACAGTACCATAAAAGCATAAACCAAAGTAGCATAAAAGGCTTACTAATATGGTTCTTATCATTAATGGAACCCTTACTATACATCTGATGGCATTGTTACTTGTTAAAGAAGCTTTGTATGGTGATTGCTGAAGGCCTAACCAAGATATAGGAAAATTAACAAAACAAGCATCCAAACTGGGAAATAAAGAGCCTAGCAGAGCAGGAACAGAGCAGACACAGTTCTGGCCATGTGATGCCACAGGCCCAAACTAGCAGTTTGACTACCTGCCCCCCAAAAGACCAGCATATTGAACAATAAATCAGCAGGCTTCCCCAATTGGTCTCTTTGCACTTCTAGTATTTTAAATATAATTCATTACTGCCCTTAAATTCCAGTCTGTATTTTCATGCTGTTTCCCTTTTGCCTCCTGTTCCTCCAAATGACTACTTACCAGGACTAGTGCTCAGCATTTCTCTCTTTACTTCCCTAAGGAGAAAACTAAATTTGCTATTTGCGAAATTTGCTATTCCTTAACAAGGGCACTACTGGCATTTAGACAATCCTTTGTGGAGTATGACTATCTGTTGCATTACAGGAAGTTGTCATGAGTGGACCCTTGGGATCTGACCTAAATAACTTCATCTGCCTCAACTTTCTATGATCTGGGGGTGGGCCTTGGTCCATGCTAGGAAACCATTCTACACCACTGTGCTGCATCCCCAGGTATAACGGGGAACTATTGAGCTTGATCACAAAGGTTCCAAGTGCTATATATAGGCATTTAGAACACATCTGCTGTAAATGAGATTCTAAAGAAGCACTCTGAGACTTAAAAATTGTTATTAGATTCTATATCCATCATGGCGGCACTGTGAAACTTGGGACAGGAAGGAGAAAGTGGATTGGCCAAATGGGAATGTGAGAGCCTGAACTCAGTAAGCAGTGTCAGATATCTGTCAGTGTATGAGACAAGGAAGAGTAATAATCTGATCAACTTCCTTGTTTGGGACCTGATAAGCAGAAGTACTTATGTATGGATATGACCACAGCTCAATAGAGTTCAAATATAGAGTACTGACGGAACCACACACCAGAAATGCTGGATAAACTCCTGGGACCCAAGAGACATGCAAGGATAATAAGAAACATGAACAAAAACATGAGATTGGGAAGAGAGTTGTGGGCAGTAAAAGTACTAACACCAAGAATACTACATAAGAGTCCTCTACAGAGAACAGTAAAGTAGAAATAAAATTCACTGTAAGACAAGAGAGAATGATGTCAAATGGGAAATGTTTAAGAATGGAGGTTAGTGTTCTATGCTTGAACAAGACCAGTATTTTTCAGCCTCTGCACTACCGACTACTTGGGGATTAGATAATTCCTGGGGTAGGAACCATTCTGTGCTTACAAGATATTTAGCTACATTCTTGCCTTCCACCCCATGGTTACCAATAGCATTCCTTCCCTCCATTTTAATGTCCAGAATGTCTGCAGACATTTGCAGACTCCCTGTAGGGCAAAATGACTGGTTGAAAACTATTAGTAAGCTAAGGCCAAAACATTCACAGAATAAGCAGTGAATCAAGCCCTGCCATCTCTGTGAGGGCTTTCTTGTGGTGTGGTGAGGGATGGGTAAGAGCAAGTGGTGGGCAAAAATAAAAAGATAGCAACTATGTGTAGCTAGCTCTCTGGAAAACTTGAAAAGTATAGCCACAAAGGTAAGAAAACAGTATGGGTTTGGAACAGAGGACATGTGTTACAGCATGGTCTGGTGCTTTGTATTCAGATATTAATTGCATACCTACCTGTCCTCCCAACTCCCCCCTCCCTCCCACCCCCAAATTCTTACTGTTCTATGAGCAAACCCTTATATAACCAAAATGACATTTGTGTAACCTTGCTTCCAAAAAGCAATCCCTAAATGCCTATACCTGGGCAGGGCAGAAGTGAGGCAGCAAAACTAAGGTTCTCAGGTTTGGAGGACACAGGATCATGGGAGAGGGAAGAGAGACACGAAAGAGGACAGGAAAGGCAAGAAAGAAGAGAGACCACCATGGCTCATTGTAAAGAATTACATGGCCAGAAGGAGTTTGCTCTGAGGATCAGTGATGGAAAGATGCAGCCCAGATGAGAAGCATGAGCAACTATATATGGGAATTATGGATGGGAAGGAGCCCTGATTAAGGCAAATGATATGGGATGTGGGGCTGGGAGGTAGTAAGGTAGCCTAGCAGGTTTATATCTGCCCAGCCCCAGAGTTTAAGGTATACTAAAAATCTAACAGGTATCTGTGTCTTTCATTGATACGATAGCAAGTTAAATAATAATCACTGTAATCTATAGGTTAATAGTATGTATTAATAGCCTTTTTCTACAACAGACAGCAAAGGCTAAGACCAAAGCATTTTCCGGAACGTAGGACTCAGTAGCTTGAAAACACAACACAGGAAATAATGGAATCTCCAACGTCCTCAGAAACCACAACCTCACCACTGCCCAATGAATAACTAATACAATATCCCATCAAATTCAACAGACAGGTGTACATACCCTTAAAGCCTATGCAAATACTAGCTATTACTCCTATATTACAATTATCCCCTTCAAAGCCAGGGCCTGAGCAAAACAAACCTAAATGACTACTGTGGCTTCTCTATCTGCCTCCTAGGAGTTTAAATCCTTGATCTTCATTTATCCAAATCCCATTTTGTACAGGAGAGTAATTCATAGTATTAATTCTGCCATCAGAGCCTGCATAACAGTACCATTTACAGCAATGTCAACCTTCCTAATGCTATAACCCTTTAATACAGTTCTTCATGTAGTGGTGATCCCTATCCATAAAATTATTTTCATTGTTACCTCATAACGGTAATTTTGCTGCTGTTATGAATTTTAACTTAAGTATGTGTTTTCCAATGGTCTGAGGTGATCCGGTAAAAGGGTTGTCTAAACCCCAAGGAACAAGTTACCTCTTTTCTTGTCAGTTTCTTCTATATCTTAGTTGTTAACGATGAAAAAGGCATGCATATACACACAATGGTTATCACATATAGGGTGTGACATCCACTAAACCTTAGCTCCTCCTGCCTAATGCTTCAAGGTCCACCTCCAGACACCCAACTACACCACCTGGCCCAGGACTTTTATTATCAGGAGCTGAATAAAATTGCATTAAAAGACACTGCTGTGTAAAATTCACACATGACAAAAGCAGAAGGAAGAAAAAGTAGGAAAAAGACCCAAACATACTCAATCACAATGAAAAAAGTACAAGAATGGTTCACACTGAGTAAACTAACCACGGTCACCTAGACTGTGTCCTTTAAATGTTACTCAATTAAACAAGGTTAAGTTGGTTTAGTCTTCAGTTCTTCAGAGGGATAGCCTTAAATAGAATACCTCTGAAATGTAATGAAAACCAAGATATATGAACCTAGAATTAATTATGGGTGGCTACTGATTTCTTCATTCACAACATTCAAACCAGAATATAAACCCTGAAATCCATTGCCAAAAAAAAAGGACAAAGGTAGACTAGTAAGGAGAAATTTTCTTTAGATCATTTCCAAAAAGCAGCAGCAGCAGATATGCTTACATTTAATATCAAGCAACTCCTACAAAACAGAACTTTGAAGCTGGATGAGTCAGCAAATTGTACTAAGAGCTCTAATACAAATACATGAAAGGAACACACAGGAAGTCCAGAGCTCTGTACACACATTCCTGTCCCTTTAACACCACTCATCATAGTCAGTCTCACCTGCTTTCTGCCTCCAAGTTTCTACATTGAAAGGCCCTGCTACAATGTGGACATAGTTGGGTATCCCCCATATATTCATGTGTTCAGCCCCCCTGTGGCAATGTGAGAAGGTTTTTAGGAGTGGGGGCCTAATGGGAACTGTGCCCTTGAAAGGCAACTCTTCTCTCTTGGAGTGAGTATGATCACTGGGTTGCTCTCTTTCTTGTTTCTGTCTTCAGTTAGTTAGGAATACCTCTGAAATGTAACCACAGTAACCTGGCTGACTGATGTCCTGTTCATGCACTATTTCTGCCATTACCATACATCATAATGTGATACAGCCATAAAGACCCTACACAGAACTGGGCCCATGCAGGCACCATGCCCTGGAACCTCCAAACCTCTGAGTTAAACAAACAAAATCATCTTCATAAGTAGCCTGCCTGGGGTATTTCATTATAGCAATGAAAAGCTGACTAGACGAGTCACCACTTCACCTTGTTAGTCCTTCATATTTATACATCAGCCACTGTAATGTGGCCTTGTAGCTACGCTGCAAAAACAAATACAAGAGCTGGTTAATATTGAGTAATAAATGCAGCAAACACCTCACTCTGTGACACACCTCTAACCCCAGACTGAGAATAGGAGGAAGGCAGGAGATTAAGCATAGGGGAATTAGAAATGTTAAAAAGAAGAGAGTATTGGAACAATCCTGGGACTTGTGTTTGTGCCCTCGTCTCTTATGCTGGCCACCCCCACCCACCCATCCACACTGGACAGGCAACAGAGAAGAGTGGGAGTGCATGCGCTAATTCTACTGCTGACCTACACTGAGCTATTCATCATCTGTGAAATAAAAATACCTGTCTACTCATCTCAGATGTATATAGATCGTATAAACTGTAAAGTACCATTATATTGTGCATTGTTTTCAACTACTTCTACCATAACTTTATACCTTGTGGCTAGCTCCCCAACTAAACACAAACTGTCCCACTGAATTACCTACTTTTTCTATTTTGGACATACTATTACAGTAAGTACTCAAAAATTAAGTAAGCGAGTGATGCCACACCCTTCTCCACTTCCTAACCAAAACATCTTGGGAAAGATTCTGTGACTCTAAAAAAACAGTACTAATAGCATTCTAAATCATATCTATAATAAATTAATTGTATTATAAAATCCCTAACTCTTTTTCTCTTTTTGAGACAGGGTCTCACTATGTAGCCACAGCTGTCTTGGAGCTTGCTACATAGACCAAGGAAGGCCTCAAACTTGAGAGCAGCCTGCCTCTGCAGATGCTGAGATTAAAGACATGTGCCACCAAAAATTCCTAACCTGTAAGAAAATAGCAGTACCATAACCATATAAATGGGATGAACTAACCAGACACAGCTAAAAACCTTTAGTAAAGATGAGAAACCCCACATTCAGTGAGATCATGTTCTACAACTATCTCTCAGAACATTAAATCATGATATTCTAACTAACAAGTGATGCTGAAAATGTTCTTGTACAGAGGTGGCAATGGTAAACAATGTATGTCTAGAGCGAAGAAAATAGCTCAGCTAATAAGGTGCTTACTGTCACTCACAAGTACGTAAGTTTGACTCCCCAGAAGCATCATAAAAGCCAGGTTCAGTGGTCCTCATCTGGACTGGAGGGAGGAGGTAGGCAGGCAGATCCTTAGAGCTTTCTGGCTAGCAAATTTAGTCAATCAGTCCATTTAGTAGAACACTATCTTAAAAAATAAAGTGGAGACACCAAAAACATGTATATAATCCTTCCCAGGCCTGTTTTCATACTTTTATCCTCAAGTACTCAAGACCCAGCTTCTATTTCTCCCTGCTCAAGAGAAGATATGCAAATTTTTTCTGATGCACTCTTGCTCACGTCATTCTGGGCAAAACCCAAAAGAAGCTTCAAGTCTAAACAACACAGTAACAGGGCTAAGCTTACTTGGCAATCTTTTCTCTCCAAGGTCCTCGGCCCAACAACCTTTTAAAGGGTCTGATAAGCTGCAAATGCAGAAAACAGCTCCCTGTGGGATGCCCAACCCGAACTGATAAAGCTGCAACACAACTCCTTCATAAGGGTTGGGAGCACCATGGAGAACAGGGGCAGAGGAACCAATGGACCATCTGCTGCAAGATGTGTCTTCTCTTCTTGACAAGGAGGCCTCACCCATGAGATCTCAACAATATTGTTGCCTAAACAAAAACCTACATAATGAAACACTAGCTGACATGCCAATATGGGTGGGAGAAATCTCACAAGGCCCCACCCCTAAATGAAGGACTACAGGCAATCTGCTGAGGGAGAATCAATCTTCTCTAGGCACAAGCCTCCTGATAAACTTACCTAAGCTCAAGTAGTCAGCCCTAAATACATATACATAAGAGTAACACTAAGTGGACTCAGCCATTGTATGATACATGTATACACACATAAATATATATACATAAATAAATAAATATATATTAAAGAGGTGGTCATGAGTTTGAGAAGGAGTTAGAGGCACCCAGTAAGAGTTAGAGGGGAAGGAGGAAGGGGTAGAAATAATACAGTACTCACGTACAAAATTCTCAAAGACACTTAACTGCCGCATGCCACTGTTTTCTTACCCATAAAATCACAGAAATAACAGGGCCTACATCAAAGGGTCACTATGAGTAATAAAAGTTATTGAAGTAGTTCAAATAGAGCTTAATACCTATTCATTTCACTTTAACCAATTATTGCTAAAAATTCGTATCATTTTTCAACACAATGTTAAAAAAAAAAACACAAAAAACAAAAAACAAAATGAGTTCCTAGCACAGCTCCACAGAAGGGATCAGCCTTTTCTCCACATAGGCAGACTGCCTGGACACACAGGGAGTGTAGCACATAGGCCCCTTCCTCTTTCTCACCTGGTTCCTCTCAACTTTCTCTTAGCCTCAAATCCCTTCCACAAACTTCTAGGCCAGAGACACTTAGGGATTCATAAAACCCAAAAGTGAATTTATTATATATGAAGTTGGTCCTAAAGACCTGTCCACCCAAAAAGAATCATCTTAAGTCTGGGGATCAAGTATGGGGAAAACACATGTTCAAGACACACAAACAAGCAACCACTGTGTTGTATTAGGCCTTCACAGGTGTCTTTTAAATTGTATCAACTTTATCTGTATTTCTCAGTTTATCTCATAAATTAACAATGTGGCACTTTATAGTATTTTTCATCCTATCTCATTTCTCTTTCAAAGTTACTGATTTCCACAATGTTTTTAAACACTAGTATCAATTCACCCAATTACTTCAAAGGATATAGAATTTTAAATTATAGCAGTGAACAGCAAAATATCAGTGTCACCCACATCTTTGAAGCCGTTCTATGATGGTTAGGGATTCACATAAGACACTGCCAAAAGTTAGAAGCTCTAAAACAAAGTAGGACCACTGAGTACCAAAGCATTTTTATAATTCAATGACCTGCTGGTTTTAGAACTATGATATGGTTTAGTGTATAATTTGGAGGAATGTGTCTCCTAAAATTCTACATGAAGTCTTTTATTAATATTATTCCATTATTTGAAATCTGTATAGTTAGATTTATATAATAGGATCATACTCCCCTAGACAATAAATTTGCAGGCTTTTTCTCTTGCTCAGAATTAGAACTTAAGGATATTAGAAAACTGCACAGCACTCTAGCATCTAAATGCACCGCTAGCACTCTTCTGAAGGAAAAGTGGGGCCAGTTCCCTAAACCACATCGATTTGCAAAAATAGGTGTATGTGCAAGTACGTGCACATAAATGGAGATATCTGCAGAGAGCATTTTGGACAGTTGTTAAACATTGTATCTCATTTTGAAAGTCCTTATGTCAGTCTTTAGCACTGTACTCTAATTTTAAATTTTAAAGCCTTTTTGTTCAAAGTAAAACAGGCTTGATTTTGATAATCTTTGCCAATATCCTCTTTAGTTAGTAACAGTCAAAATTTGACCAAAATCAAATGCCTTTATTTTATCTTTCATAGATTTCCACTTACCATGTAAGTTATAGTTCAGCACCTCAAAATGCATTTCTTCTCTCTTATCAAGAGTTTCCAAATGGTGTGTGTCTAAAGGACAAAGACCATAGGAGAGTCACTGTCCTCCCCCACCTCTGGAATTCCAGTGGCTGAAGATGCAAAGAGGTTTTACCTCTTCCCTAGGTTTGTCCAGCATGATTGTTTGATTATCTGGCAATGTGAGCAGTAAATACCAGCTTTCTGCCAAAAAATACAATCAATATTTACTACTATCCAGTATCTTATGAAAGCACAACTGAGAAGCAATTTTAATTCATATTCCACATATATGATAATCACAGTAACTAAAACAAGGGCATACTAAAAAAAAAAAAAAAAGCATAATATATTCCCAAAATGCTTGCTTAGTTAGGGTTTATACTGCTGTGACTAAAAAACACCATGAGCAAAAGCAACCAGGGGAGGAAAAGATTTATTTCAGCTTATAGCTTTCAGGTCACACTCCACCACTGAGGGAAGTCAGGACAAAAACTTAAGGTAGAAACTTGAAAGCAAAAATTGAAGAAGCCACAGCTAAACACTGCTTATTGGCTTGCTCACTCAGTGCTTGCTCAGCCTACTTTTCTATACAACCTAGGACCACCTGCCCAAGGATTGCACCACCTAAAATGAACTAGGCTCTCCATCATCATCATCATCACAAAAAAAAAAAAAAAAAAAAGGCTTGCCTACAAGCCAATCTGAGGTATTTTCTCAATTAGGGTTTCCTGTTCCCAGATGATTCTATAGCTTATGCCAAGCTGACAAAAATAATGGCCAGCACAGTGCTTTACAAGTCTTTCTTTAATTTTTATTTTTTATATTAATTAGTTTATTTACTTTGTATCACAGCTGTAGTCCCCTCCCTCATTCCCTCCCAATCCCACCCTTTCTCCCTTGTCTCCTCCCTGCCTCTCACTAAATCCACTGATAGGGGAGGTCCTCCTTCTCTTCCATCTGACCCTAGCTTATCAGGTCTCATCCTGACTGGCTGCAATGTCCTCCTCTGTGGCCTAGCAAGGCTGCTCCTCCCTTGGCGGGGTAGGGGTGGGGGTAGCTCAAAGAGCCAGCCACTGAGTTCATGTCAGAGACAGTCCCTGTTCCCCTTACTAGGAAAACCCACTTGGATGCTAAGCTGCCACGAGCTACAACTGAGCAGGGGTTCTATGTTATATCCATTCAGGGACCTTGGTTGGAGAATCAGTCTCAGAAAAGAGCCCTGTGCCCAGATATATTTTGTCCTTGTGGCGCTCCTGTCCTTTCCAGGTCATATTAACTCTCCCTTCTTTCATATGATTCCCTGCACTCTGCCCAACATTTGGTTATGAGTCTCAGCATCTGCTTTGATACACTGCTAGGTAGAGTCTTTCAGGGGCCCTCTATGGTAGGCTCCTGTCCTGTTTCTTGTTTTCTCCTACTTCCAATGTCCATCCCATTTGTCTAAGTGAGTATTGGTCATCTTGTCCTAGGCCCTCCTCCTTGTTTAGCTTTAGGTGTACAGACTTTAGTATGTTTATCCTATCTTATAAGTCTAGTATCCACTTACAAGTGAGTATATACCATGTGTGTCTTTCTGCTTCTAGGAATGCTCACTCAGGATGATCTTTCCTAGACCCCACCATCTGCGTCCAAATTTCATGATTTCCTTGTTTTTAATTGCTGAGTAGTATTCCATTATGTACATTACATGTACCACAATTTCTGTATCCCTCAGTTGACAGATTTCCAGGTTGTTTTCAGCTTCTGGCTATTACAAATAAGGCTGTTACAAACATAGTTGAGCAAAGGCCCTTGTTGTACACTTGAGCATTTTTTTAGATATATGCCTAGCAGTGGCATAGCTGGATCTTGAGGAAGCACTATTCCTAATTGTCTGAGAAAGCACCAGATTGCTTTCCAGAGTGGTTGTACAAGTTTACATTCCCACCAGCAATGGAGGAGGGTTCCCCTTTCTCCACAACCTCTCCAGCATGTGTTGTCACTTGAGTTTTTAACCTTTGTCATTCTGACAGGTGTAAGGTGAAATTTCAGGGTCGTTTTGATTTGCATCCCTCTGGTGGCTAAGGACGTTGAGCATCTCTTTAGGTGTTTCTCTGCCATTCTATATTCCTCTACAGAGAATTCTCTGTTTAGCTTTGTACCCCATTTTTTAATTGGATTCCTTGGTTTATTGCTTTTTAATTTCTTTAGTTCTTTATATATACTGGATATCAGCCCTGTTTCTTATGTAGGGTTGGTGAAGATCGTTTCCCAGTCTGTAGGCTGTTGTTTTGTTCTGATGACAATGTCTTGTGCTTTACAGAAGCTTTTCAGTTTCATGAGGTCCCATTTATCAATTGTTGTTTTAGAGCCTGTGCTGTTGGTTCAGGAAGTTGTCTCCTGTGCCAATGAGTTCCAAGGTCTTGCCCACTTTTTCTTCTAACCGATTTAGTGTGTCTGGTTTTATGTTGAGGTCTAAACTTCATATAAGAAATATTTTAGAGTGATCCAAGTTTTCTTAACAAATCTATCATAGATAAATGCATAAAAAGCCCTCAAACTTCTCTAACAGGCTGTCTGCCCTATAGTGTGACACCTTAAATCAGTCCTGTATTTTTTTTTTTTCAGTCCTGTATTTTTGTTATAGGATGTGGACACTGGGGACATTAAGCTGTGAGACTCCTATGCAAAATAAAACAGACTTCCCAAATCAAATAGCTAAGATCTACTTACTGGGTCACATTTTCATCCCTTGGACAAGCTGCTTTTAATAATGAGAGCAGACAAAATAAATGTGGTTTATTTATAAAAAGATATTGTCCTTAGCACTGCTTATGTTTTACAGTGCCTGATAGTTAACTGACCAGCTTTTGTTTTTTAATCTAATAAAGAGCACAGCACTACTTCTGTTTGCCTCCTCACCTTGTGCTAGAACTAAAGCTAGATTTGTGGCCTAACTCTTCCAATGGCTTAGGATAAGCAATATCTTACCTATTAATTAAGTCCCTAATATTAATATTCTCTGTGACTTTTTGACTTATACTATGTATACTCTTTTGAAAAAGTTTGAATTAATTGCAGAAAAGGAGTGGTAACTAAAACAAAAGTCTCTTCACCATCTGCTTTCATAACCTGCAATTCAGTTTTACCAAATATGAATTAATATTTGTACTTGATAGGTGCCAAAGTTCTGGCTCTCGTTTTTCAAAGCCCACCAGAAGAGTGCTGCCTCGTTGGCCTTAGTGAACATCTTTTCCTTTGCTGTAATACATAACTTCAAACACTGCCAGTTTTGTACTGAAGCAAAATAGTAGTATGGAAGGTGGAAAAATAAACACAAATGACTATTTGGAAATACTGTACTATTGTGTGCTCATATGCTGACATCAGCACTTCCCACTTCCCCTTTTCTACTTCTAGAGAGAATGGAACACCTTTAAATGACAACCTGAATCTTAACCTTCCTAACTGATCAGGCTATATTCAAGTTAATCCCTTACAAATATTATGGATATGAGGTCAGATTTCTTTTTAATTAGTGAATACTAGTAAATATAGCCAACATCAACTTACTACATGGGACTAAAAACAAACAAAAAGTCTAATTAAAGTAAAGAAGGAGCCAAGCATGGTGGTACACAGTTGTAATCCCAGCACTTGGGAGGCTACTGCAGGAGGATCAAGAATTGTTGAGTTCAAGGCCAACTTGTGCTACTTAGTGAGATACTATCTCAAGCTGCTTTCCCTCTTCTCTCATCTTCCCCCAAAACAGGTGGAAGTAGAGTTTAGTGGTAGAAAGCACACCTAGCTGTGCCATGCCCTGGGTTTCCCCAGCAAAAAAAAAAAAAAAAAGTAAGTTAAAGGGAATGAAAAGAGGGAGAAGGTAGAGGGGAAAGGAGAAAAGAAAATGAAAAAAAAAAAAGTAAAATACAGGATAATATAAGTACCTTCCAATAGAGGTTACTACAGATAAGGACTATAATGGTAGCTTGATTAGATTAATGAATACCCAAGGCACTAAAGCACATCTTCAGGGAGGTCTAGGAGTGATTCCAGAGCTGTCTATTAGAAAAAGACAATCCACTCTACATGTGAGGACCAACATGTCTTAGTCATGGTCTTAGGCCCAGCCAGCTAAGCCATGGCATTCCCCTTTCTCTGCTTTTGGCCCGCACTGTTAACCAACCACATTCACCGCCATACCCTCTCTACCATGAAAATCTGTCAGCTGTGTTTTGTCAGGTATTTGGTCACATTATCCAGAAAAGAAACTAATGCAGGGACACATGAAGAAAAGCATAATAAACTCCTAAAGTGTCTTAATACTTAAACTGTAACTTTATACAGTAATCACTTCGATGCAATATGAATAAGTCCGTTTTCTGGGCAGGTTTATCATAGATAATTGTGTCCAGAAAGAGTCTTCCTATTTTACAGGATACTAACTGCTTTAGTTTTGTTTTCCTGTTGCCATGCACAAAATGTAAGTCTTCTTATGAATGAAGATAATCCCCTACAGACATGGCCACAAGCCAAGCTACTCTTGCTGAAACTACTGTCCAGGTGATTCTAGATTGTCAAATTGACAATTAAAACTACCATGTTAATGAGTACTAATAGACAGAAGTATGGGATTTGTTTTGGATAGGCAGCACTTAAGAAGGACCCTCTTCTAAAAGATAAAATCACCCAGTTTGTCTTAAGGTAGGATACTAAAGTATGTGCTGTATTTTTGATCTGGAATCCAAGGCCCTCTCTGTGTTAAAGGCTTGATCCTTGGCTTGGTTAACAATATGTGGTAAACTTTGAGAAGTGGGGGCCTAATGGAAGGGTTTCAAGTCTCAGTGGGGATTGTGGGATACCAGATATTTCCTCTTCCTCACTTTCCACCCATTATATGAGTGGTTTTGGTCTACCATGTGCTGATGACACGTCCAAAGTTGAAAAACAAAAGGGCCAATTAACCAAAACTTCTAGCAGTTAAGAGCACTTGCTGCTCTTCTAGAGGTCTTGAATTCAATTCCCAGCAACCACATGGCAACTCACAACTGTCTCTAACTCCAGTTCCAGAGGATCTGACACCCTATCACAGACAAACATACAGGCAAAACACCAATGCAAATAAAATAAATAAATTATTAAAAACAAACAAACAACACCTAAAACTTCTAAAATAATATGCCAAAATAAACTTTATTTTCTTTTTATAAGATTCTCTTTATGTATCCTGAAACTGCAACACACTATGCAGACCAATCTGGCCTCAAATTTAGAGATGTAGCTGCCTCTGTCTTCTGAGCATTGGGAACAAAATCATGCACTACAACAGCTAGCAACAGCTAGCATTTTATAAACAGATTAGCTTAAGTATTTGTTACAGTGACAAAAAACTAACTTCCAAACTGCAGAAGAAAGAAAATACATGAAGTCTCTGAAAATACTAATTCCTATCAGCTGCTGAAGATGCAGGCCAATTCAAAAATATCTTAAATAACCGCCACATGCCCAGTGTACTTTGTTACAGAGGCCGTACCTGGTGAAAAACAATAGTAAGTCATATTTTCCTTTTTTTTTTTTTGCTTGTCTTTGCTTGTACTTTACTTTTTGTATGCTTAATATTAAGTAACAACTCAAATGTTGATTTCTTTTTCTTCTAAGACTTGTTATTGCTATGTATTGGTATACAGATTAGCTAATATTCTTGAAGTAATTTTGGTAAAGGTTTTGTCCTGTTCAGTCACCAAAGCCTAGGTTCAGCTAACTTACTGGTTAGTTAGTACTTGCATACACTTCCTTAAGTAACTTGACTACATGTAATACCGTTTGCAAAATGGCTGTGTGTACTTACGTTGGAAAATGCCTTCAAACGGTGGCATGGCAATTTAAAACTTTTTGCCTTTAATTTCTAATGCTGTGCAACCTGGAGGTTAGCCCCAGATAGAACTGGAGCCTATTTTAAGGGTTTTCAAAGTATGCATACTATCATGCATGATTTATAATAAGACATGTAAGGACAATTCACTTCCAAATTTTAAGTTGTTGGCCCCCACTATTATTATTATTGCCACCTCCAGAAGCTGCAGTAAGTGAGTACAGGCAACTGTTTTCAACAGTCATCTCAAGAACAAGGCTTTGCACTAATTGGTGAACTCTGAGCAGGTCAAGAGGACATGCCCAACCTGAGAACTTCTAGACAGATTAAATATTGACAATTCAGCAGGCTAAATATTTTGGAAACTCCAAACCTATCCCACCTGCCATGACTACCAAGCTACTAGTTTTAAAAACTACCTTCATATACATAGCAATAACAAGTTTTAGAAGAAAAAGAAATCAACATTTCAAAATCTGGGTATGACAACTTAAAAATGCACAGAGAGAAACAGCTAAAATTTTGATTACTGTTTTCATATCATTCTGAAACTGGGCTATGACCATGTCTTATACACGTTTAGAAACCCGAGAAGCCCAGACTAAAACCAGAAATCTTTAGATCATACGCAAGGAGCTATACAATTACTTGCCTGCTTGCCTACTTTTTCCATTTGCAGATCACCTACCAGATCACAAGCAAAGCCTCCCCTGCTGGCTTTGTCCTTCCTGAGACTTCACTGTAACAACTAGATGAACATGGAAAACACTGAGGGGCTCACTGAAGCCCACTGGTGTCCATGCCACACACTTCTTTTACTTGGTGTTTAAGGATTATTTATTAACTAGTACAGCTTTTAAAAGTAAACACTTAAAATTTTGAATTTTTAAAAAGTAAGTTTAAGTAATTTTTCTCCACTTAAAAATACTAAATTTTACACATAATGGAAAACTAGTACTTACAAAAATGTTTTGTTAACTTGTTTCAATTAGTTGCAGGGACTCCAATAATTACCTGTCTTAGGTTGAGTTTAACTTTAACCTCTCTAATGATATTTTAATGAGAGACTGCTACCAAAACAGATAGCAAACTGAATATATAAAATTATGCCCCGATAATCATGTTTTATGCTTAGTTATTATTTTTAAGTAAACCACTCTATACAAATAAACCTGGAAGCTTCACATACCAAATAAATAAAAACAAGAAACCCCATTCCAAGCAGATCTTCGACTGTATTTAATTTCATAGACTTTTTAATGTTATCTCAGTATATCACTTTATTTTCCTAGATCTACTCTTTCTTGAAATTCAATTAAACCCTAAAGCGAACCTCATTTCAAATTCAAACTAAATACAGAAAGATGTTTTACCCATTTAAAATTCCCAACACACTGACATCAGTAGGAAAGATACATCAATTATCACCCTAAGGTAGAAAATTCCTACTTTCATTTTCTAACATAAGACATCTCAAGACCCAAATAGACATAGACCCAAAATATGGCTGCTTTAGTTTGATTATCAAAATAGAGAAAAATGACCCACGCTTTTTTTCTGAATGTTTCTTTTAAAATATCCTAGTTCCCAATAATAGAGCCAGAGATTTATGAAGGTGCAGGAATTGACCAAAACACTCAAATTAGGAGTCAAGGAATTATAGCTTTGTGCTGTCATGACTGGGAGGAGCCTGTGGCAATAGCTAAGGACTGAAGGACTGAAGGCAATAGTAAAATCCTTAAAGGAAAGCAGCATGTATTGTATATATGTATGATTAAATGTTATTAAAGATTAAGATTTTTAGTAAGCTAACTTTTGATAGTTAATAGATTTGTCATGTTGTCTTTGATTAAAGGAGATTCACTGCCATATTCACAAAAAAAATCATAGTTCCATAGACTATAAATAAGGAGATCCTTTCATGCAGAGTCTACAAATGCTTTCTGAACACAGAGCATCCTTTAGTCATACACTCAAGGCATTTACCTTCTCAGTGGCCTTCCTTCTTCCACACCAAGCATGAGCACAGATTAATACGAATATAGAACTGTGTTAGGGACATAGTTCAATGGTAAAATACTTGTCTAGCCTGCTCATGGCCTGGTTTGAATCCCCAGCACCACTTAAAAAAAGAGCACATATAGTGACTACTAACTTTGAATAACCAGTTAGACTATGACACATAAAGTTCTGTAACTAGGAACTGACTATTCAAAATATTCAGTACTCATACTAGTATAACAGCCAAACTTACTTAACTTCTAAGCTAAACCACATTAAAGATTCACTTAAACAGCATAAAGGCTTCCTGACCCTTACCTTTCACTTTACACAACAAAAAGGCAAGGAGATAAATCTATTCTAGTTAACAGAGCTGCTAAATTCAAAAGAAAAGGTCATAAACAAAGGCTTACTTGGAAACAAAGTCATGAAAAACCATTTTGTTGGTATGAAGAATATCAAATCAGAGAGCAGAAAAAGCACTGGCCACTGAGTCCACATTCAGCCTCTTTCAGGTGTATCCTATTGGGTTAACACACCAAGCCCAAAGATGATTTGAGTTTAAACCAATAAAATCATATCACAATATAGCTAATGTCCTTCCTCTACGCTATACCCGTATCCTAAAAAACAATATTATTTACTTATTTATTCTGCTGAGCTGAAATCTTCAAAATAATATACTTTCTACTACAGTAAATAAATGCTTTCTAGATATCACCCTAACAGTCATTACAGCAACCAGCAAGTAATAATCTGTTGTGACAAGAAAAGGATTGTACAATAAGAGGGCATGGCTAAGTTTTAGACCTACTTCAGTGAAAATAAAAATAAGAATCAGTCTTGACTACTGTCGTCCTGGCCTAGCACTTTACCACATATATGCACACTTAATGTGGCCTGCTATGATACAACCCTTTAAGAGTAGTTCATAAAATGTTTTAAGGAAAACTAGTAAGTGTCAACTTAAAAACTGGCACTGACTGTTTAACCTAGAAATGCCACTATAAGTAAACATTTTCTAACTCTTGGTGTAGCACAGATAATAGTTTTGTACAATGGCCATTCTCTAAGAGTCAAAATTATTCATTTCAAAACTGAAAGGGAAAAATGAAGTATCATGTATAAACAAAAAAAATCTAGAAATTAAATTGTATCATAAAGCCTTTAGCAGAAATTCTAGAAAGACTAACTCAAATAACCTGGTTTTCCATGAGACCAGGAAGGTTCTCTAGGGAAATCTACACAGTAAAAGCTCTCATATCCAAATCCGTAGAGAAACAAAAGCGCCCCCCCCCCCAAAAAAAAAAGCAACGCATGAATTTTGGAAGTTAGCATTCACTGTGAACTCCTTGGAAGAAGGCCAAGGTCTGTCCTGTATTCTTACAACAAATCTGAGTATGCATTCATCACTAGTTGGAAAGCAGCCACCCTCCTCCACAAACCAAGAAGCAAAACCCATGTAGAAAGCACTAACTCCCCCCCTCAATCATGGCACAACTGCTTTTTCAAACAGTTTTATGGTTTGTAGAGGGCTCATCACAAGCTATATCCTGTTACCCTCATTTTCTCTAGATGAAACTCGAACTTAGAGCCAGTAAAACAGCTTAAGAGGTAAAGGTGATTGGCACTCAATGATGCAAGCCTGACAAACTGAGTTTGATCCCAGCAACCCACATTGAGTGGAAGGGCAGAATCCACTTCACAAAGTTGTTCTTTGATCTCATGTGTTCTATGGCACAACGCACACCACACTATACCCCATCAGAAAAAATACACACACACACACACACACACGCACGCACATTCACACCACTTAAAAATTAGGCTTGGAAAGGTTCAGGAATCTTGCAAAATGGCAACACCAATGTACATCTCTAACCTGTGCCTCTCAATGTCACTCCTCAGCATAAGCAGTGAGTCTGGGAGCCTTTTCCAAATCACTGACATTTAATAAGGTATGTGCTTGCCTGGATTTGCATCATGCATAGTGTATGAATAAACTCTTGATTCAACTGAGCACACATTCTTATTTTATTAACATACACATGCCATTTCAGTTCAAGCGCCTGAATGAGAAAAACGAAACCTTTCTTCTGCCTCTGAATTTAAGTTTGTTACCATAACTAAGAATAGGCAATTTGGCCTTCAGAGGCCTCTGTTTGCAAGCTGGTTCATGAAAAGAGGGAACAGGAGCCTTTATCTACCAGGTGCAACATGCTACTTAGATGACAAAAACTGCAAAGATTCTGAGAGACCAGTGTTGACTGCTGAGCTCAGCTGTCCACTGGACTGTAGTGGCCAGGGATGAAGATAGTCACAGAGGAGGGCAGCAGGAACTACAGTCAGATTAGCAGACAAACCCAAAGTATTCAGAAGTCCATGAACATAAGAGCATTACTGTGTAGATGGTATTCAAAGGTCTCAAGCGTAATTAACTTTATGCTATGCACAAACTTCCAAAGATTCCCCTTGCTTTTTTGGATGCTTTGTCCCTATGTAACCTGTGTAATATATTCATACAAAACATTTCTAGCTAGTATAGACCAACTTAAAGATGATAAAAGATGCAAAAAAAAATCTGAATATACAAAGACTGTACAAATCAATAAAACACAAAAACTTGCACATAAAAGACAAAAGAACACTAACAGAAAAACTAAAAATGGCCAACATACTGACATGTTTATTCACTGTCAATCCTTCAAATGCAAATGATTTGTTTTTTTTTTCATTTATGTGACTGTCAAAGATATAAAGGTGCTCAAAATTCATGCCAGACAATATGAAGAAATATTTCACAGGGTAGGGCATAGCTTACTGATAGTATGTTTCCCTTGCAAGTGTGAGGAGGCACTGGGTTCAATCCCCAGCAAGATTGCTGACCAGAAGCTTTCCCATAACAGCCTTTACTTTACTGCTACTTTACCCTAAGCACTACCGGGTGAGAACACATGAATGGAGCTAGCTAAAAACCCTTTGGAAGAAGTCGTTGTGCTGCTCCATGTTAGATATGCACATTTCTTCTGTAACACTGAAGTACACTTCTAGTTCTCAAAGCCAGGCTCTCTCCATGACTTCTGGTATCACTGCTCTAGGCTTACCATATTTGTTCATTAACAACTGCTGCCAACTATCCCAGGCTCAGTCTCTAAGATTACAGACCACATCTGCTGACAATAAAAAAACATCTAGAACTTAATTCTGTACATTGCCCAGTTTCCATTTCTGTTCAGACAGTGTTAGTCATAACAAGTAGTAGTAAGTTTTGATATAATAGAATGCTATGAAATATCATGTTGAAATGATTTTCACACTCAGAAATGCTAAGTAATGCCAAAAAGAGTTTGTGATTCCATCTCAACACCAGAAAAACTCTCCTGACATGTTTTCTTTATAACTCGAATAGATATGATCTAAAGTATAAATAACCAAACCTACATTTAGCCCTAGGGGAAACTATACATTAAAGGATGACCTCTTTAATTTACAAAAGTAATCTGATGTTCTTTTAACTTTTGCCAGAATGCATCCTCTTGATAGTTTTATACAGGCTTATACCTTAAGGCATTCTGTACCAAGTGAACTGCCGATAAATTAAATAAACAGAAATTCTGAATTATAACATGTGGGTTAGCTTTTGCTCTAATTGCTCTGGGGGTGATATAATTTGAGTATTAATATATTTTAAGAGTTCAAAATATGCCATTATGGTCAGATAACTTTCTTTACAGAAGTATTTTGAGTTGAGAGCTTTCAGTTTTAGAAACCTCTTATCTGCTTAAAAGCAGAGCAATCCCCTCTTCCTACCAAGAGAACTCAATTACCCAAAATCTCCTTACTGAGACCGACCCTTACTACCAGAAGTGAGAAGTCTCCATACCACACAAAACAGACCATCACAAATCTTTGTTATCTTCCATATAAGAGTTCATTTATCATTCTACAAAGCTGACTTTCCCCAGAGGTGCCCCTTCACCACTTATTCCTAACTATTAACTTGGTAAAGCCTCAAACTGTTAAAATATACAATTACTTGACGAGCTTATCACTGACTTATGGTTACACACTTCTGCAGCTGTCCCTAGTTAAAAGGTTTGCTAGATGGGCAGTTCACTGGCTACCAAACAACCAAACTGACTACTCAGCCCTTCAACCACATCAAGCTGACAGCAATCAAGGCTCAAGGCCTTTCTCACTTCCTTCTACTTGGAACATCTTTAAGGGTATGGATTCTGGTGTTCCCAGGTATAATTTAAGATTATACTTCCTGTCTTAGACTATAATAAGTACATAATAAATGTCTAGTGAATGGATGAATGCATAAATGAGCACACGAATGGAATGAACTCTGGTTGTTGCTTAAATAGCTCAATCTTCAACACCACAAGCTCCTTTTACCTCTCCATCTTTACCTCCAGTCCCTATAGTTAAATCAATACTGCACATGCTCCTGCCCTTTATTTCACAGCTGCTGCTGTAGTGCATACCACGATACACTCGTGTTTATTTTTGTATAACAAAGATATCTGTTTTACACCTTGTTTTATTTTACTTTTTCTAAGTCATCTGATTTGCTTCCAGTTTTAAAACCTAGGTCTCCCCTAAAATTTCCTCTCTGTTGAAATTTAAGTCCCAATGTACTAGCATTAAGAAGGCAGCTAGTGCTCAGAAGGTGATCAATCATATAGATAGGATTAATGTCCTTAGGAAAAAAAAATGCCTTGGATGAAGTGCATCCTTCTCATCTTTTCTGCCCTTTGAAGATACTATGAAAAAAATAACATAATCCAGAGCTGGCCCTGAGTAGACACCAAATCTGTCTATCTCCTGATCTTTTATTTTCCAACTTTCAGAACTGTGAAAAATATATTTCTATTTTCCTAGTCTATGGCATTTTGATATTGTTAGTTAGGTCCAAAGAGACCTTGTCCCCCACACCCTACACCCAGGTGGTGCTGATGATGATGTCCTAAAGAGAAGGACTCTGGCAGGCAACAAAAGCCTACAGAGGGGTTTCTGTTTTCCAGGAACTGCCTTTCATCTGTCCCCATCCCCAAAAGGTCAACTACCTTGGGCAAAGGCATTTAGTCCTGTCAATCACAACAGCTATATCAGCTCAAAGACTCACCCTGTTGATTATCATATAAAATCTACTTGCTTTTGTGCCATTTTGCACCCCCCAAGCCCTGAGATAGCCCTGGTAGTTTGATTCCCAATAAACCTTCCCCCCTACGTCTCCACCCCCTGTATCCAGGAGTGGTCTAGTTCAGTTGTTTCACTACACCTTTCCTTACAGATATAGCAACAGAAATTGACTTAAATAGAAGTAACTGGATAAATTATATATGTGTGGATAGAAGCCACATAGGAGAATTATAGTCTCCAAGGTATAGAAACATGATGATATATTATATTATCTTTTAAAATGACAATGCCTATATGCCTAATGCGCTACTAAAATGTGCATGAAACTTATAAAAAAATAAGATTATAAAATATGTGAATATATGACCTTCATTTTTGTAAAGCCTGCATGTGTACTTTTGTCTATACGGGATACTTAAACTTCCTCGTCACTTTTCTTAGGAGGGCCCCATCTTCAAACGCCCAGCTTTCCTCCTTGCATGCTTTGTTCCCACCCTTTTTTTTTTGTAACTTTGTTGTAGGTATTACAGTATTACATATACCCTCCTTTGACTCTATCTTTCCCCTTCTATTGGTTCCTGCCCCTCTATCAGCATACATGGTCAGATCTTCCCACCAGCTTTCATAATAAACCTTTTATACTGAGCTACCTGCAATGGTTAATACTGTCAACTTGACAGGATCTAGAATCACCTAAGTCATAAAACTCTTAAGTTTCCAGATTGGGTTTATCAAAGTAGTAAAACCACTCTAAATACTGGCAGTGCCATTTCCATGAGAGGGAGCCTAGACCTAAAGTGAGCTAGCACCAGCATTTATCTCGCTCCAATTCCAGAAGTCAGAAGCAATGCGACAGCTGCCTCAGGATTGAATATGCCTAAAGAACTCAACATCTTACTCCACAGATACTCTCTCAGCCATATTAACTGCTGTTCTATTCACAATATCTAAGAAATGCAAACAACCTAAATGTCCTCATCAACAAATAAATAATGAAAACCTAGTACATATATGCTATGGAATACTATTCAGCTGTAAGGAAAAATTAAATCATGAACTCTCCAGGTAAGTAGATAAAACTAAAAAAGATTATAGTAAATTAGGTAATCCAGACCCAGGAAGACAAACATCACATATTTTCTTTCATCAGAGGCTCCTAACTCCAAATTTTCAGATGTGAGTATATATACAGAAACTAAGAAAGTAAAAAGGGATCATTGCCAGGGTAGGGTGGTGGGAGAGCAATAGAGAGGGAAGAGCAGGACAAGTGATCTGATAGAAAAGAGGAGGAGGCAATAAAAACAGAAGATAGTAAAACAACAGTAGAGATATCTGAAATTTTCATAAAAATACCATACTATTAACTATCTACCTAAAGAAATTATAATACACAGAAGCCCTTTGGGCTGATAATGCTCGCTCCAAGAACTAAAGACCTCAACAAAAACCTCAACACATGAAAAGCTCTCTTTTTAGTTGTTGGTCCAGAAGTGTCCAACAGACTCCCCAAACATTATTGCTATTGTCATTAGTAAGTCCTAAAGGTAAATGGTTAGGTCCCTAATACTGAAGACACCATGCACTTCAGACACAGGGTCCAGAAGTTCTTGAGCTGGAACTGATCCGATGCCTCCTCCCTGAGGACAAGCTTTCATAGTACCAGGAGTCACCATGCATGCTTCCAAAAGAGTGAAGCAATCAACCGTCCTGCCCAGCTATAACACCTATGAACCACATCAACAACCAATATGGCATGATAACCCTAAGGGTACAGTAGTGGCACTTAACCTTGGCAGTAATCAACAGCTCTCTAAATGGACTCAAGACTTGCTCAACAAGAGTAAATTCATGCTTGGTACTGGAAACCTAGCCAACTACTCAGTGATAGTGAAGTAATGGATCCTGAATAAGAACCTACAACCATCACTTTATTTAACCAGCATAACCTCTGACCACATTCTAAGTATTTGTCCTTATACCCACAGGTAAGTGTAGTGTTAACTCTTCATCAAGGAAACTTTTCTTTGTAATAGACAGAGAAACCATTACAGAAGATCACAATCAATCAAAATAGAATTGTGGCACCCAGTCCCAACAGATAAATCAACAAAACAAATCCTACACCTAAGGCTCAGGGACCCTTGCAGAAGAGGGGTCAGAAAGACTATGAGCTAAAGGATCAGAAAGTATGCTGTGAGATTGTGTCTCCTAGTAATGACAGAAACTATATCCAGACAGTCTCACAACCTGAGCTGAGTAATGACAAGAGATATGACAAAGTGGATGGGAGCTGGGGGACACAAGGCAGGAGAGCACAAGCCCTCAACCCTAAAGAACTAAGGAATGTTTAAAGTGGGAGAAATAGTCTTTCCCAGGGAAGAGCACACCAGCTGATTATCCAATTGCAAATAGTGAGTCCTAAAAACATATGCCTAAGTAACATTATATTGACTGAATGAATTATATTTGACTGAATGAATTATATTTAGGAATATATATGTATTATATAACATTTATACATGCAACAATTAAAGAGGTCATGAAATTGAAAGAGAGCAAGGAAGGGTATATGAGAGGGTTTGTACCAAGCAAAGGGGAAAGGAGAAATAATGTAATATAGTATAATCGCAATGTAAGAAATTAAAAAGGGAGAGTAGGCAAAGGATCAGCGCTTCCTAACTTAAATAAGGCCATCTATATCTATACAACTATCACTGACTCCTACTTGTTGACTTTGACCATTTATAAAATGAATCCTCAGCAAGTTTTTGCTCAAAGAAAAGTAAAAAATCTCTGGCAATATGGCCTTGAAATGTAGTTACTGAATCTTCAGTTTCAGCCAGGCAAAGGCGTCAAAAACTCCCTTTGACCAAAAAGAAAAACAGTGTGTGTGTGTGTGTGTGTGTGTATGCATATATGTATAAATGTATTTATATTATGCCCTATTTATTATATATTATAGTTGCTATTTTTATTACTTAGTTACTATTTCCATTTATTACATTGTTAGAATTTAGAAGCTACACATTGGACAATATCATAAAATAGATCTGTTACTAAGCTACAAGTGAATAGAACCTGGTGGCTTTGCTACTACTTTGTAGAATAGCACAAAACTATGCTGCATAGGTTAATATGGTAATTATAGTCTGGATAAATTTGGCTTTAAGAATAAAATTAGAAACAGTAAAATCTACAGACTATGTACACAAAAGCTCATTTTGCTTGTAAGAATCCATAAGGATTACAACTTAATAATTTTCCTTGGGAGAACTAAAGAAAACAGAATAATTGTACCTGACCAATAATGTTCTGTACTTAATGACCTTTATCAATTATTCATTAATAGTTCTTATTCCTGTAACACATTTTTTATGAATTAAACATTTCATGCAATCCAAACATTTTTCTTTACAAATAAATTTAAAAAAAAAAAAAGAAGTGTGGTGGGGCCTGGAGAGATGACTCAGCTGCTCTTCCATAGGACCCAGATTAGATTCCCAGCACCCAGATGGCAACTCACAAATGTCCATAACTCCAGTTTCAGAGGATCCAGTGATTTCTTCTGGCTTCTGCAGGTATCAGGCATGTAAATGGCACAAAAACAAACATGCAAACAAAACATCTGGGGTTGAGTGACCCTTTCACAGAGGTTGAATATCAGATATAATGCAACATCAGACATTTATATTATGATTTATAACAGTAGCAAAATTACAATATGGTTGGGGGTCACAACAAGAGGTACTGTATTAAAAGGTCACAGCATTAGGAAAAGTGAGAACCATTGTTTTAAATAAATCTCTTCAAAATGTATGGAAAGTAGTCACCAAAATCTCAGGACAGACTCCCGCCGCCACCACCTTTTTAACACATTCTTTCAAATTAAAACAAAACAAAACAAAACAAAAACCATATCCTTTCAGTTACCTTTAAGTTCTTTAACCAAATTAATTAAAGTTCAACACAGCTAAAAGCTTGAAGAAACTCATAAGAAGTCTAAGCTACATAATAAATAACAGTTTTGTCTCCTGGTTTTTGGTTTGGTTTATGGTTTGGGGGCAGACTCCTGTGCAGTTCAGGCTGGCCTGAATTTCTCCATGTTCCCTTGTGTTAGGAGTACTGACATGTACCATCTTATCATCTATCTTCAGTTCTCTGAGGAATGTTTTTTTAATTCTTTATTAATTACACTTTATTCACTTTGTATTCCCCCTGTGGTTCCCTCCCTCCTCTGGTCCCAATCCCTCCCTTCCTTCCCCCTCTGCACACATGGCCCTCCCCAAGTCCACTGATAGGGGAGGTCTTCTTTTCCTTCCTTCTGATCCTAGTCAACTCAATCCTAGGTCTCATCAGGAGTGGCTGCACTGTCTTCCTCTGTGGCCTGGTAAGGCTGCTCCCCTCTCAGGGGGAGGAGATCAAAGAGCAGGTCAATCAGCTCATGTCAGAGACAGTCCCTGTTCCTATTACGATGGAACCCACTTGGACACTGAACTGCCATGGGCTATATCTGTTCAGGGGTCTTAGGTTATCTCCATGCATGGTCCTTGATTGGAGTATCAGTCTCAGGAAAGACCCCTGTGCTCAGACTTTTTGGTTCTGTTGCTCTCCTTGTGGAGTTCCTGTCCTCTGAGGAATATTTTATATTCTTACACTTAAAAGAAATTTGACACTGAAAGTGTAATTTCTATAATTTAATCACAAATCCTGTAACAAGAAAAGAACATTCTGATGTAGAAAGCAGTATTTGCACCAATCCCCACTGCAAAGATTCAAAAGACAAAGTCCAGCTGGCAGTGGTGGTGCACAGCTTTAATCTCAGCACTGGGGAGACAGAGGCAGGCATATCTCTGGCCTACAGTGCTAGTATCAGAAGAGCCAAGGCTACACAATGTATGGAAACCTTGTCTCAAATCTGCTCCCCCTCCCCCGAAAAAAAAAAAAAAAAAAAACACAAAGTCCAGCCAGATGCTTAAGCACTTAGAAGTAACAAAATCACAACTGAAAAAGCCTGAGCCAAAAAGGAAGGAAGGAAGGAAAGGAGGGAGAAAAGGCAAAAGGGAGGGAGGAAAGGAGGGAGGGAAACAGGCAAAAACTTTGTTCTAACTCAGTTTCACATAGGCAATTTATAAATTATGAATAAAGTAAATGTCTAAAAGGAACAACCCATTTAAAGTATACTATAAACCTGGTTATAAAGTGTTTCTTACTGATCAAAAATAGAATGAAAATACAAATCCTATTCATAGACGACACTCAGGTGTCAACTAATACATGATTTAGAACACTATCTTCTCATCAAATTAGTGTTATATAGTGGTTATCCCTCGGTCTGGCCACAAAGCCTATTCAGCGGTTTCTAGACGTTGATTTACCCCACACTAGCTTTGTGTGATCGCACTGGGAGTCTAAAGCAAGAAGGTGGTAACTGCCAAGAGAACAAGAGTTCCTCGCCACCTAAGCTTTCCAGCAGAGAGACCACTCCAAGGTCTACCACCTTCTAGGGGAGCAATGTAAGTCCAAATGAGCATCAATGAGTGTCAGTGTGCATGTGTGTGTGTTTGTGTGGGTGTGGAGCTGCCCGCACATCTCTTGCATCAAGATTTAACTAACACTGAAAAGCCTTCCTATCTCTGGCATGTCTACAACACAGGTCAACTCTCCCCTCTACCCAACACTGCCTCCTTCCTTCTCCCACTAATGCAGAGCACTCCACAATAAACAACCTACCCATTAATCTCTTTCAAGAAATTATTTTCCAGGATCTAACACAAATTACTAACGCTATAAACTCCTTTGGAACTGTTCTGATATATTCTCTTTAATATATAATAGCTATCTTGCTTCATATTTAGGTAGATACTTTAATCTCATTTTACACGTGCAGAAACTAGGCTCAGAGAAATTAAATAACTTACTGTAAGAAATTTGAGGAACTAATTTAAAATGGGTCCTAAAATGCAAGGCAAGCACTAACTACATCTATACAGACTTAAGGCAGAATTAGCTCAAAGGCAGTGCTGGGAATGAATTGTGGTGAACCTTGCTCAGCCACAAAACAGGAATTTATGAAAGTATGTGCAATTCAGGCCCACTGAAAACTAGATATACCATAATCAAGGTTTCAAATATTTTTAGAGCTGAACAAAAAGACAGAGGCCTAATATAGCCAGAATTTCAGAATGAAACCCGTTGTAGTCTATTGCCTAATTACCACATTCTAAAAATAATGAACGACAAATCTTGTCCACCTACAAGCATAATGTTCCAGTATAAGCACACAGATGTTTACTATGTAGGAAGATGATGGCTCTTCCTCACATTTGCTTGTGTCCTCAAATCCTTGCAGAAAGCTTCATGAATTAGTGTCTGAAAATTAAAAATAGCACCCAGTTCAATTGCCTCAACTCCAAGCACACTATGGTTCCCCAAGTTTTCCCTGGCTAGCAATCTTCTTTACAGAGCAAGGAGTTATTTATAGTCACAGTGAACAACTAAGAGCTAAGATTACCCTGCTTTGGCCCAGTCCTACCCGACATAAAACCACTCTATAAACCTGAAACAACTACTTTTAACTAGTCATTAAGTTCACATGCAAATACAGACCTGATCAGAACAAAGCCTTTAAAACTTTAATAGACATGAAACATGTTCAAGGACAGCCTGAGAGCTCTATAGCTAAGACGTCTCGGCAACAACAAAAGACTGGAAAAACTTAGTGATTTTTTAAAACCGTATTATCTAGTATCACAAGCAAAACTTGAAATATACTTAGAAATCCTAAAACAGTCTAACTAATGTAGTTTTAAAATTTAAAAATAATTGAGTCTTGAGCCAGTAAGAAGGCTCAGTGGGAAAGAGCCCTTACCACCAAGCCTTACAACCTGAGTTCGATACCCAAAATCCACTTCCTAGGAGAGAACTTCTGTTTTCTGACCTCGAAAAGTATGCTATTTGCACACACACACACACAAAAAGTTAAAAAAAAAAAAAAGTGAACCACTGCTGTCATGACTATTGCCCCTGCCTATAAAAATTCACCCAGTATCCCCTCTCCTCCACCTCTCCCACACCTACTATATGGGTGTATGTGTGTGTGTGTGTGTGTGTATGTGTGTAATTTACAACTTCCTTATTTGATTTGTATAAGCCTCAGGACCCATGTTAACACTGTCTTCAGAAAGGCAGAGGTGATTCTTCTAGTTAAGGTTAACTGTTCACCAAGGTGACACCAACAATGGGCTCCATAAAACTCAGCTCACTGCTCCTCATTTTGAAGCTTCTGAGATTCTGGTTATGGCAGCATAGGGGCCCACTGCTTCTTTTTCTACATCTAATAAAATAAAGTCCAAATCAGAAACATATAGCTTTACACAGGTATATACAGTATTGTTAAATCTACCAGTTTACTACTTCAAAAGAATAACAGAGACATCACAGGTGGCTTAATGCTTCCTGCCACAGAAAAACTTCCTCAATCACTTGAACCAAGGAAGCCCTAATGCATAACCAGCTTAATCCCTATCTAATACACAGAACTATTAACACTACAAATTAAAAAGTTGCTCGTTTAATACACTAATTTTAATATTTAATAAACATTCAATAATTTAACACTTAAACATTGTAAATCAATAACTAATAGCTATTATTCATCAATCATCCATTAATTGCAATGAGTTTTTATTGACCTCTCCATAATGTGTCTTAAAATGCAAGAACCGGGAAAGTGATGGTAAAAGGTCACTCTGCCCCTCCCTCGAAGTACAGGACTCTTCTAAAGGACCAGTGCAGCTCCCACTCCCCCATCAAGCTTCTCCATGAGGAAACTGAGGTTCAGTTCTCCAGATATCAAAACTCTAACTGGCTAAAAGGCAGAGTTGATACTATCCAGAGTCTAAGTATCTTCTTTGCCCATATCAAAGGGAAGGTTAGAGCTAGAAAAGCAAAGAAAATGCACAGGTTAGCCAAGATTATCACCAAACACGCACAAACGTGGAAGTCCTCGCCTGGTAATAAATAAATAAATCTTCCTATTTCAAAACTGCAGGGGCGAAGCAGTGGGGCCTCTATCCAACAGCCTGTAGGGAGTTCTCCTAGGGAGTCTCTCTTAAGTATTGTATCATTTTTTATGGGTAACCGTCTACCTAGAGAATGGCCTCAGGGAAAAAAAAAATGAAAATTGTGTTAAAAAGCAAATATAACTATTCTCATCCACTTACATTAAAATATACATTCTTTTCTCTGGAAAACTGCCTGACAAGAAAAAGTTTAAAAACTGTTCAAATAAATGTCAAGAATCGGGCCACGAAAATCGTCTCCACAGTAAGAAGAAAAGAATCCCGTCACATGTTAGTTATCACCTACATGCCTCCCTCTAAAGGATCGTTCAGTTGCTCATAAGATTATCAGGCTTCTTTCAAAACACAAACGTGAAACAATTGTACAGGAGGTTGAAAAAAAGTCCAGGCTGGGAACGGAAGTCAAGTTCAGATTCTCTTCCTTCCTCAAGCAAGACCGAGAATTAAAGAACACTCCCCACAACACACACAGACCCAGACTCGCGCGCACACGCCCGCACACACACACAGACACACGCGCGCGCGCGCGCACACGCACACCCCTCGCAATCCCTGACCTCTCCACCTGTAGCAATCAGGGCAGCAGGCCCAAGTCTGCTGGGAATTCGGGCTTTTCTTCACTAGGGGCAAAGGTGGGTGGGTCAAGGGTGAGCAGAGAAGTTTGCAACCCGTTCGTTCCAACTTGAGCACCTTTTTTTTCCTGCTGCTTGGCTCGTTCCCACCAGCCTGGGACACTTCAGACTCGGGCAGCGCGGGCGTCCCCGGGAGCGGGCACCCACGGGGACGCCCGGCTGGGCCCGCGGCCCGCCCCACGCCGCTCCGCGTGGGCGCCGCGAAGGGGAAGCCGCGGCGGGGCGGAGGGGCGGGGCGAGCACTTCCTGACTCGCATTGTCCACGCGCCGCCCGCGCCGCCGGGGCCCCGCCGCCGCGCCCGCCCGTCGGGGAGGAAGTTGGCGCTCGCCCCGCCGCTGGCGTCTTACCGTTCCTGGCGTCTCCCGCGGCGGCGGCCCCCGCGGCCGCGGCGGCGTTGGCGGCGCCCGCGCCCGCCGCGCCCGGGCCCGCCGCGCCCGCGCCCGCCGCGCCCGGCGACACCGCCCCGCAGCCCGCCGCCGCCGCCAGGGCCCCTCCGGCCGCCGCGCCGGCCGCGCCCGCCGCCGCCAAGGCCCCGGCTCCATTTTCCTGCTCGTCGCCGCTGCTGTTGGCGCGCTTGTTTTTGCGGCCGCCTTTGCTGCTCTTGGGGTTGGGCATCTCCCCGGCCCGCTGCGGCGCCCGGCGCCCACCACGGCGGCTCCCCGCGGCGCCGGGGCGGCCCGGGGAGCGCGGGCCGGCCGCGGGGCTCAGGCGCCCGCCCCGCCGCGCGACCCGCGCCGCGCCATCCCGGCCGCCGCGCCGCGCCCTCCCGGCCGAGGCCCGCGCGCGGACGCGCGGCCACCCGAGGCTCGCAGCCGCGCGGGCGCCACGGGCCCGCGAGCGGAGCGACACGCTCGGGAAGCTGAGGGAAAAGGCGGGTCTCGGGCTTGTTTTGATTCGGCTGCGCTGACACGCTCGGGGCCCGCCCCCGCCCGTGACGACACTGGGGCTTGCGCCTGGTCCCGCCCACCAGGTGACCTCACGCCGGGCGGCCCGCCCCCGTGACGTCACGCTCCGCGCGCAGCACACTGCCCCAGTGACGTCATCCGGGCGCCCTCGGGTCGGGGTGGGGGTCTCCCGGGTCGCCGGAGTGGCCGACAGCCTCGTCTGAGAGCCAGGCAGTGTCAAGTGAAGTTCCCTGACCTTCTCGCCTTACGGGAACGTGGAAGGATAAGCAGGTGACCAGAACAGGGAAGGAAAAGGAAAGGTTTCCGAATACTAATCCCTTCAGTGGCTCCGCCGCTCAGTAATGGTACAGAAATAGGAGTTCCTGGACAGTGCAGATGCTCCCCTGCGTGGGACTTGTTCAGGCTTGTGGTGGAGAGCTCATTTAACCCAGACCTACCACCCAGAGACCCAGGTGTTCTGTCAGAAGCAGAACAAGCCTGGAGGAGCCAGGCCGCACAAGGACTGAGTTGTCTGGGGAGAAGGGCCCCTGTGTGGAAGACGTTAGAGGTGAAGATGTGAAGGGACCTCCATGCTCTGCAGTGGATGGCCAAAACAAAAGGAGCTCAGTGCAATCTTCGCAGGTTCTTTGTCTCATAATGATTTGTCAGGGCCTTGTTTTTTAACCTTACGAGTCCTTCCGGTTTTCTGTTTTTATGGAGTTCCTCACTGTATGAGTGTGTGTGTCTATGTGTTACTCATGCTCTTTGGCTCTTTTCCTTCTGATTGTTTTGTCCTATTCTGGTTTGTTTTCTTATTTATTTTATTTTTGTTTAAATGCATATGTTTTCTAAGGAGAGACAGAAAGGGTTAATTTGGCTGGGGAGGAAGATGGTGAGGTTCTTGGAGAAGCTGGGGAGGCAAACTATATCAGAATATATTGTGTGAAAAAATCTATTTTCAAGACAAGAAAATTAGAAAGAAAAAGATGTGAAGGCACGGGACTCCCGGGAAGAGGCTGATGGGGTCTCCTCTCTTCTGCCCTTTTTGCAGAACAGCTCCTTTCCACCCTGCAGAGTGATCCCATGGAGTCACCTTCTCAGAAAAGCTCTCAGAGGATCGCAGTTTTGGTTGTTTTTTTTTTTTTTTTCTCTTGTCTACTTCTGATTATGGTGGTAATGTGTATGCTTAAGTATTTCTCATCCATCTCCCTCACATAAAACCACCATATTTGTGTCTTGGGGGCTGTAAGAAGAAACTGACATGAACTTGGTGAATGTATAAATAGGGTTTTTGATCCCTGATTACAGAGAAAGACTGTTTTAACTCGGTTTTACAGTGTCCTCTTCCTATAGTGTGATCTTTAATTACCTCAACAGTTGAGGTACTGTTGCTGTGCTGAGAAGATTAAAGAGACAGCCAAGCAGTGCTCAGAGAAGAGCCATCTGCATGATTTCCTAGCCAGAATTCTGGTGGGCAGAGCCTGGAGCAACAGGGATAGCACTGTATACCTTAGAGCAGTTGCTAGTTGGACTTTTTTAGTGGGAAAATTATGGGCCTTTTTAATATTCAATACATTATATGTTAAAGGAAAGTAATCCTTTGGAAGGCCTAACTGATAGCTAAGATGGATGGGAAGGAGGGAGAGAGGGAGGGGGAAAGGAGAAGCAAGGAGGGAATGTGTGTGTCATGTCTTTCTTTATTCCTCTCCACCTTATTTTTGAGACAGTGTCTCTTATTAAACCTGGAGCTCACCAACAGTTTGGCTAACCAGCCAGAGAGCTCCAGGCATTCGCTTGTCTCTGCCTTCCCAGCTCTGGGACTGTAGATACGTATCCCTGTGCCCAGTTTTACATGGGTGTGAGAGAGAAATTCAAATTCTCAAGCTGGTATAAGTGCTTTACCAATTCAGATATCTCCCCAGCTAAAGAATAGATATTTTGTGCTTATGTTTTCATGTCAGGCATTCACACACATACACACACACACACCCTTAAATATCAGTAGGGCAGGGCAGAGTTAGAGTGTTTCTAACTCTGTAGTCTAATATAAAATCTTCTCCACAGTCATGTTTAGTTTTTAAAATGTATGAAATACAAATTTAAAAATTGTGTGAAATACACATAAAGGACTCCTCTGCCTATATTTTTTTCTGAGCTTTAATATGTCCACTAAGCCATTACCAATCTTCTCTGATAACCCCAAGTTAGACTTGTCTCCATGGACTACCTGTATCATCTTTACCTGAAAGGCTTATACTCTCACTATGAAATTGTTTACTCGCTTCTCTCTGATTTGGACCTCCCTATAATGGCCGCAGTTGTTTCTGTCTTACTATATATACTGTGGTAGGCACAGTGTATTGTACAGTAGGATGTAAGTACAGTACAAGAAAAAAATAAATGAAGGAAAGGAGAGATATTTGGAGGTAGACACAGCAAAATTTGAGTAGCCACTTGAAATTGGGAGATTACGGAGTACAGTCAAGACATTCTGAAAACTGAAAGAAATTGTGATAGTGATTAATTAAATTGAGGTATCAGCAGGAGGACAGTGGGAGATAATATGAAGATAATAAATAAATGTGGTCCTTATGTCTCGTGAGAGGCAGTTAGAGTTCAAGATATTTGGATATTGCTTTTGGCCTGTTTTTAGTTTTGTTTTAAATTGATGAAGATGAAGTTTTAGTGTGAAGTAAAAGAAAATTGAGATAATTATTATCTTGAATAAGCACTCTGCTGTCATGCCATGTTGATCAGAGTTAGCACCCACATATCCTGTAGATAGGCATCTCCACCAGCTGCCTGCCACCTCTACATAACCAAGGCTTAAGAATTGGATACCTTCCCACAGAAATATAGCTGGCTCAAAGCACACAGACATCTAGACAGTTGCAATTCTAGTTAATTCTGTGAGCCACCTTCTTTTCATTCAAACTGCAACAAGATGTAAAGGAGGAAGGAGAAACTGGGCCATTTTTCAACCTTCATATCTAATTTTAGTCCCAGTCAAATTTGACACAGAGGGTCTAGTTCCGGTTTTATTGGTACAAAGGCAAGACACAAATCAAGATGTTATAAATAAAATTCAAGTGATATTAAAGGACCCTCTTCCTGCATTTTATACTCTATGGAATTTCAGCAGAATCCTGACATCCTAACCTTTTCCCATTTCCCACCACGTCTGGGAGTGGAGGTTGCATACAGATAAGAGAGAAAACGAGGCAAATTCCCCCTCCTTAGATACTTCCAGAAAAAGAAACTAAGACTGAAAGCTACAGAGCTTGCTGTGCCGTATACGTCTCACATGACATTTTAATCTTCAACTTCTCTGATCAACTTGTGCTCAGAAAATGCTTCAAAAATTATAATTCTATTCCACTCAGTTTTCTTTCCCCATGAATATCATGGGCCCTATCATATAGTTCTCTGAAGATGCTCCCCCCCCCCCTTAAACAGCACTATATCAAAGCCTTTGAAGATAAGCAAGTTATCCTTTGAGAAAAAGAATGAACATATCCTCAAAACTAAGTTGGGATAAAAGGTCATTGTTTCCATGTTGTAACTTTGTTGGTTTGACCTTTAGTGCCTATCTTTTGAGCTTTTGATGTTAGCCAAAATTGGTCTAGGGTTAGACCATAGAAGAGTATGTTAACTTTACTTATAAATAGAACAAGAAATAGAGTATTTAAAGAAAAAAAACCTTGCTCCAAAATATTGTAGAGGGACTCAAAGAATTCTAGAGATCATATGGTAATTTACTCAGAAGTCAAGGTGCTATATTGATCTGCTAAGTCACTTCAAATGAACATGCCTTAAGTACTGTATATTATTTATGTGATCAGTGTCTTCTGGAAAAAAGCATCCTGTATGCCTGATGTGTTCTAAACTCTGGGTAATTTTTGTTAGCACGGTGTCAAGCCATAGGATTCTTATCCATATGCATAGAAAATGTGAACAGAACAGAAAATATGTGTTCTATATGTAGTGTTTCACATGCAGAAATTTTTGTGAAATGTAAGTATTGTAAAGTCCAGGTTTACCTACAGATACAAATATGCACGTGTGTGAATATATACATTTAAAACCGAAGGGAAACAAACAAAAAAGCACCAACCTGCTGGCTTCCTGTGCTTTTAATTACTTACTTGACTCATCAGTTTTAGAGGCCCTACAGCTAGCTAGTAGATTCCTATTAGCTTTGCTATTCATAATTCCTCTACTATTGGTCACTATGATAATGTTGCTCCAACAGTTTTAAAAAATCTGGAGGCTGCTTTTTCTCTCAAAGCAGTTGAAGTCACTAAACCATAGCTCTCACTTGGGCCTATGCCGTGACTATGAATGTATCAGCTTTTCAAAAGCTTAAATGTTGGCTGTCTACTTTTAAAGTGTCAATGAAAACTACTTTAAAAGTGTCAATGAAATGAAGATTTTTGTCACCTACATTTCATATGAAGATCTGTGTTTGGTCAGATTAATTAAACCACTGCTTTCTACTGTTACATTCTGTGCATGGTTTAACCTTAGTACTTTAGTTCTTTCTTTGGCAAAGCATTGTTGGCCTTCTCTGAACACTGTTCTGAGTACATTATCTATTGATGCCAAAGAAAGGGTGTCATGGCTCACTGTCCGAGAACAAATGTGTTATCTCAGTTTCTGGGAATCAGTCACCTAGGCATGGCTTAGATAGACCCTCTAAACTCCAGGTCTCTCCACAGGCTATCCTGATGTCAGCTGGGTAAAAATCACTCTCTACTGATTCCAGAGACAGTGGATTCAACCCCTCAAGAGGTTCTGGTCAAGGATTCCCTCAAATCTTGCACCTGAACCGCAGTGCATAAGCAAGAGAGTAGGTGAGGACAAATCAGCCAAAAGTCAGCCTTTATATAAAATCCTTGATTTTGTTTGCTTGGTTGGTTTTTCTGAGACAGGGTTTCCCTGTGTAGCCTTGGCTGTCCTGGAACTCACTTTATAGACCAGACTGGCCTCAAACTCAGAGCTCTGCCTGCTTCTGCCTCCCCAGCACTGGGTTTAACGGTGTGTACCACCGCCGCCCCACTCCTTTATTTTACTTGTAAATTATACTTATTGCAGAACACTGTATGCATAGTACAGCACAGGTGTGGATATCAGAGGACAACTTGCGGGAGTCAGTTGTCTTCTTCCACTATGAGTCCTGGGGATTGACCAAACTTGGGTCTGCAGGCTTGGCGACAAGCACCTTTACCTGCTAAGCTAGCTCACTGGCCCAGAAGTCTTATGTAACCCAATGTTGGAGTAGCATCCATTGTTTTTTCAAAGCAAGTGACTAGGTTATCCCAATTTCAAATGTACATTATAGAAGGACATGAGTACTAGGGAATGTAGACCATTAATCCTCATCCTTAGAGTCTGTCTACCATAAATATGATAGTATATTATCCATAATCTAAATTGTACTTCTTAAGATTCAGGTCTTAACCATTCAGGCCTTTACAGCCATTGAAGCAGGACAGTCTCCCCAAGCATGGGAGCTAAAATGTTATGCTCAGGATGCGAGGCTAAGAACTGCACTCAGGGTCAGCCGCTTTCGACCCAGAGAAGAGCATGTCTGATTGCATGCGGGTTGATGCCCCAGGTCCCGCCTCTAAGAAAAAGGTATCCGACGGGTCTGATGCTCTTTGGGTGGATGACACCTAAATGAACATCGGTACAAAGTCCCAATTTATTTCTAATATCAGAGATCAGACCTCTACTCTTGCCTGATGCGTCTAAAACAAAAAGGGGGAACTGTAGAGAGCTGCGTAATGCCGCGCCTTAAAGATGGAGCTGGTTTCCGCCTTCCACCTTCCCGATGGTGAGTGCTCTCTGTCACAAACAACTCCATATTTGGCTAAGTCTGAGGATCTGGCTTGCTTCCATGTATGTGGACCTACCTGCATTGCCCACGTGGCACACTGGGGTTGGCTACCCAGAGGCTATTTAAGCTGTGGGCTGGCTTTCCCCAGGGTCAGAAGATTGTTCAAGGTTCCTGAATAAACTGCATTGAAAATAATAATAATAATAACAATAATAAACAATAATAATAAAAAAAAAGATTCAGGTCTTAAATGCCCCTCAGTGGCTCCTAGACTAAAATCTTGGTCATGAACTTGTGGCTCTGTTTGGAGGTGACTAAACATTATGGTATGGAGTCTAATTGATAGAAGTTAGGAGTGGTGTGCCGCTGAAAGAGAAATCAACCTCTCTCTCTGTCTCTTCCCCCTTTTTGGCCCCACAAGAACAATGTGCCTCAACATACTCTCCCTCCCATGATGTGCTAACCTCAAATCAGACCTCAAATCAACAAAACAAAGTGACACTATAGATTTTAAATATTTTATCATGATTTTAGAAATACACCAGTTCCCACGGATTTAAGCTTAGTTTGGAGAAGAAAATGTTAAGTTATTCTAGCTCTTCCTTTTGAAATTATTGCTTCAGCAAATCAATCATTAATGGTTTGAAATAATTAAATCTCAAGAATTATTTATATTAACTGTTATAAAAGATCTTTTCCTGAAGTGTTTTAAGCCTGTGTATTCAAAACACTGTTGGCTTTTAGAATAATCACAGTGTTCTGCACTGTGGGTCTGAAGGTCTGCTCCAAGGATACACATTTTCTTATGTGCTAAGGCTGCTGCAGTGCTTGTTTCTGGAACTAATTTTGATTGACATGACTAGAATTAATTGTCAAGAACACTTTTCCTTCTTTGTTTCCATTTGGAACAATTTCTATGAAGAAGAGCCTAGGGATACTAATTATATGGGAGATGCTTCTCTTTATGTGCCTACATAAGTCTAAAAGCACTGTATATTTTAAGAGTCACAATATGCATTAGTGTAGTAAGAAGGTTCCCTGATTAATAGCATTCCCAGCTGGCTATGGTATGTATTCTTATTGTGGCTAATACTAGCCTAGCAACATAAAACAGCCATTGAATCCAGGTGGATTTTATTGCAGGTTTTACTATTGGCTTTCATGAGGCTGTGGGAGTAGGTTTCAGTGTTCTAGATAACATATGGAACAACACAGATATATTGTTGCCTTACATTTGAAACACCAGGAGTGGGTGATGTCTGTGTTCTGTTGAGCCTCTGGTCAGTTCTGTACTTATAAATGTGGTAGCATTTCTCTTGGAAGCTTCCCTTTTAAATGCTGAGACATTGATTGTTCTTAGGTTTTTTCTGGCTTGGGCCATTATTTTGGACCATTAAAATCTTCAAGTTTGGTTTATTTAAAACATTCCCAAGAGGATCATAGCAAGGACTCCACCCATCACTAATTCTGCAACACTTTCACATGTGTATGATGGCATGAAAGATCTGCCTTGAGATGAAATATTGCCTATTAAGATTGTGTGTGTGTGTGTGAAATGGACCAACTGAGAAGACACTAGCTAGGCAGCATGTTTACTTTATTGTTTCTGAGCTAAGGAATCATTCTGTTTAGGAAAAAAAAAACTTCCAGATACAGGGAATTCTTTCTTGTACATCAATTCAGGACAGTCTTGGTTATTTCCTTAAGCAGTGATTTTTCAACCTTCCTAATGCTGCAAAACCCTTTAATACAGTTCTTCATGTTGTGACCCCAACCATAAAATTATTTCATTACAACTTCATAACTATAATTTTGCATATGCACATTTAATGAAAATACTACAGTCAGGATCCTTATTTAGAAATAAGGAACTTTGTTTAGTTCATCCTTTAGTGTTCACAGGAGAGGCTGCTCCCTTCTTGTCTATAGGTGACACTTGGATTTACAGTCATTTCTTTTGCCTTACCATGGAAGAGAAAAATCACATTGCTCAAATCACCAGATGGTTCCTTTCAATTATAAAATAGTGAGCCTCTTGGTTTACTTTAAGAAATACTTACCAAGCATATAATAAAATCCTTGCCAGATCTCAGTGCAAATTGATAAAGAAGCAAATCCTAGTCCACTCTGAAGGAGTTCATAGCTGAGGGGAAGTGAGGGGAGTCATACTTAGGACTTTATTCAGAAGAATTTCCAGAAGGGAATGAAAAAAAGAAGTACAACATGAGCAATAAAATCCACTGGAGGTGAGTAAGAAGGAAAAGGCAGTGATAGGATCATACAGTGAGATGACAATAAGGATGTATCTGCTTCAGTGTACCAGGAATTTGGCTCTCAGGTTTTTGTCAGAAATGGGAGAAATGTCATTAGTAAAACAATTCACAAATTCTATCAGATAAAAGCACACTAATTTCCCAGGGGGGAAAAGCCAACCTGTTCCCCTAAACAAACAAACAAACAAAACTATATGAGTACTGAAGAATTTCCTTTATAATAGTCTTACAGCTATTGAAGGCTTATCACAAAACCAGTGCAGTAAAGGCAGATTTACAGGACTCTACTCACATAGATGATTTTGTAACAGTGCAGTAAGTGTTGGGGGGGGGGGGATAAAAATGTGTTTGCAGTGCTCTGTGACAACAGATGGGATGTGGCTGCAGTTTTATCATTCAAAGTAGGAACAGACAGAACTCATCATTGAGATGCTCTGCAAACTTGCATTCAGTTTCCAAAGGAAATAAGCAGGTTCCAGTGCAAACACCAATTTTTTTTGGATACAGAAATTTATTATAGATGGAAGCAATTTGAAAAGTAGTATCAGCATTGAAAAATCAAAGTAGACTTTCAATGATAAGTCTCATTTTCAAAGAAAAGATGTACACCTTATGCATCTCGGCTCACCTTTAATATTTAATATTCAGAATAATTTGTAATAAATTTTAAAAATTGACTCTGTTTACCAAGGTGTCTTAGGTAGTGTTTCTATTGCTGTGAAGAGACACTATGACCATGGCAACTCTTACAAAGGAAAACATTTAATTGGGGTTGGTTTATAGTTTCAGAGGTTTAGTCCATTATCACCATGTCTGGAAACATGGTGGCATACAGAAGTGCTGAAGAAAGAACTGAGAGTTCTACATCTCAATCCAGGCAGCAAAAGAAAACTGTGTTACACTGGACATACCTTGAGCATCTGAAACCTCAAAGTTTGCCCCCACAGTGACACACTTCCTCCAACAAGGCCACACCTACTCCAACTAGGCCACAACTTCTAATAGTGCAACTCCCTGTGGGCCACACATTCAAACACATGAATCCATGGGAGCCATTCCTCTTCACCATACAAGGGGTGGTAGTCCAAACAACGAATGCATGTTTTGACTTTCAGATTTCAAGTAGATCTCCCCAGAAGTCCAAGAGCACAGACCACAAGCTGTTCTTTGAATATTAGTTCTGATTCCATATTGATTTATATTTTTAAAATAAATTACAAGTTCAAGAGTATTATCTTTACATGGCAATAGGTAAACAATGAGGAAAACAAAAGAATACTCTGAATATAAAATAATCCACACATCTAATGTCCAGTAAAAGGTTATAAATTTCCAAATTATTAAGTAAAGGGGGAGTAACAAGGTTTGATTTAAATAGAAGTGAAGTATAGCATGTTTCTAATGCTGACATTATGAAGCTAGTATTTTTCATCAGGATTCCACCAGGCACCACGGGCGAGGGGACCTCTTCAGACCATAACTAGCTTTCCTATTATGAGTAATAATCTAGCCTCTGTGAGCTGGATGGGTGCCTGACAGGAGGCTCAGTAGTGGCATGATTGGGACTGACACTTGACAGCCAAGGATAATGTCAGATCTCTACAGATGAAAATGCAGAGAATGAGATGATGGGCAGGAAGGAGGCCTCTCAAATCTTACTCAGATGCCCATGCAGTCTTCAGAAACGTTGACATCCACATTTCTTTTGGGGTGATAAGGAAATATTTGCTCAGATTATAGAACCACATTAAAAAATTTAACCAATAGAGCATTAGATGTAAGGCCAATATTTGATATTTCCCAGTAAGAAAAATCAAACACTTAAAATCCATCTAGATAAGTTTTTTTTTCCTTTGCTAAAAGCAGATGTCAACTTAGTGCTACAGACATTTGAACAGAGTATTAAGTCATGACTTAGAAGATAGGGGGAGAGGTATTTCATTAAAAAAGTGGAGAGGTAGTTTTGAGGGAGAAAGAAACTGGAGTTTTGTGTGGGCAGGATGGAAAGAAGGAAAACTTTGGATGAAGAGACATGTTTCACACAGCAAAACATCTGTAACATCTCCCACCCACCAGGCTTGATTCACATGGAGAACCACAGATAAAATGACAACCTTTAAACATTGGCATAGGGCAGATTTTATTAGAGTATTATAGTATTTAATTTATTATAGTATTTAATTCCTCATACTGAGTCTTTGCTTTTACATCTTTACAAATAATTAAAAGATAAACTTGGATGAGGTCAAAAGGATAAAAGAAAAAAAAAAAAGAAAATTGTGAGGAGATTGAGGGACAGAAGGATTTTCACAGGCCACAAAGGTGAAATGGCTGTGGAAGTAGAAGATGCCAGAGTGGGAAGATACTTTATCCACTCACTATGTGTTCCTAACCTAACAACCTAGTAAAGATGATTGAAAGGCTATAGACTTTTTTGGCTTCACCTCATTTTTTACCATTTTGTTCATTGCATTTCCAGATCTTGTAGATTATGCCTCCACAGGCCTTCTATATGAACACACATGTATACACACACACACACACGGGGGGGGGGGGAGGTTCTATTTCCATTGCCATCTTTTAATCATTTGTAAAGGTATATTTCTAAGCCGTACTCCTTTGTTCTCAACTTGTAGACTTTACCACGTCCTGGACATCCTTGCGTATTTATATGAAAGCAACTGAGAGAAAGGGAAAAGAGAATCTAGACAAGAATTGAAAGAAATAGAATAAAAGGAAAGAAGAAGAGGAGAGAGTAAGAGAAATTCTGTAGTGTCTTTAAATGTAAATAATATAATAGGCCCTTAAGACTCTATTTCCTTTGAAAATAAGTTTTCTATCCTTTTTTTATTTTATAACTGAGACCTTATTTCATTTGGAATGAGTGTCTGCAATACACTTTAAGAACTTAAGTCACACAATACATATTCAAACACCAATGATTTGAATGTGCATGTGGTCATATACTTGTCTGCATAAGTGCGCGCATGACAGTGTACAAGTGTGTGCAGACATGCATAGGTCGGGGCTAGGGATCTCAGCACTGATGTCTTTCTCAGTCATTCTACACATTATATTTTTTAATTTTAAATTTATTTATTTATTACACTTTATTCATTTTGTATCCCTGCTGTAGCCCCTCCCTACCTCTTCTTCTTCTATGTCCCTCCCCCAGCCCAGTAATAGGGAGGTCTTCCTCCTCCCCTCCCATCTGACCCTAGTCTATCAGGTCTCATCAGGACTGGCTGCATTGTCTTCTTCTGTGGCCTGGTAAGGATGCTCCTCCATCAGAAGGAGGTGATCAAAGAGACAGCCACTGAGTTGATATCAGAGACAGTCCCTGTTCCACTTACTAGGGTACCCACTTGGACACTGAGCTGCCATGGGCTACATCTGTGCAGGAGTTCTAGGTTATCTCTATGCATGGTCCTTGGTTGGAGTAGTATCAGTCTCAGAAAAGACCCCTTTGCTCAGATTTTTTGGTCTGTTCCTCTCCATATGGAGCTCCTGTCCCCTCCAGGTCTTTCTATCTCTCCCTTCTTTCATAAGTTTCCCTGCACTCTGCCCAATGTTTGACTGAGTCTCAGCATCTGCTTTGATACCCTGCTGGATAGTCTTTCAAAGGCCCTCTGTGATAGGTTCCTGTCCTACTCCCTGTTTTCTCCCTCTTCCGATGTCCATCCCGTTTACCTTTCTGAAAGATTGAGCGTCTTACCCAGGGTCCTCCTTCTTGATTAGCTTCTTTAGGTGCACAGAGTTTTAGTATGATTATCCTATATTATATGTCTAATATCCACTTATAAGTGAGTATATACTATGTGTGTCTTTCTGCTTCTGGGATACCTCACTCAGGATGATCTTCTCTATTCCCACCATTTGCCTGAAAATTTCATGATTTCCTTGTTTTTAATTGCTGAGTAGTATTCCATTTATAAATGTACCACAATTTCTGTATCCATTCCTCAGTTGAGGGATTTCCAGGTTGTTTTCAGCTTCTGGCTATTACAAATAAAGCTGCTACAAACATGGTTGAGCAAATGTACTTGAGCATATTTTAGATATATGCCTGGAAGTGATATAGCTGAATCTTGAGGTAGCACTATTCCTAATTGTCTGAGAAAGTGCCAGATTGATTTCCAAAGTGGTTTTACAAGTTTACATTCCCACCAGCAATGGAGGAGGGTTTCCCTTTCTCCACATCCTTTCCAGCATGTGTTGTCACTTGAGTTTTTGATCTTAGCCATTCTGATGTGTGTAAGGTGAAATCTCAGGGTCGTTTTGATTTGCATCTCCCTGATGACTAAGGACTTTGAACATTTTTTAAGTGTTTCTCTGCCATTCGGTATTTCTCTATTGAAAATTCTCTGTTTAGCTCTGTACCCCATTTTTAATTGGATTACTTGATTTGTTGCTGTTTAACTTCTTGAGTTCTTTATATATTCTGAAAATTAGCCCTCTGTCAGATATAGAGTGGGTGAACATCCCAATCTGTAGGCTGTTGTTTTCTTTTGATGACAGTATCCTTTGCTTACAGAAGCTTTTCAGTTTCATGAGGTCCCATTTATTGATTGTTGATCTTAGAGCCTGTGCTGTTGGTGTTCTGTTCAGGAAGTTGTCTCCTGTGCCAGTGAGTTCAAGGCTCTTCCCCACTTTTTCTTCTAACAGGTTTAGTGTGTCTTGTTTTATATTGAGGTCTTTGATCCACTTGGACTTTAGTTTTGTTCAGGATGATAAGTATGGATCTATTTGAATTTTTCTACATGTAGGTATCCAATTAGACCAGCACCATTTGTTGAAGATGCTATCTTTTTTCCATTGTATGGTTTGGGCATCTTTGTCAAAGATCAGGTGTCCATAAGTGTGTGGGTTTATGTCTGGGTCTTCTATTCGATTCCATTGATCCACCAGCCAGTTTCTATGCCAGTACCGTGCAGTTTTTATTACTGTTGCTCTATAGTACAGCTTGAGATCAGGGATGGAGATACCTCCAGATGATTTTTTATTGTATAGGCTCATTTTAGCGATTCTGGGTTTCTTGTTACTCCATATGAAGTTGAGAATTTTTATTTGAAGGTCTGTAAAGAATTGTGTTGGTAATTTGATAGGAATTGCATTGATTGTATTGTTTTTGGTAAGATGGCCATTTTTACTATGTTAATCCTGCCAAGCCATGAGCATGGGAGATCTTCGATCTTCTGATATCTTCTTTTATTTCTTTCTTCAGAGACTGAAAGTTTTTTTCATACAAGTCTGACTTGCTTGGTTAGAGCTACACCAACGTACTTTATATGCTTTGTGGCAATTGTGAAGGGTGTTGTTTCCCTAATTTTTTTCTCAGCCCATTTGTCTTTTGTATACAGGAGGGCTACTGATTTTTTTTTTTTTTTTTTTAGTTAATTTTGTGTCCAGCCACTTACCTGAACATGTTTATCAACCATAGGAGTTCCCTGATATAATTTTTGGGGTCACTCAGGTATACTATCATATCATCAGCAAATAGTGATACTTTGACTTCTTCCTTTTTGAACTGAATCCTTTTCATCTTCTTTAATTGTCTTATTGCTCTAGCAAGGACTTCATGAACTATGTTGAAGAGATATGGAGAGAGTGGGCAGCCTCACCTTGTCCCTGATTTCAGTACAATTGCTTTAAGTTTCTCTCAATTTAGTTTGATGTTGGCTATAGGCTTGCTGGATATTGCCTTTACCATGTTTAGGTAGGTGCCTTGTATCCCTGATCTCTCCAGGACTTTAAACATAAATGAATGTTGGATTTTACCAAAGCTTTTTCAGCATCTAAAGAGATTATCATGTGTTTTTTTTTTTCTTTTAGTTTGTTTACATGGTGGATTACATTGATGGATTTCTATATATTGAACCACCTCTGCATACCTGGGATAAAGCCTACTTGGTCATAGTGGATGATACCTTTGATATGTTCTTGTATTCAGTTTGTGACTGTTTTGTTGACTATTTTTGTATCAATGTTCATAGGGGAGATTGGCCTGAAATTCTCTTTCTTTGTTGGGTCCCTGTGGGGTTTAGGTATCAAGGTGACTGTGGCTTCATAGAATGAGTTTGGTAAAGTTCCTTCTGTTTCTATTTTGTGGAATAGATTGAAGAGTATTGGTGTTAGCTCTTCTTTGAAGGTCTGGTAGAATCCTGCACTCTGCACTGAAACCATCTGGCCCTAGGCTTTTTTTTTTTTTTTTTTTTTTTTGGATGGGAGACTTTTGATGACAAGGGAATATAGGACTATTTAATTTATTTACCTGGTCTTGATTCAGCTTTGGTAATTGGAATTGATCAAGAAAACTGTCCATTTCCTTTAGATTTTCAAATTTTGTGGCATATAGGCTTTTGAAGTAAGACCTAATCATTGTTTGGATTTCCTCAGTGTCTGTTGTTATACCCCCCCCTCCTTCATTTCTGATTTTGTTGATTTGGGTAGTGTCTCTATGCCTTTTACTTAGTTTGGCTAAGGGTTTGTCTGTCTTGTTGATTTTCTCAAAGACCCAGCTAAAAATTTGGAATGCTTCATGAATTTGCATGTCATCCTTGCACGGGGGCCATGCTAATCTGCTTTGTATTGTTCCAATTTTAGTATATGTACTGCCGAAGCAAGTACCACATTATATTTTTGAAACAGAATCCTAATGAACTTGGAACACACTGATTGGGTAGGCTGACTAGGAGTCATTTGTCCCTGTCTCCTCAGCCCAGGTTCATAGAAGTGCTATACCAGACACCCTTTACTTGGGTGCTGAGATCCAAGTCCAAGTCCTTGTGATTGCCCAACAGGAACTTTACAAGCAAACAGTAACCCAAGCCCCAAACTCCAGTGTTCATATTATGCTTTGCTCTTAACCAAGTATCTCTTTTATTTTCCTCATAATCACCAGTTTGTCTCTATTATTATCAAGGTGATACCAAAGTGGACTAAGTTGTGTGAAGACCATTCAGCATATGTTTATCTTCCTGACTATATGATTCATCCTTTCTGAACATCTAAAATAATTCATGAAGATAAGTATGTCATCTGTCTAAAATGATTATTTTCCCATCTTAATGACCAAAATTACCTGACAAGAAGTTCTTCAGCTATTATAGTTTCAGACTGTGATCCTAGTCATGTGCAAGGACAATGGCTGGCTGTTGATAGCCAAGATCCCCTGTTACTCTCACATGGACATCCTCAGGCATTGAGAAAGAAAACTCCACGTTATTTGCAGCATCCTCTGTTTTGTTAAAGAATAAATTTTGCTCACCGTTTTTAAATCAGTCTTAATGAGATAACATTTCATAAGGAATATGTTTTATGCAATGCATTTTTTTCCTTCAAGAAAAAAAGGATATCTAAATGAAAGGTTTTAGCAAAGTGATATATGTGATTTCACTCAGGTCTGTAATGGAAATCAATCTGCCATGAAAATACCCTTGCAATCAGGCACAACTTAAGAGATAACTAGCCAAAATACATTGGCTGCTTTTAAGTAAAGAACACTATGGAACATATGGAAAAGGAATTCAAAGACACAAACTGGATGATATGTGGGATTTGTTTGTTTGTTTGTTTCTTATAGTGCTGGGGTGGAGCCCAGAGCCTTAAGAATTCCAGGATTCCAGCAACAACAGTCCCAGCCTGTTTTCTAAAGCACTAATAAAGCAACAACAGTCCCAGTCTGTTTTCTAAAGCACTATTAAAGTCCCCTAAGAAGACACTGCTGTCCAGCATGATTGGGGTACTCTAGTTTACAAATCATTCAAAGTCTTTGGGGGGGCAGGGTGTCTCCATGCATGCCCCCAGCTATCCTAGACTGGCATTGAATTCACAGAGATACACCTGTTCTGGCTTTCACTCAAATCTCTATTCTATCACTTGAAGGTTAGTCCCTTGCTGGTAAAGTGCTGGTGAATTATCATTTGAAACCAAAATGCAACAGCAACAAGATCACTCATTGTTGGTTTTTTTTTTCAGCTCCATAGTCTTAGTCTGTGAAGAGACCACTGCAGTCATTTCCCATAAAGTTCTAAAGATCCTTCCAGACATCTTCACCAGATCACTTAGTCTTGTTTTGACTTTAAACTAATTATCTAGAACTAACACTGCATGAGACTGTGTACTATATTATAGGATATTTTAGGTTCTAAGAAATTACAAATATTTTTAAACTTATTTTTATTTTATGTGTATGAGTATTTTGCTTGCATGTATGTCTGTACACCACATGTATGTCTAATTTCCTCAGGGGCCAAAGGAGGACATTGATCTCCTAAGGCAAGCAGATTTGCTCTGCTGTACATGACCACCATGACATAATGCCTTGCTACAATCCCAAAGCCATGGAAGGAACCAGTCACGTACTAAAGCATATAGAACAGGGAGCCAAGTAACTTTGTTTTTTCACTGTGAGGGGTTTCAGTAGTGGAAAGCTAACACAAATGCACATTTCCATTCTAGCTGTTTATGAGATTTGCGTAGCTCATTAGTATATGCAGAAGATACGAAACAGTGTGGTATTTTTTTTTTTCCAAATCATATGTACCTATTCCCTTTTGTTTTCCTATGTTGACCTCATCCCTAGAGCCTCCCTAGCCAGACTTGAAGCAGAGAGCTTTGGGAGTGGAAGACTTAGGGAAATTTTCTTCTCAACGTGTTTTGAAAGTATTAGAGGACAGGACTCATTTTTAGTACAATAAACTTTTGTTAAAATTGTTGCTTATAATCTTGGGGGATGTGTGAATTGTTCCAGCATTGGGTAGAACTTCAGTGTTTAAAAACAGCACTCTGAAAGTCTACCACTTCCCCTTTCTGAGGTTAGAAGCAAGTATCTGCTCTCAAGACCATAGCTAAGATCTTATCTTCTCTTGTTTTTCTACTCCGATAGGCGGTCCCAGTACTTATCCTCATAGAATAGAAACAATGGTTGATGATCGTTCTTTTTCTGGTTCCAACTGAAAAAGCAGCAGGTGCCTGTGCACATGTGTGTACACACGTATACACACACATGAGTCTTTCTGGTATCCTGAAGCTCATGCAGCCATTGTATTTCTAACTCTCCATTTCCTTTGTGATAAGAAATTCATCAGATTATTGGGGGGGGGTCCAAGACAAGGTTTCTCTGTGTAGCCTTGGCTGTCCTGAAACTCACGCTGTAGACTAGGCTGGCTTTGAACTCACAAATCCACCTATCTCGGTCTGCCAGAGTGCTGGTGTTACAGGCATCTGCTACTGTGTCTGGCTGTTTTTTAAATATAAATTTGTTAGATACTTTGTTCACTTTAGGGAATTAATTCATAGTTTACTAGCATGATGACGTCTTTTGGGTTAACAGTAGAGCTTGCATTTATTTCCATTGTTTAATTAAAGTGATGTGAACCTCTGTTCACCCCTCTCTTTTCATCCTCTTCTCTCCCACCTTATTGTATTGTTTTGTACTATATTTTCAGACCAAGACTGATAATGGATAACTGAAGGCATGAAGAGTATAATCACAAATGAGAGAGACAGTATACTTAAATATCTAAGAAGAAATGTGAGAATGTAAAAGAACAATGTCAAAGAACAAAATCATAGGGCCCTCACATTGAGATTGTAATTAGTTAACCTAGAAAATAGTTTGATCTTCAACTTTTTCAAAATAACTTCTTAGAGCTGTAATTATAGCTTAGTGCTGGAGGCCTGCCCAGCATGCCTAAGCCCTGAATTTATTAAACTGCAGGACACTCACTGTATCTCTCTCTCTGCATTTATGAGAAAGACAGTGAGAGGAAAGAAGGGGGAGAGGATCAGGAAGAGGGAGGGAGAAAGAGGCAAGAGCATGCACTTGCTTACCTCCCCAGGGAAAATTTTTCCCATGACAAAATTGAAGAAATACTGACTTAGAGCAATTATAGAGCACTAGGGCAGTTTTGTGAAGGTCTTGTAAAACAGTGAAGCATAGTTTTATTGTGTAAGTTAAAAAAGATGAGTAGATCAAGAACTAAGAAGGGAGAATGGATTATGTTCAGAGCTGGAACAGAGCTTTTAACCAAGAACAATTTAAAGTATCAAGAAACCCATGATCCATGCTTTATCTCCTCTAGGTACTTGGTAAGTAATAATTAAATTACATTGTGATTGAGTAGAAATAATTTTAATAGAAAACAGTTAAGTGGCTCAGATTGTCTTGTACTTATCACTAGGTCTGTTTAATTAATTCTATTCTTTTCCTAATATTGAGAAACATTAAGCCCCAGAGATCATTCTGTCCACTCTCTCTTCCCCCCACACACTATCATTTTTAGTAGCATAAGTAGTAAAAACATACTATTAGCAATTTGTGCTTCTTACTCTAAGCAGACTAAATGTTACCCTATTCCCCTGCATTAAAAATAACTTTGAAGGAACTGTTAAGATGGCTCACTGGATAAAATTGCCGGCCACCAATTCTGATGACCTGGGTTTGATCCCCTGAGCCCCCTACACATGGTAGAAGTAGAGAACTGGCTCCCACAAGTTCTCTAGCCTCCACTCCAGTGCACACACTCAAAACAAATAAATAAAACTGTAATTTTAAAAGTAACTTAGGGATTTTATAAAACTACCTGAACATAGTAGATCAGTCTTAAGAGTTCCGTAGAGGGGCTAGCGAGATAACCAGCTCAGTGGGCAAAAGCACTTGCTCCACAAATATAGTGAGCTGAGTTTACATCTCCACTGCCTACATAAAAACCAAGGCATGGCTGTACATTTCCTCTAACCGCAGCATTGCCAGGCAGAGAGAGGCAACTTCTGAGAACTGTACTATGTGCAGAAAGTTCAAAAGCAGGCTAAGGAGCATAGAGGCTACAAAAAGGTTGTACAGGACCTTTTTTCTATTCAGCCTTATCACCAGCTCCCAAGTACCAGAAGACTGGAACCAATAACACCTTTCTGTACCTCAGCTTGAACTTGGGCTTTGCCTATCTCCTCAGCAAAGTGAGCCCTCCCTTGCTTGTATAAATGGCTAGGCAAGTGTATATCTGTGTTTTGAGGGGCGAGCATATTGCTAGCATAATTTACATTTTCAGTAAAGTCTATCACTTTTTTCTCCTGCAGCTATGAACTTAATTTTTAACAAAAGCAATATAGATTATTCTTGAAGACTGTGTGACCCAGGAGCACAAACATCACACGCTATTGCCAAGGCTACTTCTTACTCTCCATAACCTGATAGTAAGACCCTTTCAATGAAGACAGAAGTTCTTGAATATAGAGAAATTTAGCTAGTGCTCAGTTGAAGGCTTCACTGCTTCTGACTGGTATTCATGGTGCTGGAAGGTACTTTGCATGCTACCAGAAGAGAAAGTCCCAAGACCTGCAGCAGAGCCCTTCCTGCAACATATACTGTTATGTGCAACAATGGGGCAAATGTTATGCAAGTAACCAACCATTTTTAACTTTCATTAATTACACTTTATTCACTTTGATAACCAACCATTTTCATTAGATTTTAAAAAGCTTACTCTATGATATGGAACCTATACCTAACACTGCTCAACTGGCCAGGAGCCTGATACTAGAGAGGGGGAAACCTACAAATATTCTGCTAAAGAAACATAAGCAATAAAATGACTCCTAATGACATGTTGCTATATTCATATATTAGAGCACTGGTCAACCTTCATCAGAGAAGCTGCTTCTTGCAGTAGATGGTAATTAGGAAAAAGATCTACAGCTGAACAGATACTTTATCACCCCCCCTCCTCAAGGCTCAGGAATCTATATAGAAGGGGAGGCAGAAAGATTGTAAGAGCCAGAGGTGTTTCATGGCTTCAAGGAAACAATGTCTTCCAGATACAACAGGACTGATGCATTTATGAGCTTACAGGGACTATGACATCATGCACAAGATCTGTACATATTCAAACCATATGAAATCCCAGCACTGAGAAGAAGAAGTGAACACAAAGTCTCACCCCAACCAAGAAGTTATTTGCAATTGATACCTGCTAGGATAGAGAAAAATCAGTTTTTTACAATTAAGTGTTGTTGAATATATCAAACACACTTCAGAGTAGGTCCCATGCCCAGGAGTAGTTGACCAACACAAAGGTACTCCATATTTTCTTGTGTGCTTTTGTTTTGGTACTTAATGGTTTTCTTTTCATTTTAGTTTGTTTTGATTTTTTTTTTCAGAGAGAGAGAAAAAAATAACATGATGTTGGGTGGATAGGAAAGCATGAAGGATCTGCGAGGAGTTGGAGGAAGAGAAAGAATATAATCAAAATATATTTATGAAAAAACAAATAAATAATTAAAATAAATAAACAAGATAATTTTTAAATGTTTTGTTTCCGAAAGAAAGAAAAGAAAAAGGAAAGAACATTTTTAATTGTATCATACAGACTTGAACAATCAAAAATAAAGAAAGGGAAGGAAGGAGGGAGGGAAGAAGGAAGGGAGAGAAGAAAAGAAAGGAAGGAAGGAACTTCTTTTTACTCATTTGAGTAGAGTATAGGTAGCTGACAGCCTACAGCTGCTTTTACCTTCAGATTCTACCTCATCTGTTGAGCAGAGCCCTTGCCAAGCACCAAGTACACCACAGGGCTATTCATTGCTGCCCAACGTGAGCGTACTCTAATGAACAACTAGTTTCAGGGCACTCTTTTGGGTTAGATAAGACAATGCAATATGAAGTACCCCATATCTAATTTGTTTCCTTTCTTGACAGTTTTATAAACATCAGATTTGTATCATGGTCTGCATCAGTTACATCATTACAAATTAATTCACTTCTCATTTTATTTTCCCAAGTATTGCACTCAAATAAAATTTTATGACCATGTTAGTTGGCTTGTCATGATTATAACAAAATACCTAAGATAACAAATTTATAAAGAAGTTATATTTTGGCTCACAGTTTGTAGAGTGTCCAGCCCATCATGATGGAGCATGAAGCAGAATAAAACTGCTTATATCATAAGCCACTACTACAGCCTCCTTGTAGACATGCTACCATGGACATAAGAACTTCCTCGAAGAATTCCCTGTCAAATGTTCTATCACTTACAATAGCACTACTTGGGCAGCGAAGCCTTAAACATACGGACTTAGGGGAGCATTCAAGATAAAAAGTGCAGCAATATTCAGAATACTTTATTGGTTTTAGCTTTCTAGGGGACACCCTTGCCACACAGTGGGGGGATACAAAGTGAATAAACAGTAATTTAAAAAAAACCTAGAAAACATTTAGAGATGAAAAAAAAAAAAAAAGAAATATTTGTGACCCAAAGTTAAGCAGTTACCATTTTAAACAGAATTTAAACAGGAGAATGAAAATCAGATTGGTAACAGCCTTTTGGGGGGGGGGGTCTGTATCATAATTCTGCCTTCATATGAATTAAAAAGGGGAAACGATTAAACAGAGATGATGATGATTCAAAGCAAAGGAAATAAGATGGTAACCCTGGGTGAAGCAAAGGAAGGGCATGTTGAAGCCCTCTCATCTTATGTCAAAAACAGAAATAATCAGAAGGGACATGCACATTCTGTAAAATACAGAAGGCACTCAACTACTATAAAAATGGCAATATTTTGATATTAACTTATAGATCTGTTATAATCCTTATCACTACCGTAGTATAAAATTGAAGAAAGATCTTCAAATGATTCCAGATTTTAGCCAGAGAAAATAATGAGTGAGATTAGGGCTTTTTAAAATGAAAATAAACTCATATGAAAAAACTAGATTTGTCAGCTCTTGAAAATATATTTAATTATAGTTTTGCACACGGAAAACATATGAAAAATCAATGTAACAACAACCAAGAATAACCAAGATAATTTCCTTTGGTCTTTTTAAAGGCTGTCTTGGTTCATGAAATTAAAATCACATTTGTTCCTCCTACGGACTATGAAAGGAACAGCTATCTTATACTTTTGTCCCTGGTTTATAAATGGCCATTTTTATGTTTACTTGGCATCGTCTCTGGGTTACTGTTGTGCCCAAGTTGCACCCTAAAAAATGTTCATGTGAGAGGAGGGGGCACTGAATCTCTCTGCACCACAGGCACAGGTGTTTTCAGGGCACTCACCCAGCTTGTTCTGTGGATGCTGGGATCCAAACTGTATTACTTGATTGCTCCCAAATTTTACCTTTAAATAAGGATAGCAGTCAAGTTGGACTAGCACAATGATCTTAGGTTAACTCTGCAGTCTCTGTAAAAAACCTTATCTTCAAAGGTGGAGATAGGAGTTTAAGAGATAGGGTCTGTGGATGCCTGCACTAGACACATGGTGATAGGCATTGCTGGTTTTGCCTTGTCAGCCTTCCTGCTTTTCTTCCCCAACCAAAATCCTCTTTGTAGCAATATTTCCCGGTAGTCACCACCGCTTCCACTACTACTTTTGAAGTTTTGTTTTGTAGGGTTTTGGAAAATGTAAAATTCTTTATTAAAAAAAATAACATAACCATGTTATAAAGGAAATTCCTTTTTTTTTTTTTTTTTGGTTTGGAGGGAAGGTTGTTTTGTGTGTGTTTGCGTGTGTATGTGCATGCGCACGTGTTTCTTTCTTTCTTTCTTTTTCCTTTTGTTTTGAGACAAGGATTTTTATTGTGGCACTCCTACTATCCTGGAGTTCATTATGTAGACCAGGCTGGCCTCAAACTCAGAGAAATCCACCTGCCTCTGTCTCCCAAGTGTTGTGATTAAAGGTATGTGCCACCATGTCTGGCTCTATGATGCAAAAATTTGGATCCTAGGTATTTACTGGAGAAGGGAAAACATACAACCACATAAGAATGTTCAAAAATTGGGCTGGAGAGATGGCTCAGCGGTTATGAGTACTTTCTGCATTTCCAGGGTATCCCAGTCCAGTTCTCAGCACCCATTCTGAGTAGCTTACAATTGGCTGTAATGGATCTGCTGCCCTCTTCTGGCATCCACGGGCATCTGCATACACATGGCATATATTCACTCAAACATATACCCATACACAAAAGTAAAAAATGGATCCTTTTAAAAAAGAAAATTCAAAGAAGACATGTGGCAGTGCATGCCTGTAACTTCAGTATTTGGAAGGCTGCAGCAAGACTATAAGTTCAAAGACAGCCTTGACTACATAACACTGTTTCAAAATCACCAACAGCAACGATAAAAAAGAATACACAAAGAAGCGTTATTCATATATGCACACATAAAAACAATTTAAATGTTAATAGCAGTTAGATAAATTATATCATATTATTAGAGTAGGTTACTGCCCATCAACTAAAATGAACAAACCACTGATCGATATTGCAACATGGAAAAATATCACAAAAGTATTATATTGATTGGATCAGTGCATATAGTATACATGTGCTAAAATATCACTGAGCCCCATGCATATGCACAGCTAATGCTTGTTAATAAAAATATATTTAAAATTGTAAGTGAAAGAAACCTGACACACAAGAGCATGTAATGTGTTTACAATTATATAAAGTTGAAGAACACTTAAGATAGTAGAAATTAAAATTTATTCCTTTCAAGTAGACTGTGGGTTTCCTGACGCCAGTGAGCTGTAGTCTCAGGCTATGGAAGAGCTGAGGAGTAGGGCCTGGGAGGAAGGAGGCCAGCAGATATGACCCACCCACGAGACTGTTTCGGAGGACAGTTACTTTATTGAAATGGCAGGGAGTGGAAGAGAAAGGTCAAGGGAGGAAGTGCTACAGCAAGAGCAGGGAACCCTCCTACATTGCTGCTGAGAATGTAAACTTGTACAACCACTTTGGAAATCAATCTGCTGCTTTCTCAGACAATTAGGAATAGTGCTACCTCAAAAGGTAGCACTCCTAGGCATATATCCAAAAGATGCTCAAGTACACAACAAGGACATTTGCTCAACCATGTTTGTAGCAGCTTTATTCATAATAGCCAGAATCTGGAAACAACCCAGATGTCCCTCAATTGAGGAATGGATACAGAAATTGTGGTACATTTACACAATGGAATATTACTCAGCAATTAAAAGCAAGAAAATCATGAAAGTTGCAGGCAATTGGTGGGATCTAGAAAAGATCATCCTGAATGAGGTATACCAGAAGCAGAAAGACACACATGGTATATACTCACTTATAAGTGGATATCAGACCTATAATATAGGATAATCATACTAAAACTGTATACCTAAAGAAGCTAAGCAAGAAGGAGGACCCTGGGTAAGATGCTCAATCTTAATTCAGAAAGGCAAATGGGATAGCCATCAGAAGAAAGTGAAAAGAAGGAAAAAGACAGGAGCCTACCACAGAGGGCCTCTGAAAGACTCTACCCAGCAGTGTATCAAAGCAGATGCTGAGACTCATACCCATACTTTGGGCAAAGTACAGGGAATCTTATGAAAGAAGGGGGAGATAGAAAGATCTGGAAGGGTCTGGAGCTCCACAAGGAGAACAACAGAACCAAAAAAATCTGGGCCCAGGGGTCTCTTCCAAGACTGATACTCCAACCAAGGACCATTCATGCAGATAACCTAGAACCCCAGCACCGATGTAGCCTATGGCAGCTCAGTCTCCAAATGGGCTCCCTAGTAAGAGGAACAGGGACTCTCTCTGACGTGAACTCAGTGGCTGGCTCTTTGATCACCTCCCCCTGAGGGAGGACAGAGGAAGACTATGAAAGATAGTCCTGGTAAGACCTGTAGGCTAGGGTCAGATGGAAGGAGAGAAGGACCTCCCCGATCAGTGGACTGGGGAAGGAGAATGGGAGAAGCTGAGGAAGGGAGGGTGGGATGTGGAGGGGATGAGTATGGGGGCTACAGCTGGGATACAAAGTGAATAAATTGTAATAAATAAAAATATATATATTACAAAAAAAGAACAGGGATTTCCAAGGGTCAGATTAGAAAACTGCCAGGCACATGATTTCTGAGAAGCCCATTCTCTGGTTTGTTAGAAGTTTAACTGACTTTATCATGACTTGGCTTTGGTCATTATGGAGTTGAGTAGGCCCAAATCTGATTTGGGTAGGAATGGCCCCACTCCTGCCATGCTGAGAGAAGTCTGGGTATGGGAAATGCTCTACCATGCCTCATCTGGCTTGGGAACCCACAGTAGACAGCAAAGAGACAGCTTTATGGAAAAATGAACATATTCTGTAGCTTGTTTTAGGTCATGTTTATATGGATATATACAATCATCATGATTATTATTGATCATAATATTAATTTAAAAAGTAATGTGCATAATATATACAAAATAATGTTTTCAAATGTATAATCAGAGAAGCATGTTAGTTAACGGTGAGCTCATGACTCAAGCCAACCAGAGTCTTCCTTAGGACCTTTCCCTGTAGTTACTAGAGAAGATTGTGGGTACTCAGGATTATGTGACCCACTTGCTTTGTCATCTTTACTGGCATATGAAAAGACACTGCCTGAGAATATACTCTACCATACATCAAGCATGGCATCTTGCTTAGATTACTCCTTCAAGCCTGGAAAAAGTCTTTTTTCCTTCTGCTTGAAGTATTGGCTTCTCAGCTAAGTTGCTCCTTAAGCATCACCCTATGCCATACACAATAACTTGAACCAGTGACTAATTAATGTGATGAGGGGGTCTTTTAAAGATCTACCTTTCCTCCATCATTTCAGGCAACTCTAGGCAGTTATTTGGGTCTAGAGTTACTCACAGAAATGGTCTCTTTCCTCTGTCCAGTCCTACTTCCTTTAGTCTTTTCTTTTATTCTGATATTGAGAGTGCTTCCCAGTCCTGTATATTCTTACAACATCACCATAAAAGAAAGCTGTCATAGGATCCTGATAACCTTGTTTGGGACTATGAATCCAACCTTTTGATCTTTTGACTATATGAAGCAATAACTTTCTTTTTTTACTTATACTTGAGTTCCTCTCACTTTCACCTAAAAGGATTCATTACAACTCCTGAGATGCAAGTTGCGGAAGTAACCTTGCATGTGAAGCAGCAGAGTGCCTAGACCTCAATTCAGCAGATATTGCCGTGCATCCACAGACGTCTAATCTGTGCCATATTCTTTTCCAGGCCATGGAATATACAATTGCAATATTCAAAGTCCCCGTCAGCAACATTTGTCTTAGAATGAGGGACGGCTTATGAGGAACTACCCTTCCTTTAAAGGATTATTGGTGGTTAAAGGTGTCAGAGGGAAGGGGTATCAATTTCTTTAGTGATATGACCACTGATGCTCAAGTAAATGACACCTTACTGATACTCATGCAGGCAACTGTAATTAAAATCTGTGGCCACATACAAATATATATATATATGAAAGTAGAAGGGAGAGTTGTAGGGAAGTAAAAGGGTTGGGTGTTGGAGGTTGATCTAATGCTAATTACTGACCCTCAAGATCTGGTTACTGCCAGATACACCTATCCTTGTTTGTGTAAACCTGCCTAAAACATACCTCATTGGTTCATTAAATGGCTATACCTGGTCAGGGCAGAATGGGGTAGGTGTGACTAAGGTTCCCAGGCTTTTCAGGATGGAAGAATCATGATAATCAGGAGAGACAGACTGAGAGACACAGGAAGAGAGGAAGAAGAAGGATGACAGGATGGTTAGCCTGGAGAAGAAACCATATGGGTCAGGGAGGAAGTACTCCAATAATGGCACAAAAAGGCCCAGATGAAGAATAAAAGTAAGTATCATGAGATTATGTGTGGAAGGTAGACCAGATGAAGAGGATTAAGGTGAATGGCATTGGCTGGGGGCTGGGAGATGGATGGTGAGGCTATTGAGACAGTGTAAGTGAAATATCTGCCTAGCTCAAGGTAAATAAGGCAATTATAAATCTGTCTGTGTCTTGTTATTTGTGATAGTGTGTTAAATAATACTGCCATGATAATCTTAGGGCTAATAATAATATATAGCCTCACTCTTTTTTTTTTTACTGCGACACATGAGCAGCAGAAAGAGGGTAGTTGAAATGACTAACATTCATTATATACATATATACATATACATGCATGAGACTATCAAATACAAGAAAAAAATAGAAAATTCGAAATCCATATTTTCAGAGAATTACACGTTAAAGGAGAAAATAGAAAACAATCAAAGGAGAAGATAAACAGTTTTAAGCAAAGATTACCCAAGCAAACTCAGATTTGGGGAATAATGGAATGCCACTGGTACTAGCAGATTAAATGGCATTATATTGGAGCAGAAGAGGCCATTCCTAGGTACCAATGTCCCTTCCATCTACAATCATCTACAGGAGCCAGAAATGTTGACATAGCCCTGTAACCCCAGCCCTTAGGTGCCCAAAGGAAAAGGATCATGATATTCAAGTAAGTTCCTATCTGCATTCCAATAGTCTCACTATAACATAGCAATATCTTGTTTCAAAGACAGGTTTTTAATAAGATCAAGAAAGGCTCTTGCAGCTAATGTGTGCCTGTGAGTATAACATTTAACTAAGACTAGATTAAATCTTTTTTTCTCCTAAACAAATACATCAGCTCTTATTCCTGGAATGCTGTCTTTTGGGCTCTACCTCAGCCTTGCTGCTTCCATATCATCCCATGTTTCTTTTTTTTTTGTTTGTTTGTTTGTTTGTTTTCCCATGTTTCTTTGTGGAATATTAGCACTCATTTCACCCTGTGAAGTGGGTATTGCCATCTATTTTGATACGTAAGAGAGCTAAGTCACAGAAAAGAGAAATAACTCCTCTAAGGTCATAAAACTGAAAATATTTTGAGACTTGGCAGCCTGGTTTGAGGCCTTAGTTCACTCTTTGGTAGCCAGAATGGTCTAACAGTACTTGTCTGTTGATCATGCCTGGCAGACTTATCTGGGTCTGTGCTTTCGGCAATGCCAAAGTCATAAGAAAAATGACTAACATATTCCAGCAACATAACACACACTACTAAATACTTTTATAGACAGGATTATTTAACATTTTTATTCATGTAAACCGTTTACACAACATTGTTTCTTTCCTACACATAAATAATTAGTACTGGTAAATATTTTAAAATGAGCCCTTGTCCTCTAAATAGAGCTAGAGATGAGTCTCTTCCTGACTCTAAAGCATGTAGTCTCCTTAAAATTACAATTAAATATGTTATTTTTCAAGTAAATGGTTTTCTGGGCCATTGGGTGTCTTATTTTCATTTAATTTCCTCTTCAGTAACATTTAGGTTGAATTCTTCACCTTGCAAATTGTAAGTTTGAAGAGATTGATTGAGAGGAATCAGAGTACACTATGGTTTTGCCAAGCTTTTAACTTGGGCAAATATCTGTTTGCTACCATCAATAAAGAATAACACTCAGGATGGTTTCCACACAGGCCCCACCTGCTTTCTCATTGAGAGACTTGGTAAATGGCTCCAACTACAAGAACGTGAGCCCAGGCCCCCCATTCTGGTCCTACCACCAGCCTTGCTCTCTCCCCAGCTTTAGGTTTGACCTCTCCAGATCAGTCTTTTATAGGTGGCTGGCACTTTGCAAGTTTCCCACTAAATTTCCTTGGACTCTTTGGTGACCATGATGATCTGAGTGCTTTTACCTGTGGCTCACCACTGATGGCATTTGTGCTCATTCACCATATTAAGCTCTTCAGAATGAACAGGACCCTTCTTTGTTGGTCTCTAAAAACAGGACTCCTGGTTTGACCTGAGACCTTTGTTCATCTCAAAGCTATGATTTCTCTCTTCCCTCAAAGACTTGAAGCACTGTCCCACAGACATGTTCTTTGGCTGAATGGCCAAAAATCAGTAATCTCTTTCTGTCCCTCTTCACATTCTTAATGGCTGTCTAATATCTGGCTGGCAATCTATGGTCATTATACATCTCAGCTCCCAAGGTTCTTCCATCTTCCTCAACCATGAGTTCCTTCTTACTCTACTCTGGGAGGAGCCTTTTCCATCATCTCTATGACTTTTGGTAAGGAGGATCAAGTTCCTTGGGAATAGATATCTCCCTTTCTGTAGTTGCTCCCTAGGCCCCCTTGGTAGAGGTCTCCTTTGTTTTGTTGCTTCAGGGAAAGAGATAAAAAGATCTGTATTTTACATACAGACCTTTCAAACAGGCTTCTAACTACTTTTCCTGCAGAAAATTCTTTCCATCCCAAAAAACTCTTTTACTTTGCTATGTTTTGTCCCCTTGCATAAGCTATGCATTTTTATCACCACGGTGTCATTGACTCTATCATGTAACTTTTAATAGATTTAATGCATTACAATGTACTATAAAAGTTCATTCTGCCCCTTAAGCATCTAAGTTAAATTCTAAAATACAGACTTGAATTTGGGGCTAATAGTAAACACTATTTTCCCATTATTTTATCATGAGATATTTACAAGTGATCTGATAATATATCGGCATGTAAATGTTATTTTCCCCAAAATAAACTCTTTTAAAATTTAAACACAAGTTCAGTTCATTAAAATTGCATGATGCAGCTAAGAATAAAAGGAATAGTTTAAATTTAATGGACAGTTACCATGTGCCATGATCTATGCTAAGCACTTTTAAGGACATTATCTCACTTAGTCCCCTAATGACCTGAAAGGCTAATGTATAACAGTAATTGTCAGTGAACTAGTTGAAGCTCAGAGAAGCTAACTAATGTTAGAGCCCCAGAGCTAGGTCACAGTGGTGATTGATTAAGACTTCAAATGTTAGCCATGAAGTCATATTGCCTCTCAAAATTAGAAAACGATTATAAAGTGTGTATGTGCGTGCAAGGTGTGGGGTATGTTGGACACATATAATAACAATTGCAAAATTTCACTAGAATATTTTGTAGTGAAATTGTAGAATATTTTGTAGGGAAGAAATGCTCGTTCTAGGCTCAAATCACTCTTTAAAATATGCTGCTACTTTTGTTATGTGTCAGTTATCCTTTGTATAGTTTCACATGGTAGAAGAAAAGGTCTCAAGACACATTATTGACCATCAAATAAGTTTCCAAATATATAAGAGGGACCACTGCTGAAATACCAACAGCCCTACCCCTAAAATGGTTATAGAACCAACCTGTGTGGCAAGAGCAGCAGTCCATGACAATAACAAAATTGCAGGTACTTGAACAAGTAGTACAAGAGCAGCTGGAGGCTCAACATCTAGAAGAGTCTGTCAGCCCATGGAATTCCCCAGGGTTTGCTGGAAAAAAAAATCAGGAAAATGGAGGAAGACAATGGACTAAAGAACAGTTAATAGAATCATTCAACCAGTGGGTCCTTTACAACCTCAAATTCCTTTTGTTACCTAGATCATGGCCTATAATAATAATTGACTTAAAGGATTGCTTTTTTTTTCCATTATACCCTTGCATGAGCAGGACAGGGAAAGGTTTGCTTTCTCAATCCCTACTCTGAAAAATAGTGGTCCAAAAAAGAGATAGCACTGGAGGATGTGTCCATGGGGAATGTTAAATAATCCTCCAAATTTGTGTCAATATTTCGTGCAACAACTGTTAGAAATAATTCATAAGCAATTTTCTCAATCTATCATTTATCATTACATGGATGATATTTTGTAGGCTGATTCTGATGCGGGTACTTTAAAAAATGTTTAGGGAAACACAAAGAATTTGGTCATTCTAGAGGTTACAGATTGCTCCAGAACAAATACAAAAAGAAGATTCACTTAGTTATTTGGGATATATGTCAACAAAAAATGTGACCACAAAGGGCACAGATCCATAGGCCCCAACTGCAAATTTTTAACAATTTTCAAAACTTAATGGAGATATTACCTGGCTGAGGTCTGCAACTGGATTAAGTACATATGAGTTAAGGAATTTGTTTCAAACGCTACAAGGAGATTCATATTTGAACAGTCCAAAATGTCTAACAGCTGAACCAGAAAAGGAGTTAATTCTGGTAGAACAATGACTGCAAGGTGTAGATGTGGATCGAATTGATTCTGAACTTGATTGTATTTTGGTCATTTTGCCTTCAACTCATTCTTCTACTGGGCTCATTATACAAAGGGAAAATAGTATTGTGGAATGGATTTTCTTAGCACATAAACAAAGTAAAGAATTAGAGACATACTAGAAAAGGTTTCTGAATTAATTATAAAAGGTAAAACAAGACTAGGTAAATTGTCAGGAACAGACCCAGAAGAAATAGGAGTGCCTCTTACTAATACTAATGAGATTATGTCATTGTGGGTAATCAATGAAGATTGGTAAAGATCTTGCAGTAACTACTTGGGAGAAATTAATAGCAAATATCCTAAAAGCAAACGTATACAGTTTATAAAAGAATTAATTGAATTCTTTCATGTATTGTAAAGGGAACACCAATTCCTGAGGCACCAGCATTCCATACTGATGCAAACAAGATGGGAATAGCAGGATATAAGTCAGACAAAATGAGCAAGGTGATGAAAAGCCCATATACCTCAGTTCAAAAATTAGAATTATATGCAGTCTTATGATACCATTAGATTTTCCTGAATCTCTTAATATAATTACTGACTCTCAATAGACAGTTGTTTTGCATTTAGGAAGTGCTGAAGTTATTCCTGATAACTCAGAATTGACTTTGTTACTTATGCAATTGCAACAGGCCATCAGAAGTAGAAACGATCCACTCGTATTTGATATTACTTGTATTTGGTCTCATACAGGTTTGCCAGGTCCATTGGCACAAGGAAATGAGGCAATCAGTTACTAGTAGGAAACGTGTTAGAAGCCTCGGAATTTCATGAAAAACACCATGTTAACAGGAGAGGTTTGAAGAAAAAAATTCTCTATCACTTGGCAAAAAGCCAAAGAAATAATTTTTTAAATGTCCTACATGTTCTCTGTATAAGTGAACTCTATTACCTGCTGGAAGTAACCCTAGGGGTACCAAAAGAAATGTGGAGGATGGATGTGCTTCATTTTGCAGATTTTGGAAAACAAAATCTGATATATTGATACATTCTCAGGCTTTCATTTGGCAACTGCTTTAAATTCTGAAAAGGCTGATTTATTGGAAATAATGGTGATTATGGGTATACTGCACAAATTCAGACTGATAACGCACCCGCATATATATCCAGTAAGATGAGGCAATTCTTTGCATATTTAATATAAAGCACATTACTGGTATACTACACAATCCTACAGGACAAGCAGTTATAAAAAGAGCTAATCGTACTTTAAAAGAGATGTTTATTAAACAAAAAGAGTAAAGCTCCCCAGGGGCAGGCTAAATAATGCATTGTTAACTCTAAATTTTCTTAATGTTGGTGAGAAAGGAACAAGAGCAGCTGAGAGACACTGGGTTATAGAAAAAAACTGTAGAACTAGATCAACCCAGTTACTATAAGGACATGTTGACAGCAGAATGGAAATCTGCAATAGTTTTGAGATGGGGACGTGGCTATGCTTATGTATCTACAGGGAATGAAAAAATATGGTTACCAACAAAATTTATAAAAGTTAGATTTGACCAGGGAAGACCTACTAGCTGAGACATGAATGTCTTCCCATGGTAAATGAATTTTAATGATACCTGGTCCTCATGATGCAAAAATGTATCTATACTATTACCTTAGAAAGTTTGTTTCTTTTCAGAACAAAAGACCAGATAACAATGAAAATAATGCAAATAGCCTGTGATTCAGTCTCACAAGCTGCCTCAGTTACTATTTCCTCAAGAATTTACATTCAGGTCAACTTCAAAAGGGCTATCCCAAATGATGGATCCAACAGAGACTAGACAGAAAACACAAAGACTAGACAGAAAACAGAGACTGGACTGAAAATACAGAAACTAGACAGAAAATACAGAGACTGAAAAAAATACAGCTAGCTTTTCCAGTGCTTGGCCAATATGCTAATTCTTAAGGGTACCCAAAAGGTGTTTTTACCCCCGTATAGCAAGACATAAGAACACAACACCCCCATTCTTAAGAGGTGGGTGGGTGTTTTTGATTGGTACGTTGTGGATTTGTCATGATTTGGGAGGAAAGGTTAAAATCAGGGATCTCTTTCTTTCTCTCTCCCCCCCGCCCTGTCTTTCTTTTCCTCTTATCTTTCTCTCCAGTGTTAGGGGAAAGGGGGAAAGGGGGAATGATAAAAGAAAGGGGAGGGGATATAGGATTATAGGATAAAATGTAGATTATTGAATCTACTATTCTCAAATATTTTACATTGGTATGGATTATTATATATTGATAGAAAATTTAAGATTGTTTTGTTCAACTTTTGCTTAATGTATTGAACATACAAAACTCATTTATTGTGTACTGACAGTATTTTAAGGTTATTTTGATCAACTTTTGCTTAATGTATTGTACATATGAAACTCATTTGAAAATGTGGTGTAAAATTCTAGTCTTGTTCCTAACAGACTAAGATCAGAAGGAAGGAGAGGAAGACCTCCATATTAGTGGACTTGGGGAGGGGCATGTGTGGAGAAGGAGGAGGAAAGGAAGGATTGGGAGGGGAGAAGAGAGGGAACAATAGGGGGTACAAAGTGAATAAAGTGTAATTAATAAAAAAAATGAAATTCTCAAAAAAAATTCTAGTCTTGTTTTTTATTGCTGAGTAATATTCCATTGTGTAGATGTACCACAATTTCTGTATCCATTCCTCAACTGAGGGACATCTGGGCTGTTTCCAGATTCTGGCTATTACAAATAAAGCTGCTACAAACATGGTTTGAGCAGATGTCCTTGTTGTATACTTGAGCGTCTTTTGGATATATGCCTAGCAGTGGTATAGCTGGATCTTGAAGAAGCGCTATTCCTAATTGTCTGAGAAAACGCCAGATTGATTTCCAAAGTGGTTGTATAAGTTTACATTCCCACCAGCAGTGGAGGAGGGTTCCCCTTTCTTCACATCCTTTCCAGCATGTGTTGTCACTTGAGTTATTCAGGAAATCATGAAATTTGCAGGTAAATGGTGGGAACTGGAAAAGATCATCCTGAGTGAGGTATCCCAGAAGCAGAAAGACACACAGGGTATATACTCACTCATAAGCGAATACTAGACATATAATATAGGATAAACATACTAAAATCTGTACACCCAAGGAAGCTAATCAGGAAGGAGGACTCTGGCTAAGATGCTCAATCCCTATTCAGAAAGGCAAAGAGGATGGACATCGAAAGAGGGAGAAAACAGGGAACAGGACAGGAGCCTACCACCGAGGGCATCTGAAAGGCTCTACCATGCAGGATATCGAGGCAGATGTTGAGACTCATAGCCAAACTTTGGGCAGAGTACAGGGAATCTTATGAAAGAAGTGGGAGATAGTAAGACCTGGAGAAGACAGGAGCTCCACAAGGACAGCAACAGATCCTAAAAGTCCAGGCACAGGGGTCTTTTCTGAAACTGATACTCCAGCCAAGGACCATTCATGGAGATGGCCTGGAACCTCTGCACAGAGGTAACCTATGGCAGTTCAGTATCCAAGTGGCCTCCATAGTAATGGGGACAGGGACTGTCTCTGACAGGAATTGATTGGCCTGCTGTTTGATCACCTCCCCCTGAGGGGGGAGCAGCCTTACCAGGCCACAGAAGAAAACAGTGCAGGCACTCCTGATGAGACCTGATAGACTAGGATCAGAGGGAAGGAAAAGAAGACCTCCCCTATCAGTGGACTGGGAGAGGGACACCAGTGGGGAAGAGGAAGGGGGGGATTGGGAGGGGAGGAGGGAGGGAGATACAGGGGGGATACAAAGTGAATAAACTGTAATTAATAAAAATTAAAAAAACAGATTTTTAAAAATCTAGTCTTATAAAAGCTAACTATTGAAAACTACTCAAGTTGGTAGTCACCTATAAAAAAATCTTACTTATAGTCTTGTTAGATACTAGTTTAGTTAATAACAGAAGTAAGCTTTATTTAGTCTCTTGTATATGTTTTCAATGTTAAGTAGATAGTACATAAATAAAAACAAGTAATGTTTGTCATCAACTGCTGATAGCAGGCTGGCTGTCCAGACTGTTGACAAGCAGGGCACTGGGAGACTGACTGTCCAACTTTGCAGAGACTAGGTAGACTAGTCCTTCAAAATTCCTGCTTCACAGAAGATCCTGTCAGATATTCTGGGCCAGTAGAATGAAGATTGGCTGCTCCGATAACACAGAGAAACCTCTGGTGACTGTCCAGGCAGTTAACTGTCTGTAGTTTCTATAGTTCTGAACGCTGTTTGTTCTATGCTTCCTACATACTTAGGTAATATTATTTCCTTCTCAAGTCTCTAATAGTATTGAAGACTGGATAATCATAGTTTTACTACAATTAAGCTTAAGACAATGGCTTATGTCTAAAAAGATGTTTTATGGTCAAGATATATGTTTTTAGGTTGATAGATAAAAATATGATAAGAAAGTAATTTAGGTACAGAACTTAGTACTCACCAGAATAGGATAGATAATGGAATATTTTTCCATGATTGCCAAATAAAAATGGACTGGACATTGTAAATGTAATTCTTACCTGATAATTCTCACAATTCTTATTGTACATAGTTTATTAATATTAGTGAAAAAGCCAATTTTTTAAACAAAAAGGAGGATGTGTAATGGAAGTTTTAGTTTCCTTAAAAACTCAGTTATGTTATGTAAATGTGTTTTTATTATCATCCCAAGTGTGGGATTTTAGTTTGTCCACAGCTGATAATTGCCTAATGCAAGGACGTAGTCTCTGCCAGCTGGAATTAGTTGAGTTCTGAGGACTTTGAGGGGTATAAATATGATAGCCCAGAGGAAGTGGCACAGCAGCTTGGCAAAGGCAGAGAAGCACTGGTTGCCACCCTTGCTGGTTTGCTGGTTTACTGGTTTGCTGGTTGTTTGCTGGTTTGCTGGTTTGCTGGTTGTTTGCTGGTCTGCTGGTTTACTGGTTTGCTGGCTTGCTAATTTGCTGGTTTGTTGGTTTGCTGGTTTGCTGGTTTGTTGGTTTGCTGGTTTGCTGGTTTGCTGGTTGTTTGCTGGTTTGCTGGTTTGTTGGTTTGCTGGTTGTTTCCTGGTGGTTTGCTGGTCTGCTGGTTTGTGGTTTACTGGTTTGCTGGCTTGCTAATTTGCTGGTTTGTTGGTTTGCTGGTTTGCTGGTTGTTTGCTGGTTTGCTGGTTATTTGCTGGTTTGCTGGTTTACTGGTTTACTGGTTTGCTGGTCTGCTGGTTACCTGTACTTCTGCATATCCTGATGACTGCGACTGGTATTGACCCCAGAAGAATCCTACAACCCTACCCAGCTTGAAAAAGTAAAGAGATCTATATTCCCCTTTCCCATCCAACCTCATTTTGGAAGAGAGGTATAAGCTTTAAGGAATCCCCAAATAAAAAGCATTTGAAATACTAGCACCCACACAGCACCCTTCACAATAGCCACAAATAATACAAAATATCTTGATATAACTCTAACCAAGCAAGTGAAAGACCTGTATGACAAGAACTTCAAGTATCTGAAGAAAGAAATTAAAGAAGATATTAGCAGATGGAAAGGCCGCTCATTCTCATGACCAGTAGGATTATCATAATAAAAATGGCCATCTTACTAAAATCTATTAATTCAATAAAATCCCCATCAAAATTCCAAAACAATTCTTTTCAGACCTTGAAAGAACAATTCTCAACTCCATATGGAAAAATAAAAAACCCAGGATAGGTAAAACAATCTTATACAATAAAAGATCTTCTGGATGTTTCACTATCTCTAATTTCAAGTTGAACTACCGAGCAATAGTAATAAAAACTACATGGTATTGGCATAAAAACAGACAGGTCAATCAATGGAATCTAATTGAAGACCCAGAAATAAACCTACACACCTATGGACATTTGATTTTTGACAAAGAAGCCAAAAACATACAATTGAAAAAAGAACGAATCTTCAACAAATGGTTCTGAACTAACTGGGTGTTTAAATGTAAAATGATGCAAATAGATCCATACTTATCACACTGCACAAAATACAAGTCCAAGTGAATCAAAGACCTCAACATAAAACCAGATACACTAAATCTACTAGAAGAGAAAGTAAGGAAGAGCCTTGAACATGTTGGCATAGGAGACAACTTCCTGAACAGTACACCAAGCACTAAGATCAATGATTAATAAATGGGACCTCATGAAGCTGAAAAACTTCTGTAAGGCAAAGGACACTATAAACAGAATAAACCACAGCCTACAGATTGTAAAAAGATCTTTACCAACCCTACATATGACAGAGGGCTAATATCTAGAATATATAAAGAATTCAAGAAATTCAACACCAAGAAACCAAATAATCCAATTTAAAAATAGGATACAGCGCTAAACAGATAATTCTCAATAGGGAATCTCGAATGGTCGAGAAGCATTTAAGGAAATGTTCAACATCCTTAGTCACCAGGGAAATGCAAATCAAAACAACTCTAAGATTCCATCTTACACCTCAGAATAGTCGGGATCAAAACCTCAAGTGACAGCAGATACTAGCAAGGATGTAAAGCAAGGGGAACACTCCTCTACTGCTGGTGGGAGGGAAAACTTGTACAACCACTTTGGAAATCAATCTGGCACTTTCTCAGAAAATTGGGAATAGCTCTATCTCAAGACCCATCTATACCACACCTGGGCATATACCCAAAAGATGCTCTCAATACAACAAGGGCATTTGCTCAAATATGTTCATTGCAGCTTTATTCGTAACAGCCAGAAACTGGAAACTACCCAGAAGTCCCTGAACTAAAGAATGGGTGAAGAAATTGTGGAACATTTACACAATGGACTACTACTCAGCTATTAAAAACAAGGAAATCATGAAATTTGCAGGCCAATGGATGAAACTGAGTGAGGTAACCCAGACCCAGAAAGACACACATGATCTGTACTCACGTAGAAGCAGACATTGGCCATATAGTACAGGATAACCATACTACATTAATAGACCCAAAGAAGATAAGTAATAAGATGACCCAAGGAAAAATACTTAACTATCACTCAGAAGTGGAAATAGAATAGACAGAAGAAGTGGTTGAAGAGAGGAAACAGGGTTGAAGAATGACAGTGTAGATCATATTGGGGAGAAGGGACAGGAGGACAGAGGGCTTGCAAAGAGAAGAGAATCCATAGGAAGGGACATCTCTGAGACAAGCCAGAGACTTACAACAGGTTAGGGTCCTGAGAGCATATAAGGGTGACTATAGCTGAGACTCTTAGCAGCAGTGGTCATAGAGACCACTTTCTAACTAGACTGCTCTCCTAATGGAGGGTGGGGAACACTGACCTACCCACAAAAACCTTGACCGAAAATTTACCCTACCTACAAGAAGTGCAGGAATAAAGATAGAACAGAGATTGAGAGAATGCCCAACCAATTCATGGCCCAAACTGAGACCCACCCATAGGAGAAAGCCAACCCCTGACACTATTAAGGATACTCTGTTATGTTTGCAGATAGGAGATAACATAGCTGTCCTCTGAGAGACTCCACCCAGCAATGGATCAAAACAGATGCTGAGACTCACAGCCAAACATTGGGTGGAGTGAAAAGAGTCTTGTGGAAGAATGGGAGAAATAATAGAAGGATCCAGAGGGAACAGGAGCTCCACAAGAAGACCAATGAAGCCAACTGAGCTGGGCTTAGGAGGGCTTACGGATCATCAACCAAGGATGGTGCATGGACTCAACCTAGGTCCCTTACACATATGTGGATGATGGGTAGCTTGGGTCCCCAAGAAAGGGGAGAGGAGACTGTATCTGACATGGACTCTGTTGCCTGCTTTTCAAGCACTTCCTCCTGGTAGATCTGCCTTGCCAGGCCACAGGGGAAGAAGATATGCAAAATCCTGATGTGACTTGATGTACTGGTCTGAGTTGATGAGGGGAGGCTCCTCCTATCTGAGGAGTAGTGGAGGGGGTTAGGGGAAGAGGAAGGGAGCGAGGGGAACAGGGCCTACAATTGGGATGTAAAGTAAATAAATAAACTAATTTTAAAAGACAAATTTCCTCAAGAGAAGTGGAGGGGGGCAGAGGGAGCGAGAGAGAAGTTCCTGGAATGCTGGTGGTTGTTATTCATGTAAGACAACAGCCACGTGTTTTCACTTTTGTAAACAGGTTGGTTGCCTCAACTGCACAGAATGTGCTGATCACATGTAGATGGGAGGCAGTTTGGTAGGAAGTGCATCAGGATGTATGCTTGACCCCAATTGGTCAAAGGCAGGAAATATGTAGACCTTTATAAGCACCAGACTAATATTAATCCGCAGTTATTGTCTAGGAATCCCAGGTATTAACCTGCTCAGTGCCTGTCATTCTGGAAGATATTTAATAAAGCTTGCTTCAACTTTAGCTCAAAAATCATGGATGTGGTCTTATTCTCATCCGGTGGGGTTAACACCTTTCTTCTTAGATCAGTTTTGGAATCCCAAAGAGAAAATATCCATGGACTCCATTGTTAAAACCACCATATAGGTCTAGAAAAGTCAGATAAATAGCTATGCAGGGCCTTGTGCAGCCTTTTGCCCCCTTTATTGCTGTCTCAGCCTCCACCCATCTCTCCACCTCCATTCTATATTCTATTTTTTAGTTCTTTGTCATTATCTGTCTCTCACCTCCCTCGCCATACTTTCCCTTCATCCAAATCTGCCTTTGTTGCTCTTATTCTCTAAGTACATGGGAACATTCTACACAATAGCAAATGTCCTCAGTCAGGCCTGTGTCATAGTAGAACCTTCTGAAGACAGCCAGCATCTGTCTTCCCTCCTGCAACACACTTCCTAGGGTACAGGAGAGCAGGGAATCTGATCCCCTGTTACATGCCACCTGAGACTAGATCACACTAATTTCATCCATAATTTTCTACTTTCAGAACAACCTTGCAAAGACTTGTTTTGGTCTCTAAACTATTTGTTGTTTCATAAAATACAGGAATTTTATGTTGCCTCTCAATAAGTAATCATCTGTCATCTAAACACTGTATAATAAAAACTAGCAAAATATTGATTTTTTTAATCCCATAACTCATTCCGAAATCAAATAAATGCAATTACTAAACCGTATACTCTCTTACTCTAAGTTGTAAGTAATAAAGACACATGTAATTTTAGGGTTAATGGGAGCAACAAAGATGTATTAAATTCATCACCTACCCACCCATCTACTCCATCCACTTACCCATGCATCCACCCTTCTTTCCATCTACCTATCCATCAACCCATTCATCTAATCCATCCTCCATGCAACAGTTAGTTATTAAGCACCTATTAATGAGTTGGTGCTATTGCAGGACTGTGGATTTGTGCTTGAGCCCAGATCCAAAGTTCCTTACTTTTATCATGGGTGCCTTATGAATGAGCTTTTCTCATCTGGTAGCCAGCTATTAGAAAGCTTCTTTCCTCTGACTAGAACACCAACAGACAAATATTGAATACATGTACAGACTGTTTACTATTCTAATCAAATCATGCATTTCACAAAGTTAATTTGATACCTGCTTAAGATGGCACATAATTGTCACAAAATTGCCTAGCAATTAGATAAAGTTGAACCAATAAATCTGTAATCAGTCCCCACATTGTTTTCTGTGTTGTGTTATTTTTATTTTTGCAGTATCTACCATTCCCCGCTGATATGCTGCTCTTTCTGCTTTGCTTCTTACACTTCAGTTTCTTCAGAATCCAGGTGAAGTAAATTATGAGCCTAGATTGGTTTTCCCATGGGCCTGAGTCCCATATTCCTCAGGGCCCAGATCTTTCAAGGCTTTTCCTGGTGTATCACCTTGTCTTCCTGGATCCTCATCTCTGCCCGGAGGCTGGTGAGAGACAACACAAGTCAAGTGAGCCTGGCTTTGAGGAGACCACAGATTTATCATGTGCTGGGGACTCAGTCTATCATTACCTCCACCCCAGGTGATGACACAGCAGAGCTGAAAGTGAGCTCTGGACTTCCTGCCTTTGCAATTTGAGAGTCTTAGAGAAAAAGCAAACACAGCAAAAATTATCATATATATACATGGTAGATAAAAATACCATGTATATATATATATATATATATATATATATATATATATATATGATAAAAACAGAGGGAGATTTCCCAGTCAAATATGATGAAACCGTCAACTTTTAAAATATTCCTATTCCTGAATTCGGTTCTCAACTGCAGTAAATAAAATCACAAATTCACAAGGACAAAGAGTATGAGAGGAGACAGCAGCAGAGAAGCAATATGAATCACCTTGTAGAGATTGGCCAGCATACAGCAGAAAAGTGACAGCTGAGAAAGCTTGCCCTACATACCTATACATAAGAACATCAGCAGGATTTTATCAACCTCTGATTATAGGGCCTGAGAGAGGCTCATCTTGATACGGCCATCTCTTTAAGAGAGCAATAGAGTATGTGAAGAAAATAAGAGAGTAGGTTAGTCACCTGTCTGCTGAGCTGATGGCGAATCTACACAAGGCCTCCTTCTCCTCTGCATTATACACAGACAAGCAAGGTCTCTGAAAACTTGAAAAGGAAGTAGTTCATTACCAGAGAACCCCGAGCAAGTGTGATGAGCAGAGCTGAATACTTCTGTAATTGATTCCAGAATCTTAGCACCCATGAGACAGTATCAATAATGATTGAATCCTTCTCAGGAGAAACTGAATGGCTTCAGAGAAGCATTGGGAGGGACAGAACTACAATTTTGATATTTGGGGTTTTCACAATGAAAACCTACCTGCTATCTGATTACCCTGTGTTAAAACTCAAGGGACTGGAGAGGTGGCTGAGTTGTTAGTGCTTGAGGAAACACAAACATGAGGAACTGGGTTCAAATTCCCAGCACATGTCTGCAATCCCAAAACTAAGGAGACAAGACAGCCCTAGAGCTTGCTGGCCAGCCAGGCTCCAGGTTCAACAAGAGACCCTATCTCAAAAACTAAGGTAGAGAACAAATGAGGACGATGCCTGATTTTGACTTCTGGCCTCCATACTTACTCATACTCATGCGTATCCAGATACACATGTGTACACATGGACACACATCTCTTCCTCTCTCTCCCTCTTCTTTTACCTCTCCTCCATTTTTATGCAAGGAATCATGTTACCCTAAGTGGTGTTGGCAGCTATTTTTGACCAGGAAGAAAACCAGACTCAGAAATAAATGAAACTGGCATTGCAGAAGATGAAATGAAGAAAGTGAAATTGAGTGTGGTGGAACATGCCTGTAATCCCAGCTCTTAGGAGGATACAACGGGAGGATCACTGCAAGTGTGATGCCAGACTTGCATATAGAGTGAAGCCCTGTCTAAAACAAAAAAGCAAACAAGGAACAAAAGAAAGAGGAGGAAGGGAGAAAGCCAGTTCAATGACATGATCTCTTTACCAAACCATCCTCAAAACCCTCCCTCTCCACATTCCATTCCATGTGCCTCATAGCAATTCCATAGTCATTTCTAAATTAGCCTCAGAAATCATTAGACAGTCTAGCTCTTTCTTTTGAAGTAGTTTAATCCTGCTGTCTTGTTCGAGGTTTCTACTGCTTCAGTGAAACACCATGATGGAAAAGCAAATAGAGAAGGAAAGGGCTTATTTGGCTTATTCTTCTATATCACTGTTCATCATCAAAGAAAGTAAGGACAGGAACTCACAAAGGGCAGGAACCTGGAGGCAGAAGCTGATGCAGAAGACATGGAAGGATGTTGCTTACTTTCTTGCTCCTCATGGTTTGTTCAACCTGTTTGCTTATAGAACCCAGGACAATCAGACCAGGGATGGCACTCACAGTGGGCTGGGCCTCCCACCATCAATCACTGCCAAGCCTTACAGCTGGATCTTATAGAGGCATTTTCTCAATTGAAGCTGCCTCCTTTCAGATAATTCTAGCTCATGTCAGTTTGACATAAAACTAGCCAGTACATCTGTGCAGATTAAAAAAGAAGATGTGTTAGAACAGCTCAAAAAAGTAAAGCTACTGAACAAACTCTCAGTCCCAAGTTTGGGCCTTCCCAATCCCAATCCAGAAATGTGCTTTTACACCACAAAACTGTTCCTAGCCTGTAAGCTGAGCACCCATGAGAAGCCACAGTACAGTGAAGGAACACTTGCAGGAATCCACGAAACTGTGTGGATCCAGCATTTTTATGTATTCCAAAGAAACACATCCCTTTTCTACATAACACACTTTCATCTTTAAAATGGAAGTTCTGTCTTTGTGACTTAAGATGTAAACTCACTTAAAATCTCTGCTGAAGCTAGGTGTTGAATTTTTATATTCTATCTATAGTATAGTTTCTTAGTCATAGGTACACAAAATATACCAGCCCCTTGGCAGCAATATTATTTTGCTTAACGTAAGTGCCCATGTCCTTTACATTGAAGTTACTGTCATAAATCACAAAGACTCTCTAAGGAAAGGCCTGTTGGAATGCAGTTGCTCTGCCTGCCAATTCTACAAGCCTTTAAATATCTCAGCACTGAGACCCTGTATAACAACTCAAGACCTCTAGTAACTCTAGCCACACTCTGAATCATCTGCCTAAGCTCACCACTCTGCACTATATGCCTAGCCTCACCACATCGAAGCCAGAACTAATTAGAACAGGGGTAGCCAGCTGGCCCAATCAGTCTTTGGCTGGCCCTGACCCACAAGTCAGGCTTGCCACAAAAAGTTGTCAGTGATGGACAAACCAAGGCTCTTGGACTTCTATTGAGTATCTGTTTTGGTTTGACTTTAATTAACAGATGAAAATAGTGCACACTTATAGGGTATGCTGTGATATTTTAATACATGTATTGTGCAATTATTAAATCAAGATGATTAGTACTTCAACCACTTCTCATTTCTTTGAGTTAAAAACATTTTTAAAAATCTCTTCTCATTATCTTCAAGTATTTAATATGATACAGTTAATTATAGTCACACACTGTACAGCAGAAACAATAGAAATTACCTTTACCATCTAATGGCAACACTGTACCTGTTGATCAATACTTTTCTTAGACATTTGAACTCAGACATAGAGACATACATTATGGGTAACAGCTGCCACCCAGGACTAAAACACCAGGAAATCAAGATAAAGTAGAAGCTGAGTTAAGAGGAAAGGTGGGAGAAGGGAGGCTAAGCAAAAAGAGCTTGAATCTATGAAAATGGCAAGGTGGCATCGACGTGGCAGCCAGAGTGCAGTGAAGAGATACTTACACACTAATGGAAGTGCTTAGGCTACAACTGGACCTACGGAAACAAATATCCAGGGTACTTAGGTGTTGAAACTATAAAATGGTAGGAGGATGGGGGAAAAAAGAAGAAAAGCTGCAAAAGCCGTTCAGAAAGCTTCTGGTAGGGAGTCCTCATCTCCATGGCTGCCTTATGAATTTGATGAGGTCTGCTGTTTTCTTAAATGCCCGTGTCCACCCTAAAAGTTAGCCCTTTTACATAAGTGGATTTCCATTCCATCTAAATAAAGGTGTCTAAATAAACAATAACCCAAAGGGCACATGTAAACAAAATATTTTTTTAGCAGAAATTTTGTTGAGACTGCCAGAGATAAAGACTGCATGGGTCTTTTTCACACTGAGTCATCTTCCAGAAAAGCAGGTTGGTTTTTTATTTCTCACCAGCAAAGCCTCCTGAGGAGCTGATTTTCTTTGAAGAGTTATTTATAACTTTTTTCTTTCTTTCTTTTTTTTTTTTTTTTTTTTTTTTAGGAAAAGGAAACCCCAAGATTGTCTGCCTATACGTAAATTAAAGATGGTACATTTCTCTTGGCTTTCTCTAAACACAGAGGACAATGACGAACCCAATCCAGGCCATACAAGGAAGCCAACTTGTTCCTGTTCTATCATATCTTTTATAATTTGTCAGCTCAAGGGCTTCTCCCACAGTAGTTTCTGGAGCAGTGGGCATATTCCAGACACCACACCAGGAAAACCTGGATGTTAGTGGTTCAAATAAGTCCCTCAAATCAACTTTTTTAGTTTATTTTTTAATTAAGTATCCAGGACACCAAGGCATGGTTGGATTTTCTATGATGGGAACAAAAGGAAATTTGCATATGTGAAAATCATATGTATCCATCTTTAGTCAATATTCAATTAACAGCCGTTAGTCATATTGACAACAAACTACAATTAGATTGCCATATACTTTCAATACATAAGATGCTGTTGTAGAACTTGAAAAGGGTACTGCATAATTACTAATGCCTATCAGCTTGTTTCTAGCAGTTCTTTATGACCCACTGTTAAGACAAAATTTAGAATTGTTATATCTTAGATATTCAGCACCAGGTGTGGTGGTACACACCTTTAATCACAGCACTTGGAAGGCAGAGGCAGGCAGATCTCTGTGAGTTTGAGACCAGCCTGGTCTACAGAGTGAGTTCCTGGACATCCAGGACTGTTAACCTAGAGCAACCCTTTCTCAAAAACAAACAAATTTAGATAATAATGTTCCAGACTTCTTTTGCAGTGCACATCTAGAGACTGACTTTTTTCCTCAAGGTACTGGATTTCTATGCCTTCCTATGAAGTGACAACTCTACGATAAGAATTCTTCTGTGCTGGCTAGTTTTGCCAACTTAACACAAACTCATCACCTAGGAAGAGGGATGAGAAATTACAACCATCAGGTTGGCCAACTGACACGTAGGCTTTTCTATGGGGCACATTCTTGATTAGTGACTGAGGTAGGAAGGCCTAGCACACTGTGGATGGTGCTACGCTGGCCAGGTGGTCCTGGGTTGTATGGGAAAGCAAGGCGAATGTTTTACTAAGGTGACTAACTGGAATTCAGTTTGTGGCCAAGAAAGACAAACTTCACTGTCAATTTGACTTAAGTAAATGAAAGTTAAAGGTTTGAATGATCCAACTAAGATCCATATATAAAGTGGTTACAAAAGAAATGATCAGTCAGGTGGTGGTGGCGGATCACACCTTTAATCCCAGCATTAGGGGGCCAGAATCCTGGAAGTCTATTCCAGGCCAGCCAGTCTAAAACAAACAAACAAACAAAACAAAAACAGGAAGGGAAGAATCACATGGTAAGTAGCCATAACAAATTTGAGTTTGAGCAGAAAACTGCTTTAGAGTTTAGTTAGTTGGTTAGTTTGTTTGTTTTTAAGATTTATTTATTTATTATGTATACACTGTCCTACCTGCATGTGTGCCTGCTGGCCAGAAGAGGGCACCAGGTCTCATTATAGATGGTTATGAGCCATCTGTGGTTGCTGGAAATTGAACTCAGAACCTTTGGAAGAACAGTCAGTGCTCTTAACCTCTGAGCCATCTCTCCAGAGTTTAGTTTTTCTTAAAAAATAGGCTTAAAAGACATTTCTTCTTTGCCTCTGCTAATCATTCCTTCTATATAACTCTTCTTTGCTGGTCCAATTCTTTTACCTACCATGAGATTAACCACCTGTGCCATGGCACCTGCTCTGACCATCATGTCACAAAAATACCACATTCATCATGAGAAGCCCATGTTCCAACCTTTGTTGGTTTGTTTTTTTTTTTTTTTTTTTTTTGGGATAGGACTTCCTTATGTACCCCAGGCTGGCCTCAAATTCCTGATCCTCCTATCTCAACCCCAGTTGTTGAGTTTTGCATGTATGTGCTGCTATGCCTGGTTTCTGACTCCAATTTTGGTTGATTCCTGTCTTTCTGGTTTCTGAGTTTCCAACAAGTTTATCAGTTCTCAACCCTCTCTCCCTAACTGTCCTTCCTAAGCAGCCTCATGGCTTACTTTTCACAAGATCATGCCTTGCTAATACACGCCCTTGCCTTTGCTACAGTCATCAACCTTACTTGTCTCGCCTTCTTCTCTCTAAATAATCAGTCCTATCACTTCTCCTGCACATTCTGCTTCCTCTATGAGGAGCACTCTGCATACTGTGCCTTCACTGATTTTTACCTGCTTGTTATCCTCCACCATCTTCAATTCTGTACTGTGACTGCAATATACAATACAGATGGTCCTGTATTGTTCTAACTGGAAGACAAAAAAGGGTTTGTTTTGTTTTTTTCTTTTGGTGGAGAGGGTCTCCTTATCCCCTAACTCAGGGCTAAGTTTGCATCCACATCAAATAATATTAGTCATTCCTATTTGTTTAATTTTGTGGCTTTAACTTTTTTCTAAAATTAAGGTCCTTTTTATTACAATAACCTAATTTTGAAACAAGAACTCAATTGTAAGAGGCACATTCATACTTAAATGACAAAACACAGAATCAGTAAGTTTATAGGCAATTACATGTTTTTATTACATAAACGTAACATTCCTCATGGCAGCTGGTCTTCGGTTTGCTTCCTGCTTTGACAAAATGTCAAGTGCCTGTAGAAACTGTCTAAGAATGATTTAAGAAGACAAAAACCCTTTCACACCTCCAAAAATGTTTTATTTCCTACATTTCCCAATTACCTTAAGAAAAATAATAGGTTTTGCTTATTTTACAGTGTAATGTTTTTTTTTCCATGGTATAAAAACAGGACTTCTCAATGAGTCCCCTTTGTTTACAAAGTTCTATAAAAACATATAATGAAGCTTATGCTTGTCTTTTGACTTAATTATTCCAGTTTACCAAACATACCACAATATGCAAACCACATCAGTCTTGCAGCAATACAATGTCAACGTCATCGTGAACCCCTTGCAAAAGTAGTTCTCCCGTGTATGTAACAATCTTTCTTCGTTTTGCAGCTTTCAGAGTTCCAACTAGTGCTTCAAAGAGATTGGCACATCTGTCATCTTGGAATAGTACCCCAAACTTCACGCTTAACTTTCCATCAGCATCTAATTGGAGAAACACAAGGTTAGTAAATGCTTGCTTCTACAGATAGCAAACCTGGAATATCTTCAGGAAACATCAAACAATATTAAAATTTAACACTAACCCTCTTCCTACATTGAAGTAGCAGAATAAACACAATGTGCTTTCTAAACAAAGACTGAAAGGACAGAAAAAAGCACTTATACAAGGTGAATGAGGCACCACATTCACCTTGTTTCAAGCTATCCAGGATATTAGTCATATAATATAGAATAAACATACTAAAATCTTTAGTCCTAAAGAAGCTAAAGAACAAGGAAGACCTTAGGGAGGAGGCTGAAACCTTATTCAGAAGGGCAAACAGGATAGACATCAGAAGTGGGAGAAGAGAGGGAACAGGACAGGAATCTACCACAGAGGGCCTCTGAAAGACTCTACCCAGCAGGGTATCAAAGCAGATGCTGAGACTCATAGCCAAATTGTGAAAGAACGGGGAGATAGAAAGGCCTGGAAGGGACAAGGGCTCCATAAGGAGACCAACAGAGCCAAAAAAATCTGGACCCAGCGGAGCCTGGGGAGACTGATGAATGGACCAAGGACCATGCATGGAGAGGACCTAGACCCCCTGCTCAGATGTAGCCCATGAGCAGCTCAGTCTCCATGGAGGTTCCCTAGTAAGGGGAGCAGGAGCATGAACTCGGTTGCCTGCTCTTTGATTACCCCTGCCCCTGGAGAGATAGCCTTACTAGGCCACAGAGAAAGAGTATCCAGACAGTCATGATGAGACCTCATAGTCCCTATCAGTGGACTAGAGGAGGGGCATATGGGGAGAAGAGAAAGGGAGGGTGGGACCAGGAGGAGATGAGGGAGGGGGCTACAGCCATGATACAAAGTGAATAAATTGTAAATAATAATAATACTAATAATTGCAAATCAACCTATCCAGGGCTACACTGTGAGAACTTTTCTCAAATTAAAAAAGTAAATAAATAATAAAAGCAAATATGCTATGGTACTAAGGTTGTAGATACATTTCTTTCAATTTTGATTTTCAAAATTTTTATCTGGGACTACAGAGATAGCTCATCAGTAAAGAACACTGGTCAAATCCTAGAACCCACTAGGAACTCATACCTATTTGTAACTCCAGTTCTAGGGGATCTGATGTCCTCTCCTGACCTTCATGGGCACAAGGTATGCATGAGGTGCACAGACCACGCTGGCAAAACATCTAGATACATTTTATTTAAAAATAAAAAAATTTAAAACAAATATTTCTGAAAAATAAATAAAAGCAAAATTCTGTCAGTTGTCAGATTTAAAAAGACAACAAATAGAAGGGAAAGAGCATGTTGTGAGCACACTCAGTGTGAGGGTTGCAGGGAATGGCTTATAACAAGCCACACTCTTCTACCTATTATGGCCACTGAATCTCAGTTCCCAGTGGAGAGACCCAGAAATTATTTTTACAGGATTATCTCATTTGGATGTCAGTTCATAAGATATTTATTTAAAATAAAATAAGGTAGATGAAAAGTAGATCTGCCGTTTAAGCAGCTGTTGATGGTTGGATATAAATAAAGGTGCTAGGTAGCCTTGGACAGCCTTTAAGCAATGGCCTTCTGTTACTACATCCAAAAAATGAAGGTAAAAATGTGCTTGACAAGACTGTTACCAGGATTAATAGACATCAGTAAAGTTAAAAGTTCTCAAAATAATAAATCCCAATTTACAATAATAAATCCCAATTTTCCCCCTTTGGAAGCACCAAAAGCAGAGTTCTCCTTTTCCCTTATCCTTCAGTCTGATGAGTGTCCAGGTAACTACGCTTTCATAGTGTCATTGTAATTCCATCCACTCATCTTCAATGACCATGTATTGCTGAGTTGTTTCTCTAATTGTCTGTCATCGAGGCAACTAAGCTGTAACTGGCTACTCCTTACTGTCTTCCTTTTCCTATTTTTGTCCCCAATATACCACTGGTGGTAAATAAAACACACTGAATGATAAATACTATCCTGTGTTACTCTTATAGCGGTCCTCAGGCACCTTCAAAGTAAAGTGAAGAACATGGCCTCTCTTGGCCCCTCTGGGCTGAGCAGCCAGTGCTTGCTTGGTCTTCTGTGACTTCACCCCATGTTTGGAATTAGTCATAATAAACTGTCTGTTCTTGCCCAAGGTGCCATAGAGATCTGGCTTCTGTAACTGTACCCACGTTCCAGGATCACAGACACAGTTCCCTACCGAGATCCGTTACTCTTGAGCAGAGTCAACTGTACCTTCCTGAGACATCCTCCACAATTCTCTCCATCTCTAGTTATGTCTTCTTACTAAATTGAAGGTGTGTCTATCAAAGCACGCATCATAAACTTCAGTGACAACATTTATTGAGTACTTGCTATGTTCCCAGAACTGTTAAGTGAACTTTATAGGCATTAAAACATATTCAATCCTCATTTCAGGTAAAAAAAAACAAAAAACAAAAAACACTGGTTTCGAGAAGTACCATTACTTTATATCCAAATAAACTGCCAAGTTAAAGCAAAGCAACGGTAAGATACATTCTGTTTTAGAGACTTTAAAATGCAAAAACTGTCTGAATTACTGAAACATTACTATTACATAAATAAGGATAACCAAGACGGAGAACCATGACAAAAGGCACATATCACCCAGAAAGTATAAGACGAACAAGTGTCATTCCCAGAGAATCTGACAGGAGTCCATGTTTCTGTTTTACCTTCTTTTGAAAATGCTTTTACCTAGCAGCATGTGGTGGCACATGCCTGTAATTCCAGCACTCAGGGAGGCAGAGGCAGAGGCAGGTGGATCTCTGAGAGTTCAAGGCCAGCCTGGACAGGTCCATAAAGTGAGTGCAATACAGCCAACGCTACACAGAGAAACCCTTGTTTCGGGAAAAAGAAAATAAAAAGTTTGTACCTGCCCCTAGAGGCGTTGTAGGTGTGGCTTCTGTGTCACATGCCAACGGATGGCAAAGAGGAGAGAGTCCATGTCTACCCTCAGTTTTCTGACCTATGAGACAGAATTTCTATTTTCTTCTGTTATCTCTACATTTGTGCCAAATAGGTATTCAAGAAAATGAAAGACTTTAGATCTCCAAGCAATCATATTCTCTAGTTCTTCTTTTCTAATTGGATAAAAAATGAGACTTTAAAGATTTGGACTTTAAAAAAGAAACATATATCATTTCCTTCATCAATTTCCAGCTAGAGCTCATACATCATATGTAGATTAGTCAAAATAACTCCAGGCTCAACTTTAATAATTAACTATAACATGTCAAAAGATGACATAGTTCCATATATGCTTTCCAACTCAATAAGTCATCCTTTGCCAACAAAAAGGTCAAGGTGTCCTTGTGAATCTGTAAATTTTTAAGTATCTTCATACACATGGATATTATGATAATTATCTTGTCTTCTAATGATAAAGTTGCTCATTTTGAAGTGGAACTTCAGAGTGTCAAAGTAAAACAAAGACACTCTTTTAGGTGTGCAAAGGTTAGAATTTTAAAGCCAGCTCACCCGACCAAGTCCAGCGAACAGCAGGTTGACATGAATAGGAATGGCCTACAAAGTTTTGCAACTATGCTCTAAACAAGCCAAACAACATACTAATTCTAAGTAATGTGATCCTATTGGAGCTAGAGAGACCCTGAGATTGTAGGAGAGGAAAACAAGTAGGAGTGCAACTATGAAAAATGAGACTCCCCAGATTTGTATCCAGTGGGTGTACTGAAGGGTAAGAGAAAAGTGGAGTTAGTTTATTTGACTAGGGATCTAAAATACTAATAAAAATTACACTCTCTGATGTCTTCTCAGTGTTCTACACAAACATCAATTCATTCCCATTCCAAGTTCACCCTTATGTGTCCCTTCCTTAACTAACCTGCCTGCACTTCATTTCCAAGTCCCACTTGATTCAAGGCTTAACCAAGTAAATGTCCCCAGCTTTACAGTTATCAATAATCTATGGCACCGGAACTATATTGAACTGAATGCCAGGACTTCACAGTCTACTAAGCCTTTTTTTCTTCCTGACAACTGCCTCATCAATTGTTATCTATTTCATCAATTAAGATACTAATGAAAAAAGAACATGCCTATGTCACTTATACTTTGGCAAGGCTTGTCACATATGGAAGAGCAGCATCAGTCAGTGACAAGATAATTAAACTCATGTTGCTGTGACCTCCACAACACCTCCATATGTCTCTAGGGTAACATTTCAGTTATTATGTCAAAATAAAATGATCAGAAAAGAGGAAGAGGAGGAGGAGGTTGGGACTGGCTCTGTGGTAGAGCACCTGCCTAGCATGTCTGAGAGCATGAATTCTACCCCAGGACTACCAAAGGGGGCAGGGGGAATAATGCCACCCAAAGACACTCATGTTCTAATCTTTAGAACTTGTGAATTTTTCAAATGTGATTAAATAAGGGCTCTAAAAAAATAAATAAATAAGGGCTCAAAAACAGAGCATTGTTCTGGATTATCTGGGTCCAGTTAATAGAATCAGAAGAGTTCTTGAGATGGCAGAGTACGGCAGTGTAAAGGCACCTGACTTCTCACCTGCTGCTGGTTTGAAGACAGAGAGAGAGAGAGAGAGCCTTGAGGCAAGGAATGCAGTCAGCTCCAGAACATAAAGTGAACTAAAAGGTGGTATGGACCTGCAGTCTCAAATCCCTCCAGAAAAGACTGAAGCCAGCCAGCACCTAGATCTGAGCCTGGAAAGACCCTCATCAGGTGTCTAAACTATAAAACATAGGATGTGTGTCCTGGTATTAAACATCTTGCTTTCCCATGGCTAAATCTGTGGTAACTACAAGCTGGGTGGTGATGTTGTACGCCTTTAATCCCAGCCCTTGGGAATCAGAGGCAGGCGGAACTCTGTGAGTTCAAGGCCAGCCTGGACAGCGAGGGCTACACAGAGAAACCCTGTCTCTGGAAAACAAAAAAACAAACACAAATGCTGAGGATTCAGCTGAATGGATAAAGTACGTGCCAGGCCAGCATAGGAACTTGAATTCAACTACCAGAACCCACATTAGAAGAAGTGATGATGGAAGACCCTGGGGCTCACCAGCCAGTGAGCTTAGTCTATTTAGTGAACCCATGCCGCAATGAGAGACCTTGTCTCAAAAACAACTCAAAGCTGAGCCAAGGAGTGACACCTGAGATTAACCTTTGGCTTTTACATCATGTACACAGCCAAGCACATACACACAGAAAAGAAAGAAAACTAATACAAAAGACACAAAGAATAAACAGCTCATTAGGATTTTTAGAGTGCATCTATCCTTAAAGACTTTGTAATTCATAAGCAAGCAGTTCTAAAAAGAATTAAGCTATAATGACATAACTTTTTTCTCTCTCACTGTACAGACCAGGCTGACCTTCAACTTGTGATCCTCCTGCCTCTGCCTCCCCAGTGCTGAGATTACGAGGGTGCTGTGTTTGCTTATGAGATACTCTGAAACACTAGTTTTCATTTATGTGATAATTTATAACATTGAATTCTATTATTCTAGTTGCTGCTGAATATGTCCATTGTTCTTATATTCAATATGCTCTCAAATCGTTGTACATCTCAAATGTAGCAACACCTCATGCTCTACGTACAACCGTCTCAGCACAACCTAAGAGAAAGGCATCAATACACCAGTTTCACACATTGTTGTCATCAGAGTAGCTGCTTGGCCACTGAAGACAAAGACACCGAAAAGAAAGAAAATTTAAAAGTTGGTTTATTTTACTTTTATGTTGAGAATTGTACAACCCCAAAAACTTGGAGAAATTAAAGACAACTGTAATGGCTGTTGTCAACTTGACTACATCTAGAATTAACTAAAATAAAATTTAACAGCTTGGCACATGTGCGAGAAAATTTTTTTTTCTTAATTAAATCATTTAAAGTGGGAAGACCCTAAGCCAGGCATGGTGGTGCATACATTTAATCTCAGCACTCAGGAGGCAGAGCAGGCAGATGGCTGAGTTGGAGGCCAGCCTGGTCTATAAAGTGAGTCCAAGATAGCCAAGGCTACACAGAGAAGCCCTGCCTTGAAAAACCATTTAAAAAAAAGTAGGAAGACCCAGTTTTTATCTGTATCTTTTAAGATGGGAAGATCCACCACTGATATGGGTCACACCTTTTGCTGGCAGTCAGTATAAAGAACATGGAAGAAGGAAGCTTGCTCTTTGCTTGCTTGCTCTTGCTAGTAAGTCCATTCCTTCACTGGCATAAGGGCCTACTTCTTTGGGATTCTGCTGTATACTGAAGACCAGCCTTGCAGAGTGAACAACTACTAGATTCTTGGAGTTTCCATTGGTAGGCAGCCATTGTTAGAATAGTTTGACCATAGCCCTTAAGCATTCTAATAAAACCCCTTTTCTATAAATATGTAGAATCATTCTGCAAGTGTTTCTCTAAAAGGCCTAACACAACAATTTACTATAATTTCAATCTAAGTCTCTAGTCCGTTATAAATTTATAAAATGGTAGCAAAATAGAGCAGAAAACAAGGACATTAATAACAAAAACATTTCAACATAATGCAAATGCCAGATTATAATGCAAACAAACAAACAAAAAAAGCTCAGTGATTTTTCAATTAAAAAATAATAAAACTATCCTGAGTTTTTTGTTTTTCCATATGAAATTGAGTATTGTTCTTTCAAGATCTGTAAAGAATTGTATTGAAATTTTGATGGGAATTGCCCTGGAATCTATAGCTTGCTTTTTGGTAGCATTGTCATTTTTACTATGCTAATCTTGGCTAATGAAACTGATGCAGAGACCCACAGCCAAACATTAGGCAGAGCTTGGGGAACTCCTTCAATCCTTCTTTGCCCTGTGGAAGAGGCAAAGAAGGATTGAAGGAGCCAGAGAGGTCAAGGACACAACAAGAAAACCTACAAAATCAAATAACCTCTGCCCATAAGGGCTCACAGACAATGAACTGCCAAGCAGAGAGCATGACGGGACGGGTCTAGGACCCCTACATATATCTAACAGTCGTGCAGTTGGGTCTTCATGTGAGACCCTAAAGTGGGAGAGGGAGTGTTTCTGACTAACTTTGCTTGTTTTCACATCCCTTGCCCTTAACTGGGCTGCCTTATCTAGCTTCAATAGAAGAAGATAACCCTAATCTTCCTGCAACTTGATATGCCAAGACTGGCTGATATCTTCGGGAGGAAAAGAAGGAATGGATTAGGGGTGAGGAGAGGTAAGAAATAGGGACTGGAAGGAGAGAGGAAACTGCGATTGGGATGTAAAGTAAATAAATAAATAAATTTTTAAAATTATTTCATTGATTTTCATGTAAAATGGAATTATTACTAGTAAATGGATTTAACTGAAGTGAACATACTTTATTACCTTGAAAAATTAATAAAACATCACAACCATTCTCTGCCTCAGAAACCCAACACCCCAACATCCCTGTGTCAAACATCCCCTGATGGGGGTTACCACCTTAGGCTGTGGGCAAAGTGTGTCACTGTGTTCTCAGTCCTGAACTGCATTTCGAGAATGCCAGTCTTGGGGTACACTGAGAAGAAACATTCACTCTGCATTAGAATACTTACTTTTGGAACCCAGGCGATGGATTTCCTCCACTAGGAGGTTAACCTCATGATCCACATTCATTGCTGACTGAAAGAGAAAAGAAGTCTATGTTACAGGCACTTTTATACTCCATGAGGTACACAGCAATCCAAAAGGCCTTTCTCTTTTTCAGGCAGGATTTGTCACTATTATTGACCATGCCCATTTTCTACATGTATGAAGTTTAGTGCACAAATATATCTCAGTATACTTCTACTCACAGAACTTCCTTCTCGGTTGTCCCTGTCTTGTGACAAAAACTGGCCACTAGAGAGAAGATGGCCTTTGTCCTGACAACAGTATTACTCCATACAAGTCTTGTCACCCATCCCTGCTAAGCACCATAACTGTAAATGGGAACAGGATACATTCTCAAGGCAGAGAAAGGCCTCCAGTGAGCAGCAAGGTGGCAAGCACTCTCCGATGGTGGGTCTAAGGCCCTACATTAGAGATCACAGGGAAGGTGGCTCAAGCAGACAAATGGTAAAGGGCACTCTATACAAAGGTAAGAGGAACCGGATATTGTGGAAACAAAGGAGAAAGCACAAGGCACAGCTGAAGCAGGTCCTGAACTAGGAAATGGAGATTTCAGGATAAACTATACTTATACGCTCCCTGCTCTTCAGGAGCCTGAAGTCTAGAGCTAATTCTATCAGGCTCACTCAGGCCAAAGCCACCTGAATCCCTTCAGGTCAGTGCAGTAATGCCGTCCAGTTCACACACTGGCACATTACCCTACTCCGGACTCTGCCGATGAAAACTGACTGCATTGCCTTGCTTGTAGGGAGGTTCATTCATGTTCCCATCAAGAAGAGTCCAGAAAAATAAGAGCTGAGCCTGCAAAGTCTTGCTAAGTCCTCCTGTGGCTTGCTAAGTGTTCACAAGCTGGATCCTGACCTCTGTTCCAGGCTCCTCCATTGTGCACTTGAGTGTTAAACTGCAGCTATATGAGTCTTTCTAGTCCTCAAATATCCCTGGCAACACTGCCAGCCTTCTCTGCATTCTTTCTTCTGCTCAAGCTATTGCCATTCCTTTTCTAAGTCTTATAAATAAGACTTACATCCCAGCTTGGATGTAACATCCTCCAAAAAGCATTCCCTAACCTGAGGAGAGCTCCCCTGCTGGGTGTTCCCATAGCACTGTAGGCCTCCTTTATTTCAGTCAGGTGGAATTACTGATTTCTGGGCTTGCTTCACTAGAAGGCAAATTTCTCTCCACAGGGATCTGACTTAAATACTTCTTGTTATCAAGCCTGGCACCAAGAAGAGAGGTTAAACAAATGCTGACATGAACTAATGAGAACAGGCAAAGGGATGAGGGGATGGAACACCACCAGCAGAGACGAGCAAGTATGAGCAGCTGAGCAGGAAAGGCATCTATTCAGTCTGCTTTCAAAAGAGAAATTATGCAGAGTGAATAGCAAGCCGGAGTTCTGCTACTGTTTTCTTTAAGGTGATGACTTGGAAGAAGCAACTTCATCCATATGGATTATTACTAAGTCCTGGTAGCTTTTTTTTTTTTTTTTTTTTCAATGCAGTTTATTCAGGAACCTTGAACAATCTTCTGACCCTGGGGAAAGCCAGTCCACAGCTTAAATAGCTTCTGGGTAGCCAACCCCAGTGTGCCACGTGGGCAATGCAGATAGGTCCACATACACGGAAGCAAGCCAGATCCTCAGCCTTAGCCAAATGTGGAGTTGTTTGTGACAGAGAGCACTCACCATCGGGAAGGTGAAAGGCGGAAACCAGTTCCATCTTTAAGGCGCGGCATTACGCAGCTCTCTACAGTTCCCCCTTTTTGTTTTAGACGCATCAGGCAAGAATAGAGGTCTGATCTCTGATATTAGAAATAAATTGGGACTTTGTACCGATGTTCATTTAGGTGTCATCCACTCAAAGAGCATCAGACCCGTCCGATAGCTTTTTCTCAGAGGCGGGACCTGGGGCATCAACCCACATGCAATCAGACTTGCTCTTCTCTGGGTCGAAAGCGGCTGACCCTGAGTGCAGTTCTTAGCCTCGCATCCTGAGCATAACATTTTAGCTCCCATGCTTGGGGAGACTGTCCTGCTTCAATGGGTGTTGGTCATGGCTGCATTATGCTGTTGTAAGACTCTAATCTTGCATATATACCACAGGCAAACCAAGGAGACCAACCCTGGTAGCTTTTAAAGTAAGAGTGACATCTACAAGCATATACCACCTGCTTAAATGACACTGATTGGGACACCACATTTTCTATCAGCTAATAATCAAAAGTGCCACTACCATCTGCTGTTATTTGCATGAGCATTTTGTAACTGAAGGGGCTGACATTGCAGTAAAATGCAAAATCTTCAATTAAATGCAATCCTCTAGAACTTATCAAAAAATTATACTGTCCACCTATATTAGGTATACTCGTGTTGGTGAAGGCATGATTATGTAATTCAAGGCACAATTCTAAAGTGACACTAAAAAGCTAAAATATTCCCCAAGGATAATGGAGGAAGTAAGCATGTCTCCGTCAGTGGTGACCGGCTGCTGTTCTGAGGGGCCAGTACTGTTTTCCCACGCTGGCACATGCTGTCTAAGCTTAGTTTGGAGCAGCACTTCCCCCTTTACTCTAAGTCCATGTATGTGAACAGAGTATTACTCTCTGCTCCAGAAGCGACCGAGTCAGCAGCACTGGTTAGACGCATCAGGTTCCTAATCAATTCATATAATTTTCTTCCTTTTATGTTTTTTTAAACATTGATTTATTGCAGGCATACGTGTGGAGGTTTGAGGACAAGTGCTCTCAAAATAATCAAGTTCAGCCTGAAGATTTTGCTGGACTATTGGTAAATAACACCCTCTCCACTGGTTCTAAGACATGCATTTACAACCCTGGTGTAAATGGTCACCCTGTGGAAAGGCCCAGCTAGGAATCCAGCAGAAAGTTTAGGCATAAAAATGACTCAGCCTGTGCCCGATCCTGAATCTTCTCGTTATACGAACCAAAGGTATTTTTCCTATTTGTAATGTGTAGTGATTTATATGATTTTCTATTACTTGCATGCTAAAAAAAAAAAAAAAAAAAAAAAAAAAATTGATCCAAAAAGTTAGCTTAACCTGATATTTAAAAACAAACAAATATAACTAACATCCTTGTAATGTACTTATATACATAGCCTTGTCTGGTATTGTTCTATTGGTTTGGATGAACAGGTACAACAGAAGAGCAGATTGGGAGGCTGGCAGGATGGCTCGGTTGGTAAAATACTTACTTTGCAAGCATGAGGTTACTGAGTTGGAGCCCCAGAACCTTCATAAAACTGTTGGGTACAGTAGCACCTATGACTGCAATCCCAGAGCTGGGGAGACAGCTCCCTGGCATAAGGAATGGGTTCCTATAATGCCAAAAGACATACCAGAAAGTTGGCCCCCGCCACACTCACTACTGTTAGGCCCCAAGTGACTCTCCAGTTGGGCTCCACCAAAGTAGACAGAAATCCAAAAACACAAGAGACAGATCCTCTTTGGTCTATGAAGCTTAGTACATACCAAGTAATTAATGACTCCAGATCAGACCTTACAAAGTCCTGCTGGTTATGCTATAATTTAAATCTCCCTGTTATGAGGGCATTGCTCTCAACAACACTATCAACTTCTCTGCCAACCCCAATGTGTGCAAATGGCAGCAAAGGGAGGGTGAAAGACTCACCCTTCAGTCAGCAGCAGGACAGGGTTTATGTGGGGAGTTTGTGCCATCCTCCCATCAGCACCTCTGTAACTACACACTGCAATTGTCCTCTGACCAGACAAACAAGTACCTGGTGCCTCCGACACTGGCACGGTGGGCATGTTCCATGGGGTTGGCCAAATGTGTCCATGGAATAGCACTTAACCATACTCAAGATTTGTGTATGCTAGTCCAACTAGTCCCACAAATTGCCTACTACCCCGAAGAAGAGGTGGTCCAGGCCCTCTTCAGGAACCAGTTACACTGGCTAGATATAAGAGAAAACCTCTATCCTTGACATTAGCTATTATTCTGGGGACTGGCTTAGCTGGAGCAGGAACCGGTATTGCAGCACTGGCTGTACAAAGCCAGAATTATAGCAACTTAAAGGCAGATACTGATGAAGATATTCAATGCCTTGAGAACCCAATCACTGATTTAGAAAAGAAAAAAAAAAAAAGTTGATTCCCTGACAGAAGAGGTGTAGCAAAACAGAAGGGGCTTGAATCTGTTGTTTTTTACAGCAGGGCGGGCTGTGTGCAGCCCCTAGATAGGAATGTTGTTTTTATGTAAACTACTCAGAAGTGATTAGGGAATCCTAAAAGAGTAAGAAAAAGTCTCCAGAAAGAGAGGATTCCAGAGGATGCTTTGAATCCTAGTATAATAGTTCCCCTTGGCTTACCACCCTTATATCTACCCTGCTGGGACCCCTACTCATTTTGATTTTGATTTTTACCTTTGGGCCTTACATTTTAAATCACTTGGTAGCTTTCATGAAGGGATGCTTTGGAGTGATATAGAAAATGATACTCAGATCCCGTTATGGAAGGGTAAATCTGGAAGACCCATGATTGGGTCTTCACATGACCATGAAGGGGGGGGTCAATGTGAGGCCTGTGTAACCCCATTTCTGAAAAAGAAACTCCATCTTAAGGGTAACTCTGTCTTAGGCATAAACTTGTTTCAAAAAGGAGAAAAACCCAGAAAAACGTGCTTTGACCACTCACCTCTGGTAATATTTAACCATCACCCCCAGCAACATCTAATCAGTCAATACCTAAAGTTTACCCAAGTGTTCTTTACAATAGGATGAGTAAAACAATTACAGTTTGGGCCTCCGGACACATGATATATGCTGAATGTCAATCAATCATAGAACTGCCAAGCTGGAATTCCCCAAACCTTGCTGTAACCCTAAATAAAAACCTCTCTCTCCCTGAGCTCGGGGCGGTGTCAGTGACGTGTAGGTCTAAGCTCGAACTTGTAATAAAGACCTTATTGCATTTGCATCAGAATCAGCTCCTTGGTGGTCTTTGGCGTCCACGAGACTTGGGCATAACACCCACACATTATGAGAAGACTCGATCAGATTTTCAAGCCATATAAAAATTCTCTATAAAACTGCCTCATTTCAGGAAGTAAGGATCTGTGGGACCAGGGAAAACAATGAATGCCTCACCAAGGTTAGAGACTTCTCTGAGTCTCCTGCCTGGATATTTGTCTCTTCAACATAATTCTCTCCCACTCTCTACTTCTAAATGACACCAGGAAGATACTTTAGATTTATACAATAAGAAACAAAGAGGAAGGCCCTCTGCATAACTGCTTACATTAAAATGGGCACTAATCCAGTTTTAAGAAGGGAAAGCAAAGGGTGTTTCTTTATAATTAATTACACAACAGGTTCCTTATCTGAGTTAATTCATAATTCTTTTTAAAAATCTTTTTTACATTTATTTATTTTGAGAAGGTGTGAATGTAAAGGTCAGACACAACTTGTGGGTTTTCCATGTGGGTCACAGGGATCAAAATCTGGTCATCAGGCTTGGCAGCAAGTGCCTGCTGAACCATTCACTTACCCTAATTCATGAAATTCTAAGAACTTAGTACCCACTTTATTGAGAATGAAACAGGCTCACAATGATTAAGGCCACACAAATGCTGTTCCTCACATATCATTTTGCCACTTCTTCCCCTTCTTTTGCTATTATGCAAATGAACTAATGTAACAGTGTATTCTTATGTAATATCATATACTGAGTACTTACTAAGGCAGAGCATTTACAAAGCAAGAAAAGGCTCCCTGTCTGTACCCCTGTGAATAGAATAATAGGTTTACTACTGCATACACAACTTGTCATTTAGTCATTTATTTTGAGAGGGAACAGAGAAGAAAATCTTCACATTATACAATCTTTGGAAGACCCATGGCAGTCTAAAAGCAGGAGAGGAACCTTCGGCTGGAGTGAGAGAGATCAAGAACAATGAGAGGTCATGAGCAGAGCAACCCTAAGAAAAAAGAGCCTGTTTGCTGGACCAGAAGATTGGCAGTGGCAGATGTTAGCCGGGGCCGTCTAACTGTCTGTCACAGACTCTAATTAAGCTGTCTTGGTGGGACTCACAAAGAGAAGGGCTGTGGCAGAAGCTACAAAGGCTCCATCAATACACGTTTGGAAAGATATGTCAGGAGCTTTTCTCTAGTTATGTTTTAAAACTCTAGAGACAATAGGCCAAGGAAATAAAGCCTACTGGAGTTGCCTCCCCTGGGAACCGGCAGCCAACTTTACAGGCCAGCTGGGCGGTCTCACTTCTATCACTAACAGCTGGCGTGGGTCAAAGGCTGACTGGGTGGGTACCTTTCTCCGTATTTGCTCGCTCGAGCGTACTCCATATTTGGTCATGCTCCTACAAGTTTGGGGTCTTGCCAAATACAGGTCCCCAAATCCTGTGCACCATTCACTCAGCCCTGAACAGTGGCACAGGACTGCAGAGCCCAGGATCACAAGGGCTCCATCAGGAAGGCCTTTGTCTTCGCAACTCATCCTCCCTCGGTCCCCCACGGCCAGCCTACTCGAGGGCACTGCCCCGGACCCCAGGAGTCCGGCGTTCCCTCACTCACTCGCCCTCCGCACTGCAGAAGGAACTGTCCTAGCGCCACTTCATTCCTCCGGGATTCCCTCCAGCCCCCCAACCCCCGGCTCTGCAGAACCGCGCCCCACTTCCCTAACCCCCGCAAGCCTTCGCCAAGTGCAAAACCCACACATTGCATTGCTGCAAACAGCGGTTAGGGCTGCTCCTTTCCCGGTCCGCCCCGGCCGGCAAAACGTCACGTGAGCCCAGTGCGGAAGTGTGCCGGCCGAATGGGGCGCAGGGGGCGTCTGCCCACGGCCCATGCAGCTGCACCTCGGCACCCCGGGTCCGGCACTCCACCTGGGGCTCGGCCTCCCGAGCGTCGGGTCCAGCCTTTCCCCAGGGCCACCTTCTTCTCGGACTCTCACCTCTCTGGTTGCTTCTTTCTTCACTGAAGAGCTGATGCCTGCCGCGTGGGTCTGAACCGAGTTCTCAGCTTCCGCGCCCTGAGGAGGAGCAGGCTGAAGAAGGAAGTGGCCCTGGCGAAGAGAACGGCTGCGCTGGAGGAGGGAGGGGGATAGGAGAGGCGTGGGGGGCAAGTAAGACAAAGTGCTCTCCGGAAAGGGGCGGCCGTTCCCCCAGGACACGCCTAAGAGGAGGAAACCAGAGCAGACGCCAGAGCTGGAGGCAGGGTTCTAGGAATGCGGACACAAAGTGCCAGCACCTCTCTCCGTCCTACTTAGGCAGGACACGCCGCTCAGTGCATTGATTTCCTACCAGAATATCTTACCCGACAGGGGAGAAGGCCCCTGAGGACACTGAGGTCTCCTAGGAAAACCGTGCCTCACATGGGTTCTGTGTGCTAAGAGTGTGAGGCTCAAGGAAAGACATGAATGAATGAATGAATGAATGAATGAATGAATGAATGAATGAAAGAGAGACTCAGTGTTCTATTTGCAAACACCTGCACCTTCAAGGCCAGTTCGATCATTGATCTTGGGTCAGAAAAGATTTGTTTCTTTAGGTTGTTTTCTACATTTCTTTCACAATTCAAATTAGTCAAATTCTCTTTATTTCTCTCACGTCTACTTGCCTTACCCAGAGTTTTCAAATAAGAAAGTCAACTCAAATTATTTGTATAGTAGTTGCAAATGTAGCCGTAAGGGAAATTTCTCACCCCACCCCCAATTAATTAAGACTACACAAGACTCTGGCCTGGTGACCAACACCGTGCAGGCAGGCAGATCTCTGTGAGTTTAGGCCAGCGTGGTCAACGTAGTGAGTTCCAGGACTGCCAGGAAAGTCTGACTCAAAAAAAAAAAAAAAAAAAAGTGACCTAGTCTTTGCCACCCCTCATGAAACAGGATGATTAGCAGTTATCCCGCAACTGGTGAAACTCTGATCATTTGGGCCAATCAAGCCTCCTTTGGAAAGTCAAGGTGGTGAATGTGGAGAATGAGACATCTTCATTAAGGCTGAAAAGGGCAGGTCCAGACAGAGGCCCAAAGTGGATTTCCATTAAGCAATAAAGTTGATCCTGCATAAACCAGCAGAGAGAGAAACAAGAGAGAGATTGGAAGGTGGGTGAAGACGGTGGAGGAGTTGGGGAGATTGAAGGACAATCTGTGAGAAGCTGAGGCTGTGATAGGAAGGTCACAAAAACCTGCTTTCGGAGGATTTGAGAGTAGGCAGGTCCCCTAAACTGTGCTGAGTACATGTGCTCCCTGTTAGAATATATTTTAAAATTCCACACACTAAAAAGATCTGGATATGAAGAGATTTATCTGGGGGAGGGAAAGGAGAGAAGTAAGAGGAGAGGAAAAGGGGAGCATGGTGTGTGTGTCCCGTGTTCCCCCACCCCTGTCCCAAGAGAAAAGTCAGAGAGGAGGGAAGAGAAAGAGAAAGAAACCGCAGCAGAGAGTGCAAGAGAAGAGAGAGAAGCAAAAGGGCCCTTTTATCTGGGCCCCTGGCTGCATGACATCACAGGAGTGGTCTAGTGTCCACTTGTGAACTAACACTCCCCAAGCTGTGGCCTAGTTGCCCGACAAGGTCATGGCCTGTCACATGAATGTGAACCTGAATGAGTCTCTGTTCTGTTAAGTCTGGCAAACCTGCAAGTTCTTAGAATGGGTCTCTATTCTATAAAGCCTAGCAAATCTACAAGTTCTTATGTTTCTTGTGTGAGATGAAGATTAAGATGACTGTAAGATCCTTCAAGGCCTGTTTTTGTCCTCTTAGATAGAAACTAAAAAACTATAATTACGTCTTTCAAAGTATATATAATGCAAAAACTTGTTAAAGAAAAAATTCCGTATTTATCAATTTCCCAAGCAAAGCCATACTGCAAGGCTACCTACACTGTAAAATCACTTGTTAAGAGGCAATTTCCCAATACTCTGTGAGCAAGGAAAAAAATAGATTATTTTAACTAAGTAAGTAAAAACTGTTATTTTGAAACATGATTTACTCTTACCCTGCATAGCGTACACACATGTAAGCCCAGACCAGGCAGGTAGAAGCCATAGGATCTGGAGAACAGGCCAATCTCAAGGACAAGGCAAGGGGAAGCCAGTCTGGGCTACACAATACATCATCTTAAAATATATATAAATAAGCCTGATGTGGTGTAATCACACCTGTAATCCCAGCACTCAAAAGGCAGAGACAGGCAGGTCTCTGTGAGTTCAAGGCCAGCCTGGTCTACAAAGTAAGTCCAGGACAGCCATGGCTGTACAGAGAAATCATGTCTCAAAAAACAAATATATACATATACACACACACACACACATACATATGTATATATGTGTATGTATATGCTATTTGTACACACCCTATCGTGAGTCTACAGAAGAAATAATAAACTTCATATTAATCTACTGAATAAGTAATTGCAATTCAAAAAAGTATTTTGCGGTTTTTGTTTTGTTTTAGATGCCATCTCAGAAAACATCTTGGGGTAATCCAACTGAGTCTTGTGGCTTTCCCTAACTTCTTGTTGCTGCTTGGTGTTGGCTTTTAGAATGGACTGCTGGTAACTTGATGACTGAGTTTGGTAATCCCCTAAAGACCCACCAACCCTAATCATCAGGAAATAGATAAAAGAGTCTATAGCCTTTTCCCCTATTAATCTCCTCCTACCTATGGTCTGGGGGGTTTGAAGGGAGGTAAAGGTGTTTAAGAACTCTGAATGAGGTAGGTTTGGTGAAAAATCTAAGCCTACAACATACCATATTGTTTTTTTTGTCCTAGAGTTTGCATATGTGAAAAAAATGTGACAATTTTTTTCCGAGCCTGTCTTATTTTGTTGAACGAGATGATCTCCACTTCCAGCTATGTCTCTGTAGTGATTGCATTCTTCATTGCAGTCCCGTGAAACTCCATTGTGTCTGCTCCATATTTCCGTTATCTGTTGAGGGGCACCTAAACAGATTCTAAAGATGGCTCTGGCCAACAGGTACAGTAAATGTGAATAGACAAGTATCTCTGCGGAATGATGACTTCGTCCCTTCAGGTAGGTGCTCCTGACTGGCTGGTTTGGACTACAGTTCTATTTTTAGCTGTTTGTGTAGCCCCCACACTATGCTCACACAACAGCTGTACTAGTTTACATTCCCACCATGGTGTCTGATCCTTGTGCCTTCCCTGAGACCTCACCAGCCTTTACAGTCAGTTGTTTCCTTCCAGAGAGCCACTTGAACTAAGAAAAAAAGGGCAATGCAGTTTTGGTTTGCATTTCCCTGTAGCTAAGGACTTTGACTATTTTTCATATGTACTTGTTTTAATTTCTTCTGAGAGCTTTTTGCTCAATTCATTTGCCATTTACAATGGGATGTTTGGGAGTTGGGCTGTTTATATTTTGGGACTTCTTTATGTTTTTAGGTACTAATGCCCTGCCAGATACCTAGCTGGCAAAGATTTTTCTCCTGTTCTTGGACTGGCACTTGTCTCTGGTCTTTCCTTAGCTGACAGAAGCTTTTTACTTCATGTAACCCCATTTGTCAATTCTTCCTGCTATTTCCTGAGCTCTCAAAGTCCTTCTCAGAACACCCTTGCCTATGCTCATACCTGAGAGGTCTCTGCCCTTGTCCTCTAGCAGTTTACAGTTTGGATCTTGCATTAAGATCTTTGATCCATTCTGAGTTAATTTTTATGGGGGATAAGGAGCATAGATCCAAATTTACTCTTCTGCATGTGGAAATATCATTATTCCAGCACCATTTGTTAAAGAGGCTGTCTTCTCCAGCATGTGTTTTTAATATTTTTTACTGTGCAGGTTTATTTATGGGTCTTTTTTCCTACTCCAATGGTCTATATGTCTTATTGTGGTAGTGTCATGCTAGGCTCTTTGATTATCTTTTGTTTCACTGGATTCTTTAGTATAATTTGAAATCATTTATCAAGAGCATTGCTCTTTTTTGCTTAGGATTTGTGCTTCCTTATAAATTTTAGGACTTTTTTTTCCCTAAGTATGAGATGAATATCATTTTGATAGAGATTTCATTGAATCTTCATATTGCTTTTGGTAGCATAGTCATCAGGCTGTCTTTTTTTTTTTTTTTTTTTTTTTGTCAACTTGGCACAATTTAGAGTTGCTTGGGGAAAGGGACTCTCTCCAGGTGTGATGGTGCAAGCTGTAATCCTAGCTCTTAGGAAGTGAAGTCAGAAGGACCAGATGTTTCAGGATCATCCTCAGTCATATAGTGATTTGGAAGTCAGCCCAAGCCACGAGACTCTCTAAAATACACATACACACACACACACATACACACACATGCATGCGCGTGCACACACACACACACACACACACAAACACTGAAGAAGTCCAGGAGTGTAGCTCAGTGGCATACACAAAGCAATGGATTCAAAGGGCACCACCAGAACCAAAACCAAACTATTGTAAGATAGCTCTTCATATCAGGAAGTAGGATTACTTTAATGACAAATGTTTAAATAACAAGTGTTTGTGGTTTGAAGGGAAGTTGAACCCTTATACATTGCTTGTAAGAATGTAGAAAGGTACAGCTTTTGTAAGAAATAAGCAGTTTAATAAACATAACATATATTTGTATATGTTTTATATATAACATAAACATATATTCCTATATATCAAAGGGTATTAAAAGCATGACAGGAGCTCCACAAGAAGACAGCAGAGCTAACAAATCTGGGACCAAGGGGGCCTGCAGAGACTGATGGACCAAGAAGAGGACCCAGGCCCCCTGCTCAGATGTAGCTGATAGGCAGGTCAGTCTACATGTGGGTTACCTAGTAAGGAGAACAGGCACAGTTCTGACATGAACCCTATTGAATGCTCCTCCATCACTTCTCCTCTGGTGGGGCGGCCTTGCCAGGCCACAGAGGAAGAAAATGCAGCCAGTCCTGATGAGACTTGATAGGCTGGAGTCAGTTGGTAGAGGAGGAGGGCTCCTCTTTTCTGAGGACTAGAGGAGGGATATAGGGCGGGAAGAGGGAAGGAGGGTAGTAGCTGAGAGGAGGGAGGAGGCTGTGATCAGGATGTAAAGTGAATAATTTTTTAAAAATAAAATTTAAAAAATACCTTGCCTTCACTGATCCTTTCCTGCCCTAAACAAAGGAAACTCACAGATGCAGATATCAGACCCCTGAGCCTCCCCAGCTTGATGCATGTGTGCTGGTTATTTGTTGTTGTTTTTCAGCTTGGCACCTACTAGACTCATCTGGGAAGAGGGAACCTCTACTGAGAAAATGTCTCTGTGAGAGTCCCCTTTGGCCATGTCTGTGAGGCCATTTTCTTGATAAGCGATTGATGAGGGAGAGCCCAGCCCACTATGGTCTGTAAGAAAGCAGGCTGGTGGTGCACATTTTCAATCCAGCACTCAGGAAGCAGAGGCAGGTGGATTTCTGAGTTCAAGGCCAGCCTCATCTACAGAGCAAGCACCAGGACAGCCAGGGCTACACCTGGCTTGAAAACCCAAAAACAAACAAAAACAACAACAAAATCCAAATGGCAACAACAGGCTGAACAAGCCATGGGGAGTAAGCCAGTTACCAATATTCTCCAATGGCCTCTGCCTCAGTTCATGCCTCCAGGTTCCTTGCTACAGCTCTGGTCCTGACATTCCATCATAACAGAAGTGTAAAGTGAAGTAAACCGTCTCCTCCCCAAGTTCCTTTCAGTCATAGTGTTCATTACAGCAACAGAAAGCAAAATCTTTAAGGGAGAGATTGTGTCAGGAATATAAAGTCCTCTTTTGTCCCATTTCTTTTTTTATTTTTATTAATTACAGTTTATTTACTTTGTATCCCCCCCCCCATACCTCCCTCCTTCCTCCCCTCCCAATCCTCTTTGCTCTGAGCTTGAGACTCAATGGCTTTCTGGTAGAATGCAGTTTTTATCATGTGAACCCCCCTTCAAAGTCTTTTGCCCCTCTATTAAAGAATGTGCAAAGTTTCCACTGTGACTTTTAAACCTTCCACAGCTTGGCCCAGACTCTTGTCCAGATTCTTCACCCTCTAGTTCCATCTGAGCCCCAGATCTGTCCTGCTGAATAGCACATTCTGTCCTTGACTGTGCCTAGACTCTAGTGGCAGGATGGGGGTGGAGGGCAGTTTTGTTCTGTAAATGTTTACTTAAAGTTTTCTTGCCTTTGCTCAGACTGTCCCCCTGCCTCCCACCAGGCTTCGCCTACTGAAATCCAAAGCTAACTTTGTGCCAGCTCTGGCATAACACTGCGTGTGTATCCACGGAGCAGAAGTGACCCAGACACTCATGCTGCCTCCAGGCTTGATAAGACATGTTCTTGGAAAAGTTACCGGGACTGAGAGAAAATCTAAATAAACCCCAGCTTTGCTTACTTTTGTTGACTTTTAAAACCACTGATTTTGGCAGTCATGTAGCTGAGTGGTACAGTATTAGTCTCCCACAAGCTTTCTTAGAGATAGCACTTCTCACATGTGAGTGGCAATAACGTTTGTCTGGATTGGGTTTTTTTAAGACTTGAAGGTCATTCTTGTCAAAGCCATTGATGCTTCACTCTGGGTCATCAAAGTGTCTGGCAGGTACTCTACGACAGGAGGGGAAACACCCTCCCCCCAGCCTAATCAAGTTCATGAGCTCTGAGCCGGTAAGAACCATGTCTCCACAAGGGTGGAGAGTATCTAAGGAGTGATGCAGAGGTTGTCTTTGGTTTCCACATGGGCTCCCACACATACAAACATACATACAATATGAGCAGGTGCACACACACACACAAAGACAATGGCAATTTAGGTTAGAGCAAAATAAACAGTTTATAGAGAAATAAGAAACGCCCTGGTGGTGGTGTACACCCCTGATCCCAGCACTTGGAAGCAGAGGCAGTTGGATCTCTAAAATGTAAGCCAGCCTGGGCTACAGAGTGAGTTCCAGACAGCAAGGGCTACACAGAAAAACCCTGTCCGGGGAAAAGTTAGGGGGGACTGCGTGAACTGTAAACAGTTTCCTTTTCTTCTTTTTTATTTGTGTCTTTCCACCACTGATACCATCAGTCAAGTGGGCTTTATGGCAGCTTGCTTTTTCCAGTGATATGAGCCACAATGGTACTCTTGAGGACAGAAGTCCATATAATCTGGTTTGTGGTTTTGTGCTTCGAGACACAGTCTCCCCCGTAGCCTAGGCAACCATGAACTCCAGACCCTCTGCCTCTGGTGACTGAGTGATTGACTTATAGCATCTGCCACCATGCCTGACACACTTGTTATTTTCTTCCTGTTTTTTTTTTGGGGGGGGGGAGGATGAGACAGGGTTTCTCTGTGTAGACTTGGCTGTCCTGGATTCACTTTGTAGACCAGGCTAGCCTTGAACTCACAGCGATCTGCCTGCCTCTATCTCCCTGAGTGCTGGGATTAAAGGCGTGTACCATCCTTTTCAGTGGGGCATTCGTTGTTTTAAAGAACACATTAACTAACTTTGAATTAGAAATTGTGTCATAGCAATATTCCCTTAGTGGACTATAAAGCTTTTCAGGATAAAAAGTATCAAATATTCTTTGCAAAGTTTGGCACCAAGGCTGGCAGAGAATGAGTGCACTCCTTTAATCCATTATTATTGAGATGATTATTATCCATAATTGCTTAGTTGAACAGATTAAAGATTGGCTATATAACCTTTTAAACTACCTCCTCTAGGCTATTTCTTTTTTTTTTTTTTTCAATGCAGTTTATTCAGGAACCTTGAACAATCTTCTGACCCTGGGGAAAGCCAGCCCACAGCTTAAATAGCGTCTGGGTAGCCAACCCAGGCGTGCCACGGGGGCAATGCAGATAGGTCCACATACATGGAAGCAAGCCAGATCCTCAGCCTTAGCCAAATGTGGAATTGTTTGTGACAGAGAGCACTCACCATCGGGAAGGTGGAAGGCAGAAACCAGCTCCATCTTTAAGGCATAGCATTCCGCAGCTCTCTACAGTTCCCCCTTTTTGTTTTAGACGCATCAGGCAAGAGTAGAGGTCTGATCTCTGATATTAGAAATAAATTGGGACTTTGTACCGATGTTCATTTAGGTGTCATCCACCCAAAGAGCATCAGACCTGTCCGATACCTTTTTCTCAGAGGCGGGACCTGGGGCATCAACCCGCATGCAATCAGACATGCTCTTCTCTGGGTCCAAAGCGGCTGACCCTGAGTGCAGTGCTTAGCCTCGCATCCTGAGCGTATCATTTTAGCTTTTTATGGTATCCAACCATGCTTGGGGAGAATGTCCTGCTTCAATGGCTGTAAAGGCCTGAATGATCATGGCTGCATCACACTGTTGTGAGACTCTAATCTTGCATATATACCACAGGCAAACCAAGGAGACCAACACCAGAAGGCCTGCTAATGCTCCCATGCCCGCCCATTCCTTCAGATGATTCATGGCTGCAGCGATCCATGTTGATAATCCTGTGGCTAGTCCTGCGTCCACTCTGGTAGAATTTACTGTGACAATGGCCACTCTCAGCTGCTCCATCGTAGTATTGAATTCTCCAGTCCAATTACCTAAAATATAGCTCGACAATTGTTTAGACAGATTTGCAGCACAGGAAAAATTCTCATGTTGTATGCTAGTGACACAAAGTCCAGCATACTTTCATTGACAGCCAGGTTGAGCGATTTGTCCTCTAGGCTATTTCAAGTGAAAGATTAGACAAAACATATTTTGTCGGGAGCCGCATTCGCCATTACAAGATGGCACTGGCTTCCTGTTTCCTGGTTCTTCTTGTCAGTGCTGTATCTTGCAGCAGCGCATGCGCCACAGGATGCTAATATGGATTTGAGTGCTCTCCCTATCAGAGAACACATGCTAATTGGGTATTGTGCGGAGCACCAATTACAGACGAGCACGTAGCCCTGCGGGCTATTTAAGCAGAGCACTCACAAGGCTTGAGGTCCTTCTCCATCTACTTTCAAGAGCTTCATAATAAAGATTCTGCTGGACAAATCTTCGGTTGCCGCGTCATCCTTATCGGCGAAGGCTGCGCGCGACAATATTTGTCATTTTACACAGAATTACTTTTTAAATCTTTAGACCAGTTTCTTTTTAAAAACTATTTTAAATGACTTTTGTTTGTTTGTGTGTTGTATACACATCTCTGAGCCCATGCCATAGTCCACATGTGGAGGACAGTTTGCAGAAATTGGTCCTTTCCTTTCATCAAGTGGGTCACCAAGGATTGGCAGAAAATGTTTTAAAGTGCTGACTCATCTTGTTATTAGTAAAATTTCAACAGGCTTCTAAGGAAGAGACAATATTAAAAATCTTTGGTACATAAGGGACATATTGGCAAGGAGGCTAAAGCAGGTTAATCTCTGTGAGTTAAAAGGCTAGCCTGTTGTAGGTGGCGATTAATATTTACTATTGATATATCTTCTGGTAAAGCTGCTGTTAGTCCTAAACAGCTGTATAACCAAATTACCACACAGAGCCTGGGTTTATTTACTTAACCTAGAACACAATGCTAGGTAATAATTACTCCCTCTTAAACCTCCAAGCCCTCATAGTTTCCTAACATTTAGATTTTACCCATTATACTTGCTTTTTGTGAAATCTTAGGTCTGGTTCATCTCCACGTCGTTCCAAGATCTGTTCTCCAGCCCTGCTCTCCTAGCTCTGTCTGCCCTTTCTGTCCTCTGGCTCCTCCCTTTCTTCCTGCTTTCTTTCCCTTGCTCAACATTATGGCTAGTTGCTTTATTTTGGCATATTTACACAGAGTTGAGACAGGTGATGCTTAGAATAAATATCACAATGCAATGTCTGGATTGAAACCAGAGAGTGGAGAAGCGAAATCAGCATTTGAATGAACAAGGGTTAAGTGTATATACTTCAAAAGAACATTATACCAACACTAGCCTAGTGAATTCTAGGACAGCAAGAGCTACATAAAGAGATCTTGTCTCAAAAAAATAAATAAATAAAAATTAAAAGGTACACATGATTCTTGGTTGTCAACTTGACTATATCTGAAATGAACTAAAACCCAAGAAGTTTTTTGTTGTTGTTGTTGTTTCTCAATTAAATCATTTGAAGTGTGAAGACTCACTTTTAACTCTGACCTTTTGAGGTGGGAAGATCCACCTTATTGGCCACACCTTCTGGTGGCAGCCATTATAAAAGACATGGAAGAAAGAAACTTTCACTCTGCCTGCTTGCTCTTGCTGGCAGGTCAATTCCCTCATGGCAATTAAAGCCTCTTTCTTTGGGTTTCTGGCATGTACTGAAGACTCATGAAGACAACCAGCCTTATGGACTGAACTACTGGATTCTTGGACCTTTCCTTGGTAGATGGCCATTGTTGGACTAGCTGAAAAACAGCCTGAAAGCTAATCTAATAAATCTATACACACATAATTATTTATGTATTCTATAAGTTCTGTTCCTCTAGAGCAGTGGTTCTCAAGCTCTAGAACTGCAGCCTAGTGCTTCGGCCCTTTAATACAGTTCCTCATGTTGTGGTGACCCCCATCCATGAAATTATTTTAGTTGCTGCTTCATAGCCGTAATTTTGCTGCTGTCATGAATTGTAAAATAAAAATCTGATATACAGGATATCTGATATTTTACTCCCATAAAAGGTTGTTCGACTCTGAAGGGGTTGCGACCCACAAATTGAGAACCACTACTCTAGACATGCATCCCAATAAAATATGCACTGAGCATTTATAATTCTTTATAACACTGAACATTGTATTCAGCTTCCACTGTCTCTCATTGTAAGAGTAACATTTCATATCATTGCCCTTGATGCCTCTAGAATATATTTAATTGAAATAATCTACTTAAATATGTAAAAATTAATTGAATATATTTAAGGGGCTAAAGTGGCAAGTACTTACAGCAATGAAAATTTCATTGCTGTAATAATTTACAATGTGACATGAATTTTAAGTATTAATTGTATGTGAAGAGAGACTTGTCATTGAACCCTCAGTTTTTAATAAGTATTAATAATATACACATATTAATGCTTTCTGAAGGAACTTCCTCACACCGCCTGTGAGAATCTTTAGAGAAAAAAAAAAAAACAGCAAAAATACAGCTTGATATTTTCTTAATGTAGATTTTTAAGGATCTAGCCATTGCTATGGGTTCGGGAACAGCTGCACACTGACCACTTGAACACCAGATTCAGAGTGATGGAAGTCTGAATAAAACCTGACTGGTCAGGGTCATAATCTGGGCTTCGGAGCCAGACTATAACACCAGTCTATATATTTATTTTTTCATTTAATTTTAATTTGTTTTCAAAATTTATTCATTATATATCCCGATTGAAGCTCTCCCTCAACTGCTCCCAGTCTTCCTCCCTCTTCCCCCATATACCCTTACCCTAGTCCACTGAAAGGGAGAGTTCTCCTCCTTTGCAATCTGCCCATAGCTTGTCAAGTCTCATCAGGACTGCCTGGATCCTCTTCCTCTGTGGCCAGGTATGGCCCCATCACCAGGGGCAAGTGATCAAAGAGCAGGCAAGAGTTCATGACAGACTCAGCCATTGTTCCCCTTACCTGGGAATCTACATGGAGACTGAACTGCCAATCGGCTACATCTGAGCAGGGAATCTAGGTCCTCTCCATGCACAGTCCTTGGTTGGTGCATCAGTCTCTGAAGGACCCCCTGGACTCAGATTTTTTAGCTTTGTTGGTCTCCTTGTGGAGGTTCCTGTCTTGTCCATGTTCCTCTATCCCTACCCACCTTTCATAAGACTCCCTGCACTCTGCCCAAATTTTGGCTGTGAGTCTCAGCATCTGCTTCAATCCTCTGTTGGGTGGAACCTTTCAGAGGACATATAGTAGGCTCGCATCCTATTTCCTCTTTCCACTGCTTCCAGTGTTTGCCATTCTGAATGAGATTTAAGCATCACTAGGGTCCTCCTTAGTGTTTAGCTTCTTTAGGTCAGTAAATTTTAGTATGTGTATCCTATATTATATGGCTAATATCCACTTATAAGTAAGTATATACCATGTTTGTCTTTCTGTTTCTAGGTTACCTCACTCAGGATGATCTTTTTTTAGTTCCTACTATTTGACTGCAAATTTCATGATTTCCTTGTTTTTAATAGCTGAGTAGTATTACACTGTGTAAATGTACCACAATTTCTGTACCCATTCCCCTGCTGAGGGACATTTAGGTTGTTTCCAGATTCTGGCTATTATGAATAAAGCTACTACAAACATAGTTGAACAAATGTCCTTGTTGAATGGTGGGGCATCTTTTGGGTGTATGCCCAGAGTGGTATAGCTGGATCTTGAGGTAGTGCTATCCCGGAGACTGTCTGCAGAATCGAACAGTATCTGAGTGGGGAGTGAGGACTGAAATAAATAAAGCAAGTCACACGTGATCAGCTTGAGAGGACTGTCAGTAAGAACTGCAGCCTCGAGTTTATTCCACAATTCCTTGTTATAAGCAAAGTAAGAACAATTCACTTCAATACAAGAAAGAAGTTCATGGAATTACCAAACTTGTTTCTTAAACCACTTCCCTATAGCACATATGGTCCAAGGTCACACAAACAAGTTTAAAGAATTTGGTGAAATATCCTGCTTATCTCTGTCTCGGGGTGAAGGCCAGGGTGAAAACATTTTTTGCTGAATACTCAATAACAAAGCAGCTTGACAAACAAGCAGCTCTCCTCAGTGCTATTTGCAATTTTTTGAGAAAGCACCAGATTGATTTCCATAGTGGTTGTACAAGTTTGCACTCCCACCAGCAATGGAGGAGGGTTCCCCTTTCTTCTTGTGCTTTCCAGCATGTGTTGTCACTTGAGTTTTGTTTTTTGTTTTTTTGTTTTTTTTTAATCTTAGCCGTTCTGACTGGTGTCAGATGTACTCTTAAGAGTTGTTTTGATTTTCATTTCCCTGATAACTAAGGATTTTGAACTTTTCTTTAAGTGTTTCTCTGCCATTCGATATTCCTCTGTTGAGAATTCTGTGCTTAGCTCGTACCCCATTTTTAAATTTTAATATTTGGTTTGTTGGTGTCTAATTTCTTAAGTTCTTTATATATTCTGGATATTTAGCCCTCTATCTGATGTAGGGTTGGTAAAGATCTTTTCCCAGTCTGAGGCTGCCATTTTATTCTGTTGACAGTGTCCTTTGCTTTACAGAAGTTTTTCAGTTTCAGGAGGTCCCATTTATTAGTTGTAGGTCTTTTAAGGCAGGCCTTTTATACAAAAAAACTGTAACAACAAGTGTAGGAAGCAAGGAGGGGCAAGCAGCATTTTATACCATTTTGACTAGCTAAACATAATTGATTTTGTTCCAAATGTATTGTATTGTGTTAGGTAGCTTGATAAAGCATTTTAAACTGGTTGACTGAGATTCAGGGTAGAGGAGCTCTTGGGGGATTTCCAGCTTTCTGGGAGTAAGGAACATAGCTGGATGTTTCAATCTTGCTCTAACGGAATATACATTTAATTCAAGCAGGACATGCATTTATAATCTATTGTTTTATTCTAAGCAGCAAATTTTGAACTATTGAATTGTAGGGTATGAGATTTTGAACTTAATTTCACCTTATAATCAAAATGGAGACTTGGAGGCAAATGGCTTCTGATATGCAAGATAGGAAAGAGCAGGTGATAACATAGGAGCCACAGTTACACTAAGAACTAAAGTAGGTCTCTTCTGAGGGGCTATGGAGCTTAAGTACATTAAGCAGGTTACAACACTGTGACAGTAAATATAGTCTTTTTAAACTGTCCCCATGATTAAAGAATGAAAACAAACAAACAAAAAAAAATATGAGGAAGTCCAAAGCCAAGATGGGCTACACAGGCTCAGCTAAACATCCTGAACATGGGGTTCTCTCTGGGCCTTAGCAGTGCAGTTAGAGCCGTGCAAGTCATAAAGATTTCCATACTTTCATTCTAATTGCAGTCTCTTCCCTGCTTTTAGTGTTTATTTGTTTGCTTTTTATTTTTTAAGGAAGGCCTCACTCAGCTCTCTGTCATAGTAGTTTCAGTTGTCACTTTGGCACACTGGAAGAAAAAATTTCAAATGTGCCCTAGAGCAGAATTTAATTCATTATATGCTTCTGGGAGAAGCTATATTCCAATGGGATACTATACTATTGAACTAATGTTTACTATTTTAAGTATAATAACTCACAGTGCTAATTTGTGATTAGTATTGTTTTAAGATATATAAATTATGTATGTCTATACCTGTTACAAAGTAAATTAAATCTTGCAAGTTTGAAGGTTAGTGTAGGGAATTTTGTTGTTGTTTGTTGTTTTTTTGTTTTGTTTTGTTTTATTCTTTCCAAAATTTTGTTAACAAGTAGTTCTTTTTCCCTGGCAAGTGAGCGCAGAGAAGCGGCTGCCTCCATTAAACGCCATTACTCAGCCCCCCAAAGCGGTGGGTAAAGCCCCAGCTTTACCACTTAGTGCGTACCTTAGGCTTACTTCTCCAAGATCTGGACGCTTAATCCTAAAGTAAAAATACCAACACCTCTGTACAGAGCAGTTGTAAAGCTTAAATATACCTTCAAAGCAGTAAATCTCCATTGGACAGAAGCCATTTCTTCTGCACTCTGTGGCTAAACCAAGGAGCTGTGTGTCCAGGCCTTGGGAGTCATTTCACCTAGTGTAAAGCCAAGCCAGCACTTCTGGAATTGAAGACAGGATGAATGTGTTGCAACCTATGGTCAAGATAAGAAAGCAGATTCTGTGTTCCTTGTGATAACTTTCATGTTGTAGGACTAAGGAGGACATGCTGTTCCAAGAACCTCGGATTTGGCTCTATCACAATTTATCTGTATATTAATCTTGTATGGCATGTATAGTAACTTTCTATGGGTTTTTTTTCTGTAGTTGAGGTGACATCCCAGGACCTACAAAAGGGACTCTTCTAACCATATTAGGTGCTTAAGACAACAGATAAGGAAGGGCGTGTCTTACACCCACACTTGTGAGTTCTTCCTGTTCCCTGCCACAGTGGCTACGCTGAGACTGTTTACTGCCTTCACAGGAGCTCACATTAAGTTACTTATTGTTTGAAATTTCCAGAAAACTAGTTTGGTTCAGTAGACTAATTTGCATAGTAACTTAAATGGGTGTGACAGGTAGACCCCATGACAGACTTAACTGGTTAGCAGGCAGTAAAAATGATGACATAGAATTTGTCTTGAAGCTCAGGGACAAAGTCCAACTCTCTCTCTTCCCTTTGGAGAGGGAATGGAGAAGGCAACTTAATCAGGGTGCTACCCATAGGGCAGGAGTGAGGCTGGAGCTTTAGACAGGGCAGGAAATCTTAAGGCTATAGGAGGAGGAAAAGCAAAAGTCAGGCAGGGTGGCCAATGCTCAAAAGACAGAAAGTGTAGAACATTAAGTTTGGGGGTCTAGCACTAAGATAAAATTTTAAAAAAAGGAAAAAAAAAAAGCAGAGTACACGCAGAATTAAACCCAGTAGAGGAGTGGCAAATAGAAGAGAGCAACAGCATTTCTGAAGTTTTCCAGAATACCATGTAATGTCTTGCTGTGGGAACAGCAAGAGGTGTTGGGGGCTTCAGGTTTGTGGGTAAGCACAGATGAAGGGAGTTGGGGAAAGGCGGCTAACAGGGAGGTCAGCTATTATCTGAACCCAGGCAGATTTGAAACTAAGTTGGTTAGTCTGGTTCAGCTCCTCACTGCAAATGGAAACTGCATTCTCTGTCCTCCCCAAAGGAGAGGCATGCCTTTTTCTCTTGGATTTTTGGACAGTCTAGATCACTGAAGTTTATGGAAGGGATGTACCTTGGTAACCAGATAGGGAGTCAGGTATAGTATAAATGACATAGGAAGACAAATTATCTTACTAGAAACGGTGGCCCCTCTCATTAAGAGTGATACCTCATTTTCCTCTAAGTAAATCTGGGCTGGTCTTCATGATTCACCTAATTGATAGAATGTGACAAGATGATGTTATAGTCTACCTAGATCTTTTAGAAACTTGTCCTTCAGAAAACTTCCTCTTAAAACCCTACCAACCGTGCTATAAGAATCCCAAGACAGGTATGAGGCGCTCCAGATGAGCTCCTGGATCACAGCCAATATTAGCCACTGACACTCACATGAGCAAGCCATCCTGAGTGCTCACCCATAGGAGCCTGGGGATGACTGTACAAATGAAACATAGCAAAAGATAACTGCTAAGACAAGCTCTTCTGAAACCTCTGGCCCAAAGAATCATGATTTATCATCTGGAGTTGGGAGGTAATTTGTTATACAGTAATAGCTAACCAGAATCCCTGCTTACATGACATTCCTAACTACAAGAAATCACCTTCCTAAATTCCTACACTAGCCAATAGAAGTAACAGTGGACAGTAACAATGGTGGATCAAAAAGGCTTCCAAGTAGAGACTTCATTTGAAGGTCAGCCTGCTAGTCCTTTAGTAATATTAGCAAGATGTTCCCAAAAGCCAGATTGGACCAGCCAACTCTGGGCCACTTCAACATAAGCTTGGGAATCAGGTTACACCAGCTACTATGCCCTGGAGCCAGAGGCAGCGCAAGGACGCTTGCCTGTAGGTTTCAGGTCCCTCTCTTTCACAACTTGGAAATCATGTAAACTGATCTCTGCCTTGCTATTTCCACCCATTCCCAAGAAGAGCATGAAAGAGGAATAAGTATGAAAGGCTGAGAATATAGTGCAAAAACTCAATTACTTTAATAATTATACTTTAACAGAAAGCTCCTAAGATATGGCTAACAAAAAGGTCAGTTACTATGCTGTAACTGAGAAAATAATATCCATCAGAGAAAAAAACCTTAAAGATAGTTGTGGTATTAAAATATTTGATTCTGGGCTGGCAAGATGGCTCAGTGGGTGAAAGTTCTTGCATCCAAGCCTGAAGACTTGAGTTCAATCACCTGAGCCCAATAGTAGAAGGAGAGAACCAACTTCAGTCCCACACACGTGCTGTCACTGCAACTACCTATGCACCTCTCTCTGCTCCCTCCAACACACAGTATGAGAAAGACCCTTTAAAACATAGATGACATAAAGAAAACACTTGATTCCCCTATATTATGCAAAATAACCAAACAACAACAGCAATAATAATATTTAAATAATGGATGATTTTAGTCACTAAATGCTTCCTGGCTAGAATGACAGTTGATAGTTCTCAATTGATAGTTTACTAGAGATGGTCCAGTTTTATTTACCCAGTGCGTTTAGAGAATAGCCACAACTTAGTGACATGGAAGAAACAGATATTATAGGTGATAATGACATAAACATTTATGTTTTAATAATAGATCTCCTCCCTCATTGATTGATTTGAACAAAAACATATATAAAGAATTCTGATCACAACTTACTATGTTTGTCTTTGATAGAGCTGCCAGTAGTTAAACACTATTTATATATAACCTGTGACATATATCAGCTCTTTTTTTCCTTTTTAAAGATTTATTTATTTTATTATATATACAATGTTCTGCCCGCATGTACATCTGAATGCCAGAAGAGGGCACCAGATCTCATTATAGCGGTTGTGAGCCACCATGTGGTTGGCAGGAATTGAACTCAGGACCTCTGGAAGAGCAAGCAGCGCTCTTAAACTCTAAGCTATCTCTCCAGCCCCATATATCAGCTCTTATCCTTAAACTAAATGTGGCATCCCATTTTATGATTGGAGCTAGTGAGGCTGAGAGAGGTAAAGATTTGACTAGACTACTTGGTAAATAACTTCCAAAATTGAGCTTCAAATCCAGATGCTATGACTTCACAGTAGGAATGCTGTGTTTTCATTTCAACTCATTGCCTTCTTATTGTTGTAGCCACCACAATGTATATTCATTTTTATTTCATATATTTAGTCTTTAAACTTGCACAGAAACAAAATCTAAGCACCCAGAGAAGTGGCAATACTGACAGGCATAAAGCCTGCCATAGGGCTGAATGGAAAACAAGCTTCATGCAACAGTCCTTAGGTACTGTACAAAGCACAAAGTACAAAGGTACTTTCTTCCTACAAATTACCTTTTCTCCATGTCAGAAATTCCAACTCCCCCAAAAGCACATGACACTGAGAGTATTTACAAAAGAAACTGAGAGAAAAACCACCTTGCATGGAAAAGGTAAGCAATAGATGTGTGTCAGTTTGAGTTTGATTTGAAGAATTCAAAACTTTTTTTTTGCTTAATTTCTTATAAGAATTTTTTATCTGCAGATTTGATTCATTTTGTTGTGCTAATAACTGTGTGAAGGTTTCTGTGCCTTTGTTTCTGATAAACCCAATATGAGATTCTAAATTTACCTGATAGTTTCAACCTCATTGTGGATGCAAAGATTTACAGCTGCAATATCCAAAACATAATAATTTCATGATTATTTCTTAGTTAAGTAATAAAAATAAATTCTATGGCAGTATAAGGCTGCCTCATATCTTCTGGTGTACACAGGTTTTTATTGTTATTCTAATTAAATAATTTATGTAGATAGCTTCAAAATAGAAGGAAATGTAATTCACATTAAGTTTAGAAACAGACTTTACACTTGATCAAATAAGACACACTACAAGATATTAGAAAGAAATAAGCATATATCAAATAAATGGGTGCATTATATATTACATTCTGTTTCCTGTTACTATATCTAGTAATATTTAATGCATTCCTTTAGTTGATCTGATTATATAACATATACTGATATGTACATGTTGTGTTGGTTTTTCCTACTTGGCCCCAAGCTCCTGGAATAATGACTCAGACTCAAAATATATTTACAAATACCTAGCCATACAGCTAAGCTCAAACCCTGATTGGCTCGTAACTTGATAACTTATTATTCTAATCAAAGTTCTGCCATGTGGCTGATTACTTCTGCTCAGGTCTTCTTTCATGTCTTTCCAGGGAAGTTTCCTGTGTCTGGCTCTATTCCAGAATAGTTTCTGCTTGCCACATGTCCTACCTTCTACTCAACCCTTTCCTATAGGCTATAGATTTTTTTTTATCAACAAGTGTTGCATCCGTTCAATACACAAGATATTCTCTCTACATGTGCATATATACGCCACATAGATATAATGGATTTACTATTTGATATTATATATGTAACATATTTTGTGTACATCAAGCAAATTCTGCCAAGAATAGTCATTGCAATGTGAATAAAAGTGTCTATAGATTTCAGGATTCCAGCTAACTTGATTTCTTTTTCTTTATCCGTGTTTTAATTATCCTGAGTTTTCATAAGTGTGTATATTTTTAAATATATTTTTTAAAATTGAAAACCATGCGTTAATATAGTAATCTGCCAACTATAGTCTATTTCAAAAGCTATGCATTGAATGTGCTCAGTGTACAAACAGGTACCATGTTGTTTTTCCAAACTCCTAGTTTCACTTCATAACTCCCACGACTACATTGACTTCAACTTGTTGAGATCAGGCTCTGCCCTGCCCTAAGTTGCTCCATGTTATATGAAACAGTAATTTTCCGACTGTGTCTTGCCTTGAAAGACTGTTTTACAGGCAGCTTGTGACTCTACTTTGAGTGTGAAGGATGACACTGTACCTGGGTAGACATGTGATCACACCATCTGTCTGGCACCATTCCTGGAGCACAGCTTGATAAATGAGTATTCCCTATAAATTTATCTGGGCAAATTGGGACTGTAGCAGCATATAAGCTTGTGTCAGGAAAAAACAGGCCTAAGAACTTATCAGATACAGTAGTTAGAGGAAAGGGTATGACTCCCTCACCTGAACCCTCTATAAAGGTTGGCACTGAATGTAATAGTTCTGGTTTGTGACTGCAACATCATGTCTTATGGGCCTGAGGACTCCAGAGATAGAGTGCTCATCTAGGTTCCTTCCAAGCAGCAAAGACTGTATACTTTTAAATAATAACAGACCAGGAGTTAACAAGATGGCAAATAAAAGTGCTTGCCACCAAGCCTGATAACCTGAAACCCACATGGTAGAAAGAGAGAAGTGATTTTACACATTTCAATTTGACCTGCACATGCATGATCTAAGCCTTCCATCTTGGAAGGAAGCTCATTAGCCACAGGATGGGGGGGGCTATAAAACAGGATATTTTAAGACAGAATTTTAAAGGGATATTCTAAGGGGGAGCTCATTAACCCAAAGAATGTTTACAGGGGAATCTAATAAGCTCGTGGAGTAAAATCAATGGTTTTAGGAAGTTCCTGAAACTGATCAAATTCTGGAGGTCAGTGATTGTCAACCTTCCTAATGCTATGACCCTTTAATACAGTTCCTCATGTTGTGGTAATCCCCTCAATCATAAAATTATTTCAGTTGCTACTTCATAACTGTAATTTTGCTCCTGTTATGAATCATAGCATAAATGTTAGTATTTTCTGATGGTCTTAAATGATCCCTTCACTGCTCCAGGCCCTTCTCTCCCCAAGCATATATAAGCAGTACAGACTGCTGAATGATACTCTCAGATAAGCTGAGCTGTCTAGAAGAAGTGGAAACTAACAAAGGTGTCTAAAAAACAGGCTCAGACCAATAGAGCTCTCCAACCAACAGGATACTCTCCAACCTATTGAGCTGTTCACAAGCAGTGTGGTATGTTCCAGATTTCCATCACTGAGTCATTGCTGTTCCTGGAAGGAACCCCAGTAAGACTCATTGGTTCACCTAGTTGGATTTGGGTAGTGTTGTTACTTTGTTCCATCATTACTTCCCTACCTGGGGTGAGTAGATGTTTTTTCATGTCTTCCCAGGAATAGTGTCATACAACATGCACTGTGATATGACTCCCCCCAAATAAATATAATTTTAAAAATAATAAAACAAATGGCTACAGTACAACGAGAACAATAGTGTGAAAAGGGTAACTTCTTTCCTCCTGGTTCTCAAGATGACTGCTTTCTTCCCAGTGCATGATTCTCTCATAGAATCATGCAATTATCTAAAGGTCATCAAGCAGAAGACCTTTGATCTGTGGAGCATCAACTGACATCATGAATGTTGTCCAGACAGCTATTGGTCTTGCTGGGGCCTATCCCTAACTGCACCCCAGCACTGTGAATCTCCTCTCTCACCATCACAGTGATGGCTCTGCCCACCGGTGGTCTGAACCATGTGGTGTGGTTTACGTGTCAAAGGACCAGGAAACTGACTGCCCTAGGGACTTGGCTCAGTGTCTGCTGTTAACACTGCCTACTTACTCACTACCTGCCTGTCTTGTTTGCCCTTCTGGACATTCCATCCATTCATCCACTCCCTGTCCTCACATATTTTGCCCTTTCACCTGAGCAGCTGGACTCGGCTCTGCTGTTTTGCTCTCAAAGCTGTGATCCAGCGTCAGTCTGACTCAGCACCAGCAGTTTCTCCAACAGAGCTAGAGTAATTAATTTGTTTACATAATATTCAGCCCTGCAATGCTGTAACAATGATTAAAGTAATAAGCTGAAGGGGGTGGTAGCAGGAACCACCAGTAAAAGCAGAAATGTGTCAGTAACTCAGGTCACCTTCTCAGGAAAAAAAAAAAAAAAATCCAGAGACAGTAATCTTGGAAATGGCAGCTTCCCTGATTATCAGGAACAACAGCAAGGAAGCCAAGAAAGCACAGAACTGGACAGAGGAAAAGCTGTGACATAGAAGCTGCAGATGTCTCTATTGATCCTGAGATCTCCAGAGCTCAGATGGGACTTCAAAATTCCTAAACAAGATGGTCCTGGTGGCACACACCTTGAATCCCAGCACCTGGGAGGCAGAGCCAGGCAGAATTTTCTGAGTTTAAAGTTAGCTTGATCTACCCAGCAATTTCTAGTTCAACCAGGGCTACATAGAGATACCCTGTATCAATCAATCAATCAATCTGTCAGTCAGTCAATCAATTAATCCCAATGTCCCAAAACTATTCAAGGAATATTAGGTTCCTAAACCCTCCGAGTAGTTATTGAAAGTCAGCTGTCCTTGGGTTTGTAACTTGAGTGAGGCAACTCCCTTCTCCCAGGACAATTTCTGGAGAATTCCTGAACAATTCAACCCTGAACCTTGTCCTCCCAGAAGCTAAAGGCAAGGGTGTCTGCTGCCGAATCACTGCCAGGAGAGTGATAGGAGTAACATGTCTCAGGAGTCACAAAAGGGGATGCTTATGTTAATGAGATCCCCTTGTTTCATTCATGTATTTATTTTATATGGGGACAACTCCTCAGGATCCATTAATCTTCCTTTTTTTTTCCGAGCTTGCTTTCAGTTCATCCCCATCTTCTTCATTCTCCTCCTTATGCCCTTCTTCTTTTTATCATAATGTCTCCCTAAACAATCCTAGGTTGCTCTTAAATAAGCCAATCCTTTTAGCTCACTTCCCAAATGCTAGAATTAATGTCATGTGCCACAAGCCTGGCTAACAATGTCCATTCCAATCTCATCTCTTACCTCCATCTAGTGCTGCAGATGAAACCTGGAGCTTCATGGATTCCAGGCCCGTGCTCTACCACTGAGCTACACACAGTCTTCCATGATTCATTTCCTGGAAAACTTGACAAAAGGAAAAACAGTGGAATGAAATTTATCTGTCAATATCACAGCTTACCTCAAGGCCATTTCTGTTACTCACTGTCTCCTATCAGGTGCCTTGCATCTCATTTTTGATTGTTCATGTCGTCAACCCACATTTGTTGCTCCAGGTTGCTATGTCTTAGGGAAGCCCAGAATCTTATCTACAAGTGATCTGGGTCCATTGTCACCCTGTCCTTTCAGATCATAGTAGTTACATTTGCTCATTTATTATTACACTTGGAACATGGACATGAACATGGATTGAGCTTGGTGGCTCACAACTCTAATTCTCATGCTAGGAAGAGGTAGGTAGGATGAGCATGGACTACATACCAGCAGGAATCTCTCAACAAGCAGACAAAGTAACTGAACAGGGGCACTGAAGGAAAGACTGCCCACTGTCTGAGGGTTTCTATTGCTTCAGTGAAACACCATGACCAAAAAGTTGTGAAGGAAGGGGTTTATTTGGCTTACACTTCTATATTGCTGTTCATCATAGAAGGAAGTAAGGACAGGAAGTCAAACAGGGAAGGAACTTGGAGGTAGGAGCTGATGCAGGGGCCATGGAGGGGTGCTGCTTACTGGCTCACTTCCCCTGTCTTGCTCAGCCTGCTTTCCTATAGAACTCAGTAACTCCAGCCCAGGGATGGCACCACCTACTATGGGCTGGGCCCTTCCCCATTAGTCACTAACTGAGGAAATGCCTTACAGCTGGATGTCATGGAGGCATTTTCTCAATTGAGGTTCTTCCTTTCTGATTACTCTAGTTTGTGTCAAGTTCACATAAAGCCAGCCAATTCATCCACTGATACATGTTGAAGGGTAGTGAGGCAGACTTTATTCAGAACCATCATGATGGCCACAGGAGAACTATGCAAAGGGATTTTACAATGGAGAAGAGAGATTGCATCCAAATCACAGCTATCTCATATGCAAGTAAGAACTGATAGGAGGGGTAGGCTTAGAAAATGGAAGAATTACTAAGAAGAAACATTAGGCTTAGTGGGGATCTTATGGCGAAACCACCTACCTGGATTCGTGCTGAAAACAGCTGGTAGAGATTAGACATCACCTGAACAACAGCAGAGGAAAACGAACACATCAGGGATGCAAGGTTCACAGGTGTTGTAGGAAAGGGGGTTCTTACCAAATTGACTTAGCAGAGCTCTTGTGAAGACTGGATTTTATATGGGAATGCACAGATGGGACTAGGAGACATTTTTAGAAGATGGATTAAGTGTGGCTAGGCAAAAAGTCATTTATCAGGGGTCATTCACAAACACCCAAGTGGATCATTTGAGTCTGAAACCCATTGCTTCCTGCTCATCTGTGAAAAGTAAGTGCTATTTCCTCCTGATGAGTAAGTTCAATTCCTTTCCAGGATGTTGTTTCTTTTGTTCTCTACTAATCTGTCAGCACAAAAAACCCTAAGTGACTGCACAGCATTTATAGCTGGAAATTCAACGGGGCTAATTATACACACCCCTCTCAAACCACAACCTCTCATTGCTGTAACTGGGGACAAGAAGTGGGATGCTGAGGCTAAAGTGAGGACCAATCTTCCATTCCTAGCTTCTTCTCATAGAGTAGATTTTACAGCAGTGTGGCGTGTGTGTGTGTGTGTGTGTGTGTGTGTGTGTGTGTGAATGAGGTCATGATAGCATATCTGATCATTAGAGTATATCCTGAATACTGCAGTATGGAAACCACTCTGTGCAAAATATCATGTGTAAGTCCATACATGTCTGTCTCTTCGAAGGCCCACCTGGTTACTCTCTCAAGTCAACAGCTTCCAGAGGTGTGGCTGTGAGGGGTCCAGCAGACAAGTCTCTGGTTCTGAAGTGAGGTTATTCCAGGTACTAGCCCTCAGATATTGACACTGCTAGGGCTCTATGGGCAAGAAGGCAAATGTCCACATTTAACAGGTTTGATTTTAGTAAAATAAATCCCTTTCTTCACCCCAGTGTCTGATCGAAGCTCTATCAGCAGGAACTCACCCCAAGACTCTGCGGATGTCAGGTTAGGGATCTGGCCTTGTTAAACAGAAATACCCGGTGTAGGGTTTATTACAGCCACATGGTCATGTGGTTTCTTTAGACAATGTGCCATACCCTGGTTGCTTCTTAAAAAGCTGTCTCGAATCAACTGACCAGATCACTTTGTCTAGTTAGTTATGTTGTGACTAATTCACAGTGGGTATTTTTCTGGTAAATATTCACACATAACAATCCTTCCCATGAGCTTCATCATGTGCTTTTCACAGCATTCTTCTTGCCCAATATTTTAAATTGTCTCCTTCCAAGTTCCCAGCCTTCCCACCAAAGAGCTGTCATTGTTCATGGTTTTAGTATTTATTATCACCTTGAACCCACTTCTCTCACACAAAGCAAAAGACCAGGTACATGTACCAAAACTTTCACCAGTAGACTTCCAGTCATCAAATGTCCTTATGGCTGCCCTTAATTTGGGCTTAGTTAAAAATTTATTCTTGTTTCAATTAGAATGTAATATGTTTCCCTCAGAGAGGATTGTCTGGGGAAGAAGTAACTCACTGAGAGGCAGGCCTTGAGGGTGATAGCTAGCCTCACTTACAGCTAGAATTATCTCTTCAAGGTCAGCTGCTGAGATATAAGTAAGATACATTGTAAGCTTCCCACTGCCATCGGTGGAGTGGCCTCCACGCACATTCCTTCCCTACCAGGACGGACTACATTGCCTGAATGAATAACTCATTCTTCCTTAAGATGTTTCTGTCAAGGTTTTCATCTCAGGACTTCGAAAGTAATTAATACAACTCTCTCTGCAAAGGACATTCCTAAACGAGTAAAAAGACAAGCCACGAGATGTCAGGCCTGGCATCCCGCAACTGGAATCCTAGCACTTGGAGGCAGAGGCAGGAAGGTCATCTTTAACTACAGGAGACCCTGTTTCAACATATACACCACACACTCGGGGGTTGGAGAAACAGTTCATGGACTGTAACTTGTGAATTACACGCTTGACAATGAACTTAAACCAAGAATGAAGAATTCTCAAAAACCAACAGTAAGAAAATAGTTCAAGGGGCTGGAGAAATGGCTCAGCAGATTAGAGTGTGTTACTACTCTTGCCAGGCCTTTAATACACTCGGGAGGCAGAGACTGACAGATCTTTGAGTTCAAGGTCAGACTGGTCTACAGAGTGAGTTCCAGGACAGCCAGGCCTACACAGAGAGACCCTGTTTCAAAATCCCAAAATAAACAACAACAAAAGAGTCTATACTACTTTTGCAGAGGACGAGAGTTCAGTTGCCAACACCCATATCTTGCAGCTTGTAACTGCCTGTAACTACAGTTCAGGAGATCTGATTCCCTCGTCTGGCCTCCAAAGAGGCAACTGCACTCAGGTACACACATGTATACACACACACACACAAACACACACATGCATGCATGCACACACATAAACAAACAAAACAGTTCCACATAAAAAATGGAAACTTTTTTTTTTAAACACTGGCTTTTACCAAAGCCAAAACAGATACTGCATGGGCAAGTAAACACATGGAAATTTGCCTGGCATCATTAGGAACATGCTGGTTTGAGTCACAGTGAGACACCACTACTCACCTATTAGATTGGCTTTAGAATTATTCATGAAGATCTAAGAAAAATACTGTAATTTCATACACATTTATAGTGAGAATGCAAAATAATATCGGTATATCCGAAAACTGTTGGACATTTCTTTGTAAACCTATACAACCCACTCAGACGTTTCATTGAAAAGGAATACCAGAAGAAAACAGAGATTTCCAGTTAAAAGAGTCTAAACATTTTCTAGCAGTAACCAGCTGTTTGATCTCAATCCAAAACCAGCATTTTAAAATCTGTTTTGACATAATATAGACCATCTGTTTAAAATAACTTTCTGATGATGTCACTTAATGTTGATATGCCTAAAAATGCACAGGAAAGAAATTAGACTGGACTTCAAAGGGCTCACGTGGTAAATTGTATATGTTGTATTTTGTATTTATTTCCCTTCATACCTTGAAATATCCATTAAGTGAAGGATACAGAGAAAAGTCTCAATTGTGAAACTGTTAAGCCTTCCATCACTCAGCCCACTAGGAATTCATGGCATGTATGTGTATGTATGTATGGTGGTGGGGGGAAGCATGTATGTGTATGAATGTGTGGTGGGGGAAGCATGCATGTGTATGTGTAGTGGTGGGGAAGCATGTATGTGCATGTATATGTGGTGGTTGTGGTGTGGGGCAGCATGTATGTGTATGTATGTATGGTGGTGGTATGGGGGAGCATGCATGTATATGTGTGGTGGTGGTGGGGGAAGCATGTATGTGTATGTATGTGTGGTAGTGGTATGGAAGCATGTATATGGGGGGGGAAGCATCAGGCTCTCCATGTTGATTTCCTCATCCTTCTCTCTTTGTCAAAGTGTGCCTCACAGATCATCGTTGTCCAGGATACCTGCATCCTAGAAATGAGTCCATGGGTCAAAGGCAATGGTTGCTGACAACTGAGGTTATTCAGATGCTTCTTAATAAACAGAGGGAGTGAGCCTTCTTGCTTGCCTTTGAAATTTGTGGTACTACTGTTTTTATTTTTAGACTTATTTTTAAATTATATACATATGTGCCTATGTCTGTGTGGATGTATGCACGTGAGTGTGAGTGTGTGGAGGCTAGAGGTATTTCCTTTGGAACTGGAGTTACAGGTGGTTGGGAACTACCCAGCAAGAGTGCTGGGACTCAAATGCAGAGTAGTGTGGAACAGCCTCCCCACTGCTGGGACTGTGTGCATCCACCACCAAGCTTGGCCTGGTTCAGTGATCCTTTGCCCTCATCTGGGCCTAAGTTGTCAATGAGATGGCTCTTATTTCAGGGCCTGTTACATTAGGAAAGCTTCGCAGAGCAATAGAGCAACAGAAAAAGAACTTCACACCTTATAAAGCTCATGCTGTGGCTAATTTAGTATTAGCAAAGATAACAGGAAGGACAGTGCAAGAAGGAAACAGTGGGAGTAGGTAGGCAAGGTCTGACCACAAGGCACCTAGAAGCAATTACTCCGAATTCTAACAGTGGCACAGAGCCGGAGGTTAAGGATGTAAAACTAGGGGATCAGAGCACAAGCTGCTCAACACACAGATGCTGAACTTCATTTGGTCATTCGTGATTGAGGTATAGCTGTGTATGTACAGGTCTTGGAAGTGTGGTCATGGAGAAACACTTTCTACTGAATAGAGTTAGCAGCTTACGGAACTTAAGGGTACTGATTTTAGAGTTGAGTAGGTTTAGAATCCTAGATCAGATATTTAGTATCAATGCAACTTACAAATTACTAAAACCATTTTTTGTCTCAATTTCCCAATTTTTAAAAAAAGAAAAAAAAAACTGGTAAAGCTTATTTCATAGAGTTTTTGTCATCAATGTAATTAGTATAAATTTTTAGAAAACTGCTTGGGCCACAATAATACTCAGTAATTATTAGCTATGAATATAAACAGCGACTCATGCTTGAATCTCTGTTAGGTAGAAAATGCAATAAAGGAAAAGAATTCTGACTAAGAGGATCAAGCACAACAACTGAAGGTGCAGTGTTAGGGGAACTGTTCTCCAAGAGGGTGACCTTGGAACATGAGAATAAACTGTGGACAAGGTGGCAGGGAAAGAGGCCAGGGACAACAAGGAACCAATACTTACCTCATTGAACCTATCTTTTAAAAATACACACACGTCTGTAATCGTGAATGTTGCGGCCTTATATGAAGTCTCAGAGTAATATGAAAAGATGGACGGACATGAAGTGACATCTATGTAGACTATAAACAGCTTCACGGGAGTTCACTTAGACTTTGCCTTCACTGAGGCACAGCAGGTTTTGGTGCCAGAGCTCTCCCTCTGATTTCGGGGCTGTTTGAGCCGTGGTCTCACACGTTCTAGGCTGGTCTTCAGTTCTCCATGCCGCTGAAGATGACCTTGGACTTGTGATCCTCCTGTCTTTACCTCCCAAATGCTGTGATTATAGGTGCAGTGCTGGGAATAAAATCCAGGTTTTCGTGCTAGCAAGCGCTCTAACAAACGAGCTACACCCCCAGCCCTCTATGTCTTTTGACTCTTATAGTTATGTCCTCTTGATGGACCAGAGATGGAAAGTCTTCTGTGTAAATCTTCCTTTGCCCCTGTTTCTGAAATACTTCGTATTTAAACCTGACAAGATAGATGGCTGGCTGGTGGTAGACTCCCATCACCAGCAAAGGCAGGGGGATTATGAGTTCAAGTCCAGCCTGACTTCATAGAGTTTCAGAAGGAAAATAGTTTTAAAAGATTAAAGACTCGGAAAGGGTTTATGAGCTCCTGAGACAGGTGCAGATTAAGGCAGAGCAACTCTATTTTCACAAAGGAAGGAATCAGCGACCGGAGGTCCTGGGGTTGCCTGGAGGCCTACAACACAGGTTTGCAGAGTCGATGGCCTAAGTCGACGGTATTCGGTTCCTGGTGACCAAAACTTTGACCGTTTTTCTTTCTATTTTGCCAACTTGGTTTTACACAAGACGGGGCTTGAGGCTAGAGTTCAGCCTCAGTTTAAGCGTCCACGTCTGAGCAGGGTTCCCAGAGCCGGCGGACAGCTCTTAGAGCGACGCCTTCTTCGCGGCAGGTACCAACGGGGAGCAGCACAGCGGAGCCGCAGCCAGATCCGCATCCTCCGCGGCGCAGCGAGCGCGTCCGGTCCCCGGGGGCCTCTCGGCTGGGGGCCTCGCGGAGGACGCTCGCGGCCGCTGGTCGCGCCGCGGGGCTCCGGCCAGCAGGGGGCGCTGCGGCCCGCTCTCCCGGGAGCGGCCGAGCCAGCGCGGTGGGTGTTTCTCTCTTTCCCTCTCGCGCTCTCTCCGCCCGGCCTCACATCCGGGTCTGGAGCGCGGCCGCCGCTGTCAGTGCCGGGCCGGGGCGCAGTCAATGGCGGCGGCGGGAGGCGGAGCGGCGGCCACGCGCAGCCCCGAGCCCCCGAAACTTTAGACTTCCGAAGCCCCGCAACTTCGCCGGGGGCGTGGGCGGAAGGGGAAGCCGAGGCGGGACGCCCGGGGGACGCGGCCGAGCGAGCCCCGCGGCCGCCGCCTCCTTCCCCACGCCGAGCCCGCGGCCGCGCACGGCCGAGCGCCGCCGGCCGCCCCGGGCCACGCGAGCTCGCGGCCCCGCGGGGAGGCCGTGCGGCGCGCAGCCCCCGCCGGCCGCCCCGGGTCGCGCGCGGGGCCGGCGCCCGGGTGGTGCATGCGGGGCGGGGCGGCCGCCGGGCCGAGGCGAAGATGGAAGGCTTGACGCTGAGCGACGCCGAGCAGAAATACTACTCGGATCTCTTCTCCTACTGCGACATCGAGAGCACCAAGAAGGTGGTGGTCAACGGGCGGGTCCTCGAGCTGTTCCGGGCCGCGCAGCTGCCTAACGACGTGGTCCTCCAGGTAGCGCCGCGTCCCCGGCCGCGCGGGCCCCGGGCGGCGGGAGTGGGCGCCGTCCCCGGGAGGGCAGGCTCCCCGGGCTCCCCGGGCTCCCCGGGCTCCCCCGCCGCGGGCGGAGGCCGCAGGTGCGGGTGCGCGGGGGCTCCGGGGGGAGGGTCGCCCTGCCGGGTGGGGGCGGGGGTCTGCCGAGCCGGAGCCCGCTGCGCTGGCTCAGCCTGCGCGCTGGCCGAGCAGCTACCCCGGAGGCTCTCGGCCCGAACGAGTGTGAGGATCCTAGCTCCTGGTGTGTATTCCTGCATGCACGTAGCTTTTCGGACCCTGCACAATAGTAAAGTTATGAGTGTAGGCAGGCAAAATGCCGTTTGAATTTTTGAGGTGGCAGAATAGACTCGATAAAAAGTGAGTTTTGTTAGACTTGGATATCCAAGAAGGGGATTTTCTTTTTTTAATTTATTTAAGGAGTGTTCTTAAGGAGTCGAAGAAAATTGAACTCTGCCTACTTTGCGTGTAGATGTGAAAAGAACTTGTTTGTAGGACGGGTGGCTGATGTACCGTGGGTGCTATCTTTTAGTGGGTATTCGGTAATAGTTGGTGGGTCTTGTGGATTTGGTATGGGATATATCGAACAGCTGGAATCAGAATGTGTATATTCCCCTCAGTCTGTAGCTCTGCCCTGTAGCAGCAAGCACAATTATTTTAAACCTTCTTTGTCGTCTGTTTTTACGAGACTTCGCAGAAGTTCTATCTAATGTTTGTGATGAGCACTAACGCTGCTGCTTAATGATTCATAGCTGCTAGTAAGAGCCTGTTTAAACTGCTTGTCAGAAACCGTTTTACGTTTTCGTCTAATATTGATCCAAGCCAGTTACCCAAATCTCCAAACACATGGAGACGGAAGTGGATAAAATGTGATGGAAGCAGAATATTGGGCCAGAGGTTTTATTTTACTTTAATGTTTTGAGACAGCTTCTTGCTTATGTAGCCCAGACTTGCCTTGAACTCAGGATTCTGCTGCTCCCTCAACTGCTCAAGTTCTGGGACTTTAGTGGGTCAGGAGTCTCCAGGCTTTTACTGTAGTCTCCTGTTAAATTGAAGTCGTATGACTGGGCCGGCACTTTGCCTCTTCAGCCTTCAATTCTCGTAGGCCCACCTTAGAGTGAAAGCCAGTTTTCTTCTAACAAAATCCTGATATAAAAACTTCTACACACACTTCTGATGTAGAAGCTAACCTGTGTGCTAACCGTGGTGTAGGAGATGCAGTCTCTCTCTCTTTGCTTTTGTTTAATGTTGTCTTTTTAAACCTGGGGGTGTGGTGGAGAAAGGTGAGTGAAAGAGGTACCAGTAAAGGACAATTAAGTCTCAGATCCATGCTGCTGAAAGGGGCCACATCGTTACAAAATAGTGTAATAGGCTTTAGCAGCTACATAGATTCTGTTGTGTATTCATTGTTTTTGTTTTTATGGCCCTTTCACAATGTGGAAAGCAGTTTTAGCTCCGATTGACACTAGCACAGCTTGTAGTTTGCCGATGGATTGGATGGTGGTAGTGTGGGGCTAGGGTTTGTGGATTTGGTACAGAACTTACAAGATCTGATCAAAACATGCTCATTTATTGTGGAAATAAAACATACTTTCAGGGACTTAAATCAAGGAGAAGCCTCCCATATTCTATTTTGGTTTATGTCTTTGGGGTACAGAGTTGACAGAAACTGCCTTTAGCATTTTAATGGTACACAAGACTTCAGGATGTTTAAATGTTTAAATGGGCATACAAGGTAGCATTCATTAAACTAGAGCTGAGATATGTTCAATTAAATCCAACTTATTTTTGTGTTTTACTCAATTGTATTAGTATTTGAAAATAAATTTCTGTTGTCTTTGTGCATAGAAAGCTTAAATAGCTTAAATATTTGGGATTCAGTTACAAGTTGGAAATTGTAGGAATTCCCTGAAGCAAGACTTCCACAGTAATATGTTCGGTGGAGTATCCTCGATCAGGACATCTGTAAAACTCCTAAATTCAAAACTGTGAGGGCCAAATTAACAAAAATGGAAAATTCCATACCATGAAACTTCAGTGTCTAGAATTATCATTTTTAAAATTTACTGTCAAGCGGTATGACTGTGGTGTATATGAGACGTAAATGAACTCTCTTTAAACTTGGATCCCACCCCTAAGATATCTCTTTGTGTACACAAGCATTCCAAAATCTGGGTGGAAAAATGAAACTCAAAACACTTTAGTGTCAAGCATTGCTGATAAGGGATACCCAACCTGTAATGAATAGCAATCTGGAATCTTGAAGGTAGTGTACTTAAAATTTGGCCTAAGACATAGAAATGTGAGACAGAAGGGGGCTGTGGGATTAGGTTCTCTGAAGGGAATCTGAGATTTTTTTTTTTTTTCTGAAAACAGCCCTTCATTGTTTTCTAGTGAGACACTCAAAATATAATGACAACTCAAATATGATGACAGGGTTTTGTACCCTTTGTGGAGCTAGGCATTACAGGGAATCAGAAGAAGCACAAGGGACTCCGGAGGGCTTTGGAAATTACAGGACCATTCATGTGTGAAGAAGAGTCTACCTGGGAGAGCTGCATTGTGCTCAAATATAAACAGGGCACAGCTCAGATGGACTTTAGGCCAAGATGGGGAGGAAAAAGTGGGCTTCCAGGCAGGGGGAAAATATGGCCAAAGGTGGACCATGGCCAAACCTTTTCAACGACTACTAGATAGTAAGATTTTTGCCTAAGCTAAAGTATGTTTGGAGATAATGAATCAGAGCTACAAAGAGGTTGTATTGCTAAAAGCCGAAGTCAGGGGATTTCATACATATTTCAGTAGGCAGTGGAGAGGCATTGGAAATTTTTAGCTTTGACTGGGGTGGGGGGAGGAAGTTTTCACCGAAGTGTCCGGCATGGGTGCTAGGCAATAGAACCGAAGTAGAGTGAAAACAGTAGAATGGAGAAATGAGGGTGAAGTGTATTTCTGAAGGGCAGCTGGGTACCCTTACTACTTTACTGTGTGAAGTGCTTTGTGGGATAATACTTAATTGAGTCCAGATGATCAAGACTGGATGAGAAGCTTTGAACTAACTGTGAAGGGTATTTGAAAGAAATGATTCATAAAAGCAGTACTCTAGGAGGCATTTGTCAGTAATACAGCAGAGGAAAGCGGCTGAAGTCTGGTTATCTTGGGGGCTGATTTTGTATCAAAGATAGGAAATGGTGAGGAACTGGGCCAGTAACACTCAAAGCATGGGGTCATGTGGCTGGTGACATGGTTCCATGGTTAATGACATTTGCTGCCAAGCCTCATGACCTGAGTTTGATCCCCAGGACCCATATGGTTGAAGGGAAAAATGATGCCCGTGATTTGTCCTCTGATTTCCCAAGACCAGTTATGGCATATGCCTCACAACTCACCTTAAAATATTTTTAAAGTAATAAAATACTTAAAAACAGCATAAAAACATGGAGTGAGAGAAGACAGTATATGAGGGAGTGGTTTTATACCTTAGGCCATTTGTCAATGTCTACAGATATTCTGAGTGGTTATAAAATGAGGGAGGGTTGTTTTCCTGGCATGGAGTGGGCAGAGGCCAGGCATACTGTTTTAACAGCACAGAACACATGGGACAGAGTGTGTAACAAGAACTAGCTGGCTCAAAATGTCAGTATTGCTGAGATTTGAGACCTCACTTGGACTCATGCATGGGACAGGAAATGAGGCTAGAGTTATAGGAGTTATTCTGAAGGCAAACTTAATGGAGGGCCTGGTGTTGTAAAAGAGGAATGGTAAGTGTGAGTGCAGGCATTTTGGGATGGTGCTAACTCAACCAATAGATGCAGGTATTTTATTTATGATGAGTGTTGGTTATATTCGCATGTTGGGGATCTCTTCCTCACCTGTATTGAGGGAAAGAAGCAGGTAGTGTTTTACATACGCACCAAGGCCTTGATTGAGCCAGTATTCCAACATTTGTTAATAAAAGTCATGAGAGCGCTGAGTCATCTAGAGAAATGAGGGTAAGGAACAAAGAACAGAGGGCCTAGAGATGAAAGAGGAAGGAGCTAGCATTTATTGAGTACCCAATGGGCTCCTTTTCCCAGGCAATCATTTTCATGCAGGAACTCATTTGATTCCTGCATAGCCCTGTGAAGTGGGTATCTTTTTTATTAACTAGGAACTTAATAGGTAAAGAGGTTAAATGACTTGTTTATGGATAGTGAATGCCCTTCCCATTATTCTTTGCCACCTCAAAGTTGGCTCTTCTCTGTTGGTATGATTTTGGGACTAGGTGAAGAATGCAGTTAGATCAGTCAGGCTTTGTTTTGTGTGTACTTCTTAAAGCAGAGTAAGGATTTCAGATTGCTTTTGAGTTATGTGTAGACTTTTTCTTTTGCATAGTGAAGAGTTTTATAATGTCTTGAAACAGTCATCTCAGAGAGAGGTGGATTCTTGTAGTTGCTTTCC